>NC_053153.1:40277929-40884612 GCF_016808335.1 Panicum virgatum | reverse complement strand
AGATAACATAAATGTGCAAATAAAATTATTACAACACATATGAATAGTTAGACGAATAATAACACGGAAATTAATGGGTTATGCACGGGGCTTGCCTTCTTGTGCACTGTCAAGCTGAGAGTCTTCTGGGACTTGACCCAGGTCATGAGCAAGTTAGTACAATTAAGATTAACGTCCGTTGCACCAAGAGAGTCCGATGGAATCAACTCGTAATCACCGTTTCTGTATATAATGCAAAGGTATGATTACAACATGGTAAATGATTTCTTTCCTTCACGATAAAGTTGTAGTCCAATGAAAAGTTAACTTAGTGATGATCTTTGTGATTTCATTTCCTGGGCAGTCATTTATAGAGTAGAACTTATAATTAACTTACTTCATGAATGAGTGTGTGGGTGCTTAATTTCTTAGACTTAAAACATAAGCATAGGTTCACAATTTTATAACAGAAAATGTACACATGAAATGGCAATGGAAATATATGTAGAACAGATTAGATAGACTAGTATCTACTGTAAAAATTTCAGCATTTAACAAGAAGCCATCTAACAATGAAAAATCATGTAAACAGATTAACCTAAAAACTTCACGAATTTGCACAGAATGATAGGCATGGTTTCTGGTGCTACAGCATTTACAGCAGCATCTAGAAATGATCTACATAGTACTTTAAATTTTCCAGATTTTATGTACTCTTAAAACAGGAGTTATAAAATTAACAAAACTGACATGCTAGCAACTTACATAAATTCCATAGGGTGTTTTACAAAGGTTGTGGACTTCAAATTTTTACCAGAGCCTAAAAATAGACTAAACATGTTTAGAACAATTATCAAGCCTTGCTTCTACAAGAATCATTATTTAAAAATTAAACCATACATGAACTTGTATATTTATTTGGGATTCAAGATTGCCAGTACTGCATATGAAATTTTACCATAGAAAGTATGCATCCTAAGTAAGAACATGTTCAACAATCATGACCAGATATGAAAGATTGCATCCAGAACAAAAATAACAAATCTAAGCATGATACATCAAGCATGAATTTTAACTGTAGAAGTACTCTGTAAAAACAGTTCAAATTTTGCTGACATGATTGCAAGGCTAAAACAAGGTTCCAGAAATTAATCTAGATTTTTCTAAGCACAGGAACTATATTTCATGAATTAAGTTCATCAACCAAGCATTAATCAGAATATATAGCAAACTAGCTCAAAATTCATCAAACTTGTGTGACAGCAAGTATTCAGTAGCATGTTCTTCTAGAAAATGTTTCACTGGAGTTCATGTACCTTTTACAATTTCACCCCTAGAATCAAGTTTCTATATTACCAATAGGTCCTTGGACGATTCCGGCGAGGTCCATCGCCAGCAGCGAGGAAGAGGTGGGGGAAAAGGTTCATGGTCGTCGGTGCACCTTGGGGTGGTCGGTGTTGGGCTGGAGGAGGTCGAAGGAGGAGGTCCACGGCGGAGCAGAGGCGACGGAGGGGTTCGTCCAAGTTCGCCGAGCTCGGGCCGGCGTGGCTAGGCTTGAAGCTTCACTGGAGGTCGAGCAAGATGCGATGGGGTCCGGACGGGGCAATGCAGTGGCAGAGGAAGCTCGTCAGCGCGGCACAGAGCATCACCGGCGATGGAGGAGGAGGCGGAGAGGGGAGGTGGCGTTCACGCGCGCGGGGCTGGCTCTAGGGGTTTATATAGGCGAAAGTGAGAGGAGGGGCGAGTTTGCTTCGCCTGGGCAAATGCGCGGGGGGGGGGCAGACCGGGCTGCCGGTGAGGTGGCGGCGCTGGCGGGTAGAGGGGGGGTGGCGGGCGGTTTCCTGGCGTCTAGGACACGTGGGCGCACGGGGAGGAGCCAAGGGGCAGGACAGGTGGCCTTGGAAGCCTCCCTCGTGTCCACTTGGCTGCGGACGCGCCGTGAATGAAGTCCACCGGTGGCGTACGGGCGAGTGGCGGCGGAGGAGCAGAGAGGGGGATGGAGTTTGGGGCTGTTTTGTCATTTCCAAAAGTTCAGGGACCTCTCTGTAACTAAAATTATCTCCATCTTCCTAGGCTCAAATGAAAAGTGTTGAATACTAAACTTGTGTAATTTTTCAAGGTCTACAACTTTTGTTACAGGAAAATTTTCATTTGAAATTCACATTTTGAACTATTTCATATTTTCAAACTTGCAATAAAGGGTTTTCATTTTTTTATTTGATTTTGAGTGGATTTGGCTGAAACATGAATTAGGCACATGTCCTTTAAGGTACTAGCTGCAACCCAAACTTGTTTTTGTGCATGTTTCAGACATGATTGGAATATGTTTTAAATATTTTTGCCCTCACATTCAATGTCCAAGATGTGTAGTTTGAATTGTATTTGACTTATTCTTTCTGATTTTTCTTTCTAAATTCCCTCCTATGATTTATTTGAGTTAAATGGATTGCCTTTTAGTGTACAGACACCAGAGGTGTCACACCGGAGATCCTAGAGTCATGGAGAGCTCTATGTTGAAGAGTGTCATTATTCAAGTGAAGAAGGTGACTTGTGAATCAATGTTGGATTCATTCATATGCAAATTGAAGATTCAAAGTCACTAGCTCAAAGCGGGTAGGCTCAAAGAATGAAGATGTTGATGCCCTCACCATATTGATCGAGAAAGGTCGGCATGATCATAATGCGAAGCTCAAGTGAGAATTGTGATAATTATATATTTCATTTATGCTCTTGAGTATAGGTATGCCATACTATTAAGGGGATGCAACATCAGTAGATTTAGACAATACTAAAAGTGCTCAAAATAGTCCCTAGAGAGAATTGCCGAGAGAGACACTACAGAAATCAGAGAGGGACCGGTCTAGGCAGGGCAGAACCTCCAACAGCTAGTATTTCAAACTGACCGGTCTAACACTGACAGGGGCAACAGCTAGTTTTTGAGAGAGGGGTATTTATACCCCATGACTTCACCCATCCGAGGGGCTGATGCCTCTACATTCAAAACACTTGTGAGAGCCTTGTGAGCACTTGGAGGGTCCTCCCCAACATCTCTTTGTGAGAGTTGCTTGATTCAAGTTGAATCCTTGAGTTGAGTTGAGTGAATCCAATCCTTAAGAGTCATTTGAGCAAGAGAGATTGGGCCTAGCTTTTGAGCACTTGCGGTGGCGTCGGCCAACTCGATTGAAGCATTTGTTACTCTTGGAGTTTTGGTTCCTAGACAGCTAGGCGTCGCCGGCTAGCTCCCAAGATTGCGGTGAGCGGCAAGTTTGTTGCATCAGCGATTGTGTGCCACGAGGGCGCATGGTCATATAGTGGAGAGAGGAGATAGCTTGACCTTGGGGTCACCATAAGCTTCCTCAACGGAGAGTAGGATTCACACGTGGGTGCACAGGGTAATTCGAACTTCGATAAAATAAATCACCGTGTCTCCTTTGCATCATCTTTACTTCGTCTGTTTTACATACCTTGCATTATAGTCTTGAGTTGAATTGTGCTTCCGCTCGATCTACTTGGGTATGTTCTACTTGTGTGTAGGCAGCTAATTATATTGATAGAAATACTCTGCAAAAGCTACACTCCAAGTTTCTTATAGGTTCAAGCTCAAGAAGGAGTAGTTTTCCATGCCTGTAACATGTCTACCCGATCAAGGACCGGTCTGACCGGTCTGGTGTGGACCGGTCTGACCGGTCCAGGCAGTGTCGCAGGGGTTAGGTAAGTGGTGAGATTCGAAGAAATGCCTATTCACCCCCCCCCCCTCTAGGCTACGACATCGTGTGATCAAGATACTTTCAATTAGGGAAAAGTTAAATTGACTAATAATTTGCTAAATTATATGTGCATTTTATGCATAAGTTTTGCATCGATATATTTGTATTCAGATTAGCATAAACAAGGGTCACAATATACTTTTAGAAGACTTTCCTCTGTTGAAGCACTTCTTACGATTTCTGAATGGAAAAATGGAAGGAATAATACATTTAGACGTAATAGGAAATCTGAGATCGTACCTTAGTGATTAGGGGGTGGGCAAATCGGTCAGACCGAACCGATCGGTTCGGTTCATCGTTCTTTTTCAAAGTTGGGTTTTCAGAAACTTGAGACCGATCGGTCTTTTCTAAAACACAGGATCGAGACATTTTGGTCTCGGTTAGTTTGGTTCGGTTAGTTAGCTCGGTCATGGTCATGACCGAACTAACCGACCACTGCAGGAATCAGTAAAAAAGGCATGTGATGGCAGAATTAATTAGATATTTTGACAGCATTTTTCCTCTTTCAAAGCGTAAATCACAAGCAGTACATAATAGATGAAAATACCAACATAGAATTACAGTTGTTTATATATCTAGGGTATATCTCGGGTTAACACTTCTATTGAGATGGGCTATTTTGGGCCACGTAATTGTCTTATGCATAGTTCGGTCAGTTCGGTTAACCGAGCCCAAAGACCGAACTAACCGTAGAAAGTTCGGTTACCTGGAGGCCAGGACCGAACTGCTGACCGAACATTTCGGTCTCAGTCTTTTCGGTCTCGGTCCTGGTTTTTTTCGGTTCGGTCTTCGTCCCTCGGTTAATTATGCCTAGTCCTAGTGATTGTTTGGTTTGAGGAACTACTAAGTCATAATTAGGTGGTCCCACCATGAGTCCATTCCGTAGATTTTAGTGGGATGAACCATTTCTATAAGATGAGAGAATTATTTTGTTGGTCCTAAAAAAGTTGTGCTTGAATATCTAGACCCATTTCTCTTGAACTTGGCTATTTAGAGTTTCTTGGCCCTTTGGTCATATGAAGTGTAGGTCTATAGTTTTATTATATTCCAACGCTCCAGTTTAGATTTTTAACTAGAAAAATGATAACACAAAGTAAATTTCATGATTTTTTGTATTTTCCACTAGTAAAATAATTTCTAGGCATTTATAAATATGTTTCTAGTTTCTAAATCACAAAAATAATAGGAACATGGGAAACAGTGAAAAATTCACTGGAGTCATATCTAAGCATGCTAGATCCAGCAAAAATCACTAACTGACATTGAGGTATTGAAAAGTAGATATTGTTATTAATAAATCACTAACTCATTTTGGGGTCAATAGTCAAGTTCAAGAGAAGGACCAAGGAACTAAGAACAACTTTTTTAGGGCCAAGGATCAATCCATTCCAATTCGAAAAAAAGAGTATTAAGAAGATGCTGGACCACTCCATTCTTCAAATCAAACACATCTTACCGTGGCTAGCTATAGAACGGTATATGGGAGTGATTTAGAGAACCGGGGAGTAGGGCGGGCTGACCGAGAGAGTTGCGAGCATACCCATCATCCACACACATATAGGATGGATGTGAATCGCATATCCATAGGACCAGCCTTATCTAGCCAGCTGCTTCCCTCCGTTCCAAATTGTAAGGCACTGTTTGGTTCCTCTTAAGTCACCTACTTATAAGCTATAAAGTGAAATAAGTGACTTATTTTGCTAAACAGGACTAGCTTATTAAGTCATGTTTCTTATAAGCCATAAGTTGGTACACCCCTGCTTATCTTATAAGTCACCCCCTTTCCCCCTTTTCCACGTAGGACCCACACCGAACCCTATTGGCACTCGAGCCTATGCGCCCCTCGCACCCTGCTCTCCACTCCTTCCCATCGCCTACCTCCATCCCGTATCGCCACCGCCGCATCCCTCCTATGCTCTCCGCACCGCCTCCTTCAAGATCTCGCCGCCACCACCCCTCGACAATCGTCGCCACCGCTGCCGCTGCCGCCCCTCACCACTGTTCCCTGTTGGCGCTCCTTAAGTACCCATTTTATCCCTTGTTTTATCCTTGATAATGGCATGAATTTAATATCAAATCACTAATCGTCCTAAACTCCGGCCTAATTATTGGTCATTTTCACATTTGCACATATATTTTGGAGGGAACTTCATTTTTGCAGGTTTTGGCCCTATTTTGGAGCATGAAATGATGAGGCCCATGATCGAGCACTAAACGGAGAAAGACGAAGGCCAAAGCCAAAGGAAGGACCCAAAGCCCATGTTGTTTCGAAGCCCAATTCATGCACATCCATCCTCCAAGAGAGCCGAAAGGACCAAGCCACGAAGATGAGATCAAGATACTTCAGGGATTAAGCAAAGCAAATGAAGATTTAAGGAAGGATTCCCTTATCCTATCCTTTCCTCGAAGATATCTCAAGATACCGACGTCCAAAGGGGTACAATCGTGAAGGACATAAACTATAGAAGATGCGAGGAGTCTACACACGAAAGATGAGATCGAGGCTGGCCCGAAAGAGGGTAGGCCGGCCGGCCTAGGCCCATGAGCCGGCCGGCCTAGCCCATTTCCTAGGCGGTTCGGCCTCCCCTTCGACCAGTGGCTTCTTCGGCTCATAAATAGCTAGCACTTATTTAACTCGCGGGCATCCATCCACCCAGAAACTCGACGAAACCTAGGGCCAAGACCAGAGGGAGACGACGGCCACCGCAAGTCTTCGAAGTTGTCTAGGAGATGGCTTAGGCCGCCCCTAGCCGCCATGGCCCTCCCTGCATGGTTGTGCCATGGCGGAGTTCATGAGCTAGTTGGATTCATCGATGGTGTGCACACGGCGGTGATGATCCAAACACATCTATTATGTGAGTAATGATAATCATGTTTTCTGAATCTATTAGCGATCATGTCTCTCCTTTTTGATTTCGTTCTTGCCTTGGGTACGCTTATTCCTAGATCTATTCTCGAGATAGATTGCATGGGGTGTTCTTGTAGCTATGGAGGCTAGGAGTTCATACCGGATCTACCCAAGGGGTTTTGACACGTCTAGCGTGCTTCGGGGTGCTTTTGTCCAAAGAGAGTGTCGTGACAGGGCGTGGGCCTTTGTAGGGGTTCCCGAGGGGTTGGATTGGAGGTTTTGATTTAAGGATGCTATTGATTGAGATGCTTGATTTATTTGCTCGTTAGCTTGAACTACAATTAGATGACGATAGGTATAGTCATGTCTTTGGTTTTGCTATGGTTACACCTATGTTCATGGATGAGATCAACCTTTACACAACACTCATATCTATTAAAGGGTTACTCTATATGTGCAATTCATGCTTCATGTTAGGATAGATCTGTTAGATTAGATGGAAAAACCTTAGGTAGTTCTTTGTCGATCCACGGATTGATAAACCTTGGGGGAGTACTCTAAGGGAAAAGCTATCATGATCCGTGTGCTTATGGTACATAAATTGGGGCGCTAAGGAGCGTCAACAAGCTTTTCTGGCGCTGTTACCGGGGGATCACCAACTCGAACCCTAAGGCGATCTATCTAGTTTTTTTGGACTAACCCTAATTTTTATTATTGCATATACCCTTGTTTCTTGTTTGTGTCCTTGAAAGCAGGTGGAAAGGCTAGACACCAAACTTCAACAATTGGCAACAAGATGATCGAGGAGCCTTGACATGGAACATCGACAACGTCCACATTGACATGACGGCAACAACATCAAGATTGGCTCTTTAATGGTAGGTGCTAACTTTTGTTAGTGGCCCAGCATCCGCTATCGAGTCCCCACTCCCCAAAGCAAAGATGATAAATAAGGTATGCCGCTGTGTCAATTAATTTTAAAGACTAATATTTTTGGGAAGATTGTTTGTTCAAGCAATAGGTATGAAGCATGCCCGCGAAGAAAATCATGCGATTATCATCATCTATGAAGTGTTAATGTTGTGATGAGTTTTTTCATCCAAGATCAGAGAAGTACCATGAGCAAATAATAGACTATTTTGAAGCTCCATCAAGTCTTTCAATGCTGCGCGATCTAAAATCCCTCTGGACAGATTGCAGTGCCGTAATAAAACAAGCATAACTTCTTTATCCGGAGTCCAATTGGGGCGAATGACCACTTGTTGGAAAGATAATTTGATGCACCTTGAAATGGACTAGAAGTTTGGTACATGTTCTGCATTGGATGAAGGAGAATTTAATGAGGATAGAGGCAGTAGCAACTGACGAAGAAGGTGGTGACGATGTCAAAGGATGATTGGAAGGCTGTGTACGCAAAAGATGATGATTTGAAGTTGACCAAAGCTAGAGGCAACAAGATTAAAAGAACCACGACACCACCTATCTTCTCCAGTGGGATGCTCGATATACTTCTAATCGAGTGATGCTATCAAGGAAGGAAACCGTTCGGATCATCAACACGAAGCACATGAGCATCTTCCAATCCCGACACCTTGGGTAGAGCAAGAATAATGGAGAAGACACATTATTGAAGCCGTGATATTTGCTGGTAATCAATGGTGATGACCTTGAAGCCTAGGGACGCACGACACTACGCTGCAAAGACCACATGACCGAGATCATTGACATCTACGGATGAATTCACAAGAAGATATTGTTCTCATCAATGTCCAGCTCGACCTCAGAAGCAAATAGCAGCATATTTTTGGATATTCAAAAGCTCCACGAAGTTCCCGTTCCAACGAATCAAGAACCAAGTCAATCGGAGATTCCTACGAGCGGGTATGGTCAAAACATTGAGGTTGTGCACTCTGAAAATTTCTGGACAGCATGCAGCGCCAAAAGTGAAACGGGCATAACTCCCTCGTTTGGACTCGGTTTAAGATAAATGATCACTCGTTGGAAATTTAATTTCATAAATATTTCAATAGATCTATATTTTGGTATATGTTCTGTTGAGTATACAGGAGAGATTCCACGAAGAAGAGGCAGGAGCAACGCGATGAGAACAAGATAGAGAAGATGACGATGAAAACAATGAAGAGGAGCTTGGGCGATGCTTTCATCAAGCATACATGATAAATTCAGAGGCTTGGAGCAGAGGAAGAACCCCAATGACATTGGCAAATGAAGGCACAAGAGGTCGACCTTCGACAAACGAAGATGTTGCAAACAAACCACGATGGATTACAAGAGCGCGACATTCAACACATGGAGACGTGAGAAGCAAGCCACGACGAACCACGAAGAGTGCATCAAGATGACATCTCGCACAAAGCACCATGACTCCAATGAGTATGAAAAAGCTCTGAGGCTAAGGTATACATTGAATTCTCAAGCTTCTAATGGTTTTAGTTGATAATCTTTAAAAATCTCATGCTCGAACCGATAGTCGGAATGAAAGTTTAAATTCTATGCCTTGTTCTTTTGATGATAGGCTAGAGTTTCTTGAGAAAGTTGATTTCATGCTTAAAGAACCTCTGCCTAATAATGAGCTCTGTGCTATGCAAGAAACACATGCTGCATTTAATTACACCATGCCTTGTTGATGAAATTTAATTGAGGATGTGATTATGTTGCATATGTTTACAAATAATTGCAAATCTCGATCTTGCTTTGCGCTTGGTCAAGCTCATGACCCTAAAAGAGCACATGTCAGGAGAAACCTCGAATTTCACTAACCATGCAGGACATGAAACTCAAATGATGAGGAGGGAAACTGTGCCCAAAATTTTGAACACCATCATCAACATCTTCAAGTTTCAGGAACGGACGTCGCTAAGCCTCATCAATTTTGTGCACAAGTCTAGAGATTTACAATGCAAGAAAGTTGAATATTCAGGATCTCCATCAAGTCATCGGTTCAACGCATCCATGATCGATACAATTGAAGACCCATGGGAGGAGCTAGGTCTCCAACATCGGAGATGCACGTGCTGAAATCAGCACGGGGCAGATTGCAGTGACAGGCAAAAAGGTGCATAACTCCCTCAATTGGAATGCGTTTTGGGCAAATGAAGACTTGCTAGAAAGAAGATTTCGTGCACCTTGCATTGGATCAATTGGTTGGTGCAACTCCCAATCTGGACAAAGAGGAAAATTCGTGAAAAGAAAGGTAGCGACGAAGGACAACAAAGAAGGAGGTGACGATGATGTGAGAAACGATTGGGCAAGTTTTCCATTAAGCGTGATTGATCATGTCCAACATGGGAAGTAGAATAAGAGCTGCATGGAACATCTTCACCTCTTGCATGAAGGACCATGGCTTCGCATCAATTTGAAGGTAAGAAAGTCGAGCTCTATGACTTTAAATGAAGCGTTTTGCGGGAGGCAACCCGATCTTTTATTTTATATATATTAATAGGACCGTCTACATTGCACTCTATAATTGGAATATCAAGTAACATTGTACCATTGCTCTAACAAAAACCACAACTTCATGATGTTCATTCTAAATGTTATTGAGGGAGCACTTTGT
Source organism: Panicum virgatum (assembly GCF_016808335.1). Classification (NCBI taxonomy): domain Eukaryota; kingdom Viridiplantae; phylum Streptophyta; class Magnoliopsida; order Poales; family Poaceae; genus Panicum; species Panicum virgatum. Next base: position 40,874,441 of record NC_053153.1, on the reverse strand, counting down.
TATTTGATTTTGGGAAACTTGTAGACCTTTTTGTGTGCCTATTAGTGTTTTGAGTCTTTTTCTTTGTGTCTTTTTAGAGAGATCTATGAAGCATTGCACCACCCTTTGATTCTAAACTTGTGGCTAGTTAACTTAGGCTAACTTTTTGTTTTGTTTTAGACCACCTCATCATGTCATATCATTTTGTTCACCCACCCCGTGTTGCATTGCATACCATGTTGTTCGTCTCACCCTTGCATTGCATTGCATATTGCATTTAAAAAAAAAACTTTTTTCTAAAAACATTGACTAGCCTCGCTTTTGAGATCCTAAAACCCTTAGGAAAACCACTCGTAGAGCAATCCTAAAACCATAGGTTATGTTTTTCATTCAAAAAAAATCTAACTTCTATTTCTCTCTAGTTTTTTTAAAACCACCTTAGATAGAATTTCTATACCCAACACTCTCTCTTCAATTTTTTTTGTTTTAAGCCAAAAATATAGGAAACCCATAAACCTACTTCTAAAACCTTGTTAGCTCAGTTGCTTGGTCCTTTTCGATAAATAACCTTTTCATTGACAAAAACCTCACTTCTTATGAAGTTTCGCGAGGCTTTTTGTCACTCTTAGCAATTGTTTTTGAATAAGCTAGTTGCGGAACAACATCGAAAGGTCCTTTCAACCTTGCTTACACTTGTTTTTGCTAACTTTGCATTTGCACTTTGCATCCATTCCATTGTCCGTGCCCTCATTTTGCTAACTTGGTCTCAATCTTATTGATGTATGCTTTCCTATCCATGTAATGCTTATCATGATATCATTTACATTTTGCAATCTTGTGTAAACATGGTGTTTAAACTTGTTTGCGGACCTCCATCTTTAAGCTCTTTTGACCAAGATAGCAATCCATTTTGTTCTCATATTGCTTTAGGTTGATTTATAAGCTTTGCAATGCACTTTACCTTTCTTGCGCCGTGAAGAATTTTTAACCTTGAAATGAACATGGTGTTTTGACCTCAGTTATATCTTTATGGTTATATAGAAAATTAATCAACCTAGTTGTAAACATGGTGTTTATAACTTGGTGCAAATATTGTCATTGTTTATATATCTTCCTTTCATATGCATTTACTCTTGCACACACGTACACTCATCAGATTTCGCTAAGCTAGCTATCCCACAAGTTGAGATTCTAGGGATGGTTGGTTTGTTGGCATTTGTCTCTACTCCCGGCCATCACCACGGGGGGTAGTTGTAACACCCGGTTTATAAAAGGACATAAACCGAGCAATCATATACGTGCCAGGATCAAGTCACACGTATATACAACAGAATGAACAATATATCACAGCACATATCACATAAAAAGATATAATAAAGCGAGTACGAATGTTATTTATTACATTAATGACAACATGTCTGATACAGTGGAAGTGTAAAAACATATACGATAAACTCTCGGAAGCATGGCGCCACAGGGACGTCGACTGGGAGACGAACGCCTAGATGTCCTCGTACTCCTGGTAGCTCTGAGTGAACTCCCTCGCGTCGGCAGGAACTGAGTAGCAGAAGAGTATCCCCAAGAGAACAGGAGGAAAAAGTGTAGAGAAGGCAAGGGTGAGTATACAACTTATACTCAACAAGTATAACACAAACTATGAGGCTCTAAGGTTGGCTGACTCAACTGCATTAGCTTTTAATCTTGGCAAAATTTTATTAGAACTAATTACTACAAGTTGATGAATTACCATAAACCCAGTTACATAGTAATTAATCAAATTAATTATGAACTACTGACATCCAAACCAAACCAAGCCACCCGGGGAAACCCCCGTAATCAAATGAAGATAACCCCACTAATCAAAAGGAGGATCTGGGCCGCTCATGACCGTGAGCATGGCTAGTATACCAGTTTTACACTCTGCAGAGGTTGCACATCTTTACCCACAAGTCGTGAGCTACGCTAGTTGTTCATCACACTTCCGTAGGTGAGATGGCTAGCAAGCACACTACGAGGCCTTACAAAGAATCTCGTTGGTAAGGAGTAACCGCGAGGGTGGATCGGCGATGATGGGGCCCACCTCACGGGGGTACAAGACACAGGTGCATAGACCAAGCCGGAGGAGCAGGGACCATTGAAGCTTACCTCCCCTGCCCCGTAGGTAAGTTACTCCAAACCAAAAAGACCTAATTATTACGCCAAGACCGTCCCATTCCAGTCTTGTGGTAGCGCTGTTGTCCCAAGTTGTCGCTCTATGAACCGGTCCTTATGGAGAGTGGCCAACCAAGCACTAAGCACCGTGCTGGCTCCCTAAACAATGTTTCTAACAAAAACCAATTTTTAACGAGACGTGAGCCACTCAAGCGGGCCACTCCCAGTATTAAGTTGCATATACCATTAATCAAATTAATTAAAAAGGACCAAGTGTGTTATAGCGCGGCACCTAGTATAACTAACCAAGATGCAACCCAAGGGATATATATAAAGGATATAAAGTGGCTAGGAAAGTCCTTATAGGCATACAGTATTAAAAAGCAGTATGAAATTGTATTTAAAGTGATAGGTGTTGTTCATGTTATACTTGCCTTCCTCAAAGTTCTCCTGCTGCTCAAACTGCTCTGAAGATGGTGGCGGCTCCGGGTACTGGTACTCATCCGAAGGATCGACATCTACTCACGATCGCAACGCCAAAACAAGTCTAGCACATACACATACATGCAAACAAAGGCAAACACTAAGAAACAGTACAACAATACATAAAAATAGCAAAAAAAACTAAGCTAGAACTATTCTATGCGTTACAACGATCGCGTGGACATAAAGAACACCTAAAACGGAGCTAGAACGCAAAACTAGGCCTAAAACAAGATCTAGGGGCTAAACTATAAGAAAAACAGAGTTCTAGGGGCTTCTGCGCAAAAACCAGGGACCTAAATGTAATTAAAGTATAGATCTAGGGTCTAACGCGCAAAAACTACAGCTCTGGACTGCGGGTCCTATTTCTAAAGAGCTCAGGGGTCTAAACGTTAAAAACTGGGTCTTTTTGGAAATATTGTTGAACTAACCAGGACTGCGGGTTGATTACAGGAAACTGCAGGGGCTCTTTAGCAAAACTGCCAGGCTGAAGCGGTATCTTTGAATCAGGGCCGTTGGATCGCGATCTGAGGGCTCGGGTTTGATGGATTCTAGATCTAATCTGGGACCCTCGTTTCAGATCGGGCGGCTCTGGATGGATTGGGACGCAGGCGGCGGCGCTGGGTCGCCGGGGATGAGTTCCCGCGGCGTCGCGTGGCTGGAGCTCACCGGAGTTCACCAATTCCGGTGCTCCATGGGTTCCATGGGTTAAATCGACCCGGGCTTGGATCTGGGATGCTCAGCACGTTACGCGTGATTCACCTGGACACTCAGTTGAGCTCGGGAGGGGCTCTGGGCGACGCGGGCATGGGCGGCGGCTGGTCTGCGCGGCGGTGCTCGATGGCACGCGCACTCACGCGTCTCTGGGACTCGAGTCTAGGTGCAAACAAGTCTATGAATGGGCGCAGTGCTAAAGCAAGTGCAGGCAAGGCCTGCGCGGGGGCTGTGCTGCGCTGCGGGGTGCCCGCCACAGCGGGACCGCAGCTGCGCGGCGGCGGAGCGCCGGTCTTGTGGTGTTCCAATGCCGTGAACGGCCTACGGGCTAAGCTACCTAGCGCAAAAGAACAAGGGATGCACTGGGGTGCTTACAGTGGGTCAGGATCGGGTGGTGTGGCTGCGCAGGGTCACTGGCGTCGAGGACGGCGGTGAAGCTCGGTGCTGCGCTCGCGGACAGGGCGGTGCAGGGGTGCTCCGGACATTGGATCTCCTCGAATCGATGCGGTGTGTTGCTGCGGAGGTGTACAAGGGGTCAGCGTGGCCGGGGATCGCCGGCGGTGAGTAATCGCGGCGGCGCATCGAACTCACATACGGCGGCGTACGGCGAAATTTCGGTTCGCACAGAGGGCCGGGGTCGGGGTTGCGTGCTCGGGGAGGTTCCGGGGCACGGGGCGGAGCTGTTGCACGGGTTGGAGAGGCTATGGTGCGGCAGAGTGGCGAGTCCACGACAGCACGGCACACTGCTCCGGCGCAGAGGGTGCGGAGGTGGTGCTAGGGTGTAGAGACGGCGGCGGTGTGGTGAGGTGGGATGCAGGGAAAGGCCGGGGTGCGTTTAAAGGAGGTGGGCGAGATCTTGGCGTGCGTGCTATGGAAAGCAAATCGTGGAGATTGTGGCGGCGAGCTCGGGCGTGGCTCTGCGCGGAGGAAATGGATTGCGCAACCGAATCGGCGTGATCCGGCTCGGCGTGATCCCGGACTCAGGGCACGTCTTCTAGAAGGCCGAGGGAGGCTGACTAGGGGGACACGAGATTGGGGGTCGGTCCACGGCCCAGAGCGGGGTGAGCGGGGGTCGGTGCAGAGGAGCTCGGCGCGGGGACTCGGGAGGAAGGGGACAGGACCGACAAGTGGGCCCCGGGTCGGCAGGGACAGGTGGGGTCGGGCCACGCGTGGGGCGCACGGCTGACGGGCGGGGCAGGGCTGTGCGCGAAGGGCGCGTGCTAGGCCGCGTGCGGGGGAAGAGGGAGTGGGCCGGTGCGGGAGGGAAAGGCAGCGGGCCGAGTTGGGTTGGCTGTTGGGCTGTTCCCTTTTTTTTTCTATTTCCTTTGCTATTCTATTTCTAATACAAACCAAACTAAACCTATTTGAATTCAATCCACACTCAATAAATAAAATTATGCACCAGCATGAATGCACAAACAAGTTTAAACCTAGAAAAATTTTAATTACTTGTGAGAGAAGATTAATTTAAATGCAAGTCTAAGCATATAAAACCTTAGAATATTAATTAAAGCCAATTAAATTTATTACTAAATGCTGAAATTTAAATTAGGGTGTTACAGTAGTGTGTGCACTTGATTATTTTACAGGCATGACAAAGCGTTCCCATGAATTCGTGATCAAAGAAATCAAATTCGTCAACATCTCCAAAGTTCGAGAGCAAACCCCGCTGTTTTCATCACAATTTTGCACATGAATAGAGACGTACAAGGAAGAAAAAGTTGATATTCAGAAGCTCCATGAAATTCCCGTTCCAACGCATCCAAGATCAATGAATTTGAAGACCCGTACAAGGAGATATGGCAAGAACATTGGACGTTGCGAGTTCTGAAATTCGTCGGGACAGATTGCAGCGCTGGGAGGAAATGGACATAACTCTCTTGTTCGGAATCAATTTTGGATGAATGAGGACTCGTTGGAAAGGAAAATTCATGCACTTTGTAATGGAGTAATGTTTCAGTACATGTTCTGTTCTGGAAATTGAAAAAAAATTCGTGAAGTTGAGGCAGCAATGAGACAACGAGGAATTGAAGGAGGCGACGACGATGTGAAGCAATGATTGGGACCATGACTTAGTACAAGAAGAAGTTGAAGGAAATTGAGGCAACAAAGGTGAAGACACATTGAAGATGATATTCATACACATGAGGGAAGGACTTCAAAATTGCAAGATGGTCCATCTTCTCCTTCCACGCCTAGCATCATGCTAAGCATGGGGGAGGATTTCGTGGACAAGGAAGAAAGATCTCATGCAGTAAGATAATCACGGTTGCCACAAGATGCTCATGATTCTTCTTCCATACTTAGCACAATGCTTAAGTATGGGGGAGGCCGCGCTACAGTTCATTACGAGCATCGAGAAGGATGGTAATTCTTCCTCAACTCTCTCTTTTTCTAAATACTCGTACATATATGCCCTCAACCATAGATGCAACCTTTGTATATATCTCTCAACCTATCACATGGCTTCTAGGAGGACAACATAGTTTTGTTTTTGTAGGATCACCATAATTTGTGCTCACCACATTGATACATTATGGCAATGCCTTTTGCTTATGGAAAAATGATGAAATTGCTGCTTTGTTTTACCTATGCTATGTTGTATATGACTTGACCATTTGCTCTCAATTAAATGGAATTAAAATGATTAAATACCGGCTTTTTTATTTGTGGAGGTTAAATGAATAAATTCTAGACCCACATATTCTATGTTGCTCTTTGATTTAAGTCTACCGATGACCTTACACCTTGTGTTGTTTAATTTGAAAACTTAATTCATATGCTATCTACATTTGTGAATCTTTTGCAAAGTTCTACCTACCAAAGCCTATACATACATATTCTTTCATGATGAAACTTTTAGATTGCAAACTTATATTTTGATGAGTTGGATTAAGATTGATTTCTTAGGTATGAGACTAAGAAGCTGGTCATTCCATTTTTTTGTGTAACCTTCTTTTTGCTAGCCTATTTGTCCATGCATTTTGAGTTTCTACTTGGGAATTTCGCAAACCTCGCTGGATATCCACCCTAAACCGAAAATATCTTTTTTGTAATTACCTCCTTGACCACAACCCAATTTGAGTATGGATTATCATTTCGACGGAATCAAAAGAATCATGGGCACCATATAAAGAAAAAATTGGGAGACAAGGCTCCCCGGAGATTCAAGAGGTTCTACGAAGAAGAAGGTAAATTTGAGATACTTACCCTAACTAGTTGGTTCTCCCCACTATTCATACTCGAGGACGAGTATTCGTTCAAATATGGGGGGATGACTGGGTAAGTATTCTATGTTATCAAAAGTTCTAAGGAGCAAAAAGAAAGAAAAAAAGAAAGAAAGAGAAAAATAGAAAAATGAAAAAAAGGAGAAAAGAAAAGAAAATGAAAGAAAAAAGAGAAGAATAAAATGCGCCTTAGCTCTTTTTGGCTTCATTAATTTTCCAAGTTACTTTGAAGAATTATTCCATACTCAAATCTTCCAACCATGTGCAATCCGATAACGAGAACTTCATTTGTGTCTCGGGATCATCCATTTGCCACTTGCACATGTCCACCTATCTAAATGTGTGTGTTTCATCTTTTTCCCTCTCCAACATTATTTTCCAATGGCCTTTTTGACTAGTCTCGGTAATTCCATTAGATCTCTCTCTTAGTTTGATAATATTTCAAGTATAATATTTTGCTAGGATTGTTTTTACCTACCAAGCTCCACATAAGCCTTCCACTTTTATATATGAGTAGAATAGGTTGAGGACAATCTAATGTAGGCTTGAGCGACTTGATGAGATGAGTGTTTTCATGATTTTTTTGCAAGAGAACCTCACTTATGTTTGATAGGCATTCTTTTGAAAACTCTTCACGATGAAATAAGATAAAAGTTTGAAGTTCGCTTAAGTTTGAGAGCATTGCATTTATTTATTATTGTGGCTTGTTCTTTAATTGCTAGTCTATCTTCCATAATGAAAAAGTAGCCGGTCACAATATGAACTTAAATGCTAAATACTTAAGAGAGCAATATGTCTTGTTATGTATGACTAAGTGCAGAGAGGACATTGAGGGGCAACACTGATTTCTTTATAAGCAAAGCTCCTGGACTTACTCGAGGATGAGCAAGGTTTAAGCATGGGGGAATGTTAGTGCTCCTTAAGTACCCATTTTATCCCTTGTTTATTCTTGATAATGGCATGAATTTAATATCAAAATCACTAACCGTCCTAACTCCGGCCTAATTATTGGTCATTTTCACATTTGCACATATATTTTGGAGGAACTTCATTTTTGCAGGTTTTTGGCCTATTTTGGAGCATGAAATGACGAGGCCCATGATCGAGCGCTAACACGGAGAAAGATGAAGGCCAAAGCCCAAAGGAAGGACCAAAGCCCATGTTTTTTTTGTTTTTTTTCTCGAACACGCAGGAGAACTGCGTACCATTGTATTTATAGGAGAAGAAAAAGTCTAATATAGACTTATACAAAGAGAAAACACACTCACACAAAACTCACACCAACACTCCCAGGCCACTATGCCCAGACACACACCTACCCAAACCACACACCTTACTCCAGCTGGACAGAAATGTCCCACGGAGCCAGGACCTGACCACCAATTCCTGAGCTCATAACAAGCCTACAAGCAAGAGGACCTGACCACACAGCCTCCCCTGTTGTTCATCCCACGCCCCTGATAGTGAGCAAGGAGAGGCCTTTTGCACCAGCAGAGCACCACATCTGGACTTCTTCCTTTGCTAGGGTCAGCGCCGTAGCTACTCTCGGAGAAGCCCCATTGAAGACACAATCATTTCGGTGCTTCGAAATAGTCCAACTGCCCAAAATGATAAGAGAATTAAGACCAGACCTCATTTCGTCGCAAACCTGTCTCTCAACCTTCTCCCACCACTCAGCAAAGGAGAAGTCCGTAGGCTGAGGCGAGAGTGCCGCAAGACCGCCGAAGTGCAGAAGCTGAAACCAAAAATCTCGTACAAAGACACAGCCGACCAGCAGATCTTGGATATTTTCCTCATCTTGATCACATAAGGGGCAGCGGTTTGGGTGAGGTAACCCATGCTTAGCCAGCTGACCTGCCGTCCAGCATCTCTGATGTGCCACTAACCACATGAAAAACTGACACTTTGATGGTGCCCAAGACTTCCAAATACGCTCAAACGGCTCAAATAGAACTGCTATTTGGAACAAGGCATCATAGGCAGATCTTGCTGTATACACACCAGTTGGAGAAATTTTCCAAATGTGCCTGTCAGGAGTTTCAAGTTGCAGCTCCACTTCTTGTACTAAATCCCACACATATAGATACTCCATCAAGGCTTCCACCGAAATATCTCCATGTAAATCATCTATCCATTTGTCATCAGTGAGAGCTTCAAAAACCGTACGCCTGTTGCTTTTTCATTTAGGGACCAATGCAAACAAACCAGGAGCCAAATCCTTGATGCTTCTGCCATCCAGCCACTTGTCCCGCCAGAACAAGGTGTTCGCACCATTGCCTACTTCAGAGCAGACAGCCATTGCTAAAAGATCTTCAACTTCCTTACTGACTTGCAAGGACAAACTTGCCCAAGGCTTATTGGGCTCTGTTTTCATCAGCCACGGCCATCGAACCCGCAGCGAACAGCTCAATGATTTTAAATCAGAGATTCCAAGTCCTCCCAGCTCTTTAGCACGGCACACCTTAGGCCAAGCTATAAGACAGTGACCCCCTTTAGCTTCCTTGCGCCCTCGCCAGACAAACCCTCTTCTGATTTTGTCAATAGCTTTGAAAGCCCAGGCCGGAAGATCCGTTGCCATAAGAAGATAAATGAGCATTGCAGTGAGGACAAATTGAACTTGGACAACTCTACCTGCTTTCGTCATCAGATCAGCTTTCCAGGCCAGCAGCTGATCAGCAATTCTATCTATAATGGGCTGAACTTGATCTTTTGTAAGCTTCCTTAAAGACAGAGGCAGCCCAAGATACTTGCAGGGAAAACTGAGAACCTCACAAGGCAGCAAGCTGGTTATGATTTCCAGATCCTCATCTGAGCACTGAATAGGTAACACATTACTCTTCTGAACATTAGTCTTGAGCCCGGAAGCCTCTCCAAAAAGGCTTAAAATGTCCAAAGTCAGATTGATGTCCTCAGCAGCAGGTTGGAGAAAAAGGGCCACATCGTCCGCAAATAAAGAAATTCTATGCTGAATCGGTCTGCGAGATAGTGGCTGCAGGAGACCCTCCGTCGCAGCTCTAGAGACCATACTATTAAGCACATCCATGACCAAAATAAACAGCATTGGAGAGAGGGGGTCTCCCTGTCGAAGTCCTCGACGATACTGTATTCTCTCCCCGGGTGTTCCATTTAGAAGGACTTGGGTGGAAGAGGTCACAAGCAGGCCACATAAGAGATCCCGCCACCAGGGGCCAAATCCCAATTTGTGCAGCACCTCCAACAAAAAAGGCCAAGACACGGAGTCGAAGGCTTTTGTTATATCCAACTTGAGGAGGATTCTGGGCTGTTTTTGAGAATGAAGGAAGCGCACAGTTTGCTAGACCATCATGAAATTATCTTGGATAAAGCGCCCTTTTATAAAGGCACTTTGGTTAGGAGATACCATCCCATCAAGCCTTCCTGCCAATCTATTGGCTAAGATTTTAGTGATCAACTTAGCAAAACTATGCACAAGGCTGATGGGCCTATAATCTTTTACATGTTCTGCATCTGGCATTTTTGGAAGAAGTGTGATGTAGGCTGAATTCAACATCCATAAGTTCCTGAAATTTTTTCCCCACACACTGTGAATGGCTGCCATTAAATCTCCCTTGATGATTGGCCAACAAACTTTGTAGAATCTACCCGTAAGTTGATTCGAAGCCCATTCATGCACATCCATCCTCCAAGAGAGCCCAAAGGACCAAGCCCACGAAGATGAGATCAAGATACTTCGGGATTAAGAAAAGCAAATGAAGATTTAAGGAAGGATTCCCGATCCTATCCTTTCCTCGAAGATATCTCCAAGATAACGACGTCCAAAAGGGTACAATCGTGAAGGACATAAACTCTAGAAGATGCGAGGAGTCTACACACGAAAGATGAGATCGAGGCGGGCCCGAAAGAGGGTAGGCCGGCCGGCCTAGGCCCATGAACCGGCCGGCCTAGCCTGTTTCCGAGGCGGTTCGGCCTCCCCTTCGACCGGTGGCTTCCTCGGCTCATAAATAGCTCGCACCTTATTTAACTCGCGGCATCCATCCACCCAGAACTCGACGAAAACCTAGGGCCAAGATCGAAGGGAAGACGACGGCCACCGCAAGTCTTCGAAGTTGTCTAGGAGATGGCTTAGGCCACCCCTAGCCGCCATGGCCTCCCTGCGTGGTTGTGCCATGGCGGAGTTCATGAGCTAGTTGGATTCATCGATGGTGTGCACACGGCAGGTGATGATCCAAACACATCTATTATGTGAGTAATGATAATCATGTTTTCCGAATCTATTAGTGATCATGTCTCTCCTTTTTTATTTCGTTCTTGCCTTGGGTACGCTTATTCCTAGATCTATTCTCGAGATAGATTGCACGGGGTGTTCTTGTAGCTATGGAGGCTAGGAGTTCATACCGGATCTACCCAAGGGGGTTCGACATGTCTAGCGTGCTTCGGGGTGCTTTTGTCCAAAGAGAGCGTCGTGACAGGGTGTGGCCTGAGTAGGGGGGTTCCCGAGGGGTTGGATTGGAGGTTTTGATTTAAGGATGCTATTGATTGAGATGCATGATTTATTTGCTCGTTAGCTTGAACTACAACTAGATGACAGATAGGTCTAGTCTTGTCTTTGGTTTTGCTATGGTTACGCCTATGTTCATGGATGAGATCAACCTTTACACAACACTCATATCTATTAAAGGGTTACTCCATATGTGCAATTCATGCTTCATGTTAGGATAGATCTGTTAGATTAGATGGAAAACCTTAGGTAGTTCTTTGTCGATCCACGGATTGATAAACCTTGGGGGAGTACTCTAAGGGAAAAGCTACCATGATCCGTGCGCTTGCTGGTACATAAATTGGGGCGCTAAGGAGCATCGACATTTCCCATTTACCTAGCGCCACATCGTTTCAGATCTCGGTGCCGCCACCGCCCGTTGCCACCATGGTCGGCACTTCAAGGTACTTGCTCGACGTTTTCGACCGGGTGGACGATTCCCAGGCCGCGCGAAGAGGGAAACGAGTTCTTCGGTGAGGGGCCACAGGTTGTTATGTGCTCCCGGCCGGCGGGTGGATTCATTCCTCCACGTGCGGCCGGTTTCTTCACTTCAACCATGACTAGATTCGTTGCTCCGCGCGTGGGTGGATTCATCGCGCCGCCCGCTCCTCCCTTCATGGCTCCGCCCACACCGGCAACAGATGGCCTCGACCTCAACTCCCAGGCGGCGGCCTTTCCCGGCCTCGGCAAGTACCAGCGCGTGGTGCAGTCTGAAGAGGCCGCTCCCCGTCAACATAGTGGCACACATTTGGTGACGGCGAAGCCTTGCAACAGATCTGCAAGCCGAGTTGCAGGTGGCCGTGGATCCACGTCCAGCGTCGGCGTCCCTCCTCGTCCAATGAGGTCAGGGGCTATGCGCGGTGGTGGGGGTGTTCCACAGGCCAGGTCCCTGACGAATGGCGAACGCGCATAGAGTGTAAGCCGCTTTGATGTCAACGACGGCGACTAGTGGTTCTATGGGAGCAGCTCAATGGCAGCCCGGGGCTCCAATATGGTCCCTGACTCTGATGGCGAGGAAGACGACTTTGATGTGTTTCAAGGCAACACTTGATAAATTTGGAAGCCTCTTCCCACAACCTCCCCAAGGTACATTTGGGTTTTGCTAAATATTACTTTGACCAATTCGATGTTTGCCACTTTTCTAACCGTTAATGTAACATTCTAGGGAAGTTTTATGTGGTGGACTCAGAGTTTCCCTAACCGGCTGGGTTATCTTGCACCGTACAAAGGTACAAAGTATCATTTTTAGGAGTACAATCAAGGTCCGCCAAGAGGTAAAAAACATACCTTTAATCATAGACATTCCCAAGTTCACAATGCAATAGAGCGTTCCTTTGGTGTACTAAAGAATAAGTAGAGGATTTTATTACACATGCCCTCTTATCCATCACCAAAGCAAAGTAAAATTATTTTAGCACGCATGGCTTTACGTAATTTCATCAGAGAAAGTAGACTGCAAGATACAGATTTCGAAGAGTGTGATGATGATGAGGACTTCATTCCAATGGTGGATGAGCCCAGTAGGGCATGACGCCGACGTCAACGTTGAAGTCATGCAAGTCAAGCACAAGGGAAACACAATAGTGATGACCATAACATGAACAATTTTCATGATTGGATAGCGGAAGAATTTTATAGAGGAGGTAGTTTGTATTTGTTTCAATGCTGAATCATGTAATTTGTATTTCTGAGAGTGGACATGTATGGATAATTTTTATGGATTTGATTCATATGAATAAAAATGAGATGGTCGGTGGGAAGGGAGGGCACTCCGGAAGGAAAGGGAAGGCGCGCGGGAAGGGAGAAAACGCGCGAGAAGCGAAGGAGGGGAGGTGGGGTAAACAGGGTCATTGGTTTTTAGCCAAACAGACCTGACTTATAAGTCATTGGTTTTTAGCCACCTGACTTATGGTAACTAACTAGGGTCTAAGTTATTTCAACTTTCTTGAAGTGTCAAAATATTCATGTTTGACCACATTTATATAATAAAGTAATAACAATTATTATACTAAATAAATAATATTAGATTTTTTATTAAATATACTTTTATAATATATCTATTTGGTGCTACAAATCTTTATAATCTTTACTATAACTTTGATTAAATATAAAAATAGTTTGACTCTTCAAAAAAAAGATGGAATGATTTACGATTTGAATCAGAGGGAGTACATAGTTAGGGGTGCAAAATAATTCCTGCAGGGCACGCAATATATGAGAGAAGTGTGCACTACTCCCTCCATCCTGAAATGTAATGCATTCTGAGATTCAAAATTTGTGTACAAATATAAGGCATCCTGGGTTGATAGTGGACCCAACTATCTTAATTGTGCATTGTTTTCGAGTCTTTCCCGACAGCAAGACGTGCATGCAGTTATGGTGGTGTTTGGTGCCAAAAGTCCCTAGACTAATTTTAGTCTCTGGACTAAATTTTTTAGTCTCTACCTGTTTGTTCTAGGGACTAAAATGGAGTAAAGGTCATTAAATGAGTGCACAAAGTACCATATTACCTCTAATCTGCATGCATCCAAGAGGTGGGGACTGGGGGTAGGGGGTGGAATAGTATGTCTCATGTAGGCTTTTAGTCCCAAAAAACTCCTCAAGAGGAACATTAGATTCCCCAACTAGCACTTTAGCCTAGTCCCTCCTGTTTGGCTAGGGACTAAAATACCAGGGACTTTTGCATAAGTCCTATGAACCAAACACCCCCTATATATGTATGAGGAGGTGCATATGGGGGAGGTGCATGAAAAAGGATATGCTACTTTAATTAGCACATACTCCCTCCATCCCCAAAAACTATTTGTTTAGAAAATTTCAGATATATATTACTAGTAGTGGAAGATGACCATGTTACCCCTAATTAACCATAGTAGTTGTGATTGAAAACCATACTATTTATTTGATTCCCTATGTCCTCAATAAATGCAAATGCATTGAAACTAGAAAATAAATATTTGATTGGCTCCATGCCCTTTTCATTGCAATTATTTTGTTTCGGTAATTAAATTCATCGCGAAAAATTACACATATCTCTAAAAAAATTTTACAGAAAGACTTCATTTAGTACTTCATGCGGAATTTAGAAGACGTACTCCCTCCATATAGGATTTAGATGTCGTTCTGTGGAGAAGAGAGAGTTGTGGTTTAGGTTCTGTGGAGAAGAGAGAGTTGTGGTTTAGATGTTGTTTGGGTGCGGGGGGGAGAGCATGTGGGGGGTCGAACCAGGGACCCTTGGCCTTGGGACTTGCTGCCATCACCAGTCAAGCTGCGCTAGACTTATGGTTACGAGGCACCCTTCACTCTATTTTTAATAAGGACAAATATGGAAAACTAACTCCTCAATTATCACTCCTTGATATGCTAACTCATGTTCTAAATGATATTTAAATTCGATATGGAGGGAGTATTTTAGAAATTTTAGAATGCGTGCAAGAGCCAGGAGCTAGATGGTTTAATTATCTCGGAAGTCGGAACGTGCAGTGCTATTGGATTTCGATCCCCGACAGGACGCGATGGCCGCCGGCATTAAAGATAGAGTGAATTGAAGCTCCACCTCCTACCACCGTGGTTGAAGGTCGATCGGAGATAAGGGCGTCTGCAGTAGTGGGCGATTTGCCTGGCGATTTGGTTTTTTAATCGGTGAACAGTGGCGCACAGTGCCGAGCTAGCGACTCTCTCGGCGCTAGCGCGCACGGTTGCCGATGCCGTCTCCTCTCTCAGCACGCTCGCCCGCGCCCCGCCGGCACTGTGCCGAGCTCGTTTGAGGCGGCGACGTCGCTAGCACTGGCTAGGACTGTTGCGGGGGCCTTAAGGCTTTCCAAGGGCACACCATATAACGCCCACACCCTAGGTAGGGGGGCTTTGGGGGGAGCGAGTGCTCTAACGGGAGCGAGTTGGAACACTCGCTCCCCCACAGCTCCCTCTATATACGGGGGAGCTGAAACCCCCCCACGTATAGGGTGAGTTTCAACTCTTCCTATATCTCTAATCACACCGTTTCTTCGTGATATTAATCCCGTTTGAGTCCCGTAACATGATGATAATGCGTATTATGACAGTACAAATACTGTATAATTTTTTTAAAATTCAAAAACGTTAAATAAATAGTTAGTTAATGAGTGATAGTATATATGGGGAATAGATATGGGGGAATAGTTGGAGAGAAAAAGTTATAGGGGGAGAAATTTTTTGGATGGGGGTAGTAAAATATAGTAAATAGTACGTTTGATAGAGTTGGATGGGGGGAATGGTTGGAGAAAGCCTAAGCGCAGGCGACCACGTACCATCCGAGCCCTAGCCCGCCTTGTAACACGTGCCCACAAAATTTAAGGTTGGGTCGTCGGCCGTCGCGCTGTCGACTATGGCCAAACCGAGCCGCATGCGACACGACACTAACCCCAACCCTCCACGTATGATGGTGTCCACAACATTAAATATACTGTCACATAAGACTTTTTATTTATATGACACCATAATAAATGAGAGATAGAGTGAAAAGAGGAAGAAATTGGGTCTCATGCAAGACCCATTTTCAACACACAAACCAATATGTTTTCATAATAAATGAAGAACAAATATGAAAGGTGGAGAAAAAAAGAGAGAGTTTAATAGGAATCTACACCAAAAAATCATGGGTTGTAGAGTGTAGTTTCTAAAAGTAATGTCTTGATAATATGGCAACATAGGCACTACTCATGGACACTATGGGTTGGGATTGGCCTAAAAACACTATATAAATATGATCTGATATGGTGGATACAGTGCTAGTGCTAGTATAGCACGACTGTAGTGTTGCGTGGGTCAAAACAGTAGCAATATAATGGACACTAAAAAACACTATATGATTATGATCCGGTGGATATAGTGCTAGTGCTAGTGCTAGTATAGCACGACTGTAGTGTTGCGTGGGTCAAAATAGTAGCAGGCAGTACTGTTTCTGACATACACGATATGATTAATGACCGACACAATCTAGCAGAGATCCAATCAACAACCTCATACATATACTTCCCTCCAGTCTTTCTCCAAAACCTTCCTCCCTCTCTTCCTTGCAGCCGGCCGCCACCTCCCATCCTCTCTAGCTCTCTCACGCAGCACACCTCCCTTCCCTGTATGCGCTCCGCCCTCCCCTCTAGCTCTCCCCGATTGGTGGCCTGGCCTCCAGTCGTATGCCACCACTGTCCCCCCCCCCCCCCCCCCCCCCCCCCCCCCCCCCCCCCCCCCCCCGCACCGTTGCAATCCCAGCCGCCGCCGTGGTTTTCTCGCACAGGCGTACCAGCAACCGACATTGTAGCCTTCCCAGTCCCTAACTGCCTTGTCGCCTCTGCCGCAGCCTTTCCCACCTCTCACCGTTACGACCGCAGTCATGGCCTCCCCGCCTCTTGCCTCGGCTGTGGGGGTGCGGCCTCCCCGTGCCCGCTACCCCCTTAACCTTCAACTACGGCGACGGTGGATCTGTCAGGCAGCGGGCCTGCACTAAACCCTAAACATATCGTGCTTGGGCCGAGCCGTCACGAATTAAGCCTTCGTGCTAATAGTGTCGTGCTTGAACATGCCGTGCTATGACCGTATTCATGAAGTGCAGTGTCGTACTGCACATTTGTCCATCTATACCGTCAACCTACTACCCTCTACCCCCTACACAACCACTGACCCACACGCGTACGTACATCAACATCTCTCACGATCGATCGAGTTGCTCACCTTCTTCTTCACCGGCCGGCCGCGCTGAGAGAGCTATCGAAACCCTCGACCTCGTGTTAGTTGCATATACAGTATATAAAAACCACACTGTGTCCAGTCGTGAGGCCACGAGCGAGCAAACGCCAACCACCCTCGTCCTCCTCCCGCGGTCATCGAGGCCTTCCACAGGATACCCAAACGTACGTGCCGGGCATGGGCAATTGCCAGACGGCCGAGGCGGCGGCCGTGGTCATCCAGCACCCACCCGGAGGCGACGGGGTTGGCCGCGTCGAGGTGGAGCGCGGCGCGCGCACGGCGCCCTCTCGGCGGCGGCCGTCATGGCCTCGAACCCCGGCCACTACGTCGCGGCGGTCATCCCCGCTGACGCCGCGGCGGCGGCAAGCCGCAGCAGGGAGGTGAAGAAGCGGCGGCTGAAGCTGCTCCGGCCCGACGACACGCTCGCGCTCGGCGGCGTCTACCGCCTCGTCAGCTTCGAAGGTACATATATAATAAGTATAAATGACCGTGCATTTCAGCAAAACACACAGAGATTGATTTGTGTTCATGCATGGGCGGCGACCATTCGCAGAGGTGCCGAGGGAATTCGTGTCCAGACGCCACACCACGCTGAGCCGCGTGGTCGTCGTCGCCACCGCTGCTGCCGACTACGATCGCCGGCCGGAGTCGTCGGACCGCTCGCTTGCTGACAAGCAGAAGGTATATGTTTGTGGCTGTCTCCATTTGCTATATTTTCATTTAATATAATGACTAGAAAAAATAACCTTATTTATCATATAATAAATGCAACACAATTTTTTTTTGTTAGTAGTGTTATTTATTGTCATAGCCCTTCAACGTTTTATTTGAAAAAACTCCTCATAAGTAGTGCTATTTATTGTCATAGTCTTATGCTAATAGCAAATAACATGAGTTTTTGAAACACTACTATGCTCATTTGTTTTGCGGATATAAATAGCGTGATTATTCCGAGAGAGAGGTCTTTGCATAAGATACTAGTACTATGCGCAACAACCAAGTTTCCCCTTTATACACATAGGTTGGGTTGGGACTTGTCAGCTTAATCAAAGGTGGTCCTTTCGTGCTTGTGCTGATTAATTAACACTACCGGAAAACCGTATTTTGCCGTGTGCCAGAATCTTCGCCGTGCGCATTATTTCGGGCACACGACGAAGACATCCTTTGCCGTGTGTCGCCAGAAGAACACACGGCAAACAAAAAACACACGGGAACCTTACTTTTCGCCGTGTGCCAAGGGCCAGCCGGTAGTGTAAGTAGGAGGAGGAAGACCATCAGCAAGGGGAAGAGACAGCTATACCCAAACGTCCCCTAGGTAGACGCGCAATTCTGCAACGTCGACACAAAGAGGAGATGGGTCGCTTGAACAGCAAACAGGGTACGGATTTGCAGAGCATGGCAATGAAGGTAATCTAGATTGCATATTTATATAGTGCTAGATCTCTGGAAAATCGATCATGTGGTCCGTCAGACATGACTGATCAATGGTTGGTTCACCCGGCCGTAAAACATGATGAACACTCCACGTTATACATGCCGCTCGAAATAGATTGCATACGTCTCGCTTCACCAAATCAAAGAAAGAAATAGATGACCTTTTCTTTGACTGGAATGGTTGAAATAGACGACTTTCGAGACAGGCGAAAACATCTCCTATCTATTGCCGACATAAAAAATTTTTTAAAAAAACTGAAGATCCATCATGAAGAAATAAATCCTGATCTATCTACGCGTACATATATAGGTATGGATAGCAGGTCTATTCCCAGTTAATAAAAGCTGCTTTCATTTTCAGGAGGCCACGTCCGGCCCACCCGATCCGACGGCGAACGGCCACCGTCCGTTGGATCCCGAGCCAGACTCGGGCGCTGTGCTCGTCATGCTCGGCGGCCGGTTGGGCCTCACTCGGCACGGGCAGTGGAGGCTGGGGACGTCTATTCATCGCAGCTGCGATTGGAACGGATCCAATCGCAGCTGCGGCTCTCTTCTTCCGCTGGCTCTGCTACTCCGCCGGCTCTGCTCCCCCGCCATCCCCCGCCTCCCCGGCTATGGCGCCGCCACCGGCGCCTCCGCCGCCACCCTCCACCGCCGCCAACGCCAACCGAGCTCGCCGTCACGCCGTCCAGCCGCCGCCGCGCCGCCTTCTTCTTGTCCCCGCTGCCGGCACCGCCCACCGGGAGTCCGGCCCCGCCCGGCCGGCAGCGCTCCTGTGCCGCCGCACCCTCCGCCGGCGAACCGCCGCCACCGCCTGGCCGCCGCCGCCCCCGGCCCCCTCCTCTTCTATAGCCAGAGGCCATGGAGCCGCCCCGGATCCCGACAACCCGAACCTAAAGGCCGCTGCCGCCCGCCACCACCCCGGCCGCCGGCGACCTCGCCGGCGGCCGCTCCTCCCACCTACCACCCCCAGACCCCGGCCAACCCCCCTCCCGTAACCCGGCAGCCACCACCATCGCGAGATCTAGAGGAGGAAGAAGCACAGTGCGCGCGGGCCCACCTGCAGCGACTGCAGCCCCTCTTCTGCGATGCGTCGGTGCGGTTTCGCATATGCGATGAATAGATTTGCCCGTGGAGGCCCGCCCTGCCCAGCATTGCGGAAGGGAGCGCTGCGTGCTGAGAGCTTGCTTTCTAGTGTTTTACTTTGACATGACTCTTCATGCTTGTCGTACGTGGTGAACCGGGGGTGTGTTTGGTTGGGCTGTGGCTTTTGAAAAAGCTGTTGTGGGCTGTGGGCTGTGAAAAAGCAGCTGTGGAAAAACAGTCGTGGGAAAAGCAAAAGACCGTTTGGTTGGGTGGCTATGACTTTTGAGAAAAATGCTAAGAGAACCCACATATCATACATGGTCATCCCCACTCAACTCTTTAACTCTCTCACTGATGAGCGGACCCCGCTCGTCAGCCCCTTCTTCCTCCCGTGAGCAGGTCACCAGCCATGGCGAGCCTCCGGCCCGCTCTCCTCCGATGGCGGTGGAGCTAGCACTCCTGCTCCTGACCGCGCCCCCCCTCTCCTCCTCCCTCGCGCCGGCTGTGCCCCCTCTCATCTTCCCGCACGCCGCCGGCGGCGAAGGTCGTGCTCCCGCACCTAGCCGCACACCCACCTTCCTTGCACATGCCAGCGGCGGTGGGGCTCACCCTCCCGCACGCGGCCACGCCCCTCCTCCTCTTCCTCTGTCCGGCCCGCGCAGTGGCGGTGGTTGTTGCAGCTAGAGGGCCGCGGCCGGCGGCGCCTAGGAGGCCCCGTGGCTGGCGCTGCACGCCAGGTCCACGCGGGAAGGATGCGGAGGGGCTGGGTCCGCCGGAGGAGAGGCGGAGGGCCGCCGGAGGGACGCCGGTGAGGAGGCGGAGGGCCGCCCGCGAGGAGGCGGATGGGCATCGACGAGGAGGAAGCAGTATCGCGAGAGGAGGAATAGAACAAAAAAACGAAACGGTATGTACATAATCAGCGGCAGGTGGGTAATTTTTATGCCCAAAAGCCAGTAAAAGCAGGGGGGAATGGTGCTTTTGGATTTGTACTAGGTAAAAGCTGGCTTTGAGTAAAAGTAGATGTGGCTTTTGAACTCTTTGGTTGAGCTTTTGGCTTTTGCAAAAAGCAAAAACAGGTTGGAAGCCCAACCAAAGCACCCTTGATTTGTGCTTCGATCACATGCGAAGACACTTTGTATGCTTCCATCGCAAACTGCTTTTAATCTCCGGTTTGGAACAAAGAGCAGGCAACATAATGAACTAATTAATAATTAGCCAGAAGCATGCATTATTAGTAGAGTCCGCACGTGTTTTAAAGATCCTAGTCCACAAATCTTAAGGCTGCGTCTGAATGTCAATTGCTACAGAATTTCAACCCACTTCGATCTGATGGGACCAATGGTCTGTACTCAAACGAAACCACAGCAATGGTATATAGATTGAAGCAATGAGCACCACGAGCCCACGATCAAGGACAGTTGCCTTGCTCCAATTTCTGTTGCCTCTCCGACCCAACTTTTATTGCTCAGCAAAGTTTGTTCATTCGAAGCACCTAAATCCTAAAAAAGATTAAATTGATTAATATCAATTAGTTTCATTGAGATTCGATATCAGAAAGCATACTTTATATGTAAAATGAGCTTTTAAGCCTTACCACACTACGCCACAGCTACAACAAGCACATATATAGATTAGAACAAAGCATGCAGAAGCAACATAAATGGTTCAGATAGATTGATAAAATTTTACTGGAGTGAAATAAACATTTCACAAACTGAACCACATAAGAGAATTTAAAATATCAGAGTCTCCACATTCAAATATTTTATTACAAAACTTTTGTTCAACATACATAGATAAGTGTGTGCACACGTGCTGCTACACACATCCAACGCTGCACCCTCAAACTCAAGAACCCGCGAAGGAGGAAAATGTATGAGGTTTGTGGAAAACCTCGGCAAGCAATCAACTTTAACCAAACTTTTAAATCACAATTTGGTTAAATATTGGATTGATAATTTGATATAAAAGATATCATATTGAGACAATATATAACTTCAGCTAGAGAGATATATAAAAATTTCATATGAATGCTTCAATGCACATGCAAATGGTGCAATGCAATGCATGACTTCACTTCTACCCACAAATTCTAAGGAAGGAAGTGCAAGCTGCAACCACATTGCTATATCTCAATATGCGTTGTTGTATCGATACTTACTGCAGCAATATGGCTATGGTTTCTCCATATGCATATTAATATGAGAGTGCAAATGTATGTTTGCAATGCATGAACTTCATATACCTTTCCGAAATTTATAACTACAAGAACAATGCCACAAAGTAGATAAACATATAATTCAAAATAAAGCCAAAATTCAGATTTTTTTTCTTGCTATTGTGAACTTCTGAAATTTAATGGAGGCAATTCAAATAACAATGTTAAAGCGAGGCGACCACATTGCTACGTTTACTTGACTTTCCCGAAGATCACGAACGTGAGCTAAACACTGATCTGAAGGTGCACCACCTATTCACAAACATAGCTTTCCACCAAAACAAACACCCTTCAAAATAAAGGCATCAAGTAAAGCATTTCTACCCCCAAACCCTACGTCCTCACATCACCACATGCAAGTCTAGTGAAAACAGCATTGTTGCTTCTTTTCTTTGACTCTATAATTCTGGTGGACAAAAATTCTCATCTTCTGGCATATGAAATTTAACTTCAACTAATACGACCTTACTGTTTTCCAGAAAGAAAAGGAATAGTTATTATGAATTTCTCTACAACTGTGTATTAGTTCAAAATATCTAAAAACTGTGCATTAGTTCAAATATCCAGAAGAGCTGGAAAAGAACTGACATAACTGGAGCTCTGAAATTTCTATGGAAGTGTACTTTCTCAATATGGAAACCTTATGAATTTCTCTACAACAGTGTATTAGTTCAAAAATATCCAATTATGTTGTGTTAGTGTGCCTAAACATGAAAATAACATATTCTGAGGCAGACAAACTGCCATAAAGAAACTTTGAAATCTCCCAGATATTAAATCCAATTGGAGGAGTTCTTTATGGCTTTGGAATGGTATCTAAATTCTCTACAATTCTTATAAAAGTTTATTATTTTCTGGAGTTATTTACATCACGTGAAAAGACCAACAACATAGACTGCACAGATCAACAACGTGCTAAGAACAACGATGAGGGTAACCCTTAAGCATAGTCCTCAACGATGACGAACACCACCAGACGCAGGTATTAATGACGTTTTGCAGAGTAAAAGTTAGAGATGAAAGTGAATGGATGTGTATTCATTGAGAGGAGACCACTGTTTATATACATGCCCAAGGGGCCAAACCACCGAGGGACACACCCTTCGGGGCTAGCTTGGACCTTAGAATGATTAAGTACATAATTAATTAATAACTTTATCACTAATATATTGCTTCACAACACATAGCTTGGCCAGGAGCGCGTTCTATGATTTTGTAGCCCGACATACTGTACATGGTTTCTCAATTCGGCAAATAGCATCGTTATGTACCACACTGCTATGAAAACTGTTGGTAGGGGCGGGTAAAAACATATTTCTAGGGATAGATGCGGTACCCACCCCTACTTTTTGTAGCTACAAATCCTATTAGTAGAGGCGGGTAAGGTGCCCGCCCCTAGAAATGGATTTCTATAGATCGGTGACGCATGGTTCAAGGATTCGGGCCAGATGGGCTGAAATTCGGTGAAATTCGTCCATTTCAGCCCAGCCCGAGAAAAATATAAACCGGTCAAAAAATTCCGGTTCCATTTGAATTTTTGGCCCAACCCAACATTCAAACTAGTCCACTAGTACCTCCCATGGGTATAAAACTATGAAATACATCTAGAAACCCTAGAAGTTTCATTTTTTCTCCTCCCATCTTCACTGGTGTCGGCGGCTGTTCAAGCAAGCCACCAGCAGCAGTCCACGGATCTCCCCATTGGCCTCCTCTTAGTCCGCTCCTGTTCTTCTCTCCTTTGGCATTACAATGTCCACTCATTCCCCTCTATTTCCTTTCCAATTCCTGGTGCTCTTGGATCCGTCAACTCGATCTATTGCTGCTGGTTCTAGCCTCTATGTAGGTGATGATGGCCGACAAGAGCTGCAGCGCCATAGATGGCACCGGCATGCAAGGATAAAAGTAGACCTGCTACTGGGGTAAACAGAGCATTAACATATCTACAAAATTATAGGATAACAGGGCTTCAAGGATACTTGTTTGATAACTTTCTTCGTTGATAGATTGCAAAAACTTTTAGACAGGTTCGATGCATTCATTTGGTTTGCTGGTTATTGCAATAATCTCTGTGAGTAACAAATGAAATGTGATGAATGTTAAAATTGGATGGGATTTCAATCAATTTTTGTCAAATATGATAATGAAGAGATGGGGGAGAAACCGAGGACATAATGAAGAGAGAGGAGAGCTGTGCATGTGCTGTGTTGTTGTCTTTCTACATAAGCAAGAGCTGCCACCTGCCACTATTTTTTTATTTTCTTAGGGGCTGGTGACCCACACCTTCCACTGAAAATGAGCCCCATTTTTCGGGGTGAGAGAAGGGGTCACCTGCCCCAAAAAATACATTTCTAGATACGGATCTACACCCTTCTATTTTATTGGAACGAGTTACATTTTAATTTGCCTCTAGAAAAAAAAACGAGACGTTGCTACAAATTATTTTTTAGTAGTGCCACTGTAGCAAAAATGGCATCTCATGCCATATTTCAATATAATGTTTTGGTGATTGATATAGACAACACAACACTTGGACTAATGTGAGTATTAAGATGATCATTCTCAGGCTTTTAGGTTCAAGTGATGACAAAGAGAAGATAGGCGTAGCTAGGCCCGAAGGGCCGCCCTACGGGGGGTTCCGCCCCTCGCGGGTCTCAGGGCAGCGCCCTGAAACCTCTTCGGTCCAAAGGACAAGAATCAAAGAGACTGTGAAGAAATTCAATACACCGGTTGAACCAATGTTAAGGAAAAGACACACGCCGGTGTAATTGTCCAGAAGCTGGAAACTGAAGATACACTCACCGGATTAACCGACGTTGAAGAAAATGCATACGTCGGTGCATTGCCAAACGAAGACCGATGAAAATACCTACACCGGTTGAACCGACGATGCATCGGTCAATTGCATCGGTTCAGTTGTCCAGAGAGGTGGTTTTTGGAGGAACGTGAAGAAGTTACACTCACCGGTTAAACCGACGCTAATATTAAATACACCGGTTGATTACATCGGTTAAACCGGCGATACACCGGTTGATTGATAACGGCTAGTTTTTCAAGTAGCAGTTTACATACACCGGTTGAACCGATGATGGCTTTTTGGGGCACGTCGGATTAACCGGCGTTAAGCACATTTCGGGCAGCTTTTCTCCAACGGCTATATTTGCTTGTGCTGCCTATATATACCCCAAGGCCGGGTCATTTGAAAGTGCTGGAGTTCAAGGAAGTATACAAGAGCTAAAGATCATCTCCAACCACCATAGAGCTTCATTGTACATCATATAGGCTTAAGCACACTTGTGAGAGTTCTTAGTGCTTGTTTAGGCTTAGTTCTTGAGAGAACTAGCTTGAGAGAAAGCCTTGCTGCGGCAAGCACCTTGTGTACTCGTCGTGTGACCCTCCGACTTGGTGTGGAGTGGCAACGACACTTTGTGCGAGGAAGGAGGCCCCTACTTGGTGTTAAAACTCCAAGATAGTGAAGACGGTGCCGTGGTGACGCTTCGAGATAGACGGTGGCGGTGACCTCGTCTTTGTGACTTGGCGTCACTTAGCCTTTGCTTGTCGGGAGCCTTGGAGGCGTGGCAAGACGGTGATTAAGCGAAGAGACTCGGCATCACACTTGTTCGTGTTGGACAAGTGGCCGTGGACGTAGGGAGGGACTTTGGTGTCCTAACCGAACCACGTTAAATCGTGTGTCTTGGTGTCTTCACGGGAGTTTGCATATCCTCTCCCTTACCGCTTTACTTACCGCATTACGTTTCCGCATTTACTCTTTCTTGCTTACCTTTACTTTCCTAGTTAGTTTGATTAGGATTGGCTATAGGTTGCAAGTCTTTTGGGGTAAGTGGAGGATAGCATAGATAAACCTTAGTCATAACTAGCATGTGTAGGACGTGTTAGGTTTATCTTATGCAATTAGATTGAGCCCTAGGTTAAAAAGCGATTAGCAACCCTATTCACCCCTCCCCTCTAGGGTCGGACACCCCGGTGATCCTTACAGCCACTCAGTTACATATTAATAGAGTCTAATTTGGCGCTTCCTATAAAAAATAAAATTTTGTAGTCTGACATTAATCTGATGGTTAAAGACTATGCTAACTATATTGTCATCAGACCATGTCTACCTTGACACAAACAAGCCGAGTGCGCAAGGCAGTATCAGACAAACATATGGGATACGAAAACCATTGCTCACTCTGATTTATTAGTGCTTATATTACCATTAGCTTACAAAAAGTCAAGCCTTATGAAATTGCTAATAGCTCACCAGTTGTGAACTGGACTTGGAGCCATTGATCCACATCTATGGTCTCCTCTCCGATTATTCACAACAAAGAAAAAAATAGAATGGACTAGTGAGCTGCTGCGCAACATTTCCTACGACTTGATGTTGATTGTGTGCTCCGACGCCGACGAGGAGGTGTCCACGGTCATTGTGTGGACGGCGGGGCCTTTTAGCGACGGGTGCGTCACCATGAACTTGTACTCGCCGAGGGGCAGGTCGAGCTCCACAGCCCCGTCGTCGTCGGTAGTGGCGGACGCGCGGTGCGTCTTCCACTCGGCGATGAGCTTGTCGACGAGGTCGCCGACGGGGAGGTTCTTGAAGTTGTTGTCCGTGAGGCACATGACGTAGCAGCCCTTCGCGTGCCACGCCGCCCACATCACGATGCCGTCCACATTGGGGTGCGAGAACCCTTCCCTGAGCACCTGCTCCAGGAACTTCACCTGGTTGGGGCTCTTGACCACGTCCACCTCGGTGAGCCACATGGGCATCTTCAGCTTGGCGAGCGTGTCCAGCGCGCTCCTCATGTAGGGGAGGTTGGGCGTGGCGAAGTGGCTCTCCAGGCCGACGCCGAGCTTGAGGCCGCCGTTGCCGGGGTAGCTGCGGATCTGGGTCATCTTGGCCACGTACTTGCTGGGCACCGGGTTTGGGTCCCCGGGCTGCTCCAGCGTGTTGAACTCGTTCATGAAGAGGATGGCGCTGTGGTCGATCTGCCCGACCTGCTGGAAGATCTGGGCCGACGCGGTGGGGCCGAGCTTGTTCTCGAAGAAGCTGAAGTGGAGGTTCTCGTTGACCACGTCCCAGTGGATGACCTTGCCGGCGTAGCGCGACACGACGGACTTGAGCCGCTTCTGCATCGCGGCCTTGAGCTGCGCGAGGTTCATGGGCGTCACCCACTTCATCTGCGAGTTCTGGTCGTCCCAGAACACGTTGTGCCCGCGCACCTTGATGCCGTACTTCTGCATCAGCTTGAGCATGGCGTCGGGGACGCGGTAGTCCTCCTGGTTCTGGCTCCACTCGGTGCTGTACCACTTCATCTCGTTCTCGAAGGTGGCCACGGTGAAGCGCGCCGAGAACCACTTCTCGTACGCCGGGAGGTCCAGGATCTCCTTGGTGATGGCGTTGCCGAAGGGGAAGCCGAGCCGGAGGAGGTCGATGCTGACGTTGGCGTGCGCCATCGGCTTGTCGTCGGCGCCCTTGGCCACCAACCGGATGGTGCGCCTCCGCGTCGCGTTGGCGGAGCGGCGGGCGTGGGCGTCCCACTCGTCGAAGGTGAAGGGCTGCAGCGAGACGCTGTCCACCCAGATGTCCACAGGGGCGTCGCTCTCGAAGTAGATCTCTCCGTGTCCGGAAGAGTAGGCGGTCATGCCTCCCTTGAGCATGCTCCAGCAGCTGGACTGCGCGATGATGGAACCGGCGACGACGCGCTCGCCGTTGGGGTCCTTGATCACCGCCTTCACATGGGCTGTGCCATTGGACACCTGCAACCACGCTGCATTTTCGCACGCACGCACGAAGCACGTAACACGGCCGATCAGGAGAAGATGATGATGAACACTTCAAACAAGCCATGCTGCAGAGGAGTACCTGATAGAGAGTAGTGCATGTCGCCCGTCATCTGAACTCTCTGGTAGACGCTGTGGGAAGGCAGCAACTTGCCGCTGCTGGATAGGTAGCTGCCCGCGCCATGCACCACCGCGAACTTGTTGCCGGACGGCGAGCTGCTCACGCCGGCCTTGATGTTCCGGAACGTCGACCAGCCCATCAGTCCGCTGTTGAACTCGCTGTTCTGGATGACGCCACCGCTGTACAAGGGCCTCATAGGATCGCGAAGGCACTGGAGATATTTTTTTTGCCACAGGTAAGAACAATAAGTTCTATTTGCTTTTGATTCGAGCAAAATTTATGGACAGTCACATAATTTTGTGTCGCCATCTCATGCTTTCTTTTTCTTTCCTTAAGGACTTAGCAGTCGCAAAAAATTAAAGTAAACATAGTTAACGCAAAACTTTATGGAGAGGGCGGAAGAAAAATTACTGGAGTAACTGATTGGAGGACAAAATGATTTTTCTGGATATGACTGCATATCAAATAGCTTTGCTTGATAAGCCAATATGTTTTAATCTAAAATACGTATTTGAAAAGTTAGTGCCCCACCTTCTAAGAACGTAGCTTTGCATGGTTGTGTTTTTACTTTTAATTTTTGTCCGGCGAAAAAGGATCTGATGAGGTGCTCTATTTTTTAAAAAAATAAGAAGTTGGCGAAACTGCTCCAATAAAAATTTGTTAGACAGGCCTGATTTGGTGACAAAATTGACCATCTCCAAGCCTTACGATTGACACTTTCTCATTTGTTAATTCTTCTCAAGAGATTCTCTCATCACTAAATTATACACAGATTTACTAGAAAAATACCATCTTTAATATTTCTCAACCTCATCCAACTCATAACGTAAAATCCATAATGTGAAAATTGTTAGATGTTTAGATGTATGGAATCCATAATGTGGGTACGTAAGAGGGAAATGTAATACATGGGTGTAGGAAAACAAACAACACAACTTGCCTCGATGCTTGCCGTGTGATCATATTCTACAGAAAGGACCATGCACCCTATGACATAAAAAAAAGGAAGACAAACATCAGCAGGTTGCCCCGAAATTACACCAAATAAAAAGAAGACGGAAACACCAATTCGCATTGTAGGAAACATTTTGCACCAAGACGAAGGACAGCGCGCATGCAGTCCAGAAACTAACCTTGAAACAGAGCTATCAAAACGAATGAGAGCACAAGCTTCTCCATGGGAACCCTCATTTTGTGTTAATCTCAGGTGCTAGGGACGATATGACTATTGGGAGGAGAAGCGAGGAATATATATAGCCATGGGAGTGGTGTTAGTGAGTGGTAGAGAGTGGTCTGCCTGTTACTTTGAATCGGTAGTACTTAGCGACAGAAGTGGTAAAACACAGAGAGACAGTCTTGCTAAATGAGTGGACGAAGCTTAGTCAAGATATTTATAGGCTTTGTAGTGCATGAAAACTTGTATTAGTAAAACGATTACGTCCATGTATGTATGTAAGAGAGAGACGTACATCTACACTAAGATCTGTCATCATGTAGCTGATTTCCTATAGACTAAATTATATTATTAGAAATTCCATGACTTCGATCTACTATCCAAAGCATAATAAAACCATAGGGCTAAATAAAAAATAGCAAAATAACCACTTTCATCCCTCAACTTACTTTCAAGGTTCAAATTCGTCCCTCAACAATCAAATAGGTCTATTTAGTCCTCAAACTTTTCATTTGGGCCTTATTCACTACTACATAATTGGTCTTTGAAAACAGGGTGATGATTATTTCACCGCCGTTGAAACCGTAGCGGAGGTGATGCTTCATCACTGCTGGTTCCAAAGTTTATGGCTGCTTGAAGTGGCCGTTGGAATCGGCAGTGATGGGCCTCAGCAGTGATGGTTTTGCCGTCCATTATTGCCGGTTAAAGCCACGAACTGGCGATGTTGAGGCACGTCACCGCTGGTTCATATCATGAGCCTGTACAGTATAAAACTCCCACCACCTTTCTTCTACACTCCGATGGCCACACTCCTCTCCTCCATTGTTACATCCGGTTTTTGCCAACTTAAACACACCCCACCCAATAGGTGAATCTTTGAAAGTTTGGGAAATAGATCCGTTTGCCTAGGACTTGATCTTGGTACCAATCCATAATGATCAAAGTCGAATCGTAAATCCTCATGAAACCTTCCCATTCTTGATGTATGGACTCCCCAACTTGTTCTAATGTTGTTGACTATCAATGCATTGGATTCCTACCATTTGTTTTACATTAATTTTACATTTCGTGATGAATTGATCATGAGAGCTTTTTTCTTCATTTTAGGAACATTTCTCATTAAAATTCATCGCCGAGGCTCCTCTTTTTGTTGTTTCAGTGTAATGTTAGTGAGTAGCAATCCATTGGATTCATACCCTTTATCTTAGGACTAATCGTGTATATTGCGATGAATTGATCGTAATTAGTTTTTTCCTTCATTTTAGTACCATTCCCCATTCAAATTTATCATGGAGGTTCCTCACATGGATATGCAAGGACCGATCACTAGAGCTCGTGCACAATGCCCAAATCTACAGGAGAGCTCATTCCTATATATATTTTGTAATTATGAGAATGGTATGCTACCTAATGATTCCCCATTCAAATTTATCATGGAGGTTCCTCACATGGATATGCAAGGACCGATCACTAGAGCTCGTGCACAACGCCCAAATCTACAGGAGAGCTCATTCCTATATATATTTTGTAATTATGAGAATGGTATGCTACCTAATGATGTTATTGTACTAAGGAATAATGGGGAGGACTAGGAAATGTTTGGAGTAAGACTTGGAGGAGAAAAAGATCAGACGGGGCGTCCAAGTCAAGCCAGATTGCCACAACATCCCGAGTTCGAATCTACCTCCGAGGCTAGGAGCACCATGTAGTAAAATGACACCTAGGTCGCAAACGCAGTCCAAATTTGATGTTCTACATATGTATGGAAATTTAAAGAGATAATCTTTCTAGGCACCGGTCCTACCTCATTATCATGTCCATATCAATAAGAATCTTCAAAACAAGTTGACATCCAGAATCTATTTAGGTGTTACGCTGCCTATTTTGGGCCATTGGCTCATGTAACTTGTTGGAGTCCATTAAGGATGTGTCCAAGGGCCCTTGGCCTAGGTCTTTATAAACTCTAGTATTCATCCACCTTAGGGTTTGGATTTTTCTCATATCAATTCTATCTTGAAAAGTTCATCATCATTTGTTTGTGACACCCCAACTTTGTGAGCTTAATCATTCATCTATAATTTTTACATTCTTTTTTTGTTTTATTTGATTCACAAGCAAGGATTAGCCTTCATAGTGAAGTCAACCGGGCAGCGCATAGTTGATAACCAAGAGATGACATTGTGCTTCGATTGTAGGCTCGGGTCTTGTGGATTGGAAGCCAGATTGCTTGTATCATGTGGTCAATAAATTGATAGTAATCCTCCTAATGGAAGATTATTCACCCTTGCGTTCCCATCACTGTTGACTTGATCACATCTCAGATGCCTTCAACTGCACAAATGAACTTATCCCATCCTCTGGCTCCATGTACGAGTGCTGCATAAATGGTTCAGCTCCTTTTGCGATAAATTGGAAACAAGGCTCCTCTTGTGTGCTCTTCAACTTTTGGTTGTCCTCTTCATGATATGCTTAAACCCCAAAGGCTTCATCTCTACCCAAACCTTCAAGAAAGGCATGACATATTAATTGAACAAACTCTACTTCTGCACATAGATGAGGGAATAGAATTTTGGCATAACTAATGAGAGCCTCTCTCTCTAGCAATAAGACTTGCAAGCCTCCGCAACCTCAATTTTTGCCTTCTAGCTATGGGCAACTCCCCTATGTCAATTCATGTGACAATCATCTTGTCCACTGGCCACTTAGTTGATGTCCTTGAATTTCAAATTTGATGTGTAAAGTGTTGTCCATCAACAGCCCCATCCAGTTGTTGTTCACCATCAGTCCCATTCTGCTAATACTCATCATCAGTCATATATTGCTCCTGTTGAGAATCCTCTTGACTTGCTTGGTCATTGCCAGATGATGAAGATTCATTGGAAGGCACCTAATAATCATGTATTATAAGAGAGTTACTAACTAGACAACTTGAAACATTAATAGAGACCATATCCAATCCTAACAAATCAACAGCAACATAATATTACAAGCAAAATCTAAACAACGACATATATTGTTAAGCTACTCCAATTGATAGATAATATACCCATAATATATAAACAAAATCTATTCAACATAAATCTACAAATAATATACCAATAGGAATAAATATTTTATATACTTACACGTGATGTGTAATCTTACCATTTTTATGAGGCAATTGTTGGCAGGCTAGGAGGCTGATCTAGAAGTTGTTGAACTTGAACAATACAAGAACATATGAAATGAATCCGAGCCTGTAGCCTAATAGGGGGAGGTGGTAAATTAGGCAAACTTAAAGCCTTAACATATGGCTCCAACTAGATTTGCACAAAATATAAACTAGATCATGCTATCTAGATGTGCAACTATGGTTCAACTAGTGTGAAATCATCATCCCAAAACTAGTTTTGCAACCTATAGTTAGTCTAGCTTGATGCTACTCTAAGAAAGTAAAGTACACAAGTTGCAAGTATGAAATGCGGAAACGTAAAGAAGGGGATGAGGAAAAGCAAACTCTTGACACAAGGATTTATCTTGTGATAACGGTAGGCATTAAGCCACCTCTTGTCCACGTTGTTGAAAAACTCAACAAGAGTACCACTTCCCAACCACCAAGTCTTTTTCGGGGACCCCTGGACTTGCCACAATGGCTCACGCCAAGTCCCCTAGTCACCTTGATCCCGCTTTCCACTAAGGAGCTTCTCCAGAAGGGTTGGGGTCTCCACATCCCTTTCATACGATCCTCGATGCCACTCCACACCAAACCGAAGAGCCGAAGACATGTCGGCGAGTCTCCAAGACTTCAAAGGCCGGCTCACTATACAAGTTTAGTTCACTGTAGAACCTACACACAAGGGATAACACCTTGCTCTTTCTCACTCTCTCATGAACTAAAATATCGCTAAAACTCTCAAAGATGTGCTAAGGCCTATGGATGTGATCATTAAGCTCAATGGTGGCTTGGAGGTGTTCTCTGGTGTGTATGCAACTTCCTTGGACTCCAGCAACCTCAAATGACCCATGGTGAGGCACCATTGAGCTGACCATTGAATTCCACCTACCCCTGTTTGCTAACATCATTGCATCGATGCCCGTCAGTTCAACCAGTTTTGAAGACTTTGATCCTTACTGCTTGACGTGCTTTCTAGATAATACAACTACCAATGCACCGACGCCTTCTTATGCACCAACAGTTTAACCGGTGGCTCTATCATTTCTTCACTTGATTGCCGTTGCAACTCCTAGATGCACCGACCCATTCATTTTCAAGGCCGTCGGTTCAACTAGCGCATGTATTCCTGCTGACATATGTCCAACTTGTCTCGGCTGTCATTTGGACACCTCAAATATATTCTTTTTCACTATGGTTTAGACATCTTGATAGTGAATTGGACATGTTGACTATGGATTGGACTTCATCCATTGGACCTAGAAATCCCACAAACTAGAGCTCACAAACATTGTTAGTCCCATTGATTATGTTGTTACACAATCACGAAAATCACAAACTATTGTCTAATGGGGCCATGTTTCTTACAACATAAGCAGTAAATCAAACAATTAGAAGTTGACTAAAATAGAGCTTGATAATTGCATGAACATTTTTCTATGCCACCATGCCGGTTGGGTCACAAGCGAAATCAATAAAAAAACATCTCACAATCTCTCCGATGACCGCAAACCACTCTAGTGGATTTTTGCAGCAGAGACAGTACAATTCAAACAACCTTGAGGCTCTGCAGTACAGTACTAGAAGAACATCCATGTTTTGCTGCACTAGAATAATCATTGAATACTAGATAGCACCAGTACACCTAAACATAGTTGTTACTACTGCAAATGAACAAGGCAAGGAGAAATGCTTTGCATCTAAGTATAAAAATTACTAATGCATCTATTTGTACAAAATTAACTATTGTATAAGAAACAAGCAGAGACAGGAACAAGCAAGAATAAGCAACAATATGCATTGGGGAATGAACTTCATGGAACTCGTCATTGTGGTGTTTCCATGGGAGTGGAGCTTGATATCCTCGAAGTCGCGGGGGAATAGCCTAGGGCCGTCGCCGTGGTAGCTGAATCCTATGTTATATTGTGATCCAAATTCATTGCACAAGAAAAGGTCGACTTTCGACAGAGTGAAGCTGAGGCCCGTCGCTGGGAGGCTTCGGCTTGTCCGATTCATATACCCTTTAGGGTTTGCTCCTCGCTGTATTATTCCTCTTGTAAGCCGCCGCTAGGCATTGTAAACACTCACCCCGATATAGTGAAGATTTGCTAGCCGGCGCCCATGGTTTTTTTCCTTCCGCACTGGAGGGGTTTTCCACATTAAATCCTCGTGTCTCTTGTGGTTTGATCTTGTTGTTCTCTATCATTTCTTCACTGTCGCTTCTAACATCCTACTCGTCGGCGGTTGGCTGAATCCTTCATGTAGTTGCTAGGGATGGCGGTGCAGTTGGAGAGGTCGTCGGGGCCTTGGTGGAGGGAACAAGGGGCCATGCACAATGGGAGGGAGCATCGATGGTTGAATTACCTTCTAGTGCTAGGCCCAGAGCCCATAGCCGCTCCCCTCATCCTCCGTCACCAACCTGCCAGGCACTGTTGGGATCGAGATGAGGATATTGATGCCATGACAGGGGAGGAAAGGGGCAGACATACAACACAGACATGGCGAGGAAGTCAGTGACAATGAGGACAAGGGCAGAGCGGTGGACACGACAAGGAAGGCGGCATCGCTAGGGGTGCGGGACGATGCGTAGGGTGAGGTGGTGATGAATCCGGCTTAGGTGGGGTTGGCCGAGGTCCAATAAATTAAGGTTTCCCAGACCCTAACAGTTCTTAGGCACACCCACTCGAGGAAAGGCCCAATCTCCCTAAAAGACTAGTCCAATAGGGGAAGGGTGACTCTCCATTTTAAGGTGGCTTCCTTCTCCCAAGCTAAGTAGGGTGGAATTATTAGAAGGCTAACTTAGTCACCGCCTGACTACAGCTGGGCCACTTGGCCCCTTTGTTGCGTCTTTGTCAACAGTTAATATTGGAGGATGTTATCATCATTTCTACCCCCTTAAATAAGGGCCCAGCTCTGATACTAAATGATGAATCTGGTCCAGGTGCAGTTGGCCGAGGCCCATTAAATTAAAGTTACCCGGACCCCAACAGTTCTTAGGCGCACCCACTCGAGGGAAGGCCCAATCTCCCTAAAAGACTAGTCAAATAGAGGAAGAGTGGCTCTCCCTTTTAAGATGGTTTCCTCCTCCCAAGCTAAGCAGAGTGAGATTATTCAGAAGCTCATACGGTCACCGCCCGACTACAACTGGGCCACTTGGCCCCTTTGTTGCATCTTTGCTAATGGTTAATAGTGGAGGATGTCCTCATCAGGTGGGTGCGGGAGCAACATCAGGGTGAGTGATGTGAGAGTAAGCGCAAGGTGAGATGGGTGCAGGAGGAGGTGGGACTGATGGGTTCAAGGTGCGGGAGGTGGTGAGGCTTATGGCATTATATTTTGAGCTTCCTGGTAGTTTCTCATCATGAAAAACTAGAAGCTCAAACAAACATCAAACCTTTTGTGCAACTTTTAGAAATCTGAAGCTAGAAAAGCTAAGTTCATATGGAAAGCTGGAAAGCTCAGATTTATAAGTTTTTCGTAGCCCTTTGAGCTCAAAAGCTAAACACATCTTCTAAAAACTAGTTTTAGTTTTTCAGAACCAAAAAGGCACTTTTTAGAAAATCTCAAAAGCTGCAGCTCAAACAAATGCCTTCAGTTTCAACCAAGCTTATACGAAAACTATTAAAATTATTGGATTAAAATAGTATCTTTAGATTCATTATAAAATATACTTTCGAATTTATCTATTTTCTATTGCAATGTTAAATTTTTTTCTATAAATTTGATCAAACATAAAAATGTTTGACATAGGATAAAATTGGAATGGTTTTTTAGAAGGATGGGAGTATACATATTGGGCGTGTCTGGTTTCGGTCAGCCAGGCCAAATTTTGGCTTGCCCATATATTTGGCCGTTGTTTGGTTGTAGTTAAATTTCAGACAGCTCAAAAATAATTGCAGTGGCCGACCACAGTCAAAAGCGGGCGCTGCATGGGGCGAGCTCAGGCAAGCAAATCGTTGCCCCCGATTTGGCTGACGAGCTGCCAAAACTTCCACGGGTGAGGTGTCAGGCAACCATTGTGCTTGCCCTTACTTCAATACTTAGATTGTCGCTCTTCAAATGCTAATATGTACCAAATTGTATATCTAATTATATTGATGATTTGTTTCACCATTGAACTCCTTAAAATTTTATATACAAAACAACAATAAAGAAAAAAATATATAATGTCTAGTGCTACCAAAAGTTTATCATGCCCTGAATTGGCTATGACCAAATTTTGGCTTAGCAAGTTAGGGCAGTTAGTATCCAAACATGCCCATTGCAGTATCTGGATCTATTTTCGTGGTACGCAGAACGCCAGAACTTGCATGTGTGCTGTATCCTTGGATCACCTTCCATGTTTGTGGCTTTGTATTTTTTTTTGTGTTGGTATAACTAATAAGTGACAGTCACATATTTGGGTGGGAATCTCCTCGGTGATACTACACAACAGCAGAAGCCTATAAATAACCTGAGATTATTTGCGTCCACTCGTTACCTCTTCTTCCGGGGAGTACAACACTACCGATTCAAAGTAATAGCCACACCACTCTCTGCCAAGGACTAAGCCAGTTTTCGTGCCTATATATACTCGTTCGCCTCTCCAGTAACTGTGTCAGGGAGATTCAAAATGAAGGTTCAGAGGGAGAAACTGGTGCTTTCTCTATTATGCGTTGCTTCCTTACAGGGTTCGTCGATCTAACTTATTTAATTTTGTTGCAGATCCGAGAGAAAATCAGGTCCAAATAGTGTCACATTTTCCATTTTCTCATATGATATGTCCACGTGTAACGCAGTAGATGCATGTTTGTCTCTTTGATGCAGGATGTATGGTCCACTCCGTTGAATATGATCATACAGCAAGCATCGAGGCAACTCCCCTCTCCCTAAACTACTCATCTCCTCCAAGAATAATTAAGAAAACTGTCAATGGTGCCATGTGGCAGGATATATATACAGATTATATTATCTTTTGAATCCTACTGGCAAGGAAAAATCGTAAACAGCGTTAACTTCTGTTGTGAGAAACTCCTGCATTATTAGACAATCTGAAACATACTAAATGGTTGTTGTGTTAACTTTCAGTTGAATGTACGTTCAGTTAATAGCTAGATCACAGTTCGAAGTTCATCAACTCATTACAAGACTTAACAAATCAGCCCATTTATATAGATCCAGTTAGTCTCAGGGAAGTAAATAAATTCATGCGTTCCCTCTTTATTAATTAATTAAGTTCCTAGATCTCTACTAGAGAAATGGCCTTAAGAATCCCGTTGAAATTGTCAAGTGAACATAACTCGTTCTTGTTTCGGCCCCCACGCATTGCAGTGCCTTGGCGACCCGATGAAGCCCCTGTACAACGGCGGCATCATCCAGAACGCCGAGTTCAACAGCGGCCTGATGGGCTGGTCGACGCACCGGAACATCAAGACCGGCGTGCGCAGCTCGCCGTCCGGCAACAAATTCGCCGTGGTGCGTGGCGCAGGCGGCACGCTGTCCAGCAGCGGCAACGTTCTGCCGTCCCAGAGCGTCTACCAGAGGGTCCGGATGCAGCGCGACACCCACTACTCGCTGTCCGGTACGTGCATTTATACCAGGCTGCGAGCGTGCATGCATTAGTTACTCATCTCTTCCTGATGCGTGAGCATCTTGCGCGCAGCATGGCTGCAGGTGCACGCCGGCTCGGCCCACGTGAAGGCAGTGGTCAAGGCCCCGCATGGAGAGCGCATCATCGCAGGCTCCGTCGTCGCGCAATCCGGCTGCTGGAGCATGCTCAAGGGAGGCATGACCGCCTCCTCTTCCGGACACGGAGAGATCTATTTCGAGAGCGACGCCCCCGTGGACATCTGGGTGGACAGCGTCTCGCTGCAGCCCTTCAGCTTCGACGAGTGGGACGCCCACGCCCGCCGCTCCGCCAACGCGACGCGGAGGAGCACCATCCGGTTCGTGGCCAAGAGCGCCCACGACGACAAGCCGATGGCGAACGCCACCGTGATCATCGAGCTCCTCCGGGCCGGCTTCCCGTTCGGCAACACGATGACCAAGGAGATCCTCAACCTCCCCGCCTATGAGAAGTGGTTCACGTCGCGCTTCACCGTGGCCACCTTCGAGAACGAGATGAAGTGGTACAGCACCGAGTGGAACCAGAACCAGGAGGACTACCGCATCCCGGACGCCATGCTCAAGCTCGCCAACAAGCACGGCATCAGGGTGCGCGGGCACAACGTGTTCTGGGACGACCAGAACTCCCAAATCCGGTGGGTGAGGCCCATGAACACGGACCAGCTCAAGGCCGCCATGCAGAAGCGGCTCAAGTCCGTCGTGTCGCGCTACGCCGGCAAGGTCATCCACTGGGACGTGGTCAACGAGAACCTCCACTTCAACTTCTTCGAGGGCAAGTTTGGCCCCACCGCGTCGGCGCAGATCTACAACCAGGTCGGACAGATCGACCACAGCGCCATCCTCTTCATGAACGAGTTCAACACGCTGGAGCAACCCGGCGACCCCAACCCGGTGCCCAGCAAGTACGTGGACAAGATGACCCAGATCCGCAGCTACCCCGGCAACGGCGGCCTCAAGCTCGGCGTCGGCCTGGAGAGCCACTTCTCCACGCCCAACTTCCCTTACATGAGGAGCGCGCTGGACACGCTCGCCAAGCTGAAGCTGCCCATGTGGCTCACCGAGGTGGACGTCGTCAAGGGCCCCAACCAGGTGAAGTTCCTGGAGCAGGTGCTCAGGGAAGGGTACGGCCACCCGAGCGTCAACGGCATGATCATGTGGGCGGCGTGGCACGCCAACGGATGCTATGTCATGTGCTTGACGGACAACAACTTCAAGAACCTCCCCGTCGGCAACGTCGTCGACAAGCTCATCGCCGAGTGGAAGACGCATAGCAAGGCTGCCACCACAGATGAGAACGGCATCGTTGAGCTTAACCTCCCGCACGGCGAGTACAACTTCACCGTGACACACCCGTCGGTCATGGGCGCCACCATCCGCACCATGACGGTTGATGCTGCTTCCTCCGCGTCGGAACACACTATCACCGTCAGAGTGTAGGAATTTCGACGTCCGTGTGATATTTAGTGATTCTTTTTTCTTTTTTTTTGCCTCTTTGTAAATAATTGGACTTGAAGAGCTGAGATTGACCAGAGAATGGTCCAATGGAGATCCTCCGAACACTAATAAAAAAACGGGAACGCTCCAAAATTTCACCCGTTGCTACAAATAGAGCGGAATTACTGTAGCATCCGACCCACTCCTAGAAAAACATTTTTAGGGGCGGGTCACCTCCTCACTCGCTTCTAAAAATGAGTGACATTTGTAGGGGCGGGTCATGTTCTCACCCGTTTCTACAAATCCATTTTTAGGGACAGGTGATGGCATGACCGCCTCTACAAATGGTCCCACACAAAAAAATTCATAACTTTTACATATGATCTGACGAAGTCAAACTTTATACTAAAATTGTAGAGAATGATGACATTTAAAACTCTGTAGTTGGCAACTTTTTCATTTAAGGTCATATAATGGTCCAAAAAATTACTATAAGTTCTCTAATAGTTATAACTATATAGTATCTCATATAACTCAAGTCATACTTTGAAGTTTCCACAATCTTACTCAAATATACTAGGCATATTTTTTTATGTTTCTATAGTTCACAATAACCATAGCGTAGAACTTCCATATTTTTTTAATTTGTTTTGCTATATGTAAATAATTAAATGAATTTTTAGATAAAATAGAAAAATATTTATAGGGGCTGGTGGTGGCATCACCTGCCTCTACAAACCAATTTCAGAATTAATATAAAACAATAGCATACCCTATAGAGTCACAAGTTATTGTGTAGTGTGGTGGTAAGAAAGGTACGCGTGAGGCTTGAGATAGCCTGTCCGAATCCCGATTTATGCAAGTGTGCATATCTCATTAAAAAAATTGTATCTCGATAAGAGAGGGGCTTGTGGTGGTGACCGGTTAGTATGCATATTTTTTATTTTTTATTTTTCTGTTTTTGAGGTTTTTCTATTTTTTCATGTTCTGGAAAATAATATGTAGGGACGGGTGAGCCAATGACCTGGGGTGGTCATAGTATCCGTCCCTCCAAATCCGATTTTTAGCTGCAAAAACTAAGAACGGGTATCACATCCGCCTCTAAAAATAGATTTTTACCCACCCCTAAATATCGTTTTTGTATTAGTGAAAATTGGAGTGTTCGCCCGGCATTTTGTCGTTGGTATAAAATATCTTATGCCACAACAAAAATCAATATTGTATAGTATTATAGTGTAGCATCAAGAAGCAAAACAACACAACTAAAGAGGGCCTCGCACACGGTCCGTAGCACCTTTCACTAGCCCCTCCACTCTGAAAAATTTAACCAGGAGTATGCTAGTGGGCATATCACTCCCTGTTCTCGATTGATCCAGGGAAGGAAAGCTTTCTTAGAAACATGTTGTCATATGTACACCATATATACAATCACTACGGTTGAAACCATGAACCAACAGTAGTTTTTTCCTACAGGCCTCCACCGCCCTTCTCTAGTCCAACAAAATAAGTTCTCCAAAATGACTAATAAGCCATTTTTGGTCCAAAATTATTTGTTACTTGGAGAGCTTAACTACATTTATTGAACAAAAGTGGGGGCGGCATATATAGTTCATTCACATAGACACATTCGAATCACATATTTGCACAACCTACTCATTGCACCAATATATAGAATTCGCATTGGCACCAAGCTCTACCTATTTCTAAAGAGAGGATTGTTTACTCATCAGTTCATTATTGACTTTAGTTCATTATACTTCTCATCGGATGTGGTATCGAGGTCGTCTTATCTCCCTCTTGTAAATACTAAGCGAGCTAGATAGAAACTCAGCAACATGAGAAAGGGGAAGGACGGGGATAGGCGTGACTTACCTTGAGAAGGAAGTACCCGTAGGTATATTTGTTAGTAATCACATAAATTACACACTTAATAATATTATAGTCCATGTTTAAACTTTACTTATCCAAAATATTAAAGTGGATACATAACATTTCACTTTGTAACTCGAGAAATCATATATAGTTGGCTTCTTTTGTCATGTATCCGGTTTAATTGGCCCATGCCTTGATACAAGAAAGATTGCTCGAAAGTTGTTAGACCCAGGCCCACTATGCACATAACATAAATATTTTTCGCGTAATATTCACGGGCTACGCGGCTAGCGGGATTCAAATCCGCGACCTCCAGCCCGCGCTTGACCTCCTCTACCACTGCATCACACTCTCACTTGTGTCTATACTCCGTTTTCTTTCCCCACATATTATACCAAACCGAGTGTAAATTGGTTGTTTGAAGCCCTAAACGAATTCAAATTAAAAAGTTATCAACTAGAAAGTTTCATAACTTTTTGAGATCTACAACTTTCATTTCGGTTGTTTCCCCATCTGAGGTCATTTACATAATTTAAAATTCACTTTGCCATGTGCCAGATCAAGAGCACACACAAAAGCCTGGTTATTTGCCGTGTGCTGTGGATCTGGCACATGGCAAAGAGAATTTCAGAATTCAAATAACCCATTTTTAGGTGGTGGACCATCCTCTACCAATGGGCGAACCGTCCGCCGTTCAAGATGTTCAGACATCTGAACGTCTTGACCTAGGGACGGTCCGCCATTGGGGGCGGACAGTCCGTCACCTAAAAATAGGTAATGACAAATTTAAAGCACATTTTGAAGCAGTAAATTAATTCAAATAGAAAAAATTTCAACTAGAAAGTTGTATAACTTCTGAAGATCTGGAACTTTTATTTTGATCATTTGTTCATCCGAAATAGTGGTAGTAACAATATTCACAAATCTTATATATCTCTCTTCTAGTTTCAGTAAACTATATGAAAGATGTTTCCATTTGTAAGCCTCGTATATGAAAAAATTGTAAAACACACTCCAATTTTTACCACAACCTCCACGTATGATATAATGAGACATTGACAAATCTCATAATTTTCAGACTTCATTTGCTTTTTTTAGAATTTTAAAATTATTCGAACACACATTCCTGGTCATATTTCCTGGTCAAGATGTTCGAAGTTTCATTTCATTTGATAGGTAAGGCCTCAAACTAGGTTAAATAACATGAATATTATTTTTCCACTCATTTTATTATATTATTTGAATCACTTGTCGTTCAAATTTGACTTGATTCAAAAAATTGCTTGAAATGCAATTAATTAGTTAAATATAGCAAATAAATAAAAAATGTACCAAAAATTAACATAGATTACCACATGTTGTATGTGATAGTTTCGAGGTGAGAAGAGAAATTTTTTTATTACGTTGCCGTGTGCAAAAAATACACACGGCAATTATATTAAATTGCCATGTGCCAGAAAAAAGCAGAGGCAAAGTATGTCTTTGCCATGTACCAAGAAAAAGCACATGGCAAAGTATGTCTTTGCCGTGTGCCAAGAAATAGCACATGGCAAAGCTTCGTTTTGTCGTGTATTATATCTTTGTAGACACTCGGCAAAAGTGTATTTTGCTGTGTGCCCGAAAAATGGCACACGACAAATGATGGGGCACACGGTTTATAAGCAGTTTCTGGTAGTGCTAGTTCAGATGGTGAGGGCATCACTCCCATTGTAAGCTGAAATGAGGAAACCAATACTAAATTAGTGCAGTTTTATATGACGAGCAATCTACATACATTGACAAAAAACAATTTATAGTGTGTGAAACAAATCTAGACAACACAGTAAGGTTCTTAGTCTCCTTTTTCGAAACCATAGTAAGTTCCTACTGAATTACTGTGAAACAGTTTCAGTTTCATGTGTTCCAAACATCTAGGAAAAGGAAAATGAAAGGTGTAGTATAAAGCACTAGGATCCATAGCTACACACCATGTTTCATCTCTCTGAACTAATTTCTACCACACCGACCGCACGATTTCAGCTTGCGACGTTATAATACTCGTGTACAACATCAATCATCAGGGTCTACAGTAGAAATCTACATCAATTGGCAGTTCTAAGTAGCAATTTCCCCACCAGCAGGTTCCCCTGCATGATATAATAATGAACTTTAACCCACTCCGCGCCCTATAACTCGATAGCTCTCCATTTCTTGTGTCCAAAGATGGTAAGTTGAGTGACACCCATACCTTCGGTTGTGTTTTGGGCTTGATAAATTGATCTAGCAGAGATAATCGAAGGCAGGGAGATCCAAGGGCGTGTGCTACAACTGCAAGCACTAGTACATAACATGTCTTTAGTAACACCAGCTTATGTTACTATAGCTTAATAAATGTGTTACTAGGTCGCCTAGGAACACATATTGTATGAGTTCCTATGTTTGATGTTACAACACTATGATCTATTGGAACACAAGAAATGTGTTCCTTTTTCATAGAAAAATTGTTACTACTTTGTAACACAATTATTGATATGGTAGAACATTAGTATGGGTTACAACGATTCTCTTGTGTAACACATTTTTTGAGCTATAGCAACACTTATACATATGGTAGTAACACTTTTTGTGAACAAAGTTATGAAATTTCAGAACATATGGTTTGTAACACATGCTTTACCTATTGTAACACATCCATTATTTAAAATAATAAACTATTATACACTTCAATATGTCATATAATGTAATTTTGGGAGGAAGCATGACATACTGTAGAATCACACAAACACACAATTTTCAATAATCAGAGGAAGCTGCATTGATTTTAGG
Source organism: Panicum virgatum (assembly GCF_016808335.1). Taxonomy (NCBI): domain Eukaryota; kingdom Viridiplantae; phylum Streptophyta; class Magnoliopsida; order Poales; family Poaceae; genus Panicum; species Panicum virgatum. The sequence goes on along the minus strand of NC_053153.1, from coordinate 40,830,973 downwards.
AAGGGAAAACAGTACTTGTTCACATCGTGTAGTGGTATATTTACAAAACATCCTAGACAACAAATGTTCATAGCTGTGGATGCTACAAGTTTGTAGTAGTAGAAATGAAATCTAAATAGAAATATGCATTATTCTGGAACTTCACTGCTTTTGATCCATTCTTTTGCTCATTGAAATGTATGACTTCAACCATTGATCATTTCAACCTGCATAGAGAATTGTGACATTAATAATTTCAGTATGCCTAGTAAATGTAGTGGTAACAGTACATATTTCGAAATGTAGTCTTAACATACACAAATTGATGGCCAAGCAATTGGTGTTCCTTTGGCATGGGCATCACCAATGGTTTCGCAGCCAGTCATGGGCCTTACTAATGGCTCATCTTGTACAGTTGGATGATTGATATGCACTTTGTAGAACTGATTTCCAATCTCAACTCCACCAACATTTGCTTTTGGACTAGAGCTCAAAATGGTTGCATATGCCACAGTTGTCTTCTTTGGATAGTTTGCAGTCTTAAGCAATACTGTGGATCCAACCTACATTGAATTAACAAAGTCACCAACTGATCAGTTGCTGACCATCAAGCATGAGTTGCACAAAAGGAACAGGTTTGAACAATTTTCTTTATGTTTGCTCACCTTAATTGAAAGAGTTGGTGTATATTTTGAACGCTTATGGCTTGTGGCCTTATCATGAGCTGCAGCATGTTGTGTCACTGCTCCATGTTGATTCTTAGTCATTTGAAGTAAGATACAAAATCATACGGTAAATCATGCAATGTTTTTGCTAAAAATATTGCTGTAATGAAAGGAGAATAGTGATTATTACATACCTTTATGTTTCTTATTTTTCTAACATCACTTGAATTCTGAGTATATCTATGAATCTGAAAGCAAGTGGAAACCAATGCATTTATACAATGGTAGGGAGTCCAATTATTAAATTCTGGAATGAATGAAACATTGCATGACTATTATATCATTTTTCAATGAATCAGCAGGAGCAATGTACCTCCTTTTGTGTCGGATAATTAGTGGAGCACTGTGGGGATGAGGGCTCTACTTCCTGGTGATTGGATAATACCTTGTAATTAGCAACATCTTGACACTGGTTCCAACATATTGAGATACAATCATCTAAGAGTTGAATGCACTTAAATCACAATGCTAGGAGTAAATTTTACCAATCCTTCCCTCTGGTGAAATAATTCATCTCCATGGTTTGGTTGAGCACACTGAACTCTCTGCAAAATTGTAACAATCTTAAAGCCAAGATAGATTATACTATGTGAATGTCAAAACATGAAAAATGGAAAAGTATACCTTTCTATGAACTGCAGGTTGCTGAAAGTTGCCATGATCAATTGATATGCAATTGGCCTAGAAAGGATATTGAGTTTTAGTACAATTTCAATATGGATAGTGGCTGAAACAGTAGGGCCAACAATTGGCCTAACTAGCATGGGTAAAGTTGTCATGTCCTCCAAAGACAAGTAGCATCATAAGATTATTCTGATAGGATGGTATAAATAGTGAAATTTTGATTACACATACATCTAGTCCCTATATTTTTTTGCATCAGTAAACGCTCTATTTTTGGGCATATACACAAAGTTCTAGATGTCTAAATTGTTAAGCTGCATCCCCTCCCCCCCCTAAATTTATTTCTTGGTTCCCTCCACTGAATATAGAGTTAGAGGAAAGATAGTGGTACCTTTGTTGTTGGTCCATCATCATCCTGGTGTCTCTTCTTGTCTATGAGTTCTTCAATAAGTTTGTCTTGGTTTCTTGCATGCTCTTTGAGTTGCTTTATTTCCTCCAACATATGAGTCTCTACGCCAGATGATGACCCATCTATTGTAGCTATATCAATATCCTTTAAATGGCTTGTTGTTCGGCCATAAACTTATTTAGGAACCGGAAGCAATCCCATGCCATGAACTTGCCCAGGTTTCTCTTCTCCTAATATTTGATGTAATGCATCACCTTCCCATGCAACTCTTCCCTCGCTATTTTGTGCTAACTCTGGTTGTTTATCTATGATATTTTCCAACTGCATCTATAATTGGAAATGCATAAACCAATACTGCTATTACTAAAGGACATGAACTTGATATTTACATATGTTTGTCTGTGGTAAATATCATACCGTAGCCTCATTTGTCCCCTTGACCCTTTTTCTGTGAGTAGCTAGGTAAACTTTTGCTCTATGTGGTGGTTTTTTTGCCGGATCAGATTGCCTCTAAAAAGATGATAAGAACAAAATGATAAGAGAAAATTGAGCAACATATTGAATATATAATAGGGGCTCACCAAGTCCTCAAACCAACGAGCATAACTCTTTGTGCCTACTGTATGTGTTGTCTTCTTCATTTCACGACTTCTTTTGTTCTTGTCACTAAGGTCCTGCAGCATAGTGAATTTATAAATATTGAACATGTTTATAAAGAAAAAAGAATATCACAAATTATTATGCAGTAGTTACCTTTGCTTTTGTTGACTTCCAATATCTTATTAGGGCTTTCCACTGATCTTTATCAATATCATTTGGACATAGCTTGTACAAAGTTGATTTTTTCTTCTTTGGATTAAATAGCTTCTTTTTTAATGTTGCCTTGTACTTTCTCCAATCTCTCCCAATTGATTTTAGTATCCACTTCTCACACGAGTGAGGATACAAGAACTTTGTCTAAAATCAGATAGATATAATGAGTAAAGTTAACTATTTGGCAGCTCCACCTGAATGTAGTGTACTATGAGCTCAAACAAGGATACTTGAAGTTCCAGCCATTCTATGAGCAAAGGATGAACTGAAGTATAGTTTTAGCATGCTAAGTTGTAAAATGGAGCATACCTGGATGCATTGAAGTATTGTTTCAGCACTATCCTTCTTGACCTTTCTCCAATCATTGACATCTATAGGACAATACCCACCATTTCGTGCTATGGTCCCTAAAAATTGCCCTAAAAGACCACCTTCTTTTCCAATAGGTTGCCCAAGCTGGTTGCACTTTACTAGTATTCACTTTTCCTCAGGTAGATTCCAAACATGTGCCAAAACGGTTTTCTTTCAAATGGTTACGTCATTGCCATCACCTATAAGTTAGCTGACATTAGTAATGCAGTCCACATGTATTAGAATAATCCAAGTACAATGGTGTTTCACATCTTTACCTGGTGGTTCATCATGCTGGTGGTCAATTTCATTGACATATTCCGCATTTGTTTGAATTATATTTATGCTCTGCTTTTTCTTTGTACCCCTTTTACCTATAATCAAATGTTGGAAAAATCAAAACATGTTCAGTATGATGTCCATGTCATTGATTCCCTGTATGGAGAACATAGTAATTTCAAAGGAGATGATAGTTGAAAAAAAAAACAGAATGAGTACCATGCATAAGTTTTATTTAGATGCTCAAACATACACAGGTCAAGCTACCTTTAGTCTTATTTCGTGCAGATTTGGTTGGTGAAATGATGGCCATTCTCTGTCTTGTCACAAATAAGCTAACATTCTTCGTCCTCTCATTTTCGTTAAGCATTTCCATCACATCAGCATCCAACTGTATTTGAACCAAACTATCTCTTCTCTTATAGTATAAATAGTCAATTGTTGTGAACCCATATTCCTCAATTTACTCAATTAAGCTGAAATAACTTATCTCATCTCTGTCCATTTCCCTTTGCACATATTCCTGTCCTGCAGCTGTTCCATGGCATTCAAGTTCCAGGGTCCAAATATCCTCAGCCATGACAGCACAATCTAATCTCAAATGAGCACCATGGGAGAAGATAATATGGTTAGAAAAATATTAAGAGTATCAACTGAATATTATTGTTAACAGAACATATCATGGTATTGAAATAAATCCTTGTCTAAAATATATCCTAAGAAACAAGAAAGGCATTAGCAGGGAAAGTGCTTCAGAATCAGATACTTCAACAATGTCAGAAGGCGACTACACCGAAAGCATCAAAATCAGTAGGGTTATATGGAGGCCTCATGCCATGCACAATTTTAGATGACAGTGGATCAGAATTTTGACAACATTATGATAAGTAAACTGAATCGAAATTGCTAGGGTTAACAGGAGAGAGGCGAAGATGACCCTTTGATTGCACATGTATAGAAGTATTAGAAGATGATTCTTCAAATTCGGAACAGCTATAAATTAAGATCCAGTTGAATTGTCATGAGGATGAGAGGGATTGGATGAGAGATGGCATACCGTAGGGGATAATGGAGTCGTTCTCTGTTCTGCGCCGTGAATTCCTCAGATGGTGTGGTTCAAGTGCTGCAGGGTCAAATTGACGAGAAGATCCAGAGCTGCTACTTGGGATCGGAGGTGAGGATAATCAGGAGGTGAGCATCGTCCAGAGCAGAATTAATCACACTTGGGGTCGGAGGTGAGGATGATATTGGTGGGAGCTCGGATAGAGGGGAGGTCGTGATAGAGTCGAATAGAGGGAGATCGGAAGGAGAAATGCAACTGAACTGCCGGGTTTGTCTCGGGAGGTGCGGTGGGCTGAACATTTTTCGGTGGGAAGATTTGGAGGGAAACCAATCTCAGTAAAAAGTTGGAGGGAAACACTCGTGCCAAAAGTTAGGTGCCAATGACGAGAAAATTATGTACCAAAACCGAAAGGCACTATCTAGAAAAGTTGTTGTTATGTGATAGTGCTCCTGATAATTGTCGTATGTCATACACAATATGGCTTCTATTTGTTTTATCTTTTTCTCAGAGGCTGGACAAAACATTTAAAATTCATCGAAAATGATGAATGGATAAATTCAAAAGCAAGAGAAAATTTCACAAAATGAACACAAAATTCAGCACCTGCAAATGATGGTCAGTTTGAATAAGAGAGCTGAAACTCTGAACTGCTTGCTGAAAGAAGTTGAAACATCAATATTTAGGATCTTATAAAATAATATTTAAATGTGGGAATTGGATGACAAGTTCCCAATCATATAGATGGATGTTTGGGGTTTTCTAATGTGTTATTTGTTTTCCATGAAAGAGTGGTTAAGGTACTTGATTAAATTCAAAGTCACCTAATAGGAATAAGAATTGAAACTCTGAATTTCAGTTTAAGTCGACCTGTTCGGAGCAAGTTTTGAAATGTTTAGAGGCCAAACCAGCAAAAGTTACTGAAACAAAAGTTGTAGATAATTTTCAAAACTACAACTTTGATTTTTGTATATTTTGAAGTTCAGTGAGAGAATTTGGAGGAAAATGCAATACAAGTTCAGGTTCAGAAACATTCAGCTTCAACTCAATGCAAACAGTAAAATTCAGAGCAGTTTTGGCAATGATAGAGGCTGAATTTGAACCTGTGCCTAAAAGCATAATTGTAACCAAATGTTAGTTCAACAATTTTTCTGTTGGGAGGTTTTGGATTTTATGAAAAGAATCATGAGAAAAATAGATTCCAATCAGCTGGTTTGAGAAAGCTTGACTGAAAACAGCCTGAACCCAATGCGTTCAGTTCGAGTTTTGATCAACTTAGATTCCAAATCAAGGGATGTGCCTGAAAGAGAAAGTACAGAGGAATGTAAGGGCTACATCTTTCATTTTGGTCGATTTCAAGATTCACTGTTAGAATTTGAAGAATCAAGAGCCCAAAATCTGGAGCTTTGCATTGAATAACACTGAACGAGACACATTCAGAAAACATATTCAAACTAGAAACTATATCAATTCCCTATGTATATATATGTGAGTAAGCTTCTAGTTTTTCCAACCCGTGTGTGACCTTGATTGACTTATTTGTACAGAGCTCTAGTTGGACACGTAAATTATTTGAGTTCTTTGACTCGAACACGTTATTTGAGCTCGACTTGGACAGGTTCTTTGAGTCGAACACGTTATTTGAGCTCGAGTAGACAGGCTCTTCACTCGAACACGTAAGTTGAGTTCGAGTCAGACAGAGTCTTTGAGTCGGACACATTATAGAGCTCGAGTCGAACCTGGTTTGCGTGTATCTAAGTTGGAGTTCGAGCTAGAGTTAGAGGTCCATATCAGCCTTCCTGCTTTGCCATGCCGCCGATGCCCTAACCATGAAACAAGATCAGCAAACCTTTCTCCAACGCCCTCCCAGGTCCTGATTCCCATCACAAATTAGAGCTATACCACCCCAAAGGCGGCTAGGGTTTGGAAGGACTTCATCCTCGATCCACAACTGGTACATTCCTCTTCTCTTTCCCTGTTATCTTTGGCTTCTCTCGTTACTCATCTCAGCCACACCACGTCCCAAGATAATGTTCAGGCATCCAAGTAGGTTATCAGGTTATCTTGCTGGGACACACGTAAGTAATCATTTTAATCTTTTGATCCAAGTCTGAAAGTTTTTATCTTTTGATGTTCAGACATCCCATTAGGGTTTTGATCTTTTGATGCAAGTCTGAAAAGTTCAAGACCTGATGATCCTCTTTGTACAAATTAGGTAGGTAACGTTGTGGCTGATTGGTCACTGCTCTTCCTGCTTGCATATTGTGACAATATTTTATTTTATAATGCCCATGTAGTCATACTATGACAGCCTGAAAATTGAAAAGAGAAATTATTAGTTCTGCCTGGTGATAGAGATTAGTGGGGTGGAGATGTACTGGTCATCATTCTTTACAGGTCTCTCGTCAAAAGAATAAGGTAACACTAATGCTGCTTTCCTTTCTAAATTTTGTTGGAGAATGGAAATAATAGAAGTACTCAATTTCTTGCAGTAATACATCCACTTGTAATTTTTAAACTCAGTTGATATTTGCTGCAGCATATGTGGATCAAACTATGAATTGTTCACCATCTGACACATGCATATGTTCAGTCCAAGTTAGACTAGTTTAAAATTCAGAGAACAAAACTTGTTGCATATTGTTAAGAAACCTCTGAACTGTTCACCATCTAACACATGTATGTGTTCAGTCTAAGTAAAACATGCATATGTTTAGTCCAGGTGATACTCCAAAATTCAGTTGATATTCATTTCCCATCGTCATCTCAGACCACTTTCGACTGCAACTTGATTGATGCTTTCTCGATCCATCGGTCATCTTGGCTTCTATTGTTTCTGATCTAGGCAAACATGCAGTAAGGGTCTCGTTTAGCCAATCTAATAAGGGTTATGGGTTTGTCATGTTGCGGTCTCATTTAAAGATTCTTTTTTATGTTATTAGGATTTTCATCTTTTGGAATCAAGTCTGAAAATTCAGGGCCCAGGAGCACCTTTTCTTTGCAGAAAAACTACAGGTATTAAACTATTTTTCGGATCCAAGTATGCACTTTTCTTTTCCAATGGCCACAATAGAAAAACATAGGCATTCAATCTGATCACAACACATATGTCATATCGAAGTCTGAAATTTCAGAGCCTAGGAGGATCTTCTCATCTTTGCAGAAAAATGACATGTAACTACATTTTTTTTATCAAGTATGTAGATTTCCTTTTTTTTAGACTACATAGTAGGACTACATTACAATAGCTGTAATTAAAAGAAAACTTGGGTACTTCATCCTCCGTTGGCAACACATCTTGCTGGTTACTTTGTTTTTGCTGCTGCATTATTCTATTACTTGTTGAAGACATTAGTGGACTTATCACCATTTGACAAATACATTAAATTCAATCCTAGTGAGACTAATATTTCTACTAGTTTAAGTACCATGTAAGTGAGGCAAAAGTAGGCTATACATATCCAATCCTTATTTATGTACACAAGTATCTTATCCCTAGATCAAATGCCTATTGGAAAGCCACGAAGTTATGTTATAAGAGGTCTGGCAAAAGTACAAGCACATAGATATGTGTTATTCAATTGTTCTGATGTCAATCCATACCTTAGGTAATATCTCAAACTTATAAATATAGATTTAATATTTTTAATATCATACATTTTCTTACAAGATATATTATAGAGCTCATGCTGAAGAGATCACAGCTAAGCATACTGGACATCAAGTGAGCCATAGAGAAGTTGAGAAAATTCAAAATGAGAAGTTCCATCTGTGGTTTAGAGGTCATGTAAGTGTCATATCCTACGTCCTTTACATCTAACACTAAAGTATGAAACTAAACTTGTATAGTTGTACAGATTATGCGGATTGAGGGGGCAGATGGCATTCACAGCTTGAAAGATGGCATCAGATGGCTAGCTCGTGGCCCAGTTGAAGCAGCAAAAAGGTATCGTGCTTTCAACAGTCGAGGTTTTCGATTTAGGCCGAAACGGTTGGATGGGGAGACTCAAAATAGTGGAGTAGTGCTTACTGCAAAAACATCCAGTTATGCTAGTGCAAGTGATGCCAGACCGGTTTTAGGTGATGTCACTTACTATGGGAGGATAATTGATATTATTGAGTTGAACTACTCTGGGAATTTTCCTGTGGTACTTTTCAAATGTGAATGGATTGATGTTCTTTCTAGAAGAGGAATAAAAAAGGATAAGTATGGATACACACTTGTCAACTTCTCACACCTGATACATACAGGAGAAAAGATTGGGCATGAACCTTTCATTTTTCCTAACCAAGCTGATCAACTAAACCCTGGGTGGTCTGTGGTCATGAAAATGAAACCAAGGGATATATATGATGTTGGTTCCGATGAATGGGAAGATGATCTTGAAACTGAGCCATTCCATGTCACACACCTTGGAGAGATATTTAATAATGCAAAGATTAGGCATCAATGGGTTAGAATAGACATTGAGGGAACAACTGTTGATGCTAGCACTAGTGGAAGTAATGACCAATCATAAATGGTTCGACTTCCTATCTTTTTTCTGCTATGTTTAGTTATTTAAACGTTCTTTTCATTCTTAATGATGCCATAGAAATTTGATAAGTTTTGTATAGCTGAATTAATTATTTTTTTTGCAATTCTTGGATTTTGTTTCATATAAAAGTAAAAGTAGCATATGAGGTTCTTCTTTGACTTGTTACTTGCTAGTCAACTGTATCAATGAATGTAGATTTTTCTAAGAAAATGGAATTTTTTTACAGATTTAACAAAATTATTTAGTCAACATGGTACAGTTGATCTTGTTAGCTGAAAAAACCTCATGTTTATGTGCTGCGTTGGGATTTACTAATATATCTTTTTCCTATTGCAGAACAGTCAGACTTTGGAGTTGAAATCAATTTGCAAATATGTGATAGTTTCCTTTCACTATAGTGCAAAATTTTCATGTGTAAAAGCTAGTATTCTGTACTGTATGTAATATGGTTTGTGGAAAGACTTCTTTTCTACACGTGTACTCCTTGCTTTATCATCTGTCTAGCAGATCCTCTATCATCTATTGATGTATCTTGTAGAAAACTAAAAGAGTACTGGTTCTCCATATTCATCATTGTCTTATTGTGATATTTTCTAGTGTAGCGGGTGAAATTTGGAGCCTCCAGTTCTTTGTGCCCTCGATAACATTTATACTCTTTAGTATTAACATTTTGATAAATAAATACATGTCACAAAATTAATGCAACCGAGTGAATCATACTATTTTCAGGGAGGACTTTGACTAACAAATGTACATTGTTTTCATTATTAAATTAACAAATCAAACAAAAAATATTGTATGGCATTTGATTTGATGCTAATAACGAACATGAATAATTATATCAACGGAGGCTTTCAGCTAATGTCTACATATAACATATCTTAGGTTCATATTCTACTTCTAGGAAGTTTTGTCGTTTCAGCAATTTAAATAGTATTCCCACTCAACCATTACCAATTTATAAGGAAAAAACATATGTCCACGGTTAAGAATAGGTCCCAAGATGTCCACGAAATATATACGTTTCTATGTAACACTTTAGTTGTAACATTATTTTGTATATATGCGTTACAAAATACTACCATATTTGTAACATCTTAGGTGTAACATTATTTTTGTGTTACTAGAATTTTTACTGTAACACAATTTTATAGAATAAGCATTATGTGTTACTGTGTTTTTTGTAACATATTGATGAATGTGTTCCAAGACAGTGTTACAATATGATCTGTAGTAGTGAAGCTCCCTCCCGGCGGCTGGCCTCCGGCCGCCCAGCTGACCCTCCTTTTGGGGTTTTTTTCCTAGTTTAGATACGGACGAGTCAAATCGGAGGAGTAGTAGCGACGACTGTCTATTTTGGAGTAGCATCGCTGGAGACGGCCCTCGATTTAGCTTCTTGTGGAGCACGTCGGGGTCGTCGGCGAACAAGAGTGCAGCGGCGGTGGCGAGAGAGGCCCAACATAACCGAAGACGGCTTCTTGGATGTGCTGAGGGCTGACCGGGGAGGAGGAGGAGGCATGTTGCGACGGCGGCAACGACGAGGCAGAGGACACTGAGGTGTAGACAACGAGGATGAGGCGGAGGACACTGAGGTGATGGCGGCGCAACCGCAGCTTGATCCATCCCTGTCCAACTACTGCAGCTCCCCTCGATCTCGACGGAGGCACTCTCGCGGGGCTCGTATATATCCTGCTGGTGGTCGCCGGCTTCCTGCTTTACCCCAGCAGGCTTTGCAGGCCGATCCTACTTGAGCCCATTTCCAAATGTGGTCACCTGCAGAGGCCTGCTCAGATATTATCGCGCGTTTTTTCTATTTTTATATTTTTTTAGAATTTTTTTTACAGAAATATATTTTTGTTTCACAATTTACGGTTCTATACCCCTGCCGGGCGGTAGGGACCTATATGTAATTAAAATTTGAGTTCTATCGCATGGAGGCCCCTACCGCCCGGTGGAGGGGCGGCAGGCAGGCCGACCGCCCCGCAGGGGGGCGGCAGGCTCCCCCCAATATAAAAGCTGAGGTCCCCCCACACCTGCATTTGCAGCAAACAACATCCATAGAGGGAAAAAAGAGAGACGTGGTGTGAGGGAGGGAGTTACAACAGCGAAGTCCTGCTGGATTTTAGATCCGAACCACAAGTAACCAATATTTCTCAACTTTGTCATATGAAGCCTCATAAGTGCCAAACCGCATCTCAAACACTTTTTGTTTAGCCCGCCAAATCTTTGCATAGCTGATCACATACTGGAAATTCTGTTCAATGTCCCTAATTATCAATGCAGGCTCGTAATCCATTTTGTCAAGAATCACCCCATACATCTTTTTGGCCACGAAAGTAGATGTGATATTACGGTGATGTCCCACAACACCTGTCAATCTACAAGTATGTGGTGTAACAATTGAATATTTCCAGTGTGTTTTGAACTTCCCTTTGTAGGCATGCACTCGCCATGTACAGTCTCTATCTGCACACCTCACCTCGTATTCTTTGCTGCTAGACTTCAACACTCTGAATTCCTTCCTCAGAGATAAAGCCCAGACATTCACAGCATCCTTCACATCTTCAATGGTACGATACTTTGCCCCTTGTATGACCTCATTCACTCTGTATTCAAACTCCGGACATCTAATATCTTGTACCACTGGATTCCCAAAACCCTATTCACGCCATTCACCTAGCACTGGGAAGCGCTCATCGTCCTCATCGTCCGATGAGTCCCCACATTGCTCTATTATTTGTGCATCCTGGTCTTCTTTCTCCATGTCCTCCACAATTCTAGGTATCCGCTCGCCTTCATCTGCTAAACCTTGTGGTTCTGATTCTGGTTCTGAAGCTTGTACGTTCTCTTCTTCTTTATCCTCTTCCAACTCTTCATTCCAGTCATATGTTGTGTGTGTTGATCCTTCACCTAAATTACCGACCTTCTGGTGAATCTGAATTACCATTGCAAGAGGCCACCCTCTTTGAAGAGCTGCGTGCATGTAATGTTTCCATTCTTCCGTACTACTTATAAGCGTCAACTCCTAGAAATCCCCATTTGTTTCCCAGGAAGTCACGGTATGAACCGTAAGCAAATGGGTCTTTGGATTCACATTGAACTTCCCGTGAAGTCATTTGCGTATGGAACCGAAACTCCTCTCTAGGGTTTTATAGACTGCACTGTCTTCGTTCCAATGCTGATAGATTTACTCCATAGGAATCATGAGTAATTATATAGAAATCACCGTAATGAATTTGAAACGCCACCTTGCTCGACATATCTGGCCATTCAAAAAATTAATTTTAATTAAACCAGTTTTTAAAACCATGGTACGACTTCAATTATAACCACTAATCCGAACCCTAAGCGGTTATAATTATAAAAAAACTCTAATCAAAGAATTAAAAATATAAAAAATTTAGAATGACAAAGTTGAGAAATATTGGTTATCTGTGGTTCGGATCTAAAATCCGGCAGGGCTTCGCTGTTGCAACTCCCTCCCTCACCCCACGTCTCTCCTTTTTCCCTTTATGGATGTTGTTTGCTGCAAATGCAGGTGTGGGGGGACCTCAGCTTTTATATTGGGGAGGGAGCCTGCCGCCCCCCTGCCGGGCGGTCGGCCTGCCTGCCGCCTCTCCACCGGGCGGTAGGGGCCTCCATGCGATAGAACTCAAATTTTAATTACATATAGGTCCCTACCGCCCGGCAGGGGGCGGCCTGCCGCCCCCTGCCGGGCGGTAGGGGTATAGAACTGTAAATTGTGAAATAAAAAATATATTTATATAAAAAATGTTTTTAAAAAATATAAAAATAGAAAAAAAGGCTATTATCGCAGGGCGGGTCTAGCAGGCTGGCAGGCCCACCTGCGCCTGCCTGCATCCTGAATCCCAGATGCCGCCACCTGCACACGACGTACCCCCATGCTGCATACATGGCTGGAGCAATGACGACGCCTCCCTCTCCCACTGAGGTAGGCACCGCCAAGGCCACAGCTGATGCTCAGGCCATGGCTCACGACTAAGCACGAGGCCAGGAAGGCGTGTTCTGCCGCTTGCATGGTAGCACTCGCACATGCGCTCCAAGCTGAGCATGACGCGACTAAGGTCACCAAGGAAAATGTCGCCGCCACAGCTTGCGTTCGTGCTGCCCTGGACTGGGCCACCCACGACCGTGTCGTTGCATGCCAACCCACCCAAGCATGCTGAGGTAGATGATGACGTTGACTCCAACGCTTCCAATGCTCACACCGTTCGACACACCCTAATGGTTCATGAGGTGGCCGCCATCGACCCATCATCAATCTCCAAGCTCAGGTTGTTCTCTCGTCCACTCGTCCTCAACTAGAAGTCCAGCAACTACACCCGCTAGAGTCAGGGTGGCTGAATTCCATGTGGGGGCGGGAATCCGTGAGATCTGCCCCGTTAAAAATGGGGACGAGTGCAGATTTTGCCCCGTGGGGATAACGGGGCGGGGCCCCAAATCATAGCGGAGCGGGAGATGGGGATTGAAATTGCCCCCCGGGGCTCTGTCAAGGACCCAAAATTCATTAGTATGTGTAATTTTGGCCCACAGATTGCGGCCCAACAATTGCCCACTCATGTATATAAAAGAACGCTAGCTGGTCCTGCAATTCGAATTTTTTTATTTGTATATTATTTTTTTTCGATTTATCAAAAATATACGGTGAATTTTTTTTTTGCAAAAATGTGACCCAGCCGCCGGTTCATCCGGCGGAAGATAGGTACCGCTGGATGGACCGGCGGTAGGTTCATACCGCCGTTTCAATCGGCGGTATGTGGCCGGGTCGGTGGGCCGTGGCGGGCCGGGAACCTACCGCCGGTTGAAACGGCGGTTTTTGAGCCATCCGGTGGTAGGCTGCTACCGCCGAACCAACCGGCGGAAGGACCCCTCTCTTAAAGTGGCCGCGCTCCGGCTAGCGCCTCCGCTCGCACTTCCAGCGCCGCCATGCTCCTCCGCTCACCCGCGTCGCCCGCTCCCTTGCGCGTCGGCAGTCCCCCGCCCACCACTGCGCGGCGCCGCTCGCCCAGGCCGGACGCCGGGGCGCGCCTCGGTCGCCCGCCCGCCCCTGCGCAAGAAAGAAGCGAGGTCCGGCGTGTTTTGTCTTAGGTACACTTTAAAATCTAGTTTTATGAATAATAGTAGGTAGCCTAGTACTAGGAAATATATGCATGTGTAGAGTATTGGGTGTAGAAATAGTTTTAATGAATATTATTGGTTTGGATATAATTATTTTAGATATAAATTGTAGTACATGAAATTAAAATTATTAGTTTAAATACGAATATTAGTTTATATATATATTAATGACTTGAAATAGACATATTAGTCGCATAGAAATATTAGTAATTTATATTGAGGCGTTTGGGCGCTTGCATTGAGGCGTTTCCGCACTGCCGGCCAGTCATTTGTATAGATGGGACATTTTTGACAGGAAGGTATAAATGCACAATCCTCACAGCTGTTGCAGCTGATGGCAACAGGCAATTGTTGCCTTTGGCAATTGCCTTCGTGAAGAAAGAATCAGGGGATACTTGGTATTGGTTTTTACAGAGGGTCAAGCAGATGATTGTCATAGATGTAGAGAATGTGTGTTTAATTCATGATCGGCACAAGGGTATATTACAAGCAATTGATGACATATAGAATGGTTCTACTGAGCGTCGTAGGACTGCACTTTGGCCGGACCTAAAGAGTAGGTGGTGCATGAGGCATATGAGGGCAAACTTTCATAGCCAATTCAAGAACAAAACTCTTATGAAGTTGTTTAAGCTGTTATGCAGCCAGAATCAGGAAAGGAAATTCAATACAGAGGAGGACGACCAGGTCCCACTTGAAGACGTGGGCTTGGACGGTCCGAATGTCAGGCGCAAAAGGAGAATGGCAATTAAGACATTCTCGGAGTGGATTGAGCACGAATCAAAAGAGAAATGTGCTTTGCTATTTGATGAAGGAGGTGCTAGGTACGGTTTAATGACTACGAACCTAGCCGAGGTATACAATTGGGTGCTGCGTGGTGTAAGATCAATGCCACTTGTTGGGATCGTCGAGTTCTTCTTGTATCGCACTTGCGAGTACTTTAGAGACCGTTACGCTGTGGCACAGAAGGATATGATCGATAATCGCAAAGTTTACGGATACAAGATTACGGAGTATATGGAGGCAGCTTTTAAAAAGGCCCGTTTACACCGGGTGACTCCAGTTGGCTCTATGGAATGCCATTACAAAGTGATGTGTAGGGACAAAGCCCGAATGGGGGGCCAGCGTGAGAAGCATGTGCAGGAGTGTGTTCTCCGTCCCGATGCTTGTATTTTCTCATGCCATAAGCCAAAGCTGCTGCACCTGCCGTGCACACATGTCATTGCTGCTTGTTTTGAAGCTGGTGGACTACAGCCTCGTATGTATGTCTCAAATTACTTCATGAAGGAAACCATTTGGATGACTTGGAGGCACGAGATTTATGGGTTCCGCATCCTGGGAGACTTCATAACTGATCCTGGACACAATGCAACTTACATTCCGGATCCAGATCCAGAAATGTTTCAAGGGGTGGGCCGACGCAAAAAGAAACGCATTCGGAATAACATGGATCGATCGGAGGCTGGTCGAGACGTGCGCCTCTGCTCGAAGTGCCATGAGACGGGTCATACGTACAAAGATTGTACGGCATTGAGTTATGGTGGCCGCACAGATGGATCGGGCCCATCTGAAGCTGCTCCAAATCTAGCAACGCAGGCAACGGATCGTCGTGGCCGCCATTCGAACAACGATGGACTTGTGTGATCGATGACGATTGTCATCTGTGTGATTCGCTATTAAATCATGTCCGATGTTAAATTATGTAATGTTAAGAACTACTAT
This sequence comes from Panicum virgatum, assembly GCF_016808335.1. Lineage (NCBI taxonomy): Eukaryota > Viridiplantae > Streptophyta > Magnoliopsida > Poales > Poaceae > Panicum > Panicum virgatum. The sequence continues at coordinate 40,815,334 of NC_053153.1, read as the reverse complement.
GTCATAAACTTAATTTGTGATGACGTACGAATATTTGTTGTAATGTGTGTCGCAATCGTATGTTGAACTTTGTTGCTCTAATTGGAAATTGAAGTTATATGATATGTAATTTGTTGTGCATCATTTATTAGTTTATTACGTTACGCTTCATTTAGTATTTTATTTAGTATTTATTGTATTATTTAATGTTATTACGCTTAATATTCTTATTTATGTTTTGAATTTCTTTTTAATAAATCCTATTATGCAGGTACGACGCACGAGGAAGGAGCCACCCCTGAGTTGCTTGATGCTCTCGTCGACAAGAGCCACCGGTCGTACATGTCTGCGGTCCGTGGCATAAGCTTAGGGACGTTTCGGTCTCCTGTGCCCATGTCGACGATGCCGATACACCGTCGTTGGGTTCCTAGGTATGGGTTACATTTGTCACATATTTTAATTGTTTCCGTCACTGTTTGTTCTAACTTGATATTTCATTTTCGTGATACAAGCTACGCGCTTCGGGTCTTCTCCCGATTGCGCGACTTGTGGAGGGAGATATGGCCGACCCTGCACGTCGACCTAGGGATAGGGCTCCACGGTTTCAGTTCGACATGTCCCTCCTCGCGGCACTTCTCGACCGTTGGCGTCCGGAGACGCACAAGTTTCACCTCCCGGTCGGTGAGATGACTCCTACTCTTCAGGACGTGGCGATGCTTCTAGGCTTGCCGTGTGCTGGACGAGCCGTGGGTGCAGAGGACGTGGGACTCTCGTGGCAGGAGGAGAGGGGGCAAGCGCGGACGCATTTAGTGTACAAGTTGTAGCTTGTTAATTACTTTGTTCCGTCAGACTATGTTATGTAGGCCTGTGTAGACTATGATGGACGATGGGATGTATCCGTGTAGTGACATTATGACAATTAGGCCGGTGCCATGCATTGGATTCGAATATGAATGTGTTGAACGTTGTGGCCGACATAGGATGCATACATTTGTCATTTCCCGCTGCACAGTTGCGTCGGGCTCATTTATTCGTGCATTGGATTCGACTATGAAGTGAAGTGACATAAGGTCACGTTCAAAGGACGCTCATTGATTGCTTTGCCTGTCCTGGCGTGCGAGTGCAGTACTGTGCCACAGTGAACGGACACAGCTTTTACTGTCCTGGCGTATAGCAGTGAGAGGTCGTGTCGGTGTTTAAAGTGCTACCAGTGAGCGCTGTGGACCGTGCAAGTGCTGAAGTCATGACCAGTGAGGCGTCGTGTCGTTGTTTAAAGTGGGAGGAGTGAGCGGTGCGGAGCGTGCAAGAGCAGAAGTTAGGATCAGCGAGAGATCGTATCTGTGTTTAAAGTGCTTGGACGATGCAGGCAGCCCTGCGTGTATAAAAGGCGACCATGTGGTTGCCGAGAGCCCAGACTTGCAATTCATGTTCCATATATTTTTAGTTAGTCCAAACAAACAGCTATGAGCTCCTCATTCTCCCGAGCAGCTTTCCGTCGGGAAATGGAGGCTAATTTAGGACCCTCTCCTAACGATCCCAATAGATGTATTACAGATTGCAAGGTATGGCCTAAAGGTGTAGAGCCACCCGATTGCTATTGCCAGATGCGTTGTGTTCCGAACATATCTCGTGATTACGAGACTTTTGGACAGAGGTATTGGTGCTGCAAGAATATCGAGGAATTCCAAAAAAGAGGTGCAACATCCCTATTTATATATGAAGGTATTTGGTCTATAAGCATGGTTCACACAATCTGAAAAGCACACAGCTGTCAATTGACGTACCATCACATCCACACACAGTGAACGAGTGGGGGTGCAGAAGAATCCGATGCAAGGTGACAGGACATCGAAATTATAATTGGAGCTCATGATAATATCTTATGAAAATATATTTTCACATTCTCCTAGAGTTAAATCTAATTTGTATTAGATTTTAAAAAATATTCCCATAACCTCTGCTATCTCTATTGTTTTTTGAAATATCTCTAAGCGTAAAGAAAATAATTACAGCACAGAGAGCCTATAAAATAATTAAACAAATAAATACAGCCCAGAAAGCATACAAAATAATTAAAAAAAATATGGGAGGACCTACCGCCGTTTGAAACGGCGATAGACAGTATCGGTCTACAGTCCGGCTATAGCACGGCTATAGTCAGCTGTAGCGCGGCGGTAGCGCCTACCGCCAGTTCATCCGGCGGTAGGTAGCTACCGCCGGATGAACCGGCGGTATGTTACATGGGCCGTGGGCCAACGAACTTACCGCCGGTTCATCCGCCGGTACCTACCTTCCGCCGGATGAACCGGCGGCTGGGTGACATTTTTGCAAAAAAAAATTCGGCATATATATTTTATAAATCGAAAAAAATAAAAAAAAATTCCTGCAATCCCTACCTGAGCTTGCGTTGGTCAAGACCATCCTTGCTTGCGCTGCCACTCGGCCAGCCTCCTTGCGTCGTCCTCTTCAGTCAGCCATTCCTGCGCCCTGGCCATGCCAGCCTTTTCGCACCCTTGCCAGGCTATCGCCGCCCCTCACTTCACCTTACACCGACGGCCTGCTCGCATCCATTCCGCCAGCGCCCTCGCCGGCGTCCCCTCGCCACTCCTCTCGCCGACGGCCTCCTCGCACACGCATTGCCTGTGTCCTCACTACTCAACTCTAGCTATCCCCTCTCTGGCCCTCACTACTCCAGTCTCGCTGTTCCTCGCCGCCCGCACCCTCACTGCTTCTCGCGCCGCCGGCTTCCTCGCGCCCTCGCTGCTCCTCGCCGGCCGGCCTCGAGACTTGATGTACCTGCCCCCACGGGGCTGAGAAAATTAGTATTTGATGCCTCTCAAACGTGGGCTTCGCTGAAATGACCCCTTTAGAGTGGGCTTCGCTGGAAGGGGTGCATCAAATGGGATCAAACTGCTGGAAAGGACTATAGCTATTATGTAACCTTATTTACACAGTCTGAGTCAACATGACCATACAACATTACTACTTTGCCCTTGGCCAATTTGTAATAGATTGAACGTTGTTATGTGCGGACAAACGTGCTCAGCTTATTACAAAAAAAAGTAGTGTCATCATGGATACCTGCAAGTGCTGGCCGCAGACCCATGTTCTCACAAAGCCAAATTTTCTAATTGAATGAAAACCCGGATTTTAATACAGCTGCAAATTATCATCGAATAACATAGATTATACTTGTTCAATTCATTTCTCACATAGACAGTGCAGTTCACAATTCTTGTTCACATACGGATACATGCTGGTGATCTCTTGGGGGTGAATTTTGCACGGTTGCCTGCTCACCTCCACCTTCTCCGATTAGCATAGCAAGTCAACTGCAAAAGTGATATTGTGAGGCATTTTCAGCTTTTAATTACATCAACACAACAGCAATAAATTGATAGTATTCCTAACCTTCTAGTCACCCTGATGGGGCTGTCTTGCAATATTGACTCTTTAGTTGGCTTTAATGGACTTTGAACAACAACAATGTTTTCCTGAACATTTGGGGCTGCACCATTGTCATCAATAGGTGCTTCATTTTCATGGACATTTGGGGTTGCATTGTCATCTATATTTGTCTTGGTCTTTTGTTTTTTCTGGCTTGGTACTTTCGCATGTTCACCATACTTGGTGGTGTTCTTTCTTGGCTTTCTCTTCCTGCAAAATCAAAATAAAATGGTTGTAGCAAGTTTGGCACAACAATAAATTAAAGAGATGTATTGTGTACTTGCCTTTTCTTTGTGCCATTAAGTCGGCACTTGTAGCAAGTTTCACCATGACCCAACTCTCCACATCCCTTGCACCTTCTCTTGCCCCTAATCATTTTTTTGGCAGCCCGGTGCATGTAGCTCCCGCTTGCGCAGGGTCCGGGGAAGGGTTCGACCACTTAGGTCTTTTTGTACGCAGCCTTTCCCTGCATTTCTGCAAGAGAATTTGTCAGCCTCATTAGCAGCCTCCTTGTCAACCTCCTTGGCAGCCTCCTTGGCATCCCTTTTTCCTTTGCTGCCTCCACCCTCTAGGAAGCCTTTGATCCTCAGTTTTCTGTACCTTCCTGCAGTCTTTTTATCTAGTGGTGCCCCAACCACAAAAGGAAAATCCACATTTGGCCATTGCGTCCGTTCAGGCAACGGCTCATTTATTGTATAGTATGCATTCTTGAATCTCTGAACTGAGTAGTACTCATGCACAAAATCCTCTAATTTCACATCCAAAGCTTGTTGTGCAGTAATCAAAGCTAAAGCATGTTGACAAGGCTTACTAGTGTGTTGCCACTCGAGACATGTGCACTCATTCAAATATGGCTTCACAACATGCCTATTATGAGTTGTGCTGCTGTCCCATACCTCAGCAACCAAACTATCAGCCTCCACAACATACAAGTGGCCTAATCCTCTTGTCTTCATTTTCAGTTGATGCAGGACACCGGGTAGTATTTTCCCATGAAGCTTTTCTGCAATCCTTCTCCTCTTGTTCCACAAAATCATTATCATCTCTCTAATCTTGTCTGCAAGCTCAACAACATGAAGGTCCTTTCAATCTTTAATCCAATTATTAAAACATTCAGCAAGATTGTTGGTAACATAATCACATTTGATAGCAGAGTCAAAGGCACTCCTCATCCACTTTAACTTATGATGATCCTGCAGCCACTTCAATACTTCAGTAGAAGACTCTACAACGGAATTGAAGAAATACTGAAACACTTCAACTCTGTACGCTCTTGCTGCAGGATACATCTTTGAGTAAGCATCCCCACCCCACCTCTTTATAAAATTCTGCATTAGATGTCTAAAGCATTCTCTTTGTTCAGCATTAGGAAACACATCCTTAACTGCCTTTTCCAGGCCTTTGCTTGCATCTGTGCAAATAGCAAGTACAGGAATATCACCTAAAGCATTATGTAACTGTGTCATGAACCAAGTCCAATTATCTGTTGTTTCACCATCTATGAATCCAAAGGCAACTGGATACATCCAGTTATGGCCCTCTATAGCAGTGGCTGCAGCTAAATGTCCATTCCACCTACCATTAAGTGCTGTTGAATCTATGCTAAGATATGGCTTGCATCCATTTCGGAAACCCTCTATGCAAGGCCCTAATGCACAAAAGAACCTATGGAAATACATGTTTCCATCTACCTATTGAATGCCGATCTCGATGACACTACTTGGTGACCTCTTCATGACCTCAGCCTTCCAAATAAACAACACCTGAAAGCTGTCCTCCCAACTGCCATATAACTTTTTCAGAGCTATTTGTCTTCCCTTACAAACTGTGTCATGATGAATTACACATTTATGATCCTCTTGTAGCTTGTCCCTCAACTCCTTAGGTCCCATATTTGTATGCTTTCTAAGGATGACAAAAGCCTTTGAAGCTACCCAAGCACTTGTTGGTGTAGTAGTCCGCCTCCTTGCACTGGATGTACAATTGTGTCCAGCAATCAAAGTTGTCACCTGCAACCATTAATAAAATGAAAACCATTAACAAAATCTCATAACTCAAAACGAAACAGTAAGCACATTTTAATCAGCAAATAAATACCATTACAGTCTTCTCATCCGGTTGTCTGTGCCCAATAAGATGCCATGGGCATCCTTGAACTTTACAATTAGCAACAAATTTTTTGGGGCATGTTTTAACAATTTTTAATTCAAATTCCTCGTTTATTGCAAATTGTCTGACTGCCAATCTAAACTCCTCCATGGATGGGTAAACGGTACCCAGATCCATGCTAGGCTTGTGTATCTTCCATAGAAGGAGCTTTTCCTTTATCACCATGTGCACAAGCTGCTGCGACAGCCTCCTTAGCAGCCTGCTCGGCCTTCTCATCCTCATCCCTTAAACCTAAAAGCACATACACCTGGTCTTCATCAATGAGTTCCATCCATCCCTCTTCTTCATCTTGCCTCTCAACAATTTGCAGTGTATCCCAATCAACAAGCTGTTCTTGGTGTGGGTGTTCTATATTTTGGAAAATACAATCACCGCCACCACTACCACCACCACCATGAGCAAGAGGACTGTCATGCCAACAACACAAGGAAGGTGGGAAATGTGAGGCATGGATGCGTAAACGTGTGTGTGTTGCCACCTGCGCGTGGAGAGTGGAGTGGGGCTCGCTGGGCAGTGTTACCGGCTGATATAAGCCAATCTATTGTAATGGGAGAGATAAGTTGAAATTGGTTTGTAACAAACTCGCGGACGGGAACAGAGGGGATCTTCCTCTTCCCCAAGCAATCCTATCGGATCTCGATCCACCCAGCTATCTCACGTCGTCGGCAATGTGCCGACGGCCACGGGCGTGACAGGTGTGTAAGCATCTAGGCCCTCAAGGTATGTTTCGGTGATTAATGACAACCATTATTGTGACTAATGAGTTTGTGCAGCTTAATAGATAATTATCGCTCATTTGGTCATATGTCAAAAGAGGCCCCTCAATTTCGTTATTCAAAAAGGCGATCTCGGTATTCAACTCAATTATATGTCAAGACTAAGGATCTTTCTAGTCCTAAGTGTCATAAGGTTGAGAAGGACTTAGGTTAGTATAGGTTTTATAGTTTTGTAGTGATCGCACTATTAAGAGGGGTTAAGGCCAAGTAACTTGAGCATGGACATGATCAATCAAAAATGGATGCACACTATGGTCACTCAGGTTTTCAGAAGTTCAAATAAGTGGTTCTCGACTTATATCTCAAGAATATTTGGATTTCATTCAAGACTCAAATCAGAAAAGGCAAAATCAGGAAAAAGTCTATACACCGGTTTAACCGACGACTCCAATTTTCTATACGTCGGTTAAACGAAGTCAGCAGAGTCTGGACAAGTCAATACACCGGTTAAACCGACACGTTTGAATTGAACATCGCTGCATTAGTCCAGAGTTGGTTTTTCCAGGGTGTTTCAAGGTTCTATACACCGGTTAAACCGACGATGTTTGAATTGAGACGTCGGTGCAATTGACCAGTGAGATGGTTTTTCCAGGAATTTCTGAAGTTGTACTCACCGGTTAAACCGACGATTATTTTGAGTTAACGTCGGTACAGTTGTCCAGAGACTTGGTTTTTCAGTTGATCAGTGGACAACTACACTCACCGGTTAAACCGATGATACGTCGGTTAATCTGCCCAAGTTGTAACGGCTAGTTTTCAGAAGGGGCAGTTTACATTCATCGGTTAAACCGACGCTGGCTATTGGAGGATCGTCGGATTAACCGGCACTACGCAGTTTTCTGGCAACTTTTCTCCAACGGCTCTATTCATGTGAGCTGCCTATATATACCCCTCCAATGGGTCATTTTGCTACTCTTGACACCAGGCAACATCCAAACACTCATACTATAGTCAAGAGCCACCTTGAGCTTCATCTTTCACATACTTGTTCATCCAATCAATCAAGAAGCAAAATTAAGGACTTGAGTAGAGAGAAGCTTGTGTGCATCCGTTCTTGGTGATCGGTTCTTGCTCAAGTGAAGGCCCTAGCTTGTTACTCTTGGTGATTGGCATCACCTAGGCGATCTTGGTGATCGAGGTGTTTCTCGCGGAGCTTGCCAAGGATTGTGGGAGCCTGGAAAAGAAGATTGTACGTGGCTTGATCTCCACCACGCCGGGATGGTGAACGGAGACTCTTAGTGAGCGCCATCGTCTCGGTGACTTGGGAGGTGACAAGACTCTTTGTGAGTGTCACAACGTGGATTAGGGGTGTGTGCCAACACATCGATACCACGGGAAAAAATCCGGTCGTCTCTTGTCCACTCTCTTTATTCAAGCATTTTTTTTCATGCAATTTATTCATGTGCTTGACTTAGAGATCATAACTTAGCTCTACCTTGCTAGGCTTTTCTTCTCGTTACCTCTTTCTTTGCTTGTGTAGGTAGTTTAGTTATCCGGTTGGTGAATTGTTGCCTTACTAGCATTGCATAGGTTAAGGTTGCTTTATTGTGTTTTAGAATTTGAAAAAGGCCCAATTCACCCCCCCTCTTGGTCCATCGATCTTTACAATTGGTATCATAGCCTCATTGCTCATTTGGATCATTAGGCTTCACCGTCTAGAGCTATGGCCAAGATGGGTGGTTTGCCACCTCACTTCGAGGGCAAGAACTTTGCCTATTGGAAAGTTCGCATGGCCGCATACCTTGATGCGATTGCCCCCTAAGTGTGGTTGGCAACTAAGACCGGGTTCACCGGAACTCCCACCACCGAACAATTAAAATGGAATGCAAAGGCTAGAAATGCAATTTTCGAAGCCATTAGTGAGGAAGTCTTTGCTAGAGTAAATGGCATGGACTTAGCAAGTGATATATGGAAAGAGCTAATTGAAATCCATGAAGGTTCCACAAAAGTCCGCGAACAAAAATATCACTTGTTTAGAGCTAAGTATGATTCCTTTAAAATGTTAGCTCATGAAAATTGCAATGATATGTACTCTCGCTTGAATGTCATTGTCAAGGACATTAATGCACTTGAAATATCCAAAATTGACAGTGCCTCCATCAATCGCAAGATTCTCATGCTCCTCCCGAAACCCAAGTATAACATCATCAATGCTATGCTTCAAAAGGAGAATCTTGACACAATGGAAGTGGGAGAACTTGTGGGCGAAATTCGCGCTCATGAAATGAGTATCCTTGGTATGTCCGAAGAGCCAACTTCAAGCAAATCAATTGCTCTAAAGACCAAGGCAAACAAATCCCGCAAGCTCAAGATGATCAAGCAAGATTCAAGCTCAAGCAATGAAGAAGATGATCATCATGAAAGCTCATCCGATGTTGAAGATGATGGAGAACTTGCTCTCATGATGAGAAAGTTCACACGCTTGAATGACAAGATCAACAAGAAGGGTTTCAACTTTGACTCTAAAAAGGGAATATTCCGGCCAATGGATGTCAAGAACAAAATTTGCTACAATTGTGGAGAAAAAGGCCACATCCGTCCAAATTACCCCAAGCCGGACAAAAGAAACAAGGATAACAAGAGCAAGCATCGCCACGATTCAAGCGATGATGAAGAAGAAGAAAGGAAGAACAAAAACAAGAGACTTGGGAAGAAGAAGAGCCATGACAAGAAGATCAAGCTCTTCCCAAAGAAGAAAGGGCACACCAAGAGAAGCTTCTTGGTAGAAAAACAAGAATGGGTGACCGATGTCTCATCAAGCGAAGAGTCAAGCGATGAGGAAGAAGATATCGTCACCATCGCCCTCACAAATGAAGAACCATCACTACCTCCACCTCCAATGTGCCTCATGGCCAAAGGTAACTCTAAGGTATGTGAGAGTGAAGATGATAGTGATGATGAGCTTGACCCTAATGAGTTTGCTAACCTCATTAATGAGTATACATCCGTCATCAAGAGGGAAAAGGGCAAAGTCAAAGTTCTTGAGAGCACTCGTACCAAGTTAGAGCTTGCCCACTCCGATTTGCTTGGCAAGTACAATGACTTGCTCAAAAAGCACAATGAGTCACTTGTACTTGCTAAGCAAGTTGAAGAGAGCCACAAAAAGCTTAAACAAGAGCATAGGGAGTTGGCTCACAAGTATCAAGAACTTGAATTTGCCTATGAAGCAATTGACCCAAGTCTTGAGAACTTTGCTCATGAAACTATTGAGAAGGTCAATGCTTCTACTTCATGTGATGACCTACTCATTAATGCAAATGCTACTAATGCTTTGCCTGAGCTTGCACCTTCTAGGGAAAAGGAATTGATGGATCAAGTGGCAAGCCTCAAGAGTAGTGTGGAGAAGCTCTCAAGAGGAGAATACATCCACAAGGCGATTCTCTTCAACAATGCCCGTGACTATGGCAAGAGAGGTCTTGGTTCATTTCCGGAGCCAAACATAGCTACTACTCCTTCTCCGGAGATCAAAATTAGCTTCATCAAAGAAGTTGGTTCATATTGCCAACATTGCCAAGTCACCGGGCACCACACTAGGGAGTGCACTTTACCATCACGTCCTCTTCCTAATTTACCCAAGAATTACTCATCAATGTTTCAAAATAACCATTTTCTCTTGAGTAAAGTAAAGGGCAAGGTGAAGGCCAAATTCATTGGCAAACTCACTAAGGAGTCAAAGAAGAAGCTCCCTAAGCAACTTTGGGTCCCAAAAGCTCTTGTCACACATGTGCAAGGCCCAAAGCTTGTTTGGGTTCCTAAAACTCAAAAGTGATTCTCATGTGTGTAGGTGAACTACAAAGCCGGTGGAAAACATTGGGTACTTGATAGCGGTTGCTCTCAACACATGACCGGCAATGATAGCATGTTCACCACTCTTGAAGACCCCAGAGATCATGAACATGTCACCTATGGTGATAATTCAAGGGGAAAAGTTTTAGGTTTGGGTAGAATAGCAATTTCTAAAGATTTATCTATTTCTAATGTTTTGTTTGTAGAAGCACTTAGTTTTAATCTTATTTCAATTGCTCAATTGTGTGATCTTGGACTAACGTGTGCCTTTGACAAGAATGGTGTTGTAGTAACTCATGAAAAAGACAAGTCATTGGTATTCACGGGGTTTAGGCATGGCAACATTTACTTGGTGGATTTCTCTTCAAAGCAAACAAGCACCATGACATGCCTTACTAGCATTGCATAGGTTAAGGTTGCTTTATTGTGTTTTAGAATTTGAAAAAGGCCCAATTCACCCCCCCTCTTGGTCCATCAATCCTTACAAGGTGGTATCAGATTCAGCGTTTCTTGGACCGCCGCTTCCTTCCTCGCCGCCGCGATTTCCGCCAGGGCCGCTGCTGCATCGGCATGCGCACCCGCTCCGCCGATTTCGCTCGATTTCGGCATCCACGCCACACGCCGGTTAGCCGTTCCGACGCCACCGTCCACATACTCTTCTCTACTGCTTAGGGTGTAGTGCGGAAATCCGGCGAACTCTGCTCTTCGTCGCCAACCTCGGGTACATGCTGTCCGCTGAACCCCGTCGGTTTTGACCTGAGCAACCGATTCGGTTGGGATCGTGTGTTTCCGCCTGCGATCTGCGGTGGAATCACTACCCGTAATTCCTTTCCCGTTCGGGTCGACTTGCGGTGCGGGCACCACGGTGCCTCCCAAGCCTTCCACGCAGACTCAGTTCGTTCTCAACGCCATGGAAGAGACTGCTCGCCAGGATGATGCTCACTGGGAGCAAGTCATGGAGAGTCTCGATCTCATCTTCGCCTGGATGACAGATCTGGGACATACTCAGCAACAACTTCGCTCACAGGTGGAACTGACTGCCCATGCTGTAGACACCTTCGGGAAAGAGCAGCAGATCCTGGATCAGAAGGTTGACGCCACCGCTCAAGCTGTTGCCCAGATCCTGGGGGATCACCACACCGCACATGAGCATGGTCCTGGTCGCCCCCATCTCCAGTTCACCCTCAACAGTTATTTGGTGAGGCCTCTTCATCTCGTACTACTGGTCGTCCACACGCTAAATCCCATGGCATGCATCGACATTTTCTGCCCAAAATGCCGTTCCCTCAGTTCATTGGTGAACAGCCTAAGATTTGGAAAATAAGTGTCTAGACTATTTTCGCATATTTGAAATTCCGGAACACATGTGGGTTTCTATGGCATCTATGAATTTTGACAAGAATGCAGCTAAGTGGCTCCAAGTTTATAAAGCATAGTTTGGCTTGGGTACTTGGGATTCTTTCATCAGGGCTGTGGAGGAACAGTTTGGCTATTCTGATTACAGGGAAGCATTGAGTCAATTGCTGGAACTGAAACAAACAGGCACAGTGGAGGATTTTGTCACTGAATTTGAGTCTCTGCAGTATCAAGTGTGCATGCACAATCATGGCTATGATGAGGAGTTTTTTGTCTCTCAATTTCTGAAGGATCTGAAGAATGACATCCGAGCTGCAGTGCAAATTCAGGTGCCTGACAAGATGATTAAGGCAGTCATGCTCGCCAAAATACAACAAAAGATACTTGATAGAAGCAGGACCAAGTCACAGAAGTATACACCCTACAACAGAAATAGCTGCACTAATACCAAGCAAGACTCTAAGGCACCCACTGTCACAAGCAATTTGTGGAAAGAGAGGCAAGAACGTGATTACAGGAAGGCACAAGGCCTCTGCTTTTACTGTGGTGACAAATTTGATGCAGGACATATTGAGAAGTGTTCCAGACGACCCAAAGCTCAAGTGAATGCATTGGTTGTTAATGATCTGGACAGTAATCTCACTGATGACATTCTCAATCAGTTGGCTGTAGAAGATGCTTTAAATGACGAATTCTGTCAGTTATCACTTAATGCTTTGGCTGGCACAGACTCTGGCCAAGCCATGAGAATTGTAGCTTCAGTCAGAAATAAGGTGATGTTGGTTCTTGTAGACAGTGGAAGCTCTCACAGTTTTGTTAGTTCACAATTTGTTCAGGCTGTAGGGTTGTCTACTGTTCCTGTGGTGGCCAAACAAGTCAAATTGGCCAATGGTACTACACTGATCACTGATAAGATGGTGCCAGCTTTGGAGTGGTTGTCCAATGGACATACTCTAGTCACTGATATGCTAGTTTTGGACATGCCTACATATGATGCCATACTGGGTTATGACTGGCTTAGTACCAACAGTCCTATGACCTGTGATTGGGCTACCAAGACTTTGGCATTTGAGTTTCAAGGACAGTTAATCAAGCTGTGTGGGTTACTTCCTCCAAATAATCAGGACAAAGGGGTTACTTCTGAAGTTCAGGAAATATCCATGAACACACTATCCAAATGGCTGCAAGGCAATGATGTTTGGTCCCTAGCTGTTGTGGAACCAGTGTCACAGGAGTCACCTGCAACATATCAGGACACGGTGGAACAGGTACTCCAACAATATCACACAGTGTTTTCTGTTCCAAAAACTTTACCACCACCCAGATCACATGATCATCATATACCCTTATTGCCAAATACTGCTCCAGTCAATTCCAGACCCTATAGATACTCTCCTCTACACAAAACTGAGATTGAAAGACAAGTCAAAGAATTGCTATAGGTAGGGCTGATCATACACAGCTCTAGCCCTTTTGCCTCTCCTGTTTTGTTAGTGCAGAAGAAGGATGGATCCTGGAGGTTTTGTGTGGACTATAGGAGACTCAATGCAGTCACTATTAAGAACAGGTTTCCCATGCCTGTCATTGAAGAGATTCTAGAAGAATTAGCTTGTTCCAAATTCTTCACTAAGTTGGATATGAGGTCTGGGTATCACCAAGTGAGAATGGCTCCATAGGATGAGTACAAAACTGCATTCAAGACTCACCATGGACACTTCCAATTCAAGGTGATGCCTTTTGGTTTGACCAATGCTCCTGCTACATTCCAGTGCCTCATGAATGACATTCTCAGCCCCTTTCTGAGGCAATTTGTTCTGGTTTTTCTGGATGATATCCTCATCTACAGTCCCACCCTGGAAAGCCATTTGGACCATTTACATCAAGTACTTCAGAAATTGCAAGACAACCACCTCTATTTAAAGACCAGTAAGTGTTCTTTTGCTCAAGCAAAGTTGGAGTACTTGGGACACATTATATCTGATGCAGGAGTATCCACTGATAACTCCAAAACTGAAGCTATGGTTAATTGGCCTGTCCCAACCTGTGTCATAGAGTTGAGGGCATTTCTGGGTCTCACAGGTTATTACATGCATTTTGTCCGAAACTATGGAATTATAGCCAAACCTTTAACTCAGCTTCTCAAGAAGAAGATGTTTCAGTGGTCTGAGAGTGCACAACAAGCTTTTGATAATCTGAAACTGGCCATGAGTACCACTCCTGTTCTAGCACTCCCAGACTTCACTAAACCATTCACAGTAGAAACCGATGCTTGTGATGATGGTATTGGGGCAGTATTACTGCAGAATAGTCAACCTATTGCCTTCTTGAGCAAAGCACTTGGGCAGACACATAAAGTCTTGTCCATCTATGAGAAGGAGTTTCTTGCACTAATCATGGTAGTGGAAAGATGGAGATCTTATCTTCAGTTGTAGGAGTTTGTGATTACTACTGACCATAAGAGCCTATCCTACCTAACTGAGCAAAATTTGCATTCTGATATGCAACGCAAAGCAATGACTCGTTTGATGGGGCTGAAATTCAGAATTGTGTACAGGCAGGGAAAGGAAAACACAGTGGCTGATTCTCTTTCCAGAGTAGGGCACCTCATGGCTCTTCAAGCAGTGGCAACAATACAACCAGCATGGATCCAAGAAGTGATCAATTCCTATGCAACTGACTCTACAGCCCCAGACACTATTGGCAAGATTGGCTATACACTCTCCTGATGAAAATGGGTTTTCTCTGCACCAAAATATTATCAGACACAATGGAAAGGTATGGATTGGGGACAATTCTGCCCTGCAGACCAGATTGATTCATGCATTGCATTCTTCTGCTATTGGAGGCCATTCTGGAACCACTGCAACCTATCATCGTTTGAAGAATCTTTTCTCTTGGAAAGGTATGAAGCAAGATGTGGATAATTTTGTGAAACAATGTTCCATTTGTCAACAGGCCAAACACACAAATTCCCTTCTTGCTGATTTGTTGGCTCCCCTCCCTATTCCTGATGGTGCCTGGCAATAGATTTCCATGGACTTCATAGAAGGTTTACCAACTTCTCACGGCTATAATGCCATTTTAGTGGTGGTGGATCAATTTACCAAGTTTGCACACTTTATTGCTATCAAACACCCATTTACAGCAGCACAGATAGCAAGAATCGTTCTGGACAATATTGTCAAGCTGCATGGACTTCCATCATCCATTGTGACTGATCGAGACAAAATTTTTGTGAGTGCCTTTTGGAAGGAGTTGTTCAAACTTTACAATATCACTCAGCAACTCAGTATGGCCTACCACCCACAAACGGATGGCCAAACGGAGAGAGTCAACCAATGCTTAGAAATGTATCTTTGCTGTGCAGTCTATGATTCTCCTAAGCAGTGGCATTCATGGTTATCATTGGCACAACTGTGGTACAACTCATCATTTCACTCCTCGCTGAATTGCTCACCCTTTAAAGCTCTTTACGGTTATGAACCGCGGATTGGAGCAGTTTCTCAGATTCCAGACAGTGTGAGCACAACTGTAGCTGATATGGCAACAGAAAGGCAACTGCACTTGGACGCGCTCAAGACACACCTGTGTACTACTCAGAATCGCATGAAGCACCAAGCTGATAAGAAGCGAGTTGACAGAGTCATTGCCGTTGGGGACCAGGTGCTGCTCAAACTTCAACCTTATGCACAGTCTTCAGTTGTCAATCGCCCTTTTCCAAAACTGGCTTTCAAGTACTTCGGACCATACAAAGTGTTAGAGCGTATTGGTCCTGCAGCATATCGCCTGGAATTACCGCCAAGTAGTTTGGTGCATCCGGTGTTTCACATATCCCAGCTCAAGCCATTCACCCCAAACTACTCCCCAGTTTACACTGACCTACCTATGTTATCTGACCTCAGTGTAACAGATCTTGCACCTGAAGCTGTCATCGCTCGCTGTTTGGTGAAGAAAGGGAATCGGGCTATTCCTCAGGTACTAGTGAAGTGGACTCATCTTCCATCTACTTCGGCAACTTGGGAAGACTTGTACGTGGTGAGGAGTCGCTTTCCTTCATCACTTGCTTGGGGACAAGCAAGCTCTGCAGGGGGGGGGGAGATGTCACGCCAACAACACAAGGAAGGCGGGAAACATGAGGCATAAACGCGTAAACGTGTGTGTGTGTTGCCACCTATGCGTGGAGAGTGGAGTGGGGCCCGCTGGGCAGTGTTACCGGCTGATATAAGCCAATCTATTGTAATGGGAGAGATAAGTTGAAATTGGTTTGTAACAAACTCACAGATGGGAACAGAGGGGATCTTCCTCTTCCCCAAGCAATCCTATCGGATCTCGATCCACCCAGCTATCTCACGTCGTCGACGATGTGCCGACGGCCACGGGCGTGACAAGGACCCATGAGAGCTAAATTAGGCTCAGGCTCCCCATCGAGCCTGGATAAAATATTTGATAAGCAAAATGAAGTTAGATGTCTAATTTCCATAAATCCCAGGTGGAACTACTCATGTTATCTGCTACTAAAATAATCTAGTGCATGTTACATTACCCACCTTGCAGACACAGAGATGATTTCTGGATTTGATGTCTCTAAAAGGAGTTCAAGCCAGTTGAATTCCATGGGTCTCCAAACTCTAGGGTTCATGAGCACAACAGGTAGATTCATAGGTTCTACCAAATTAAATCGATAATGCAAAAAATCAAAGCAAATCGGAGTACACACCTCTCCCCAACTGCGCTTGGTGCTGTTGCCGACACCTACAGCATAGCAACGGCAGCACAGGAGCACGCACAACACGCAGTAGAGTTCGAGCTGGAGGAAGGACGAGCGCGGCCCTGCGGGACCAAATCCGGGGCCGGACGCGCCCTCCGAGCAGGCGCAGCGAGTGGTGGCCATCGGCTCCCTCGACTCCCTTTCTCTTTCCTTCCTCACGCACAAAGGAGAAAAGAGCCTGGCTGGGTCGTTCAGTCCAGCAAACAGATCTAAAACTGGTCAGGGGCAAAAGAGTAATGTCCTATGCTGGTATTGACTCCAATAATATAAAAACAAATATAAAATTCCCAGAATCCTTCTCATCATTTTGGTCCTCTTTGATGAGCCCTTTCCAGCGAAACCCACTTCAAAGGGGACATTTCAGCAAAGCCCACTTTTGAGAGGCATCAAATACCAATTTTCTCCACGGGGCCCCGCTGGGGGCCAGGGATCCATCGAGGTATGGGACGGGGATGAATTTGTCCCTGTTGAGCACATCGGGGCCGGGGATGGGGAAGGGGATTGGGATCGAGGCGGGGACAGGAGCTTTCTCGCTGACCTGCCCCGCCCCGTTGCCACCCTGATGCTAGAGGGAGTCCTTTCATCTCACAGCTGGCAGGTATTTCGTTGCAGGGGCACATTCTCTCTAGCAACTACATCCCTGACCCCCCCAGTCTAGGAACTTATGGACTGCATCCTCAAGTCATGGCTATTTGGAACAATCTCAACCGACCTTGTCAACACCATGATGGAGAATAGCACCACCGCACACACCACTTGGCTCACCATGGAATCCCAATTTCATGGGAATCATGAAACACATGCCCACTTCCATGATTCATAGGTCCACAACTTTATCCAAGCCCACCTCTCCATCACCAACCACTACTACAAGCACTTCGTAAGCATGGTAGATGCCCTTGGTGACCTTACCATGGTTGTCATAGACCGCATGCTCGTATTGATATCATAACATCAACGAGCGCTTCACCACCTCAAGAGCGATCCACTGTTCAACTCATTTCGCGAGGTTTGGCATGATCTGCTCTTTGAAGAACATACAATGGAGAATGAGATGATGTCATCTCCCAATGTTCTCATCGCCTTGGCTAGGGATGGCTCTTGCAAGCTGCCGACCTCCACCAGTGCAACACATCCTCCTTATTAACAGATGAGGCAGGGAACTGGTGTCGGCTCCTCCAAGCATAGTAAACATGGAACATCTCCACGACTCTACAAGCTCAGCAAAAACCTTTTAGTACCCAAATCTTTGGTCCGTCCAAGTTAGTGTAACACCCAAATTTTCAGACCAGGAATCCCAATAAATTTAACTAGTTTTGTTGTAGGCCGATAAGGTTTTATTTATCTTATCTTGCATTTTAGAGCAGTTGTCAGGAGTTAAATAATTTATTTAGCCTTAAAATAAATATAAGGAAAATAGGTTGTGAGCATTCATTCCGCTTTGCAACTTTTTATTGTTTGTTGTTTAGTTCAAATTTGAATTCCCGAATTCAAATTTAATTTGAATGTGTTTGAATCAGTTTTAAGAAAAAGGAAAACCCTTTTCATCTCCCTTTCTCTCTTTCAGCCCAACCCTCTTCTCCGGCCCATTTTCTTTTTCTTTTCCCCGCGGCCCAGTTCTCTTTTCTCCTTTTTACTTTTTCCCGGCCCAGTCTTTTTCCGCCGGCCCAAACTCCTTCTCGCGGCCCAACTCCCGTGCCGGCCCATCCCACACCTCCCCCCTACCGCGGTCGCCGCCAGGCAGGCCCCGTGTGTCGGGCTCGTCCCCGACCTCGCGTCCGACTGGGACTCGGGGAGAGCCCGAGTCCGACCGGGGTTCGTGCCCCACCCCCGGGCCCGCACGCCAAGGTGGCCTGCTCCGCCCCTATAAAAGCGCCGCCTCGCGCCCCTTTTTGGTCCACATCAAGTCGCAGCTGCCGCCTTGCCGCAAATCCTAGCTTCCGCCGCCGCCATCGTCGGGAGCTCGGAGCTCCGAGCCGCGCCGCCATTCCGCTGTTTTCCCGTCGACCTCGAGCTGCTCAGGAGCTTCGCCAGAAAGGTGACGAGTCTCTCTCTCTCTCTCTCACTTTTTTGCGCTCGGTCTTGCTCGCCGGAGAAAGCTCGCCGCCCCTCGCCGCCGCGCAAGCCTTCCGCCGCCTCTGCGCCCCTCCCAAACCCCCTAGTTGAGTTCGCGAACTCGCTCCCCGTCCAAAAACCAAGCCAAACCCAAACCCAGATGGCCGTTTTGGCCAACGCCGGCAAGCCCACCGCCGTGCGACCTCTCCGCCGGCGCTCTGCGCCACCGCCCCCAAAGCCCCTTCCAATCCCAGCCGTCCGATCTGGATCCAAGGGCCAAGAATAGATTCAATCCCGAGTCAAACCAGCCCTTACCGGTCAACCTTGCACTTTTTGCAAAAGAGCCCCTGAAGTTTTTACAAATTAACCCACAGTCCAAGCCTGTAGAAAGATGTTTACAAAATAGCCCTTTTCTTTATGTTTTAGCCTCTGTTATTTCAAAACCTTTGCAAATGAGCCCTTATAATCTTGTTTTAGCCATAACTTCATCATTTTAAATCCGTTTTCGACGATTCTTGCGCTCACGCGATCCTTGCAATGTGTAGAATAGTTTGATGCCCTCTTTTTGTACTGTTTTTATTGTTTGATGTACTGTTTCTTATTTGTTGCATTTGTTTGTTTGTATGTGCTCGTGTGATGCGTAGACGACACGTAGTTCGAGGGTCAGCAGGAGCAAGGCTTTGAAGACGCTGATCAATAGCAGCCTTTTGAGGAAGGCAAGTGTCCCCTTGATCATACTTTGGTCCTAAATAATTCACAACTTATTCACATTTATTTTATTGCATGCATGTGTCTATAATATGATGCGAACCCAATTAAGGATTGTACATAGTTTGTTTATCCATACCTTGATCAACCCAAGTGTTTTATTTATGTTGGGTAGCTATGCTAGTTGCTTATACATGGATCATGGTTAGAGATATATGAAACAAATGCTATCTATGTTGCTTCATGTTCTATGGTTATGCTGTTAAACAAGATCATATGTTTTAATCGGAACATGGAGAACCACCCAGGAAAACAGTACAACCACAATACTATAAGGCTCTGGTCTTGGCTGATTAATTAGATGAACTATATGTGGTGTTGGGGTGGCTCATTTGGTGGTGTTTGGGCTCGTGTGGTGGAGCAGGGGAAGGAAGCGGCGTCTTCTGAGGGACTGCAATTGTAGGGACCAACACTTACATATAGGGAGTCTTTGTAAAGGCCTCGTAGTGAATCCCTAGCCACTCACCAAAGGAAGTGTTTAAGAGGCTAGCTACCTCGGGTGACATGGGAAACACGAATTGTAGGGAAAATGTACAACCTCTACAGAGTTAAAACTAACTAGTTAGCCGTGCTCACGGTCAAGAGTGGCTTGGACCCTCACATGATAATTGAACTTGAAGATGCTCTAAATCGATGCTTTATTTATGATGTTGATGATGGTTACTTATGATGATATTGTTGTTACTTTACTCTTACTTGGGTTAATGGTATAAACTTACATGTAGTTAATGCTTGCTAAATAAAACTTGATCAATTAAAAGTGCTTATCACAGTTAAACCATGTCAGCTATTTCTTGATTCAGCCTTGCATGTAATATATAGTTGTTTCCCTGCCACTTGTTGAGTACCAACCATAAGTGTACTCACCCTTGCATAATGCTGTTCAGACCAAGATAACAATTGCCCAGAGTATCCAGAATACTTCGAGGATTTCTAGGCATATGTCTCCCAGTCAACTGCCTGTGCTTGAGGATTCCGCTGTTACTCTGAGGCACTATTTATTCGCTTAAGACTAAGATATTCGGTTATGTAATAAAGTCTTTAATACTCTCTTTCGTTATGACATTGTTATGATATTCGCTTTATTGTATATCGTATGTGTGCAAACTGATCCTGGTGCACATATGAGAATGCATTCGGTTTCTTTCTTAAACTGGGTGTGACAGTTAGTATCAAGTTTCTTTAGGAATCCAAATAGCCCTTGTGCTAGTTCCAGAAGAGTCAATCATTCTAACAGCATAAGTATCAGCTTTGTCCTTCCCAAGCTTAACAAAATCACAATGGACAAGGTTTGATTTGAGCAAGTGACCTTTACGACAGTCCTTACTAAAATGTCCCTTTCCTCTACATGTGTAGCAAGTGCGATGTTCTATTTTTCTGACTCAACATCTTCCTTGGAACTCTGTACTTGCTTCACTTCCAGCTTTATTATTGATTTTGACCCTTGCTTGCCCTTGTAGAAGTGAGATTGGGCTCCCTAGGCATCAACCGGTCTGACCTGTCTGGTCAACCGGTCTGATCTGTCTAGTCATACTGGTTTGATCGGTAAGGCTAGAGCCAATCTTACTTCTTTGAGGGAAAGGCCATGCAGCAATCATGTGACCCTTTTCCTGATGAGGACATCCTCCACTATTACTCGCTGGTAAAGATGCAACAAGAAGGCGCCAAGTGGGCCAGTTGTAGTCGGACAGTGACCGTGTGAGCCTCTGAATAATTCCACCTTACTTAGCTTGGGAGGAAAAAGCCACCTTAAAAGAGAGAGCCACCCTTCCTCTATCGAACTAGTCTTTTAGGGAGATTGGGCCTTTCCCCGAGTGGGTGTGCACTAAGAACTGTTGGGGTCCGGGTAACCTTAATTTATTGGGCATCGGCCAACCCCATGTAACACCCTAATTTAAATTTCAGCATTTATTAATAAATTAAATTGGCTTTATTTAATTTTCTAAGGTTTATAGTGTTTAGTTGGCATTTAATCTAATTTTTGTTCCTTAATTAATTAAAATTTATCATAGGTTTAAATTTTTGTTGTTGCATTCATGCTGGTGCATAATTTTATTTGAGTGTGGTTTGAATTCAAATTAAAATTTGACTTCAAACTATGTTTGAATTAGATTTAGAAAGGAGAGAAATAGAATTTAGAAAGGAAAAACCAAACCCAACCGGACTCAAACCCAGCCCAGCAAACCCAACTGCCCAAGCCCACTTCCCCCTCTCCCTTCCCGCACGGCCCACACTTCGGCCCAGTCCCGCGCCGCGCGGCCCAGCGCCCCGCTCACCTCTCCCCGTCACGCCTGGCCCCGCCTGCCAGCGCCTCCCCGCACTCGTCCCGCGCAGCGCCGCACGCGCGCCCCCCCTCAGCCGCAGCGTCCCGGGCCCACCTGTCGGCGCCTGACTCCGCAACACCCGCAAGCCAGCTTCGCGCCCCGCCGCTGACCAGCCGGCCCCACCCGTCAGCGGCTCCCTCTCCCCCTTTCCTTCCTCCCCGCCGCGAAACAGAGCCCCCGAGATCCCCGGCGAGCTCGCCGGGATCATTATCCCGCTGCGCCCCGCCGAGATCCCCGGATCCCCCCCTATAACTGGGCCCTGCGACCTTCTCTTCCCCATCCTCGCCCCACAACTCCACGCCCGAACCACCAGCGCCGCCGCATCCCTCCGCCAGGACCGCCGCCGCCGGTAAGCGAGCTCGCCACCGCTTTTCTCGCCGCCAGTGGCCCCGGAGCCCCCCTGACCCCCTAGAGCACTTCGCAGCGCCGCCACTCGACGATCCGTACGGCCAGGAGCTCGGAGGAGCCCAGCACCGCCCGGACCGCAAGACCCGCCCCACCGCCGCCGCACGACCACGCCGGCGTCCACCCTGCGCGACGTCTCCGGCCACCAGAAGCCCCGGTGAGAACCCACAGCCCTCCCCGTTCCTTTTGGCGTTAGAGTTCGTGGCCCGTAGCCTTTGGCGTCGCCTAGAACGCTCGAGCCGGCGAACTCCGCCGCGTCCGCCCGCCATCGCCGCCGCTCACAGCGTCCCGCGCCCCAATCCTCTCCCCAGAGTGCCCCAGTGGCTTACGCGTCCCACGGACAAGCTCCCGAGCCAAGCCGCAGCCCAAAATGGGCCCAGGAGCGCCACCTTGGCCTTCTCCGGGCACGCGCCGCCGCGGAGCAGAGGCGCTCCGGCGACTCAGCGCCGCCGGTGAGCCCCAATCGCCTTAGAGCCGTCCGATCCGAAGCCTAGGGCCCAGATTAGATCGTGGGCCACCCTGATCTGATCCGTCAGATCCAGATCCAACGGCCGAGGATCGCGCGTACCGGTTCGCCCCGTCAGTTTTTCCTAAGAGCCCCTACCTTTCTTCCTTATCAACCCGCACTCCTATGCAGTTCAAAAATAATTCCAGTTTGACCCTCTTTTTAACACACAGCCCCCTGAACTTTTCCCTATTAGAACCCGCCATCCAGCACTTGTTCTTTTATGAGTTAGACCCCAGAGTTTTAGTTTAATTATGTTTTAGCCCTCAGTTTTAGCAGAAAAGTCCCTGGAACTTCAGTTTTCTTACAAATAAGCCCCTAGAACTTGTTTTTAGCCTAGAAAACGCGTTTTAGCTCCGTTTTCAGCGTTCTTTATATCCACGCGATCGTTGTAACGCGTAGAACAGTATTAGAGTAGTTTAGTGCGCTGTTTTTATGTATTGGTGTACTGTTCTTTAGCTTTTTGTTAGAATTTGCTTGTATGCTTATTGTTGTGCATTGTTTTGGCCATGTGTTCGTGAGTAGACGCTGATCCAGTTGAGGAGCCCCAGTACCAGTACCCGGAGCAGCCGTCTTCCGAGCACTTTGAGCAGCAGCCAGAGCAGTACGAGGAAGGCAAGTATAACATGAACAACCTATCATCTTTAAATACAATTTCATACTGCATTTTAATACTGTATGCCTATAAGGATTTCCTAGCCACTTTATATCCTTTATATATACCTTTGGGTTGCATTTTGGTTAGTTGTGCTAGGTTGCTGCGCTATAACACACTTTGGTCCTTTTTAATTAAATTGATTAATGGTTTACTTGAATTTAATTCTGAGAGTGGCACTCTGTGTGGCTTGAGTGGCTCACTTCTCGTTAAAATTGGCTTTTGTTAGAAACATGGTTTAGGGGGCCAGCACGGTGCTTAGTGCTTGGTTGGCCACTCTCCATAAGGACCGGTTCATAGAGCGACAACCTGGGACAACAGCGCTACCACAAGGCTAGAATGGGATAGACTTGGCGTAATAATTAGATCTTTTTGGTTTGGAGTAACTTACCTGCGGGGCAAGAGTAGTAAGCTTCAATGGTCCCTGCTCCTCCGGCTTGGTCTGTGCTTGGATTGCGCTCCTGTGCTTGTACCCCCGGAGGTGGGCCCCATCGTCGCCGACCTAACTCTCGCGGTTACGCCTTACCAACGAGATTCTTTTTAAAGGCCTCGTAGTGGGTCGCTGGCCATCTCACCTAAGGAAGTGTGATGAACAACTGGCGTAGCTCACGACTTGTGGGTAAAGATGTGCAACCTCTGCAGAGTGTAAAACTGGTATACTAGCCGTGCTCACGGTTATGAGCGGCCCAGATCCTCCTTTTGATTAGTGAAGTTATCTCCTTCCGACGAGGGAGGTGCTTCTCGGGGTTTACCTTGGTGGCTTGGTTTTGGTTTGGTTTCTCAGTAGTTACATGATTAAACTTGACTAATTACTATGTAACTGGGTCAATGGTAATTCATCAACTCGTAGTAAATAGCTTTAATAAAATTTTGCCAACACTTAAAAAGCTAATGCAGTTGAGTCAGCCAGCCTAGAGCCTCATAGTTTGTGTTATACTTGTTGAGTACAAGTTGTGTACTCACTCTTGCCTCTTCTCTATTTTTTCCTCTTGGCTATGCTACTGCTGCTCAGTTCCTGCCGACACGAGGGAGTTCGTCCAGCGCTACCAGGACTACGAGGACTTCTAGGTGTTCGTCTCCCAGTCGACGTCCCTGTGGCGCCCTGCTTCAGCTTCGGAGAGCTTTATACGTATTTTGTACTTCGCTTCCGCTGTATCAGACATTTTGTCATTATTGTAATAAATAACATTCGTATTTCGATTTATTATGTCTCATTCGTGATATGTGCTGTGATATACTGTTCATTCTGTTGTATATACGTGTGACTTGATCCTGGCACGTATATGATTGCTCGGTTTATGTTCTTTTATAAACCGGGTGTTACAGAGTGGTATCAGAGCCGTATCGACTGTAGGACGAAGCCTAGATAGAACTGGTCGAGTTTTAGGACTCCTTCTCTCCAATCCTTGTCTGCTGAAAACTATTTTACTATTATACCCCTTGACTTCTATGACTTTTACCCGTCTTGCCTTGATTTCTCTCTCTGAAGAATAGTTTTCGTAGATTTGGCCTGAATCAGTCATCTGACCACCATGAGCATAGCTAGGTGACCTTTTTATAATAATACGATAGCACGTTCTGCGACGCGTTGTGTTAGTCGAGTCTATTGCTAAACTCGGCTAAGTTGTGAAAATTGTCTGCTTGTTATTATGCTACATGTTTGATTTGGATTTTTGACTGATTGCATAGCTTAGTAGCTTAATTTTGTTTAAAGAAAATCACTCTGATGTTAAAGTTAACTAATTAATAAAATGAGTTAGATCGTTGGGGGTAAAACAGTCAACTCTATCCTGTCTACTTTATCATGACTGAGTCTTTTTCCGCAAAGAGTTATCGTATCCATCTGAATTTATTCCTACAATATCCTTACTCGTGAAATCTTTTGTTCAAATCAGATGGTGAACACCAGGAGCACCGGTTCCGGTTCTGGCCAGCAGCAGGGTCAGAACAACCAGGGTACTGGGATCCCGATGCCTCCGCCCTTGACTCCGGAGTAGTACTTCCAGCTCCAGATGCAGATGATGGCTACCCTGAACAACACTGTTCAGGCTCTTCAGCACGCTCACACTCAGCCTCCGCCTCCTCCACCGCCGCAGCCTCGCGACAGGCGTGCTGAGTTCCTGAGAGGTCACCCGCCGACGTTCTCTCACACGTCCGACCCTCTTCAGGCTGACGACTGGCTCCGTGCAGTGGAGCGTCAGCTGGACATCGCCCAGTGCGATGCTCGTGAGCGCGTCTTGTACGCAGCAGGACAGCTGCGAGGGGCAGCTTTGGACTGGTGGGAGTCCCACCCAGTTCACGACCGCGAGGCTCTCACCTGGCTCCAGTTCAGGGAGCGCTTCCGCAGCCACAACGTCCCCGCGGGCGTTATGAAGATGAAGCAGAAGGAGTTCCTTGCGCTGAAGCAGGTAATCATAAGTATAATCATTCAGCGGTTTCTTTTGAGCTAATACCCCTTGTTCTATCCTTATGAATCTTGAGTTAATCTGCCGATATCTATCTGTCTTTGTGAATTCAGGGGACTATGTCGGTCACGGAGTATCGTGATCGCTTTCTTCAGCTGGCTCGCTACGCCCCTGCCGAGGTTGCGGATGACCGCAAGAAGCAGGAGCACTTCATGGAGGGTCTTGAGGACTACCTCCAGTACGCGCTGCTCAACCTCCGCTTCGACGACTTCAACCACCTGGTTGACAGTGCGCTCAACACTGAGCGTAAGCACCTGGAGATGGAGGACAAGAAGAGGAAGATTGTCCCTGTTGCTTCCGGCAGCAACACTCGTCCTCGACTCCAGCAGCCCCAGCAGTACCAGCAGCAGTACCGGCCTCCTCAGCAGTACCAGCAGAGGCCACCGCAGCAGTACCCGCCTCGACAGCAGCAGCAGGCAGGTCAGGGCCAGAGGTTACCGGCACCTCCGGCTCGAGCTCCACCAGCTCCGCCAGCACCGCAGGCTCCACGTCTGGCAGCTCCTACCGGACAGCAGGCTCAGGGACCTCCTCGCACCTGCTTTCACTGCGGCCAGCCGGGGCACTACGCCAACGCTTGCCCCCGGAAGGCGCAGGCGGGACAGCAGGGACGCCCAGCTCAGCCCAGGGCGCCAGCACAGGGCAGGGTGAACCACGTGACGGCCGAGTCAGCGGCCGAGGCTCCCAACGTGGTTATTGGTACGTTCATGGTTAATTCATATCCAGCTACAGTGCTTTTTGATACTGGTGCTACGCATTCCTTCATTACTCAGTCTTTTGTCGAGCATCATGGTATTCATACTAGCACATTAAAGAGGTGCCTGTTAGTATCTTCACCGGGAGGACAGTTGAGGTCTCACACTTACTGCCCGAGAGTCAGTGTTTCTTTGAGGGGAGTAGAGTTCTGTACTGATCTGATGGTGCTAGACACCAAGGGCATTGATGTAATTCTGGGAATGGAGACTCTGGCCAAATGGGGAGTCCGGATAGATTGTGCTCAGAGGACAGTCTTGCTATCAGCTTCCAGTGGCCAAGAGGTTGTTATCAGTGCAGTAGAGCCTTCTGGATTTCTTCATCAGATGGAGGCTAGACCCACGGACGGTATTCGCGTGGTGTCTGAATTCCCGGATGTCTTTCCGGATGATCTGCCAGGTATGCCGCCTGAACGCGCCATTGAGTTTTGTATTGATCTCTTGCCTGGCACAGCTCCTATTGCAAAGCGGCCCTACCGTATGGCACCTATAGAGCATGAAGAAGTTAAGAAGACTATTGATGAGTTGCTAGCCAAGGGCTATATCCGTCGCAGCTTCTCTCCTTGGGCTTTTCCATTGCTGCTAGTGGATAAGAAGGATGGCTCGAAGAGGATGTGTGTCGATTATCGGGAGCTGAATGCAGTCACTATCAAGAACAAGCATCCACTGCCCCGTATTGAGGATCTCTTTGATCTGCTTCGAGGTGCTCGTATATTCTCGAAGATTGATCTTCGTTCGGGTTATTTTCAGCTGAGGATCCGTCCTGGGGATATTCCGAAGACGGCATTCACCTGCAAGTACGGGCTATATGAGTATACAGTCATGTCCTTCGGCTTGACTAATGCCCCGGCTTTCTTCATGCATCTGATGAACATGGTTTTCATGGACTATCTGGATGTCTTTGTGGTGATTTTCATTGATGATATCCTGATCTTTTCCAAGACAGAAGAAGAGCATGAGGAGCACCTGAGACTCGTATTGCAGAGATTGAGAGAGCATCAGCTGTATGCCAAGTTCAGCAAGTGCGAGTTCTGGATTGACGAGGTTCCATTCCTCGGTCATGTTATCTCTCAGGGAGGCATTGCTGTTGATCCGAGCAAGGTGAAGGATGTGCTTGAGTGGGAGACACCGCAGACAGTGAAGGAAGTCAGGTCTTTCTTGGGCTTAGCAGGATATTATCGGAGGTTCATTGAGAATTTCTCCAAGATCGCGAAGCCTTTGACTTCTTTGCTGGAGAAGAATGTGGCTTTTGTATGGACTGATGAGCGTCAGATGGCCTTTGATGAGCTGAAGAAGAGGTTGACTACGGCGCCAGTCCTGACTCTGCCAGACCAGACGAAGAGGTTCACGGTGTATTGTGATGCTTCGAAGGATGGTCTTGGGTGTGTTCTGATGCAGGAGGGCAGAGTGATAGCTTATGCTTCACGGCAGCTACGCCGGCATGAGCTGAACTATCCTACTCATGATCTTGAGTTAGCCGCAGTTGTGCATGCTCTGAAGATTTGGAGGCATTACTTGTATGGGCAGCGGTGTGATATCTACACTGATCACAAGAGCCTCAAGTATATTTTCACGCAGAATGAGCTAAACATGCGGCAGAGAAGATGGCTAGAGTTGGTCAAGGATTATGACCTGGAGATTCACTATCATCCGGGCAAGGCCAATGTTGTAGCAGATGCTTTGAGCAGAAGAAGTTATGTCAACATGGCCGTGGCTTTCCAGATGCCTCCAGAGTTATGCGAGGAGTTCGAGCAGTTGAGTCTGGGTTTCTTGCATCATACTTCCAGTGCAACTTTTGAGGCAGTACCGACTCTAGAGTCAGAGATCAGGCAGCATCAGAAAGATGATGAGAAGCTGCAGGAGATTCGTGAGTTGCTCAAGAAGGGCAAGGCTCCTCATTTCAGAGAGGACGATCAGGGTACCTTGTGGTACAAGAACCGGATCTGTGTTCCAGATGTGAAGGATCTTCGGAAGTTGATTCTGAGTGAGGCCCATGATACATCATACTCTATTCATCCGGGCAGTACGAAGATGTACTATGATCTGAAGGAACGTTTCTGGTGGTATGGGATGAAGCGTTCAGTGGCAGAGTACGTGGCTATTTGTGACACCTGTCAGCGTGTCAAGGCTGAGCATCAGAGGCCAGCAGGTCTGTTACAGCCTTTGAAGATTCCAGAGTGGAAATGGGAGGAAATCACTATGGACTTCATCGTTGGATTGCCTCGTACTCAGAAAGGGTACAACTCCATTTGGGTAGTAGTGGATCGTCTGACGAAGGTTGCTCACTTCATTCCAGTGAACACTACTTACTCCGGTGCTAGACTTGCAGAGTTGTACATCTCTCGGATTGTCTGCTTGCATGGTGTGCCGAAGAAGATCATATCTGACAGAGGGTCTCAGTTCACTTCTCGGTTCTGGGAGCAGCTCCATGATTCGTTGGATACGAAGCTGCATTTCAGTACGGCTTATCACCCTCAGACAGATGGGCAGACAGAGAGAACCAACCAAGTGTTGGAGGATATGCTGAGAGCTTGTGCTATTCAGTATGGTACTAGTTGGGATAAGTGCCTGTCATTTGCTGAGTTCTCATATAACAACAGCTATCAGGCCAGTCTAAAGAAGTCACCCTTCGAGGCATTGTATGGCAGAAAGTGCAGGACTCCTCTCTATTGGGATCAGATTGGTGAAAAGCAGCTCTTTGGTCCTGAGATCATAGATGATGCAGAGCAGATGGTTCAGGCTGTGCGAGAAAATCTGAGGATTGCACAGAGCAGACAAAAGAGCTATGCAGATGGCAAGCGGAGAGACCTGACTTTCAGTGTCGGTGATTATGTGTATCTGAAGGTGTCTCCGATGAGAGGAATCCGTAGATTTAATGTCAAAGGGAAGTTAGCACCTCGGTATGTGGGGCCATTCAAGGTGCTAGAGCGGAAAGGCGAAGTTGCTTATCGCCTAGAGTTACCGCTCAGTCTCTCGGGAGTTCATGATGTCTTCCATATATCTCAGCTGAAGAGGTGTCTGCGAGTACCCGAGGAGCAGGCACCCCTGGATGGAGTAGATGTCCAGGAGGACCTGACTTATACTGAGCATCCGGTGAAGATTCTGGAGACGTCAGAGAGGGTTACTCGGAACAAGCGCATCAAGATGTGCAGAGTTCAGTGGAGTCACCACAGTGAAGCTGAGGCTACTTGGGAGCGAGAAGATGAGTTGAAGAAGACATATCCAGATCTCTTTGCTAGCCAGCCCAGCTAAATCTCGGGGACGAGATTTCTTTAAGGGGGTAGGGTCTGTAACACCCTAATTTAAATTTCAGCATTTATTAATAAATTAAATTGGCTTTATTTAATTTTCTAAGGTTTATAGTGTTTAGTTGGCATTTAATCTAATTTTTGTTCCTTAATTAATTAAAATTTATCATAGGTTTAAATTTTTGTTGTTGCATTCATGCTGGTGCATAATTTTATTTGAGTGTGGTTTGAATTCAAATTAAAATTTGACTTCAAACTATGTTTGAATTAGATTTAGAAAGGAGAGAAATAGAATTTAGAAAGGAAAAACCAAACCCAACCGGACTCAAACCCAGCCCAGCAAACCCAACTGCCCAAGCCCACTTCCCCCTCTCCCTTCCCGCACGGCCCACACTTCGGCCCAGTCCCGCGCCGCGCGGCCCAGCGCCCCGCTCACCTCTCCCCGTCACGCCTGGCCCCGCCTGCCAGCGCCTCCCCGCACTCGTCCCGCGCAGCGCCGCACGCGCGCCCCCCCTCAGCCGCAGCGTCCCGGGCCCACCTGTCGGCGCCTGACTCCGCAACACCCGCAAGCCAGCTTCGCGCCCCGCCGCTGACCAGCCGGCCCCACCCGTCAGCGGCTCCCTCTCCCCCTTTCCTTCCTCCCCGCCGCGAAACAGAGCCCCCGAGATCCCCGGCGAGCTCGCCGGGATCATTATCCCGCTGCGCCCCGCCGAGATCCCCGGATCCCCCCCTATAACTGGGCCCTGCGACCTTCTCTTCCCCATCCTCGCCCCACAACTCCACGCCCGAACCACCAGCGCCGCCGCATCCCTCCGCCAGGACCGCCGCCGCCGGTAAGCGAGCTCGCCACCGCTTTTCTCGCCGCCAGTGGCCCCGGAGCCCCCCTGACCCCCTAGAGCACTTCGCAGCGCCGCCACTCGACGATCCGTACGGCCAGGAGCTCGGAGGAGCCCAGCACCGCCCGGACCGCAAGACCCGCCCCACCGCCGCCGCACGACCACGCCGGCGTCCACCCTGCGCGACGTCTCCGGCCACCAGAAGCCCCGGTGAGAACCCACAGCCCTCCCCGTTCCTTTTGGCGTTAGAGTTCGTGGCCCGTAGCCTTTGGCGTCGCCTAGAACGCTCGAGCCGGCGAACTCCGCCGCGTCCGCCCGCCATCGCCGCCGCTCACAGCGTCCCGCGCCCCAATCCTCTCCCCAGAGTGCCCCAGTGGCTTACGCGTCCCACGGACAAGCTCCCGAGCCAAGCCGCAGCCCAAAATGAGCCCAGGAGTGCCACCTTGGCCTTCTCCGGGCACGCGCCGCCGCGGAGCAGAGGCGCTCCGGCGACTCAGCGCCGCCGGTGAGCCCCAATCGCCTTAGAGCCGTCCGATCCGAAGCCTAGGGCCCAGATTAGATCGTGGGCCACCCTGATCTGATCCGTCAGATCCAGATCCAACGGCCGAGGATCGCGCGTACCGGTTCGCCCCGTCAGTTTTTCCTAAGAGCCCCTACCTTTCTTCCTTATCAACCCGCACTCCTATGCAGTTCAAAAATAATTCCAGTTTGACCCTCTTTTTAACACACAGCCCCCTGAACTTTTCCCTATTAGAACCCGCCATCCAGCACTTGTTCTTTTATGAGTTAGACCCCAGAGTTTTAGTTTAATTATGTTTTAGCCCTCAGTTTTAGCCCTCAGTTTTAGCAGAAAAGTCCCTGGAACTTCAGTTTTCTTACAAATAAGCCCCTAGAACTTGTTTTTAGCCTAGAAAACGCGTTTTAGCTCCGTTTTTAGCGTTCTTTATATCCACGCGATCGTTGTAACGCGTAGAACAGTATTAGAGTAGTTTAGTGCGCTGTTTTTATGTATTGGTGTACTGTTCTTTAGCTTTTTGTTAGAATTTGCTTGTATGCTTATTGTTGTGCATTGTTTTGGCCATGTGTTCGTGAGTAGACGCTGATCCAGTTGAGGAGCCCCAGTACCAGTACCCGGAGCAGCCGTCTTCCGAGCACTTTGAGCAGCAGCCAGAGCAGTACGAGGAAGGCAAGTATAACATGAACAACCTATCATCTTTAAATACAATTTCATACTGCATTTTAATACTGTATGCCTATAAGGATTTCCTAGCCACTTTATATCCTTTATATATACCTTTGGGTTGCATTTTGGTTAGTTGTGCTAGGTTGCTGCGCTATAACACACTTTGGTCCTTTTTAATTAAATTGATTAATGGTTTACTTGAATTTAATTCTGAGAGTGGCACTCTGTGTGGCTTGAGTGGCTCACTTCTCGTTAAAATTGGCTTTTGTTAGAAACATGGTTTAGGGGGCCAGCACGGTGCTTAGTGCTTGGTTGGCCACTCTCCATAAGGACCGGTTCATAGAGCGACAACCTGGGACAACAGCGCTACCACAAGGCTAGAATGGGATAGACTTGGCGTAATAATTAGATCTTTTTGGTTTGGAGTAACTTACCTGCGGGGCAAGAGTAGTAAGCTTCAATGGTCCCTGCTCCTCCGGCTTGGTCTGTGCTTGGATTGCGCTCCTGTGCTTGTACCCCCGGAGGTGGGCCCCATCGTCGCCGACCTAACTTTCGCGGTTACGCCTTACCAACGAGATTCTTTTTAAAGGCCTCGTAGTGGGTCGCTGGCCATCTCACCTAAGGAAGTGTGATGAACAACTGGCGTAGCTCACGACTTGTGGGTAAAGATGTGCAACCTCTGCAGAGTGTAAAACTGGTATACTAGCCGTGCTCACGGTTATGAGCGGCCCAGATCCTCCTTTTGATTAGTGAAGTTATCTCCTTCCGACGAGGGAGGTGCTTCTCGGGGTTTACCTTGGTGGCTTGGTTTTGGTTTGGTTTCTCAGTAGTTACATGATTAAACTTGACTAATTACTATGTAACTGGGTCAATGGTAATTCATCAACTCGTAGTAAATAGCTTTAATAAAATTTTGCCAACACTTAAAAGCTAATGCAGTTGAGTCAGCCAGCCTAGAGCCTCATAGTTTGTGTTATACTTGTTGAGTACAAGTTGTGTACTCACTCTTGCCTCTTCTCTATTTTTTCCTCTTGGCTACGCTACTGCTGCTCAGTTCCTGCCGACACGAGGGAGTTCGTCCAGCGCTACCAGGACTACGAGGACTTCTAGGTGTTCGTCTCCCAGTCGACGTCCCTGTGGCGCCCTGCTTCAGCTTCGGAGAGCTTTATACGTATTTTGTACTTCGCTTCCGCTGTATCAGACATTTTGTCATTATTGTAATAAATAACATTCGTATTTCGATTTATTATGTCTCATTCGTGATATGTGCTGTGATATACTGTTCATTCTGTTGTATATACGTGTGACTTGATCCTGGCACGTATATGATTGCTCGGTTTATGTTCTTTTATAAACCGGGTGTTACACCCCACCTGGGCCAGATGCATCATTTGGTATTAGAGCTGGGCCCTTGTTTAAGGGGTGGGAATGATGAGGACATCCTCCACTATTACCCGCTGGCAAAGACGCAATAAAAAGGGGCCAAGTGGGCCAGTTGTAGTCGGGCGGCGATTGTGTGAGCCTCTGAATAATTCCACCTTGCTTAGCTTGGGAGGAGGAAGCCACCTTAAAAGAGAGAGCCACCCTTTCCCTATCAGACAAGTCTTTTAGGGAGATTGGGCCTTTCCCCGAGTGGGTGTGCACTAAGAACTGTTACGGTCCGGGAAACATTAATTTATTGGGCCTCGGCCAACCCCACCTGGGCCGGATGCATCATTTCCTTTCATCTATGAGCTTTGTCTTGTTCTGATTTCCATGGGACATATAGTTGAGTTATGTCCCATGTTTGAGTCCTTGAGTTGTTCAAGACATCCTCCTTTACATGAATCTTTCTTTTCTTGACTTTGACCTTGCTGAGGATCTGAGGTATAGTGACATTTGAACCCTTCTCAAGCTTCTTGAAAGGATTTTGGTCACACGGTGTTGTAGCATAGAGGGGGGGGGGTGAATAGGCTTTTCTTCAAATTTTAACACTTAACCCTGCTGACACTGCCTGGACCGGTCAGACCGGTCCACCAGACCAGTCTGATCAGGCAGATAGGCCACATCAGGGAAAAATCCCCTTCTCGAGCTTAAACCTATACAAAACTTGGAGTGTATCTTTTGCAGAGTAATTCTATCAATATGATTAGCTCCCTACACACAATTAGAGCACACCCAAGTAGATTGAGTGGAATCACAATTCAAACTCAAAAACTATAATGCAAGGTATGTAAAACAAACCGAAATAAAGATGATGCAAAGGAGACACGATGATTGGTTTTACCGAAGTTCGAATTCATCCCGTGCACCCACATGTGAATCCTAGTCTCCGTTGAGGAAGCTTATGGCAACCACAAGGTCAAGCTATCTCCTCTCTCCACTATATGATCATGCGCTCTCGTGGTACACAATCGCTACTGCAACAAACTTGCCGCTGCTCACCACAATCTTGGGAGCTAGCCGGCGACGCCTAGCCGTCTAGGAGCCAATGCTCCAAGAGTAACAAATACTTCAATCGAGTTGGCCGACGCAGCCACAAGTGTTCAAAGCTAGGGATGTTTCTCTCTTGCTCAAATGGCTCTCAAGGATTGGATTCACTCAACCCAACTCAAGGATTCAACTTGAATCAAGCAACTCTCACAAAAAGATATTGGGGAGGACTCTCCATGTGCTCACAAGGCTTCTAAACGTGTTCTGAATAGAATGGCATTAGCACCCACGGATGGGTGAAGTAATGGGGTATAAATACCCCCCCTCTCACAAAACTAGCTGTTGCCCTGTCAGTACTAGACCGGCCAGACCGGTCCCCCTGACCGGTCAGACCGGTCGGTTCAAATAAACAAGCCATTGGGTCTTTGCCTGCCCAGACCGGTCAGACCGGTCCCATGGACCGGTCAGACTGGCCCCTCTCTGATTTTTGCAGTGTTAGCTCTCTCTCCGGCTACTCTCTCTAGGGACAGCTATGAGCACTTTTTGGTGTTGTCTAAACCCACTGATGTTGTATCCCTCTTGATAGTACGGCATACCTATACTCAAGTGCATAAATGAAATATACAATTATCACAATCCTCACCTGATATTCGCATTATGATCATGCCAACCTTTCTTCGATCAATACCGTGAGGGCATCAACATCTTCAATTCTTTGAGCATACCCGCTTTGAGCTAGTGACTTTGAATCTTCAATTGCATAGGAACGAATATCCATCATTGATTCACAGATCACCTTCTTCAATCAAATAATGACACACCTAAACATAGAGCTCTCCATGACTGTAGGATCTCCAGCCTTTGACCCATATCGGTTTCCCTTGCTCACGCCAA
Source organism: Panicum virgatum (assembly GCF_016808335.1). Lineage (NCBI taxonomy): Eukaryota > Viridiplantae > Streptophyta > Magnoliopsida > Poales > Poaceae > Panicum > Panicum virgatum. The sequence goes on along the minus strand of NC_053153.1, from coordinate 40,780,554 downwards.
TCTGTCGCTTGCGTAGCCTCTTGAAACACGCCTCTCGATCTTCTACCTTTATCTTAGCCGTCCATCTTGAACTCATATTGATTTATATCATGCATGAAATCTTCTTTATCAATTCGAATTCTCAATTTAATCTCATATGCAAGCTTTCCAATTTGAGACATCATATATGCATAAACTCATGTCTCATTCACTTTTGCCTTGCTTGCTTCTTTTGTTAATCACCATTTATGACAAGTTCTTCCAAACTTGAGACTATGCACAAGCATATCGTGTCTGATTCACAAAACCTTTACTTGTCACTTTGAATCCCATCATAAGTTGAACAAGCCTTTAGCAAATATTAGAACCTTCATATCAACCATGAATACCTTGCTCTATCTTTTCCTTTCTTGTTTTGCTTGTCATGTATTTATAATACCAATGGGATAAACACATTTGCTTGCAATACATAAGCTATCTCATTTAATACCAATTTCTCAATTAAATTTCTGCTCATGATCTCATGCAAACAAGTTAGTCCTTTAATCGTGTTGTCAATCAATACTCCAAAACCCACTAGGGGCCTATATGCTTTCACTTTTTCACCATGTCATCACAATTATCATGAGAAGGTTTGTCAGACCTAGGGCTACAGGACCCCTGATGTGGCACGGATCTGTACCAGATATGGAATGGGGCATGTCCTATACCCATACATCATGTAACTACTCATGTAAATCTAGAACTAGTTTGTTTATGATAGAAACCACCCGAGTAGTACTCGGGAAGGACTCTAGGTGCCGCACCGACCTAGGTTTCCATGTAACCCTGCTCCCCCGGCCTATATAAGGCCAGGCAGGGGCCCCTCCAAGGTATAGCCTAACAGATCAATTCCCCTCAAGCAATACAAACCACATAAGACGTAAGGTATTACGTAACTCGCTGCCCAAACCTGTCTAAACCCTCGTGTTGCTTGCACCATCCTGTTCCTAATCTCGGTGATCCCCTACGCAACTAAGTACTACATGAGGGTATCCCTAGGGTATCTTCGCATTATGTATACATGCAAGGCTACCCAGAGGCCTAGCACCTCTTGATGATTACCGTATATGTCGACTACTGCTCCAATGATCACACGAAAGCTACTAGCCAGGATCCATCCACGACTATTTCAACTCTGTGAGGAGGCTTGATGACCTGTCTACGACTACCTCGACTACTCACCTCGACTCCAGCTTCCGTCACTGACAACCTCGACTACTCGTTTCAACTCCAGCTTGCGTCGCCGACTACTTCAACTACTCGTCTCGACTAGTTTACACTAGTCGAGTGCGGGCCTCACACCATCAGCAAGCTAGTCGGAATCGACTCTGATTAGTCAACTTCATCAACAGCTTCGTCGACTACCTTGTGCATAACCCGCACTTTCGCCGACTGCTTCTTGCACGCCGCGCGTTCTCTTTGTCGCATGACGACTACCTTTTTCTACACATCATCTCATCTGTTCTTGGTCACTAATCTGATCGGGTACGATTCCTGCTCTGATCTGTGAAGCCTCGAATTCTCGGTCTTGACCTAAGTGACTCTTGAATGAGCGTCTGGATCAGGGACTAGGTTATTAAATGTAAGGGGTGGGCTACTCGGAGATTTAAATGGCCTAGAATAAGAGCTTTTTGTCGCTGATTTAATTTGGCCTCTTTTTTTTGCTGAATAAATTCAGTATCTTCATCTTTGTGACTCTGTTCTGGAGAGTCGCCATAGACTCTGACTTCCAAGTCCATGCCCGACCCCATGTTCCTCTAGCAATTCCTGGGTTAACCCATATGGTTCAGACCCCAATCGCAAAACCTTCAACTCTTGCGTGTTGCATACATGTCAGCCTTCTGAGCAATGTACTGTGGTAAGCCGTCCTCTTCATGATCAGTGATTAGCATGGTTAGGTACGTAGCAAGCAAGGGCAGAGGCCACACACACGTTCTACTCGATGTTTTGCTAGAGGGAAGGGGAGGCACACACATCTTTCATACAACCATATAGTTGAAGAGTTTCTTATCACTGAGTAAAACTCGGTATCTTTGCATTATGCTACATAATGTATGCATTGTCTTATTTCAGATTGAGCTTCAGCTCGGTACATCCACTATGGCTTGGCTAGTCCCCAGGTTCAGGGACCGACACCGCAAACCACTTGGTGTTCCTTTTGTGGCTCGTCTAGTTCCCATGCTCGGGGGCTGAATGCGACCTTGGAAACTCATCTAGCTCCCATGCTTGGGGGCTGGAAGCGACTTCGGCGACTCATCTAGTTCCCATGCTCGGGGGCTGGACGCGACCTTGGCGACTCGTCTAGCTCCAATGCTCGGGGGCTAGATGCGACTTTGGTGACTCGTCTAGTTCCCATGCTCGGGGGCTGGACGCGACTTTGGCATGAGACTAGCAACTACATCCTACTCAACACGAGGACCAATCGGCCTAAATTTATCATGACTTGAGAAGACCAAGAAGCATAGTTTCAGCCATTGCAAGCAAGTGGCTCAATACTTATCTCACATGATGGTGACATCTTTTCTCACAGCTGTTAAGCTTGAATGTGAGTCCAAACTCTGATTACAAACGTTTCTCACAGCGTGAATAGGCTTTTCTGCAAATTACAATGGTAATTGCAACTGTCAGCACTCCAACCGGTCTGACCGGTCTAAAGCAAAAATCACACGAAATAGAGTAACTTTCCTCCTCATGCTCTAACACAAACCAAACTTTGTGTTGTGCCTCTACAAATGATTTCAAGTGTTTCTAGCAAGTCGCTGCACAGAGAATAAGCTTACCGAATAAGATCGATGCGGAATTAATAAGTAAGTGCTAGAGAATGAAGTATTGTGACAAACCTTTTGTAGACACGAGAATTTGTTTTCTGAAGTTCGAATTCACCGCTGTGAACCCTACGTCTCCGTTGAGGAACTCGTTGGGCTTGAGTTTATTTCAACTCAGTCCCTTGAGCTCGATCTATTTCAACCTCTCCTCGTTTTCACTACATGTGATTGTTTCCCTTACGGAGGTAAGAATCCAAACATCACAAACTTGCTGCTGCTCACCACAAGCTCGGGAGCTAGCCGGCGATGCCTAGCCATCTTGGAGGCTTCACCTCCAAGAATAACAAATGCTTCACGAGTTGCCTTGACGTCAACCACAAGTGTTAGGCTATGGAATGTTCTCTAGTGCTCTCTAATTGCTCTCACACACCCAATCCCAGAACCCAAACTCATCAAGGATTTGCTACAAAGTTACCTCAACTCACAAAGAGTAGTTGGGGAGAGCTTGTTGTTTTGGGAGAATGCTTTGAGAAGCTCAGGAATGCAGAAGAACCATCTGCCCACGAAAGAGAGGGCCAAGCGGGGTATAAATACCTCTTTTCACATGTTTTTGCTCTGTAAGACCCAGATCAATTAGACCGGTTTTAAAACTCAACTAGCCGTTAGCACATTGGACCAGTTAGACCAGTCCCTCAGACCGGTCAAAGTTAAAGAAAATCCATTCCCAAGATAGAGAGCGTCACCTAGTGGACCTACCCAAAACTTAGTCGACGGTTTGCTCACAATTAGTAACTAGGGGTTTCTCTCAAGGATTCTCACTTTGGTAAACCTATGAGCACTTTTGAGTGTTCTCAATCAAACAATGTTGCATCCCTCTTAATAGTACGGCATACCTATACTCAAAATTGAAAGATATCACAAATCAACCACTCTTGAGCTTATATGTCCTTATTCTTGCCACATTTTATCTTATTCAAACCTGGGACTTCGACATTGCTTATTATCTTGAGCACTTCCAATCTTGAGCTAGTGACTTGGAAATTTTCATAAACAATAATCCATGTCTTAATGTCTAAGTCACTCAAGCATATGATTCCATAATGATTTGATGCTTCACATTGCATTGCTCTCTAAGGCTTGACTTGATGCATCAAAATCCAGCCACTTCTCCATAGCAAAGATCCTACGATCCAAGTCGTCATTTGATCACATTGCTTAGTACATTGTTGCATAGTCCCTTGCTTGATTCCTTCATCCTAGCTTGCCTTCTTTGAGCTTATCTTTGCTTTACCATCAACAATGAATAACCTATTTTAAATTCATGTCTTCATAAGCTTTTCTTGCATTGCAGTCACATATATTTGATGAGTCACTTCTCATTATGACAATCCATAGATTGAAACCATCATTAATATGCATGAACCCTTGTTTTTCAATTTTTTTCACATATTGATTGCCATTCATCAATATATTCCTTTATTTGCTTGCATATTATGTGAACCAATGTCATAAATTGATTTACAAATAAATTTCTTCTCAAAAACTCTTTAACAAAAATGTTAATCCTATAATCGCATTGTCATTGAATTCGCCAAAACCCATTAGAGACCTAGATGCACTTTCAACTCCTCAGTCGATGGGAAACTATTATCAGAAGAGCGAATTGGATTTATTGCTAGACAAAAAGCCCGTGGCTCGTTAGCTCTCCCAGCTTGTGCCTAGCTTGGCTCAGTGTGCTTTTAGAACAAGCCGAGCTGGTATTTCAGCTGTTAATTTAGAGAACTATAGCTCGAGCAACTCGCGAGCTAGAACGAGCCAAGCAAATCAACGGCAACGAGCAGGCCTGCTAGCGAAGATGAAAGTGTCACAGTCACACCCCGGAACAACTGGCCCAACTTTAATAGTCTACCGTAACGCATGTGATCATTTCTCTACGCACTCCATCCTGGCATCCCCTATCTAGCTCTCGTCTTGCGCCCTGCCGTAGGACAAATATCTTGCGAGTGTGCCGTCGCATCTCACAAGTCAACCTTCCACATACACAAATTTCCTCCACCATCGGGTCATGCCATGCGTCACGAGAGGTAGCCTCGTGCTCTCCTACCTGGATCCAGTTGTGGCCATCCTTGGTCCGTCCGTGCCGTGGGAGCCTGCTGCTTGCTAGGCCGCACAACCACAGGCGAGATTAATATCACGGATTTTTCCGGAATGTAAAAAAGTCAAAAAAATGTGGATTTTAAAAAACGTTTTGTGTGGAAGTGATATTAGGTAGAATAACATAAGGTTGGCTTCATTTTCCCTCCGAAATTCCAGAATTTAAAATCTAAATTAATATAAGGACCATATTGCTAGTATGAAATATTTGGGATCTAATTGGATTTCTTGCTCTGCAGTGTTTAAATTTTATTTGGACATTTTTTGTTTGAAACTGTGTGGGTTTTAATTTGAATTTAGCCGTTAAAATTAAAACCAAATACTAACTAATCACTAACTGCTAACGGGCCCAAACCTCCCTAACCTCCTAACCCCGGCCTACTCGCGGCCTGCTAACCACCCACTGTCCTAAACCCCATCCCGGCCCGGCACAACGCGCGCCCCCCATGGCCCACACTGGCCCATTTGCTCCGTGTGTACCCAACTGGCCCAGCTCCCGCGCGGCATGCACAGTCCAGCATTGCATGCCTCCCTCACCCGATCCACGCGCCACTGACACTGATCGCCCGACCCTATGGGCAGCTTTCCCCTTCCTTCCTCTCGACACCGCCCGCACCTCACCTGCTCCCGCACCCACGCCGATGCCGCCTCCTTCACGCGGCCGCCCCTGCATCACGACAAGGAGGCGTGTCCCGCGCTGGTTTTCGTCGACTCCATGTCGACCACGCCCCGCGCGCTCGCCTGCTCCGCGTCGTGCCCCGGCCTGGATGCATGCCGAGCCGCGCTGACCGCCCACGCGAATCCTGCCCCAGCGTCCCCTATAAGAGCCTCGCATCCGCAGCCTCAAACCCTAGAGCATTCGGTGTCTTTCCCATTTCGCCGCCGCCACCAATTAAGAGGAGAAGGTCGAAGCAGCTGAGAGGAGGAGGAAGACCGAGGACCAGGAGGACGCCGCCAACCGCCGGAGCTTCACCGTGCCTGCGCCCCGAATGCCGACATCAATGTAGCCGCGCGTCCTGTATGGCCTTGACCCGCCTCGGCTTCGCTTTGTCACCACACCGAGCTCGTCGCCCCCAAGCCCGTTAGGTGTCGCCGCCCCTCTCTGTCGCGCCCCTGCTGCCTCGATGCCTATGGCCACCGATGAGCCTTCTCTATTGCAGTCCTTGGATCCCTACCCTTGTTTGCCTCGCTGCAGAGACCCGTTGCCGCCTAGCCATGAACACGTAGTCGTCGTCGCCGTTCTTGACCCATTTCGCTGCCGTATTCCTGCATGCCAAGTTCCGCGCGCACGCACCCGACCTCGCCGCAGGGCCAGAGGCTATGCCTTGGCCTTGGCGCGCTGCCCCGCACCTCTTGACCTGCCGCCGGCATGTGCCATAATCTTGCCGTCACGCTCCCCTGCCGTGCCGCGCCCCGGCCTTGTCATGCGTGCGCACAAACCCAGCGCCATGCCCTTTGGCCCGCAGTTGTTCAACCCCACCACACTGCGGCCTCGGCCGAGCCGAGCGCATGCGTGCTTGAGCCCTCACTGTGTTGAATCCAAGCCCGCTGCCGGTGTCTCACCTCACCGCATGCGTTCACCCGCACCCTGCCGCAACCGAACCGGGTCGAGCCTGCGCCATTGTAATCTTGTCGTGCTCGGCCTTGCTCACGTGCGCGCCGTCCAAGCCACCATCTCGCTTTGGCCTTGACCCTGCTCGCCGTCGTCGAACCCGCTGGTCATCGCCGCACCGGACCACCTTGCCCTCCCCGTGTCGCCGCTACGGGCCCATAGGATTGGAACCCCGTGCACACTAGCATTGCCCGCGCCGCCGCTGCTGCCTTGCCCCAGCCCTGGCCTAGACCTTGCCCCTTCTTCGCTGGAGCCGGACCTCGATGTTGTCGCGCACATGTAGGGTGCACATTGGCACACACATGTTCGCACCGAGCTGAGCTGCACCAGAACAAAGGGAAGCCGCAGCGGATCCGCCATGTTTCTGACGCACAGGGCCCACAAGCCAAAGGAAGAAGAGACGCTGACCGGCAGGCCCGACCTGCCAGGGAGAGAAGGAAAAGGAGAGACGAAAAAGGAAAGAGAAGAGAGAAGTTAGGCCAAAACCAGCTCCACGGCCAGTTCGCCGACCTGAGCCAAGAGCTAATCCTTGGCAGGCCGGACCGAACCGCCTGAGCACTTTTCAGCTCGGTGACCCAACCGCCCCTTGATTCCATTTTCTTTCTTTTCTTGGAAACCTGAAACGTGGGCCCTGCTTGTCTGTGTCAGTGCTTCACTGATTGGTGGGACCCGCCGACCGCTGACACGTAGACCCATTTGGACCATTGACTTGGTCAACATTGACCAAATCAATGCTAATGTCAACAACAGCCATACTGACGTCAGCAAATGCTGACACCGTGCTGATGTCATGCTGATGTCATCATGACATGTGGCACACTCAAAGACTGCCACGTGGCACGTTGTGTGTGTTTTCTTTTTCCAAAAATTATTTATTAATTTTAGAAAAAGATTTAATCTAAGAAAATTCATAATAAATTAACCGGACCTCCGAAAAATATGAAATTGTTTCATAATTCTTCTAAACTCATTATCTACCCGTTAGAGTAGATTTTTTGTGTAGTCGGATCTTAATCAAGCATTTTTAGCATGTTTACACTTTGGTCCCTATTTTTATACGTATTTAGGTCCCTATGAGAAGAAGCTGATTGACTACCCGACGCCCAGAAGACCTAGGAGAACGTTTAGGGACGAATTCTCGTGGATTGCGCATTTAGGGACAGATTCTCATGGATTGCACATTTATGGACGGATGATAGTGTAGGAAGACATAAGGATTTATATTGGTTCGGGGTGCTCAGGTGTGTAATACCCTATGTCCGGTTCGTGATGTTCATTTATCTTGCATTTGTTTGCTGTTTGGCGTTACAAACGGGCGAGATAGGGAGAGAGTCCCAAGCGTTTGGTGTGTGTGAACTAAATCCTCTTCCAGTTGAGGAAATCGCCGGCTGAAGCTTCCCGGAGCCCATGCCTACCTCCTCCGACCGAGAGAATGCGTCTGTGTGGGTGTCCAAAGACCTATCCCATGTGCAGGGGCCCATTCCCTCATTTTTATATGACAGAGGAGAGAATGGTGTACGAGAGAGAGAGTCCACGCCCTCTACCGCTCCAGCTGTCGTGGGCCCTCCTGGACCCATTGTCGCCACCGTCCTCCTTCGTTGTTGGGTCTGCCCTATCGTACGGCTCGTAGAGCGGAGGACGTGGTGGTGCTTTCGTCAAAGCATGGCACGCCCTACCCTAGGACCTATATCGCTGTTGGCCATGACGGGAAGGGGCGCTCCACTGTTCGATGTGTCAGTGCACGTCTGGTCGCCTCTCCACCCACGCCGCTGTCAGTCTCCGCACGGCGCAAGTCGTGGTGGGCCCTCCCCTTGGTTGAGCACATCCTCCTCGCCCGGCCGGTTGCCTGGCGAGGCGGGAACCCCTCCCATTAGGTTCAGCGAAGCGGAACCTCGACCCGTCGGTTGGGCGAGGCAGTGCCACCCCTGGTCGGTCGGCCGAGGCGGAGTCCTCCCACGTAGGTCAGACCGGCCGTACTCTCCATGGCTGTCGTTCGGCCTAACCAAGTGGTTTATTTTTTAATCTCTTTTCTTTAGGTATCCATAATATTGTTGGTGATATGCCCAAGAGCCCATCATCACAATACGGTTTAAAGGCCCAAGTGGATATTGATCCAAGAGGGATTAGGGTTACTAATGGGCCTATGAGATAGAAGCCCATTAGTACGCCCTATATATATGAGGGAGGGGGTAGGGGGGCGATGACCTGAGCCGCGCCACCTCCCTAGCCGCCGCCCCTCCCTCTCTCTCGGCCGCCGCCCTTGCCGTGCGTGCGGTGCTAGCACACCGACGCCCGGCATTTCATCCCCGTACGTGTGGACTCCGTGGAGGCGCTGCTGCGACTGCTGCGCTGATCGGCTGCTGGGATCAAGTACGAGGAGCTCGGTTCGTGGGACGTGATCGACTACTTCCTCTACATCGACGCGCGACTTCTTCCGCTGCGCTGCGCGTCTAGTGGTAACGATCTATGATCTTCTACTCGCAAGTATCTTGGGTTTATGCGGTAGTGATGCTAGCGTAGCCTACCCGTTTCCCTACAGTGGTACCAGAGCCATCTTGCGTAGTTTTTGGTCTGGATCTTTTGCATATAGGTGATATGTTGTTGTAGTAGATTGGATCTATTACTTTTGCACGGTTTGATTAGATCAATTGGTCATAAGGGGTTAAAACTGGAGCGAGTTGATTGCGCGGCATGTGACAAAAGATTAGTTTGTGTTCTTTCTCTGTTATGCATACGACATGTCCCTACCGGCTGGAATCACCATCGGGACTAACTGTGTGCATAGTCAGCAGATTGAACCAACAGAACAAGGTCATGTGTAGATGCAGTCTTCTCAAGTGCAAAGTTTGCACGGTCAAGGTGATTGACCTAGTGAAAATTGAATCATTATGAATGGCTCGGATTTGAGGTGATGCGATCACTCTGATGAGATTTCATAGGGATTCCATAGATGCGATCTGTGTAATTCCGTGAGGTTTTCAGGGCGCTGCCCTGAGACCCGCGGGGGGCCGCTCCCCCCTCGACCCCCCGCCCGCTGACCGCCGTTGCTTTCTCGCTGTAGCGGCTTCCCAAGCGCTACTTTGGTAGAACACGTCGTACGCCTAACTTGTTTTTGCAGGGTGTGATGTGAATGGTATGGCCTCAATGTCATGTGATGATATATGTGATGTTTTGTACGGCCTGCGTGTCGCAAGTTAACACAACCGGGTTGAGGTTGCACCATTATTGTATAACGACCTGCGTGTCGACTTGTGATGTTTGAATCCTCATGTAATTATTTCACTAGCTATTAGATGTAGTAGCTTAGTATCTTTTCATGGAGGTTTCAATCATGATGGCGATGATGATCACCACAAGACAGGACGGATGGCAATGGAGGTCACCTTGGAGCCATGGCGATGGAGCCCATTGTGATGCAAGAGGCCATACTATTCACAATATAATATGATTATATGCCTGTGATGTTTATTTTCCTGTCATACTATTCTTTCATGCTTTTACATATGGTGGATGCTTTAATCATGATAGAATAGCTTCCCTCAGAAAAGTTTGAGTTTTTGATGCATTTTACCAATAGCTGCATCTATAAATTTTGATCGTTGTGTGGTAGGTTTACCAAAGTAGAGTACCCTCAGCTATCACTTTTGTATAGGGTGGATGTCGGACATTCACAAGCATAGTATTGGTTTACTCAGCAAAGCTATCAAAACAGTTTTGGGCTTTAAGGCATAGGGTTGGGGCCGGGGCATTGGATGCCACCCAACAAACAAGAGTCGCATAGAGATGTGATTAGTAATTTGTTACTTACCTGTATCACTACTTTTCTAGCCGTGATGCTAAAGCTCACTAGAATTTTAGTGATTATGGATCTTGAACTACTATATGTCATTAGAGGGAAGATGACTTTGATATAGTAGGTTGTCTTTTGTTAAATCAGTTAATGAAAGTCTTTACATAAACTTAGTGCTGAAATCTTGCTTTACTTTAATGTTGTAGATCATGTCTGCCAGTAACAATTCCGCTTTCAATTTGCGTTCTGTTCTTGAGAAAGAAAAGTTGAATGGAACAAACTTTATTGATTGGTACCGCAATCTGAGAATTGTTCTCAGACAAGAGAAAAAGGAGTATGTTCTTGAGCAGCCATATCCTGATGATCTCCCTGACAATGCAACTGCTGCTGATCGCAGAGCTTATGAGAAGCACTGCAATGACTCACTTGATGTCAGCTGTCTGATGCTCGCCACCATGTCCCCTGATCTGCAGAAGCAGTATGAGCATGCAGATGCTCATACCATGATCGAGGGGCTGCGTGGGATGTTTCAGAACCAAGCCAGGACTGAGAGGTTCAATATCTCAAAGTCCTTGTTTGCGTGCAAGCTGGCAGAAGGTAGCCCAGTCAGTCCTCATGTGATCAAAATGATTGGTTACATTGAGACTTTGGATAGACTTGGTTCTGAACTTCACAAAGACTTGGCTACTGATGTTATTCTCCAGTCGCTCCCGGCAAGCTATGAGCCTTTTATCATGAACTTTCAGATGAATGGCTTGGATAAAACATTGAGTGAGTTGCATGGGATGCTAAAAATAGCAGAGGAGAGCATTAAGAAGAATCCCAATCATGTGATGATGATTCAGAAGGGGAACAAAAAGAGGAAGCGTTGGACGCCTCCTAATCCCAAAGGTAAAGGCAAGGAAAAGAGTTCCGGTGGTGAGTCCTCGGGCTCTAAGCTAAAGCCAGCACCTAAGGCCAAATCTGGCCCTACTTCTGAAGATGAATGCTTCCACTGTCATGAAAAGGGACATTGGTCTAGGAACTGCAAGAAGTACTTGGAAGAAAAGAAGAAGAAGAAGGGAAGTGAGACTTCCACTTCAGGTATAAATGTTATAGAAATAAATATTGCATTATCTTCTAGTGAATCATGGGTATTTGATACTGGATCGATGATTCACACTTGCAAATCGTTGCAGGGTCTAAGTGAGACTAGAAGATTTGCAAGAGGCGAGTTGGACGTTCGGGTCGGCAATGGCGCAAAGGTTGCGGTGTTGGCGGTCGGCACCTACCACTTGTCTCTACCCTCCGGATTAGTTTTGGAATTAAATAATTGTTATTGCATTCCTGCTTTGAGCAAGAACATTATTTCTTCTTCATGTTTGGAAGAAGTTGGTGATTTTAATATTGTAATTGAGAACAAACGTTGTTCTATCTTTTGCAATGGTATTTTTTATGCTCATTGTCCATTGGTGAATGGATTATATGTTTTTGATCTTGAGGATAAATCTGTCTGTAACATTAATACTAAGAGGCTTAGACCAAATGATTTGAATCCCACTTTTATTTGGCATTGTCGCTTAGGTCATATAAATGAGAAGCGCATTGAACAACTCCATAAAGATGGATTGTTAATCTCATTTGATTTTGAATCATTTGACACATGTGAGTCTTGTTTGCTTGGAAAGATGACCAAAGCGCCTTTCACTGGTCAGAGTGAGAGGGCGAGTGACTTGTTGGGACTTGTACATACCGATGTATGTGGACCAATGAGCTCAATAGCCAGAGGTGGTTTTCAGTACTTCATTACTTTCACTGATGACTTTAGTAGATATGGCTATATCTACTTAATGAGGCACAAGTCTGAATCGTTTGAAAAGTTCAAAGAATTTCAGAATGAAGTACAAAATCAATTAGGCAAGACAATTAAATTTCTGCGATCTGATCGTGGAGGAGAATATTTGAGCCTTGAATTTGGTGATCATTTGAAGCAATGTGGAATTATTCCGCAGCTAACTCCGCCCGGAACGCCTCAATGGAATGGGGTATCCGAACGGAGGAACCGAACCTTGTTGGACATGGTTAGGTCCATGATGAGCCAAGCTGATCTTCCATTGTCATTTTGGGGTTATGCTCTTGAAACTGCTGCGTTCACACTGAATAGGGTTCCAAGTAAGTCTGTTGAGAAGACACCATATGAGATATGGACTGGGAAGCGTCCTGGATTATCTTTTCTCAAAGTTTGGGGATGTGAGGCTTATGTCAAACGTTTGATGTCAGATAAGCTCACTCCAAAGTCAGACAAATGTTTCTTTGTGGGGTATCCTAGGGAAACTAAAGGATATTATTTTTACAATAAGGCGGAAGGCAAAGTGTTTGTCGCTCGCAATGGTGTTTTCTTAGAAAAGGAGTTTCTCTCAAAAGGATTTAGTGGGAGCAAGGTGCAACTTGAAGAAATTCAGGAAACACCCGAAACTGTTTCAGCACCCACTGAAGATCCACGGGATGTGCAAGATGTTGCACAACCCGTAGTTGAGGCACCAGTCCCACGAAGGTCTATAAGGGCACGTCGCGCTACTGACAAGCTCAACCTCCTTATTATGGAGGAGCGCCATGTATTATTGATGGAAAATGATGAGCCCTTGACCTACAAAGAAGCAATGATGGGACCCGACTCCGACAAATGGCTTGAAGCCATGGAATCCGAGTTAAAATCCATGCATGATAATCAAGTTTGGAACTTGGTCGATCAGATTGACAGTGTAAGACCTGTCGACTGTAAGTGGATTTTTAAGAAAAAATTAGACATGGATGGAAATGTTCACATCTATAAGGCACGATTGGTGGCGAAAGGTTTCCGATAAATTCAAGGTGTTGATTATGAGGAAACCTTTTCGCCCGTCGCAATGCTAAAGTCTGTTCGGATTCTCCTAGCAATTGCCGCATATTATGACTATGAGATATGGCAAATGGATGTCAAAACCGCTTTCCTTAATGGACATCTAAGTGAGGATGTGTATATGACACAGCCTGAAGGTTTTGTCGATCCTAAAAATGCTGGGAAAATATGTAAGCTTCAGAGGTCCATCTATGGATTGAAGCAAGCATCTCGGAGTTGGAATATTCGTTTTGATGAAGTAGTCAAAGGTTTTGGCTTCATCAAGAATGAAGATGAGCCTTGTGTTTACAAAAAGGCTAGTGGGAGCGCACTTGTGTTTCTGGTCCTATATGTGGATGACATATTACTGATCGGAAATGATATTCCAATGCTTGAAGCCGTTAAAACCTCATTGAAAAAGAGTTTTTCGATGAAGGATTTAGGAGAGGCGGCTTATATTCTGGGTATTAGGATCTATAGAGATAGATCAAAAAGGCTAATTGGATTGAGCCAAGACACGTACATTGACAAGATACTGAATCGGTTCAATATGCAAGATTCCAAGAAAGGTTTCTTGCCAATGTCACATGGCATTACTCTAAGCAAGAGTCAGTGTGCTACGACACCTGATGAGCAAAAGAGGATGAGTACGATTCCTTATGCTTCAACCATAGGGTCGATCATGTATGCTATGCTTTGCACGCGCCCAGATGTTTCCTTTGCTCTAAGTGTTACGAGCAGGTATCAGTCAGATTTTGGTGAACCTCACTGGACAATTGTAAAGAGTATCCTTAAGTACTTGAGAAGAACTAAGGATATGTTCCTAATATTTGGAGGCGAAGATGAGCTCCTTGTAAAGGGTTACACCGATGCTAGTTTTCAAACAGACAAAGATGACTCCAAATCGCAATCCGGTTTTGTTTTCTGCCTCAATGGTGGGGCAGTGAGCTGGAAGAGTTCCAAGCAAGATACGGTGGCTGATTCGACGACAGAGGCCGAGTATATTGCAGCTTCCGAAGCTGCAAAAGAAGCTGTTTGGATCAGAAAGTTTGTTTCTGACTTGGGTGTTGTTCCTAGTGCGTCCAGTCCAGTGGACCTCTATTGTGATAATAGTGGTGCCGTTGCACTAGCAAAGGAGCCTAGAACAACTAAGAAGTCCAGACATATACTGCGAAAGTATCACCTCATCCGTAACTTTGTTGAGAGAGGTGATGTGAAGGTTTGCAAGGTGCACACAGATTCAAACGTTGCTGATCCGTTGACGAAGCCTCTCCCACAATCAAAGCATGAGGCGCACATGAGATCTATGGGTATTAGATACTTACATCAGTGATTCTAGTGTGCGTGGGAGATTTTGTGTCATGAGTATGTTTATGTAATGATAAATAATTGTTATTTGTTCCATGGATGATTATTTTACATTGATTATCAAGTATGTGACTTGTTCGTGAAACTCTTTGTTGAAAATGATATGATTCTAAATTATCCCTAGTTTATGTCGTTGTGTGGGACAACAACGACGTTGAGACTAGCACATGCATTAATTGATGATCATGTTTCACGGATCATGGATATGGAGATATCGGATTAATGATGTGGACACATGTTGGTGAACATGGTGTTGGATTGACCCACTCCAAGACAATGTTGGGATTGTTATTTTGTATGTGCCATCAGTTGTTCTTGAGTGTTATACCTACTGAATCCTTAGACCTGAGATCGCCATTGTTTCTCACTGTGTGTAGTGGTGCATCTTGGGGCTGCTAAACGCTACTCCGTGACTGGGTAGTTACAAAAGCAGCTTACAGGTATGTCATGAAACATGGAATGGGATGTGAGCGGATCAAGATGGAATTTGTCCCTCCTAGATAACGGGAGAGATATCTCTGGGCCCCTCGAGATAGTTGGATTTGAAAGTGCATGGCCATGCCAAAGTGATTAAAGAGTTAATCATGATGACTAAAGGTTAGTTATGAATAGAATCCACTATTAGATCGAGAGAATGGTCGAGCTATCACAAAGGTGGCACGCATCTCGCTTTGAGCTTGACTGGTATCGTGTGGCAAAGGGATCGGTGTATGAGTATATCTATGGTTCGGCCGATATGATCTTTATGTGTATTTGTGAGTCACTATGCCCTGCTAGGTGCCGCTATTGACTTGTGATTCGGAAATGATTTCCGATCACGACCACCTACACATGAACCTAACGGGTCACACACTTAAGGGGTTCGGAATGTTGGAAAGCTTGCATGTATGATTGTCTCTAGTGCAAGTGGGAGATTGTTGGTGATATGCCCAAGAGCCCATCATCACAATACGGTTTAAAGGCCCAAGTGGATATTGATCCAAGAGGGATTAGGGTTACTAATGGGCCTATGAGATAGAAGCCCATTAGTACGCCCTATATATATGAGGGAGGGGGTAGGGGGGCGATGACCTGAGCCGCGCCACCTCCCTAGCCGCCGCCCCTCCCTCTCTCTCGGCCGCCGCCCTTGCCGTGCGTGCGGTGCTAGCACACCGACGCCCGGCGTTTCATCCCCGTACGTGTGGACTCCGTGGAGGCGCTGCTACGACTGCTGCGCTGATCGGCTGCTGGGATCAAGTACTAGGAGCTCGGTTCGTGGGACGTGATCGACTACTTCCTCTACATCGACGCGCGACTTCTTCCGCTGCGCTGCGCGTCTAGTGGTAACGATCTATGATCTTCTATTCGCAAGTATCTTGGGTTTATGCGGTAGTGATGCTAGCGTAGCCTACCCGTTTCCCTACAAATATTTATACCCAACAGTGAGCCGGTGGATCAACAAAATGCTGGAATACAGTTAACATACGGATCTTGCTCTCCTGGTCACCAACATTTGCCTTCGAGCAGTTAAAATAACATATTGCAGCTCCTTTCTTCATGGAGGTCATCATCATCCTCTCCTGGAGCATTTGGACAACAAGATACAACTTCATCGTCAATGAAATTCAGACGACCATCCAGCTTATGAAAGCTTCTTTCGTCCATGAGTTTTCCCTGGATATCCATAGGGCAAAGCAAAAGTACTCCCCAGGCATCAAACTTATGCGTTGTTTTTAATATATAACGTATGGGAGCTCTCCCCTCCTATTTTATCAAAAGAAAAGGACTGCTAAATCTCAAGACCAAACGCAAGCAAGGCTCATGTAAGCTAAGGCACATAAGATCAAATTTTTTTTGCTTTTTGAAGTGATAGAAACAAGTTTTACATGTCATAGAAAACATTTAAGACCACTTAAACTCAGAGACCTAAACTATGCTCGAAACGAGAAAATTGCTATTATGAGACTCCAAACGAGCGGCTTCGCTAAAATAGGACTCTAACGTTCGCTTTGCTAAAATGACATCCGAAACATTTATTTGCACTTCGGAATACATGACATTATGGTTATTCTAATCCATTTGATAATCCTAAATATGTGTATTTTGGCCTGAGATGACAATTTTGCCCTTATTCATTCCAAAGGTGTTGGACGTGGCCCTTGGCTGGACGTGGCCATTGGCTGCTCGCTGGGTGCCTGGCTGCTGTCCATCGCCGCTGTCCATCGCTTGCTGGCCGCCGCTGGCCATGGATGGCTGGCCTCTGCCCGGTAGTACATGTACAGTAATACAAATATTAGAAATGTGTATGTACAGTAATTCAAGCAATGGATAAAATATTGAATTTAGCACAAACAACTTCATCTCATAAAACCATCATCCTGGAAATTACATGCTCATCTCATAAGACCATAATTAAGTTCCAAATGAGGTCCAAATTATATGAAACAAATCATGAGTTTACATCTCATCACACATAATTTAAAATAACATCAAATGTGCAGCTTTCTCTTCGGAGTCATCTTTCTTGGTGCTGCTGCAGTAGGCATCCTCACGGGAGTAGTGGTGTCGGTTTGTGAAGATGTACCAACTCCACATCGCGAGCTTGCTGCAAATGGAAAATACACTAGTTACAATGGAAGCATAGTGTACAATGGAAAATAGACTTCTATGAACTTAACATATTCTCACATTCTAGTGACCCTGCCTGGACTATCCTGTAGGATTTCTTCTCGAGTCGGTCTCCGTGGAGTGCTAGGTTCTGGATGCATTTTTGTCACATTCTTTCTAGGTTGCCTACGCTTCCTACAAGTGATCAAATAAATTAATATTGACATTTTCATTCAAGTTTCTTGATGAAATAAATAAGTTGTTACCTCTTCTTTGCGGTCCCATTGAGTGGACACTTAGCACTAGCTTGCCTATGACCTTTTTCTCCGCATCTTCTACAAGTCATAGGTCCTCTAACCATTTTCTTTCCCTTGGCATCAGTTGGAGCAGTATCATTCTCACCTTCACCCACATTGGCCTCTTTACCATCTTCTTTTCCTTTCCCTTTCTTCTTGTGTCCACCTTCGTCCCATCCCTTCATTCTTAGTTTCCTATGTCTTCCAACAGGTATTTAGTTAGACGTGCACCAACTGATAATGGTAGTTCCACTTGTGGCCATTGGGTTTTATCTATCATCGGCTCAATCTCTCTTCCATAGGCAGCCCTAAACCTATTCACCGAGTAGTACTCATGCACAAATTGTTCTAGGTCAATGCCCCTCTTGTGGGTTACATAGGCCAATACATGTTGACATGGCTTACCGGTGTGCTTCCATTCAAGACAAGTACATGTCCTTTGGGGTAACTTGACAATTGCCTCACAGAAACAATGCCGCTATGGTCCCACACCTCTGCACTCCACTTAGAACATGGTACTAGTCTCAAGTATCCCAAACCTCTAGTATTTGCCCTTAGCTGAACCATAACAGCTGGAAGTATCCTGCCTTCAGGTAGCCTGTATGCAATAGCTCTTCTCTTGTTCCACAGTACCATGATGATTTCTCTAACGTTGTCAGCTAGGTCAGCAACATGTAAGTCCTTGATGTCTCTAATCCGGTTATTAAATGATCAGCAATGTTACTAGTTATGTAGTCACACTTAATCTCTAGATTGAAACCACACCTATAGTATAATAGCTTATGATTGGCTTGTAACCATTGCACAGATTGTGGTGATTCACTTACCATTTTTGCTATATTTTCATAGAAAATCTCCTCCCTATAAACCTTTGTAGCAGGATATGTCTGGCCAAACCTCTATATCTCTTTCTGGAAATTTTTGACCATATGATAAAAGCACTCCCTTTGCTCTGCATTTGGGAATACATTATTCATTGCATTCTCCAAGCCCTTGCAAGCGTTAGAACAAATAGCAAGGAGTGGAGGATCACCAATAGCCTTCTTTAACTTTTCTATGAACCAAGTCTAGTTGTCTGTTGTTTCTGAAGCCATGAAACCATAAGCGACCGAATACATCCAGTTGTGTCCATCAACTGCTACAGCTGCTTCCAAGTGATCATTCCACCTTCCATTAAGTGCAGTAGCATCTACACTTAAATGCGGCCTGCAACCTTCCAAAAAATCATCTATGCATGGTTTAAGTGCACATAAAAAACAGTGAAAATATATCTCACCATCCACTTCAAGAACATCAATCTCAATGACACTTCCGGGGCTGCGCTTCATCACTTTGGCCTTCCACCTAAACGACAACTCAAAACTATCTGACCTTTTGCCAGAAACCTCATCAAGAGCTCTTGTTTTACCCCACCATACGGTGTCATATGCAATTTGACACTTGTCTTCCTTCTCTAACCGTAGTTACAATTCATTACATCCAATTTTTGGTTCAGTTCTTAGTATAGGCATAGCCTTGCTAGCTACCCACTTGCAACTTGGAGTTGTAGTTGACATCCTCATGCTAGACACACATTCATGTTTGTCGACTAAAATGGTTACCTGCAAAATAAAAAATGACATTAATACACAACAAGAAGAATGAATGAATTTATTAACTACAGTTGATATTTATTAACTAAAATGGTTACCTCCACAGTTGCAGTGCCTTTTATTTTCCTGCCATTTATCCTCCAAGGGAAACGACAACCTTCATCACCGGTCTTGCAAAAAGCACTATATATTATCTTACATGACTTCTCTACTTTTCTATCAAACTCGTTGTTGATTGCATATTGCCGCACCGCCAGCTTGAACTCCTCCATGTTTGGGTACACTGGTCCAACCTCCATTGATGGGTTGTTCTTATCATATGAAATAACCATCTCACTTGGCACCTCATCATTAGTTGGAATGGCAGCACCATCAACATTTTTCCCAAATGCATTATCATGCCTCTGTTCATCATTAGTAGGAATGCCGATATTTGGCGCGCTCTCATCTCTGATGCCTAAAAGCTCACACATCTTACTCTCGCTCATAAGTTCAATTCGCCCTTCATCATCATGTGTCTCCACGATTTGTAGTTTTTCCCAATCAATTGGTTCCATATTTTCCCTGGCATGTACATGAGACCTATAAACAAGCGAAACCTAGTTTTACTTTTGTTCACCTACTGTACTGGTGAAAAAAAGCAAGTGCATGCAAAATGTACCTTTGCACTTCAAGGAAAGGAAGATTGTGTTCTATTGCCGGAAGAGGAACGTTAGGCATCATTGTTCTTGCTAGGGCTACAACATCAGTGGGGCCTTCCACTGCCGGTAGTGGCACACCATCGGCAGGCTCGGCCAGTCCTTCTGCAGCTGCGACCACCCCTCCTACCTGGGCGGCCAGCCCTGCCCCGGCTTGAGCAGTGCCTCCAGCAGCCTGGCCCGTTGCAGCTAGGGCTGGACCGCCTGTCTCGGCTAGACCGTCTGTTGACACTAATTTGCACCAACACACTTGAAAACACTAGAACGCGCGGATCGTCAACACGATCTTCACCAACGGGCTCCCTGCGCACAGACCGGTCAGACCGGTTGTAGCGACCGGTCAGACCGGTACTCCAGGCAGATCCGCGAAAACCTAAAACCTCGAGCTCGGGAGGGACCCCGTCGGAGCTCGTGGATCTAGGGTTGCTCTGAAGTCAGCAGGCCACTCAGAACATCCTCGAACGTCGTGGAGACGAGCGAAGAACAGCAAATGAGATTGGAAAAGTTAGGGTTTGGAGGAAAAAGAAAAGGATAAATGTGCAAATCGATCGGGATTACCCTCAATCGGCCATGGCCCTTCATATATAAAGGGTGGGGAGGTCTGTACCCGTTAGAAGTCGGAACCCTATCAAATCTCATGTCAAAATACAACTCCTAATTCGGATTGAGCGTTTCGGACCGGTCTGACCGCTCTGGACCGGTCTGACCGGTCAGACCGGGGTGCAAGTCTTTCGGGAGGCATAACTCCCTCGACCGCACTTCAAATTGGACGTTCTATATATGCATTTCGATCGTCTCGATGAGATCTACGCAATGGTGTAGTCCATTTGGCAATTTGACAAACTTATCTAGACCAGTCTGACCGGTTTAGAAGAGAGGTATGACCGGTCTGTCCAGATTGTCCAGAAAACCTGAATCGTGCCAATTTTGGGTGTCAACATATGCCCCCCTGTTTCTTGGTAAAGCTTGCGTGCCAAGAAACATTTCTCAAAGCCCAAAAATGCACTTGAACAATGAGAAGCACCTATGCACAAATCACCTCTTGCTTTCAATGACGATAGTGTGTATGACCATGTCATCTGGTGCAAGTAGGATAAGCCTAAGTATAAATTATCTCGGCTGTGAATCATGTTCTTCAAAAGAACCACTTCGGTCTATTTAGAAGAATAATCTGTAGCAATTAACACGAAGCAATTCCTCTTTGAAGATGGAGGATTAATTTAATCAATAAAATCCAAATCCTCAACCTCGGAATGACCATGATTTGATAATAGGATGTATCAACACAGTGGGCAAACTGCTGACATTCTTAACACCCCTTATACTGCTTGAAAGAATCAGACATCATGGCAAGCTCGTACAAATCGGCTCTTCAAAACAACTACTTCATCTTTGGAGCCGATTGATGTATACCACAAATATCTTCATGAACGTTCCTCATGGCAACTTTGGCCTGATCTGAGCTCAAACATTTAAGAAATAAATATTCAGCTATTCAACGATAGAGCTTATCGTTGAATAAAACATTTTTAAGTGTTATCCGCCAAATATCCTTTTCTGCACCGCGACCAAGATCTTTAGATAGGAGATTACAGGAACCCTCCAGTCCTGATCTTAGTGATGAATCACCTTTCATAGCCGAATTGGTGTCTCCAGCAGTCTGGACGGTCAGACCGGTTGCATCGACTGGTCGGACCGGTTCGTCCAGATCCTACAACTTGGCTTTTGCTTGCATCAACTTTCGAATATGAAAATATTTCTTCATAATTTATTAGCCAGATGCTTGCTTAGCCATAGCAATAGCCTGTCCATTCTATTCCCTTGGTATATATCTTATAACAAATTCATTGAAGGAAGAAATAATATCGAGGTACTTGTCAAGATATGCATTTAAATATCCATTTGTCGGTGTCCCGACCCGGGGGCCCGGATCCCAACTAGTAAATGCTGCGTGTTTCCTCGTCCCAGATGTTGATGCAAGAGGCAACACAGTAACACATGGGTTTATCCTGGTTCCGGCCACAGCGCCGTACGTCCAGCAAAGGGGTTGTGCGAGGGCACTGTATTATCTTGCACCCGGAGTGCTTGTAGTAGGGGGTACAAGCGAGGCGAGAGAGAGAGGGAGGCTCCCAAGTCTCTGCTAGAAGAAGAGTCGGTTGAGGTGAGTGCTCAGTGGTGCTGAGAGGCGACGATGATCGCGAGTGTGGGTGACTGTGGTCGCTGATGTCCAGAACGTCCGAAAAAAGTCCCCCTTAAAGGGAGCCTGCCTCCTCCTTTTATAGTCACAAGGAGGGGCGGTGTACATAAGTAGGAGAACGTGGAAGTCGTCGTCTTCCCCCAAATCGCGGAGGTGCAGTGGTCGAACACTGTAGGAAGTACACTGTGGGGCATGGTGCCGGGCGTGGCAGTCGTCCTGGATATCGTCCTTAGTCCTGCGGAGATCGCGTCGGCGTTCTGCCAGGTCCTGCAGGCGGCGTGGTCGTCATTGTAGGGCGTACAGGCCTCCAGATGTGGTGTTCCGTGGGCCCTACAGGTCGGGGTCCTGCGTGCCCTAGCGGTGGCGGGGTACGCAGCGGTCCCGGACCCCCTGGACGGAGTGCTGGCGTGCACGCTAGGAGGTCCGGGAGACACGTGGAGGTCCCGGACCCCTCGAGAAGGGAGATCCGTGACTCTGACTACGAGTGATGGGCGTCCCTCTTCGAGGGGCTCGTGGCGACATCGGGCCCCCTCCCAAGCAGGAGGTGGGCCCCGGGCCATACGTGTGATGAGGTAGAGTCCGGTCGGCCGGAGTTGGCAGAACAGTGACGGGAGCAGTGCCGAGCGCGTCTTGTCCCGCGTCGCAGGTCCCACTGTGTGCTTCCACAGCGTCCGGGATGGCGGAGCAGTGACCGGAGTTGGTGGATGGGACTTCGGTCACAGCCACTGTGGGGAATGGCGGCCTGACGTCGTCTGCCCTAGGCGCTGTGGAGGAGTGTTTGGCTTTTAATGCCCCCGTACGACGGGTGGGTGAGCGGCATGGCCGTTTGTCCCTTATGCCGAGGTGTGACCTCGAGCGAGGCGGAGATGAGTTACCTGCTCGAGGGAGGTTCGCTGCCCTCGAGCGAGGCAGAGATGAGTTACCTGCTCAAGGGAGGTTCGCTACCCTCGAGCGAGGCGGGGATGATTTGCCCGCTCGAGGGCAGATTCGCTACCCTTGAGTGAGGCGGAGATGTGGGGTGCGGTCGAGGGTCCCCGTGGGAGCCCTCGAGCATGGCAGAGATCGTCCCGTGGGCCCGAGAGGGGTGCGAATGGGCCGCATGCTAGGCTTCTTTGAGTCCTTTCCTTTCTTCCAGATTGGAAGGAGGTCATGGGCCTTCGTGGGCCTGGTTGCCTTAACACGTGTTTGCATTTTTTAGAGTGATCTTAGTACCCTGATTAGGGTGTCCCTAATCGTGATACCCGACAGTAGCCCCCGAGGCTTTGTCGAGTCAATGGATTCGGCCAAAGGATAATTCGGCGATTTTCCCCTATGAAGTGACCGATCGGTGTTGTACACCCGCCAGGCGCACCTGAGTGACGGCCCTACGGATGTGACAATTCTTCGGTCGGGGTAGTGTGCCTGTGAAGAGAGTTCTTCAAGGCGCGTGCCTTTTTCGGTTTGTTCTGGGGACAAGACGTGTCCGCGCGCTGAGGGGGCCAGGGCGACAATGGCGCCGGCTGCTCAGCAACTGGCGCTTCCGTCGCGCTTTCCCGCGCTCAGGGCCTTGGCCCTGTTTTCCCTGGTTGTCTTGTGGCGCGCCGTTCGAGGGCGGTCAGCCTGAGCCGATGCTATGTCGCTCAGCGTCCAGGGTCCCGGCTTTATTTTGTTCGGTCGCATCTCGGCATGGTAACCGAGGGTATGTTCCGCTCGTGGGAGGCCGCGCCGTCACGGGCGGTCCAAACCTCTACCCTTCAGCAGGCTTGGAGCTTGGTGCCCGGCGCAGCTATAAATAGGGGTCGTGGGATTCCCTTTCCTCTCCAACTTCCCAGCTCTTTATTCTTGCATCGCCTAAGTCTCGTAATGTTTTCCTTTGCCTTTCATGACCGGCCCCCAGATGGGGTGGCCTGGCTTTTTTAGGCTCTGGTGCTAGAAGAATGCTTGCGATCGGTGGGGGAAGACCGGAGAGGGCGTGCGCACCATCCCCCAGCTCCAGTGGGGTCAGCAGAAGAGCATTGGGCCTGTGGGGTCCTACTCCTGGGATGTCCCCTAGCCTGAAGGGGGATGGAGACGCCTAACCATGGCGCTGGTGCCTGGTCCGGTGGCTGTTCTTCGCATCGTCCCCCCTGGCAACAAAGTTGCTCTCGGGGAGATGGTGTGGAGGGTGCTGTCCGCCAGCTCGACCCCCCGCATAGTCTTCGGTGGAGGAGATGCTAGAAGAAAGCTTGCGAGGAGAGCATCCCTAGCAGCCTGGTCGTTGCGCCAGCCTGGGGGCTGTTTTTCGCATCCCTAGCAGCCTGGTCGTTGCACCAGCCTGGGGGCTGTTTCTCGCATCCCTTCTTCGTCGCTTGCTCCTCCCCAAGACAGGGAAAATTGCCATGCAGGTGGCAATGTGTTTGTACCTTTCGACGGCTTCGTGCCGGTAACCCTTTGTAATCTTTATTTGCATCGAGCAATAAAGTCCCTTTCTCCTTTACGGGAAGGATGACCGAGGGTATTGGGATGTACAGAGGGTTACAGTCCTCGAATATGTGTGAAGTTTCCTCCGTGGGGGCGCGTCAGCGCACCCTCGGGTGTAGCCCCCGAGGCCTTGGAGGAGAGTTTGTTCTCGTCCAAGGGCTATAAACATCGCCCGCTGGGTTGCTCCACAGGGGTGGCGGTCTAGCGTCTTTTTCAGCCAGCATCGGCACTCTTTCAGCCGCCCTCGACATTCTTGGTGCTGGTACTGCGACCCGGCGTTCGGCTTAACCATCAGGCGGGCGCGCGTTAATAGCGGGGGACTTAGTTAGACACGCGGGACTTCGTAGTCGACGATCGTCGACTTATTAGAGGGTGCGGCCCGAGCCGCGGTGTGCGACGAGCCCCCGAGCCCCGGCCTGCGTGAAGGCATTCAGGGGAACCCTCGACTTTGATTACGACCCTCGTCGCCCTTCCACAGGGAGGAGGGGTGAAGCGCACCATGCTACCCATGCCCGGGCCACGAGCTATGGCTGCTTCAGCGAGCTGTTAGCGGGTAGTTCAAGCGGACGTCCGTGCCCCGTTCGATAAGGGTCGGCTTGTGGTCCATGGACACGTCTCATAGAGCGCTTGCGAGGGTTCGCTAGGCGGGGCTCGGATCCGTTCGATAGGATCCGAGGGCTCGATGCTCTCCCTCGATGGAATCCCCCTTCTAGGTACCCTCAACTGGCCTTGAACACTGCGTTCGAGGGTAGCTTGTACGACACGTCCATGCAGTCCCTGACTTTGACGATCTGGGGCACCTGTCGAACCCCCGATGGGCTAGGCTTCGAACCCCTGATCAGTAAGGCCTCGGAATGTGATACCTTCGAGGGAAAAGAGACCCCCGGAAGGAATATTCTGTCATGATTCGAGAATGGCGTGGAGTCGCCGGTCGCGCGGGCGGGTCTTCCGCTGGTTGTGGGCGACGTGGCCCGATTCGTGCGGTGCGGTGCGGGCGCGCCTTTTCAGGCGGCAGCCTCGGGCAGACGAAGCGGCGTGGGCGGCGGCTGACGGATGGGGTAGTGCAACAGTCGCGCCGCGCCCGCCAGTTACCGTGCCGCAGTTATTGCTGCATGCGCGCGTGGGAGACTCTGCGGCCGTGGGGCCCAGCCGTCAGCGACAGCGAAATCTACTGCATTCAATGCGGTAGATTTGGGCTATGGCGGTGGACCCACCTATCGCGGTGAATAAAAACGAAGAGAAAGGGGTTGTTTGGGCTCACCTAGCCATTTTCCTTCGTTTCGCTTCGCCTTCTCCGCCTCCCCTGCATCCTGAGCGCACAGCCAAGAACGAAAGGAGGAAGAGGAAGGAGAGTGAGGGCGCACCTTAGCCATCCCGGAGCCTTCATTCCCACATTCCCCCTCGACTCGAAGAGATGTCGAATGTCCAGGAGCCCTTGCCGTGGGGGAGGTCCTCCGCCACCGTGGCAGTTCTGGAGTAGTTGGCTGCCGACCGGCTGTTGCCGCTGAACACCGTCTCGGGGGCGCCGGCGTGGATCTCCCCGCTGCCAGAGGAGACCGAGCCGAAGCCTCCCCAGGGCTATGTTGTGAGCTTCGTGCGTCTTCACGAGCGAGGCTTCGGCATCCCCGTCTGCAGGTTCATGCGGGCGTTGTGCGACTACTACGGAGCAGAGCTGCATAACTTCAGCCCCAACTCCATCTCGCAGGCAGCGGTCTTCGTCGCCGTCTGCGAGGGGTACCTCGGCATCGAGGCCCATTGGGATCTATGGATCCACCTATTCCGCGGCGAACTCTTCGTCGAGAATGCGCGGGGCCAACCGAAGCGGTTCGCGCGCTGGTGGCCTGACGCTTCACGTGCGCCCATACCGGAAGAACTTATACATCCCAAGCAAGATGACGACGAACAACGCCGGGTGGAGCCGAGGGTGGTTCTACCTTTGGAACTACAGCGCGTGCTCCCGGCGTTTACCAATAGGGTACTCCGGGAGCGACCAGCGAAGTGGGACTGGGGGGTTTCGCCCCAGCGCAACAAGCCAAGCTCGGAGTCCTCACCGACGCGCTGGCGCTCCTGGCGAAGAAGGGGCTGACGGCGGCAGCCGTCATCACTAACTTCCACTGGTAGATGGTGATCCCTCTCATGGAGAGGGCCCTGCCGATCTACAAGCTCACCCCCGGGGTCAAGGCTTCGGGCTCGAGGACAGCGGCCGAACTGCTTCCCCGCAATGCCGCCGCCCGGAGGGCGAAGTACGCGGTGGTGGAGTTCCCCAACGATCCCGAGGATCTTTGGGGGATCAAGATGTGTCCCGAGGCGGGGTACATTTCTCTGGTAAGTCTTGATTCCAGATTCGTCGTGTGTCTTGTGCAGCCCCTTCTTCCTTGTCCCCTGACTTCAACTCGGTCGTGCTTTGCAGGGGTTGAAGTGCCACCCCTCGAGGCCCCCGGTTCCAAAGGCGGAAGGACGCGGCGGAGGCGAGGCCGAGAGGAAGAGGAAGCGGAAGGCGAAGCACGACAAGGCACGCAAGATTGCACGCTCGGAGGGGAAGCCGCAGCCCGCCATGCCCGAGTCCACAAACGAGGAGGAGGAGGAGGCCTCGGATGCCAAGGGCACCTTCTGGGGGACGACAGGGTGGCAGCGGGTGCGAGTTCCCCTCCGACCTATCGGTGGGATGATGATGAGGGGGCGTCGGCAGCGCCGGAAGAAACAAGGACCACGGCGGAGTCATCGGCGGATCCGTCCCTCGAGGGGGCGGAGCGGGAGTCGTCCCCTCCGGCGGCGGGTGAGGAGACACCCGCGCCCCAGGTGCTGATTCCTAGCGACGAGTCTGCGGCGGGCGCGGAGGCGCCCGTGCTGACAGCCTCGAGACACTAGGCTGACCCGAGGGGGGCTCCCTCGGGACAGTCTTCGAGGGGCAACGCGGTGCCGCGGGCCCGAAGAAGCGGTATGAGAAAGTGGAGCATGAGCGCCCGATCCGGGTAAGTAGACTCGGACTTTATTTCTTTTGTCTGTTTGGTCGATTTCTCGGCCCGTTGTCCTCAGCTTTTGTTCCTCGATTTCCAGCCCCGGGGCCGCTGCCAAGGATGCGGTCCTGCTCGCCCCCCTCAAGGCTCTCAAGACCAGGGCACGCAGCACGCCGCACACGGCGCTGGAGCCCCTGCCTGCCGTGGACCTCGTGGCGGAGGCCGCAAAGCTGCGGGAGGCGATGGCTCGAGGGGCCCAGGTGGCCCAGCAAGCTCGAGCTCAGGAGGAGGAGGGCGACGTCGGCCCAAGCGGTGCCGAAGCAGCCGCTCAGGCTGACGACGTCGAGGAGACCGGCCGGGGCGGTGCGGCTGGCGCGGCCCGGCCGGACATCGAAGTTGAGGCCGGTCAGGGCAACGCGGCCAGCGCCGGTTGTCCGGTTACAGAGGGAGAAACTGGTGGGGGTGCGCAGGTACGCCCCGCTGGCTATGTGGAGGTGGAGACCCTCATCCTCGAGTCCCCGAGGGCTAAGGTCAAGAGCGTCACAGAGGAGACGGCGCTAGGGGCTCCGGAGGTGGAAGGAGCCCCCGTCTCGGAGCCAACCGAGGCCCGGGACGAGGGTATCGTTGCAGTGATGCCGGTGCAAACGGCACAAGGAATCATGGTGCCGGTGGTGCAGCTGCCGGACAACAGCGAGGAATACGGGGATTCGATGGACATCGACCCTGCTGCTGCGGCAAGCGCCGCCGCGCACATCGCCGAGTTCGCATCGGCCAGCGCGGATGTGCTCGAGGCGGGGACGTCTGAGGTGCCTCATCACGGGGCGATCGTCCCGTCCGGGCTCCCCTCGGAGTTTCTCCGCAAAGAGCAAGTGGAGGAGGAGGCCAGGAATGCGCAGCTCGACGTTGGCCGCGAGATCCTGCAAGCCCTCGACCGCGCCTTCCAGCTCCATCAGAAGACGGATTACCAGGTCAGCCAGGTAAACACTTTCCCCTGAACATTGCTCGGATTCGATTTGACTTTAACGTGCTTTTACCCACGCCCTCCCACTTGCAGCGGCTGAGGGAAATCTCGCGCGAAAAGAGCGCCGAGGTGACCCGGATGTACTCCTAGATGAGCCAGCTTGGGCAGCACAACACCGAGCTAGTGCTCAAAAACATCGAAGCCAACACTAAAATGGCAGATCTGGGAGCGCGTCAGTAGGCGCTGGAGGAGAGTTTGGCACGGGCAACCGGTGAGCGGGACGTCCAGAGGGCCGCAGCAGAGCAGAAGGCTCGGGAGTCCGAGGTGCAGGCTGCCGAGCTGCAACACCTCCGGACGGCGCTCAATGAGAAGGCTCGGGAAGCCGAGGCGCAGAGCACCGAGCTACAGCGCCTCAGGACAGTGCTCGAGCAGCAGGAGACCGAGCTCCTCCACAAGGAGGTGACCATTGTCACGCTCACCGAGACCCTCCGGGAAAAGGGTGAGGCCCTCGAGGAGAAGTAGGTGGCCCTCCAGAACGTGGGGACCGCCCTTAAGGAGAAGGAAAACTCCTTGTCCTTGCTCGAAGAAGCCGCCCGAGTCTAGAGGGAAGAGGCGCAGAAGAGTATCGCGGGTAAGTGCCTTCGAGTTTTCGTTGGTTTGTTTCTTTTCGTAGCTTACGTTTGATTTCCTTTGCTCAGAGCTGAGGCAGAAGGTGGCGGATGAGTCCGCGGCGAAGGAAGCAGTCCACACTGCACTCGCGGTGGCGCAGGCGGAATTCGCTGAGCTGGAGCAAACCGCCGTGAGCGTGTGCCAAGGGCTCGAGGGGGAGGGTGCCGTCTCGGGCAGTTCGGTGATCAGCCGCCTACGAGCGCTAGGCGGGCGGATTGCCGAACACGCCAAGAGTACCTTCCGTCTCGGTGTCCTGCGGGCCCTCACCGTGGCCTCGACACACTACCTCATGGATCTCCAGAGGGTGTCATCGGGGTACATCGTTCCCGATGACGCTGATGCAGACGCCGCGTCGGCCATTATCGACGATGCTGACGCAGCCACGGAAGAGTTCGCCACAGTCCTCGCCGAGAAGCTCGAAGCGGACATCCCTCCCATTGCCGAATTCGACGCCGCTGAAGACCCGCAAGGGGGGATGGCAGCCTGTAGGAAGTCTGGGCCTCGAAGCCCATGTAATAGATTAGCATTTGTTGTAATCGCACTTCATACTTATGAATAAAGAATTTCGTTATTGTTGAAATCGACTGTGTGGCCCATCGAGGCCTTGTGTGTTCGAGCCTATGTTTTCTTTACTTTATTTCCGTATTCTCGTATGCGACTTAGATAAACTTCTGTGAGGGATTTCGCGTCCATAAGCAACGTAGGCGTGGGGTGGTGAGGGGGGTGCGGTATCCCGGAGGCGTAGGCGGCCCCACGACTCAGCCGGCCCCGTACCGTAGTTGCCTATGCCTCACGTCCGTTTTTTCCAAGTATACGAGAAGCTTAAGGTCGAGACAGAAGTATTTCGAAAAAATGTTGGCTATTTTTTTTGACGTTCGGGGGTTCCCCCTAGTAGCCCCCGAGGGAGGCTTAGCTTTGTCGAGGGTAAAGCCAAGCGTACCTCAGTGTTCGTGCACATCCGAGCCCTCGAGGGTCCAGAAGGTTCCCAAAAATAAAAAAGTAAAGCGTACTTCTTTATTATTTCGGGAAATCGAGAGTGCGAGTACAAATGATGTACAAATAGCTAGGAATTCTAAGGATACAAGTGACGTAGCTGTTGTATGTTCCAAGCGTTGGTGAGGACTTCGCCGTTTTTGTTCGCCAGCTTGTACGTGCCGGGTTTGAGCACCTCGGCGATTATGTAAGGTCCTTCCCATGGCGGTGAGAGCTTGTGGTGGCCCCTGTTGTCCTGTCGAAACCTGAGCACCAAGTCCCCTTTATCGAGGTCTCGGCGTCGGACTTTCTGTGCCTGATACCTTCGTAAGGACTGCTGGTAGCGCGCAGAGTGTAGGAGCGCCACATCTCGAGCCTTGTCCACTTGATCCAGCGAGTCTTCGCGAGCTCGATGGTTCTGCTGCTCTTGGTATGCCTTGAGGCTTGGCGACCCGTACTCCAAGTCCGTGGGGAGTATGGCTTCGGCGCCATAGACAAGGAAGAACGGGGTAAAGCCAGTGGCTCTACTTGGGGTCGTCCTCAGGCTCGAAATGACCGAGGGTAGCTCCGTGAGCCACCTCCGGCCAAATCTGTTCAACTTGTTGAAGATTCTTGGCTTCAGTCCTTGGAGGATCATGCCATTGGCACGCTCCACTTGCCCGTTCGTCTGTGGGTGTGCCACAGCCGACCAATCCACATGTATGTGGTAGTTGTCGCAGAACGTCAAGAACTTCTTACCTGTGAACTGGGTGCCGTTGTCGGTGATGATCGAGTTCGAGACCCCGAACCTGAAGACAATGTCGGTGAAGAATAGAACCGCTTGCTCAAATTTGATCTTGCCGATGGGTCGAGCCTCGATCCACTTGGAGAACTTGTCGACTGCCACCAGCAAGTGGGTGAAGCCCCCGGGCGCCTTCTACAGCGGACCAACGAGGTCTAGTCCCCACACGGAAAACAGCCAAGTAATGGGGATGGTCTGCAGAGCATGGGCCGGGAGGCGAATCTTTCGAGCGTAGAACTGGCCACCCTCGCAGGTCCGTACGACGTCGGTGGCGTCGGCGACCGCGGTGGGCCAGTAAAAGCCTTGCCGAAACACGTTACTCACGAGGATACGTGGTGCGGCATGGTGGCCGCAGACGCCAGCGTGGATGTCGCGGATCAGCTCCTTGCCCTCGGGGATGGGGATGCATCGCTGCATGACGCTCGAGGGACTGCGCTTGTATAGCTCGTTGTCGATTAGAACGAAGGACTTGGCCCGCCTGGCGAGGCACCGCGCCTGATCACGGTTCGAGGGTAGGACCCCTCGAATCAGCCAGTCAAGGTACTGGACGTGCCAATCTTGCGAAGTGGGGGCCTCGTCGACTTCCATTGCTTCGGCCTCATCTGCGGAGGTGGTCCCGAAGTCAATGTTCATGGGGTCGACCCCGTCTGACGGGGGGTTCCCGCTAGAGGGCCCTGTGGACGAGGGGCCTGGCTCCGTCGGATCTGTGAATTCGACGGAGGGCTTGGTGATGTCGCAATCGAAGATGTTCGGGGGGATGGTGGCCCGCCCCGACGCGATCTTGGCTAGTTCGTCGGCGTCCTCGTTGTACTTGCGCGGGACATGGTTGAGTTCTAGGCCATCGAATTTGTCCTCGAGGCGGTGCACTGCTTTGCAGTATGCCTCCATCTTCAGGTCATGGCAGCTAGATTCCTTCATCACTTGGTCGACGACGAGTTGAGAGTCGCCACGCACATCAAGGCGTTTGACACCGAGCTCGATGGTGATGCGGAGGCCACTGAGGAGGGCCTCGTACTCTGCCATATTGTTAGATGCGGGGAAATGCAAGCGTGAGATGAAGAGGAGGCCGGCGCCGGCGCCGGTTTTCATCACCGACCCGTCAAAGTACACAGTCCAGCATTCGGCCTGGATTTGCGGTGGGGGTAGCTGAATGTCCATCCATTCAGCCACGAAGTCGGCCAAGATTTGTGACTTGATAGCTTTGCGGGGGTCGTAGGTGAGAGTCTCTCCCATCAGCTCCACAAACCATTTGGCAATTCTACCCTCAGCTCCCCGGTTGCAGGCTATCTCTCCCAAGGGGAAAGATGAGACCACGGTGACGGGATGGGCCTCGAAGTAGTGGCGCAGCTTGCGCTGAGCCAAAACCACTGCGTAGAGCAGCTTCTGAATCTGCGGATAGCGTATCTTAGTTTCAAACAACACCTCGCTGATGTAGTACACCGGCCGTTGGACGGGCAGAGCATGGCCCTCCTCTTGTCTTTCGAACACAATCATCGCGCTGACCACTTGGGTCGTCGCATCTACGTACAGAAAGAGGGGCTCGCCGTCCGTGGGTGGTGTGAGAATGGGGACGTGAGTGAGCGACACCTTCAGCCTTTCAAGGGCTTCTTGGGCTTCGGGGGTCCACGTGAAGCACTTGGTTTTCCTCAAGAGACGATACAAGGGTAAGCCTTTCTCGCCGAGGTGCGAGATGAACCGGCTGAGGGACGCTAGGCATCCAATGACCCTCTGCACCCCCTTTAGGTCTCGGATCGGTCCCATCCGAGCGATGGCCGAGACTTTGTCAGGGTTGGGCTCGATGCCCCGCTGGGAGACAATGAAGCCCAAGAGCATGCCTCGAGGCACCCCGAATACGCACTTCTCGGGGTTGAGTTTTACCCATTTGGCCCGTAGGCAATCGAATGTGATCCTGAGATCAGCAACCAGGTCGTCCGCCTTCCTGGATTTTATGACGATATCGTCGACATATGACTCTACGTTCCGCCCGAGATGGTCTCCGAAAACGTGGAGCATACACCGCTGATATGTAGCTCCAGCATTTCTGAGGCCAAAGGGCATCGTGGTGTAGCAGTACATGCCGAAAGGTGTGATAAAAGAAGTCGCGAGTCGGTCGGACTCTTTCATCTTGATTTGGTGGTAACCGGAGTAAGCATCAAGAAAGGATAAAAGTTCACACCCCGCAGTTGAATCTACAATCTGATCAATTCGTGGTAAAGGAAAGGGAACCTTCGGACATGCTTTATTTAAGCTAGTGTAGTCTACACACATCCTCCAGTTTCCATTCTTTTTCTTCACTAATACAGGATTAGCTAGCCACTCGGGATGGAATACCTCCTTGATGAACCCAGCCATTAGAAGTTTCTGCAACTCCTCGCCGATCGCACGGCGCTTGAGCTCGTCGAAGCGTCGTAGGCGCTGCTTCATCGGCTTGGAGTTGGGTTGGACATCAAGGGAGTGCTCGGCGACCTCCCTCGGTATGCCAAGCATATCCGAGGGACTCCATGCAAAGATGTCTGCGTTGGCGTGGAGAAAATCGACGAGCACCACTTCCTATTTGTCGTCGAGGGTGGCGCTGATCTGCAACGCCTTGTCGTCGGCGTAGCTCGGGTCGAGGGGCACCTTCTTGATACCCTCGGCGGGTTCGAAGCTCCCGGCGTGTCGGTGCGTGGAGTCCAAGGCCTTGCCTGCCATCTTGTCGAGGGTGGCTGCGAGGGCCTCATCCTCCGCCTGAGCCTCCGCGTGATCAATGCACTCGACGTCGCACTCGTAGGCGTGCTCGAACGAAGATCCGATGGTGATGACGCCCTTCGGACCCGGCATCTTCAGCTTGAGGTAGGTATAGTTGGGGATGGCCATGAACTTGGCATAGTAGGGACGACCAAGAATGGCATGATAAGATCCCCGAAACCCCACCACCTCAAAGGTGAGTACTTCCTTGCGGAAGTTGGCTGCCGTGCTGAAGCAGATAGGCAGGTCGATCTGGCCGAGGCACTGGACGCGCTTCCCCGGTGCGACGCCATGGAATGGCGACTTGCTTGGGCGAAGCTTGTCCAATCCAATCCCCATGAGCTCCATGGTGTGGGCGTACATGATGTTTAGGCTGCTGCCTCCGTCCATGAGTACCTTGGAGAAGCGGGTGTTGCCTGTGACACCCTAGGTGTCTGTACAGTAGTTGTGTATCTATTGTTTGCATCATGTGCTTGAATTGCTTGAAAAAGGATCTTTTTGTAAATATAAAGGTTATATGTGTAATTATGATTTTATGCAAGGTCCTTTTCATAGTTATATTTGAATAGGTTGTGAAATTATAGCTTTTGTGGAGGGTGTTTTTGCAAAATTCAGTGCATTTATTACATGGTAGCAAATTTTGCTTTTAAGTCTAAATTTAAAGTGAAATTACCTTGAAAAAGACAAAATTCCTGGAATTCAAAATCCCTCCTATGTTTTTAAAAATAGCTCTTGAATCTTTGATCAAATAAATTTTTGCACAACATCAAAGTTGTAGATCTTGAAAAATTGAACAACTTTCATGTTGGGCACTTTTCCATTTGAGCTTTAGTTTAAAAGTTATTGCTTGTTTACATTTGGGTCCCTGGAAATTTCAGAAATTGCAACTCAGTCCACCTTTCTTCTTCCCACTCTGCTTCTCTGTTCAGCGCCGCCGGCGTGTCGCCGCGCCGCCCACCGCTCTGGGCCGCCTCCCCAGCGCCACCTCCTGCCTGCTAGCACTAGTATTATGGTAGTTTGTTCTTGTAACACTAGTATTTTTGTAAAAATTTCGTGGTCAGTTCTCATGTGAAGCTATTTCTTTGATTTAATCCTTGTTTAGTAGACTTTAATTATGATAAATAATTTATGCTGTTGATAAATCATGAAAATATTTCTGAGTAATCTTTCTGAATAGTTTAGCTTGTAAATGAAGTTTGAGCCCCAGTTCATGAATAGAACAGAAGATAAAAATGAATCTTATTAATCTGATGTCTGTTTTGTTTATTTTCTCATAGTTAATTCCCTATAGATAAAATCATGAAAAATTCACAGTAGCTAACTTATCCCTTTTGAGATCTACTGTTAAATTTTGAGCTTCTTTTTTTGCTGTAGATTAATCTGTGTAATTCAATCTTATTCTAGGTGTGGTCTGAATGATTTAATTTTTATGAATAAATGGCTACATGTTTTGGCATGAATTTTACAGGATAGCTTACTCTGTTAATTTTTTGTTTAGGGTAATTTTTGCAAAATTTATTACTGTTTTTGCTCTGAGTTGTTAATTTATTAGCAAACCTTGATTTGATTGCTATAGGAATCAACCACCACTCACTTTATGAAGTTAGTATAGCTTTCTTGTGCTGTTGATCATGATGTCTTGTGTAGTTAGATTTGTTAATTAACTACTCTACAAACGATTGCCCATGTGTGTTTATAATACTATTTTTGCATTACATATAGATACGACTGCTTTGTCGGACGGGACGTACGAGCTGATCCCGGATTCCGAAGGAGGTGATCTCGAAGCTCAAGCGAACACTACGGTACTAACTGAAGCCCCGGACTAAAGTTCGGAAGAGCCTAGAGCTGAAATAGTTAGTGACTACCGAGAAGGCAAGCCCTGGACAAAACCTATATTTCAAATCAATATCATTTACTGTTATTACTTACTTGTGCATTTACCGTTCTTAGGATTTGAATTGAAACCCTAGATGCATGATCCTAGGAACCTATGTACTGAACACTAGACCTGAGTTCGGATAATTGCTAAGCTTATAGGACCGGTAAAAGTCGAGTGATTGCCTGTCACTCGCGAGCTTTATAAGAACTGCTTGTTTACTTTCTGTTATCAATATAAGGACGACGGACGGGGTTGTGTTCGATATCATGACTTTATGTGAGACCCCGTCTGTGTTGATGAACTTGCTAAGATCGCAGTGTGTGGTAGTGCTGGTTAAGTTTTTGAACGTACTAATCACATGCCGTAAATATGGTACGCGGCAAGCCTAGTAGCCGATTGGACCGGGGAGTGGATATACCTTTCACTCTCTCTTAGGGATAGGTTTTATTTTTATGTTGCGCAACACTACGACTTCAAGGGACAAGGTTCGGCCTTGGAGCCCGGTAGTCGGGGAGAGTGACCCTATCCACAAGCCGGAAAGAAAGGTAAACGGTTGTTTGGGAACGACCCGACGGTGTTCCAGACGTGTGTGTTAGGTTTGCCTGGCCAGGTTAAGAAATTAGATTCGAATCGTCTGCTTCTCACAGTTTGGGACTGCTTGATCTCTTTGCCACACAGAGTAATAAGAGCAACAATATTATGATCAATCTTGATGTTTGCTTAGAAGTTCTACCATGATTGGTTAGTAGTTGCTTACATAGAATGGTTAATCAACTAGAATCTTGAAAGCTAAAACTTGAAAGTAAGGACCTACTCTTTATTGCTTTTCAGCAAAAGGAAAACCAGAGCCTCACTGAACCTTGCATAGTCTAGCTAAAGTGGGCTACGTATACCCGTTGTCGGTTAAGTCTCGCTGAGTATTAGAATACTCAGCCTTGCTGTTGAAACCCTTTTTCAGGTATGAGTTTTGAGGATCAGATCGCTAGCTTGACCTATCCTTGCTCGTTGCCTCCTGGCTGGTCCGTAGAGTGGGATACGTCTTCGACCGGCAATGACCATGACGAGTGATACCATGCTTGGGCTAGCATGGTATACTTTTGCGACGTGTTGTAGCCGTCGTGTTTTATCTTCCGCTGTCTAAACTCTGAACTTATAGTTGGCTTGTATAACTGTTTCACTTAAGTTGGCTTTGTAATAATGGTTTGAACTGGTTTGTAATCATTACTATGCCTGTGTTGTAAAATTGTGGTTGTAATATCTCTGGACTCGCCTTCGTGCGGGGTATGCTTGTTCGATCCGAGAACCGGTGGTTGTATCGGGACGTTACCCGACAGACCAAGAATTGTTCCGTTTGAAGTGCGTTTGAGCTGGTGTTGCCTTTATGGTGATGGCCTGCGCACTTGAACTAGGATAATTCAGGTGGTTCTGCCACAGCTGGTATCCGAGCTACAAGCGTACACCAGAGGTGTTGGAACCTTAAAAATCGTTTTCCGTTTAAAATTTGACCAACAAGAATTTCGGAAAACTACGTTGGATTCGTTAAGGGTTGTGCATAGAACGTAAAGTCCTAGGGAATTTATGGGAACTACTAGGTGGTTATTTATGTATGGTTTATGTTATCTGACTTCCAGCACATTACGTTTTTGTCAAACCATACTCACAAGCAACTCTTAATTCCTGTAACGACGCACCTACGTTAAGGTAAGATGATAAGGATCCTCAGTCAGCTGAGGGAGTCTGACCTTCCCGTCGGTGATGCGAGCCGAACGCTGCCCTCAAGCAGTGGCTTACTTGAGGTGCTCCCAATATACCAACTATTAGTTGACTATATTGGAAGTAAAGTGTACTTAGTCAGCTGAGGGAGTCTGACCTTCCCGTCAGCGATGCGAACCAAGCGCTGCGCTCAAGCAGTGACCTACTTGAGCTGCTGCCAATATACCGACTTCGGTCGACTATATTGGGAGTAAAGGAACTTGTGAATACGCCACCAAGTAGCGTATGTTAACGTTGGCCATACGGTGGAAATTGTATGGCTGCTGCTTCTATAGTGAGCGGTAATGTTTGGGGACGCTTTCATGAGTGTTGGCTTGAAAGGTTCAATATATGTTCTGTCAATCTTCTGCAGGTACACTAACCGCGATTCGATAAGTTAAGAACGGTTAGAATTTATCGACTAGCTATATAGGGAGAGCCGTATTTATGTTATGCCACCGTGCTAACCACATAAGCCCAACCATAGTTGGCAATTATTTTATCTTGTGAGGACGAACAGGACGTGCATGCATATTTGGTTGATGTTCGAATTGGTTCCTAGTATTTGAAGTTGCTACATAAGCTTTTTAAGGAATTTCTAGTATGAATCCTCATAGATAAGTGTTAGTGTGCTTAAACCATAAGTGAGTAAATTTTGATTTTAGGAGCATGCTTGTCAAATGCTTAGACTTTCTTGGATGAAAAAGATGGTTTTGAGTCGAGCCTTCATTCTAAGCCCCATCTTGTTGTATTAAGGATCTTTTCATTCCTTAGAATCTCAAATGATGAACCAGTACCAATTGTGGTTTATTATTTTCTGAGTTTGGAACCATATCATCTTTTGAGTTTGAATCACATTTGCTTTGCCGCAGTCTTCTTAAAGCATTATTTGAGAAGGTCTTTTGTAAGTTAGTGGCTTTGGATTTCGTATGAACCTTACCATTGATCTTAGCTTGTTAATCAATCCAACCCTTGATCAATGCCTTAAATCTATTCCTATCAAAACCATTATTCCTTTTCCTTCATGGCTCCCTGGTTAAGCCATGATGTTTGTTAACAAGAAATCCCATCAATAGTCATTCTATTCCTCTTGGTGTTATGCCGGATCTTGCTGGCTATTTTGATATCTAAAATCCAATATTTTCATTCTTGCCCAGTTAATTTTGGATAAATTAAAAAGTTTCATGATAATACAATGCATAGTGTTGACTTTTGAATCCGTAGTAAACTTTTGAAATACAGTCCTTGATGCAATAATCATGCATCACATCATTTCATGTCATTCGTCAATGCATAATGTTGCATCATGATCGGGAATCTGTAGACTGACTAATGGGTATGTGTTTGAGTACCACTTCGTGGGTTGTCTTCGGTTCCTATCTTATCGTTGCTGGCGCTATTGGGTTGCCACTCTTGTTTTCTTTTGTGGTGGAGTTTAGTCATATAACCTTGATGCCGCGACGAAACCTAGACTCTCGTGTGTGCTGCAGCCACATGATTGAGTTACTAGGAGCGCGCTGGTGTCTAGTATGTGTGACATAACTCACTGCAATCCCCTTCTATGCAACCTTATTAGTGTCCTAACTTCTGATCCTTACTCAAGGGTATAGGGCTAATGAGTTTTAGTCGCGGGTCTGCCCCACCGTCCCCGTCGTCGCCTGGGGCGTTGTCGTCTTGCCCATCCGCGAGCTGGACCATGAAGCACTCTCGGGCAGGATCGTAATCCCCCTTGCTGGAGTCTTCGGAGCAGGTGAGGCAGTAAGCCATCGCCAGCTGGAACGAGCAGAATGCGTCGGGGTCGCGGACCCCGGAGCAGTCCTCGGCCTCTTCGGCCGTGAAGTTGTTCATGAAGAAGTTGACGTCGTCGGCGATCGAGCTCGCCGTCTCGGGGTAGGATTCGTCAGGAGTCGAGGCGATGAGGCTGCAGATCGACAGAAGATGATGACCCGGCTGGTCCTCATACTCGGTGAAGTTAGTGCTGATTGACAAGGCGTGGGTGGCAGCGTTGCGCATCCCGAAGGGAAAGGGCGACGGCAAGGTCGAGCCCCCCCTGGGAGACACTGGTGCTGCGGTAGATGACGGTGTCGGTGCAGACGACACCGAGGCACGTGATGACGAAGCAGTGGCCCCGTTGGCCGCGATGCTGAGTTGCGACATGCCAGCCTCAACCCACGTGGGGGAGCTATGGCATGCCGCATGGCGCCGCTCCGTGCGTGCTTGTCGCGAATGGGTGCCCGAGCGCCTGTTGCGCTGGGCTGGTGCAGTCGGAGTGACGAGGTTGCATCTGGGCGAGAGGAGCTGCATGAGGTAACCGTTGCTGGTTGCTCTGAACTTGAGACTCCCGAACCAGATCACGAATCCCGCTGGGAGCGGATCCGAGACACCCATGGGGTATGGGTTGGATCTGCCCGCCATCCCTGGAGATCAAATGGGAACAAAAAAGAGAGAATGTCACGCAGCACGCCCCTACCTGGCGCGCCAACTGTCGGTGTCCCAACCCGGGGGCCCGGATCCCAACTAGTAAATACTGCATGTTTCCTCGTCCTAGATGTTGATGCAAGAGACAACACAGTAACACACGGGTTTATCCTGGTTCCGGCCATGGAGCCGTACATCCAGCAAAGGGGTTGTGCGAGGGCACTGTATTATCTTGCACCCGGAGTGCTTGTAGTAGGGGGTACAAGCGAGGCGAGAGAGGGAGGGAGGCTCCCAAGTCTCTGCTAGAAGAAGAGTCGGTTGAGGTGAGTGCTCAGTGGTGCTGAGAGGCGACGATGATCGCGAGTGTGGGTGAATGTGGTCGCTGATGTCCAGAACGTCCAAAAAAAGTCCCCCTTAAAGGGAGCCCGCCTCCTCCTTTTATAGTCACAAGGAGGGCGGTGTACATGAGTAGGAGAACGTGGAAGTCGTCGTCTTCCCCCAAATCGGTGAGGTGCAGTGGTCGAACACTGTAGGAAGTACACTGTGGGGCATGGTGCCGGGCGTGGCAGTCGTCTTGGATATCGTCCTTAGTCCTGTGGAGATCGCGCCGGCGTTCTGCCAGATCCTGCAGGCGGCGTGGTCGTCACTGTAGGGCATACAGGCCTCCAGATGTGGCGTTCAGTGGGCCCTACAGGTCGGGGTCCTGCGTGCTCTAGCGGTGGCGGGGTACGCAGCGATCCCGGACCCCCTAGACGGAGTGCTGGCGTGCACGCTAGGAGGTCTGGGAGACACGTGGAGGTCCCGGACCCCTCGAGGAGGGAGATCTGGGACTCTGACTACGAGTGATGGGCGTCCCTCTTCGAGGGGCTCGTGGTGACACCAGGCCCCCTCCCAAGCAGGAGGTGGGCCCGGGGCCATACGTGTGATGAGGTAGAGTCCGGTCGGCCGGAGTTGGCAGAAC
The DNA here is from genome assembly GCF_016808335.1 of Panicum virgatum. Taxonomy (NCBI): domain Eukaryota; kingdom Viridiplantae; phylum Streptophyta; class Magnoliopsida; order Poales; family Poaceae; genus Panicum; species Panicum virgatum. The sequence continues at coordinate 40,740,099 of NC_053153.1, read as the reverse complement.
AGTGACGGGAGCAGTGCCGAGCGCGTCTTGTCCCGCGTCGCAGGTCCCACTGTGCTGCCACAGCGTCCGGGATGGCGGAGCAGTGACCGGAGTTGGCGGATGGGACTTCGGTCACAGCCACTATGGGGAATGGCGGCCTAATGCCGTCTGCCCTGGGCGCTGTGGAGGAGTGTTTGGCTTTTAATGCTCCCGTACGACGGGTGGGTGAGCGGCATGGCCATTTGTCCCTTATGCCGAGGAGTGACCTCGAGCGAGGCGGAGATGAGTTACCTGCTCGAGGGAGGTTCGCTGCCCTCGAGCAAGGCGGAGATGAGTTACCTGCTCGAGGGAGGTTCGCTGGCCTCGAGCGAGGCGGGGATGATTTGCCCGCTCGAGGGCAGATTCGCTACCCTCGAGCGAGGCGGAGATGCGGGGTGCGGTCGAGGGTCCTGGTGGGAGCCCTCGAGCGAGGCGGAGATTGTCCCGTGGGCCCGAGAGGGGTGCGAATGGGCCGCATGCTGGGCTTCTTTGAGTCCTTTCCTTTCTTCCAGATTGGAAGGAGGTCATGGGCCTTCGTGGGCATGGTTGCCTTAACACGTGTTTGCATTTTTTAGAGTGATCTTAGTACCCCGATTAGGGTGTCCCTAATCGTGATACCCGACACCATTATATCATTAGCATACCTCGAATCCTTGCTGCACCATCAGAAGTGAATCACCAAAGGCTTCAACACGTTTCATGCCCGTAGATTGCAAAAATTTCAAGCCAAATAAGAGGGCTTCATACTCAACTTGATTATTTATGCAATCCTCCTTTGATCGGTTTGAGAACTCAGAATACCACCACTTGGAGAACTCAAGATAGCACCAATTCTTTGACCATCATCACAAACCGATCTATCGAAATATAATTCCGTGGTGTGCAAGTAACATAGCCGATTCCCAAAACATGCTTATCATTAATCCGATGCTCAATAATGAAATCTGCTATGATTTGGCCTCTCATAGATTCCAAGGATTCACAAGCCAAATCATATTCAACTAAAGCATAAGCCCACTCGCCGATTCTATCACTTAAAATCGGCTTTTGTAACATGCGCTTGAGCACATCAGTTTGACATACTACAATGCAAGTACTAGATAGTAGATAATGCTTCAATTTGGTACAAGCATAATAGAGAGACAAACATAACTTCTCAGTAAGAGTATACCTTGTCTCCGCATCAATAAGTCGTCGGCTTATATAAGTGATGACATACTCCTTGTCTTCGGTTTCTTGAGTCAAAACAGCCACAATGATCGCAGCCACATAAAGCCTGAAAGAAACCCCTCTCCTAGGCGCCTTGAGCACAGGTGGTGAAGACAAATAAACCTTGATATTTTCAAAGACCTCTTGCTATTCTGCCCCCCCAAGTAAATTCGGTTTCATTCTTTAACTGAAGAATAGAAGTAAGAGCATCAATATGCCTTATTACAAATAGTTTGCCAATTTTCTAGCTCGAATTGAAAACTTCTAATTCGGCTTTTATCCGCTGATGTTGCAATTTTCAACCAGCTCAAGACCTCAAATACATGATCAAAGTCTTGAGAGCCCCTTGCAAACTGATCTGTTGCATAGAAACTTCATGAGGTAAATTATCATTTGCCAATATTTTGCCCCCCGAGCACTTAAATGTCGTCGAGCTTCATATTGCTGCTCTTTTGGTGTAGCCTCATGATCCACTGGCTCCTCATTGCCTTGTACCGAGAATGTTAGCGTTGTTTCTCCATCGCAAGGAACCAAAACAGGCATTGCCGATTCGGCTTTCTGTTCTGCTGCAACCTCAACCGGTCTAACCGGTTGCTCTGGGCGGTCAGACCGGTCGCTTATACCGGTCATACCGGTCTCCTGAGGCAGTTCGACCGGTCGTGGTGGCTGGTCAACTTCTTTGACCCTCCATACCTTTCCTTGAGGGACCATTGGTCTGTAGTGGTCGGATTGTTTGTCCCTCAGCCTCTTGAACTCTTTTTCCTTCATCTCCTGAGCACGTAGACGCTGCAGCTTCCTTCTTTGAGTACAAGTCAACCCCAAAGGACACCATCTTGGTTGAAAGTACTTTGATGTCGAGTTACTGCTGCTAGCCTCATGATCATTAGCCATGATCGGCCTTTGGATAGAAGGATTGACCGATTTACCAAAAACCATCGGTCTTGTACCCGCATCATTGACAACCACTTTGATATTGCCGATTTGCACAACATCATCGGCTTTAGCTTTCTTTGGATCAATAGTGGGTTGTACATATTCTTTCTTCTCCTTGACACGGTAAACTTGTCTTGGAGAATGAGTTTTGTCCGGTCTCTGATGAGACCGGTCTGACCGGTCAGTGGCGACCGGTCTGACCGGTGCAGGCTGCCGCCTCTGACCTGATTGGTGGGGTCCCAATCGATCGTGCACTGGTCGTGAAACCTTGCTGAACACAAGCCTTCTGTGATCCTCCTCCCTGTGGTGAGATGGTGGGTATAGCATTGGATAACAATACATCTAAATTCCTTCATGCCCCCATGTAGGACAAGAAAAACATGTAGGACAAGAAAAACCCGATGCCGGTGACGCCCATGACGTAGCAGCATACACCTTCTGAGGAGGCAACACTGTAGTGCTATCACCCCTACGCTTGCTGGATTCTCCCCTAGGAGAAGAATGCTTGCCTTGACGCGGAGGAGAACTTGGTTGTTTTTCTAGTGGCCGATCTTTTGGAACGGTCTTTGTGTACTTGTTCAGTAGCTAAGCAAAGGTAAGCTTCTGCTTTGTAAAACTCCCATGCACCTTTGACTCATTAACCTTCCTAGTACCTTCTTCCGGGTGCTTAGACTTGAAAGTTCTGGGTCGGCTTTTTGCCTGACCGGTCTGACCGGTTGAGGCGACCGGCCGTGCCTAGGCAGCAAGCCGACTCGTCTCTTGTGAGGAACTCTCTTGCCCTTCGGGCCTTGAAGCTTTGACAGTGATCTTTAGTGACTCCTCTCCATCAGGAGTCTTCTCCATCGTTACTTCCCTAGCCCGAACTTTGTCATTGACATTTTTCGACCTTGGCTCACCGATGATAACATTTTTTCATTTTGCTCCTTCGGCTTGTTCCGGCCGAATGAGTACCTTGGCTTTATCCAAATCAATCGTATGGACAGGGAATGACGCCTTGTCATCTTTTACCTCATGCATTGCCAATCGTCCTTCATTAACGGCCGATTGGATTTTTCGACGAAAGATATTGCAATCATTAGTTGCATGAGAAATAATATTATGCCACTTGCAATATGCATGCTGCTTTAGCTCCTCAAGTGGCGGTATGACATGTGACAACTTGATGTTTCCGCTTCTAAGAAATTCATCAAATATGCTATCACACTTAGAAACATCAAATGTGAAACGAACTTGTTCTTGCCGATTCTTCGGAATCGGCTTAAGCGATGAACAAGAACATGGCTTAGCTTCTGATGGCCATATGAATTGAGCAAATTCCTTTTTCTCATCGTTCGAATCAGATTTACAATCAACATGTATGGACCGATGAGTATTATGGGCATCTTTTGCGTTCTGGAGTCTAAATTCTAAACCCAAGACTTTCATGTGCAAATAATTAATAGTGTGGTACTCAAAGCCTTCGAGTTCTTTTTTCAAATAAGAACGCAAACCATCAAAAGCCAAATCAGCCAATTCCTTTTCAAAAACTGTTAAATTTAAACATCGGTTTTTGATATCTTTAAACCTTCGGAAGTAATCCGAAGCAGGCTCATCTTGGCCTTGCCTAACCGATGCCAAATCCGATAGTTTAGCTTCATTGTGCCCATTATAAAAACGATCATGAAACTTACGTTCCAACTAATTCCAAGATTGAATAGAATTCGGGGCAATGAAGAAAACCAAGAAAAAGCGGTTCCAGTCAAAGATAATGAAAATAAGCGAATGCGCAAAGCCTCATGAAAACCAGCTTTTCTCAGTTGTAAGATATATTGGTCAATGTGCTCCCAAGGTGCTTTATTATCATCACCACTAAATTTCACAAAATCAGGAACACACCAACCAGCAGGAAAAGAAACTAAATCAAATTCAGGAGGATATAGCTTTTGGTATAATGTAGAATTACCTATATCCACACCGAATTTAGTTTTCATCGCACTAGCCGGATCCTCTTTTAACCTAGCGGGATCGGCTTTGCATCTACCACTCATGGATGCTTGTGCTACAGAAGTAAGACGATGTTCTATAGAATTATCTTGTACCATCGTCTGAACCGAACTTATCGGTGCATGCCCCGTAGAATTTTCATGTACATTAATAAAAATCGGTTCATGTGGAGAACCAGATTTTTGTGAAGGAGAAGGCTGCACTTAATTTGTCATCTCATTGGTTCGGCTAAGGATTGCCGAGCAAAGAGTAGACATGTTCGGTGTAGATGTTAATGGGCTGACCACTGATGCACTGGTCTGACCGGTCTGACTGGTCCAGCCATGTTTGGTTGTGATGCTCGCGGTGGTAGTGTTTGCCCTTTATAGTAGTTCAGTGGCATGGCATACGATGCTTCTTGGACATATGCTGGCGTAGCCGACGAACTAACGATTTGGAAAGCACAATTATCATCTACAGATTTGCCTTTTTTGATGATGTCTAATTGATCTTTTAAATCATTCATATGCTTATATATATCAGCAATCTTCTGATCCATAATAGATGATAATTGGCTAAACAAGTCGGAAGACGAAGTGCTTACATTGTTTATTACCTCGACTTGCTTATTCTTGAGCGTGAAGGAGGGCATCACGAAGTCTTGAACCCTCGTGACCTGGCCTTGCTGATTTTTCTTAAATCCCTTCAAGAATTGTGCTTTGAAGTGCTCCCTGACCACCAAGTACTCTTGGCGCTCCTCCTCGCTGAGTTCCTCGATAGATGTGGAGATGTTGCCTTCGTCGAGGTCGATGATGACGCCCATCTTCTTTGAGAACAAGAATAGATCGATTTAAAAACCAGATTAATCTGTCCCTAGCAGAGTCGCCAAAAAGTGTGTTGACACTAATTTGCGCCAACACACTCGAAAACGCTAGAACGCGCGGATCATCGACACGATCTTCACCAACGGGCTCCCTGCGCACAGACCGGTCAGACCGGTTGTAGCGACCGGTCAGACCGGTACTCCAGGGAGATCCGCGAAAACCTAAACCCTCGAGCTCGGGAGTGACCCCGTCGGAGCTCGTGGATCTAGGGTTGCTCTGAGGTCGGCAGGCCACTTAGAACATCCTCGAACGCCATGGAGACGAGCGAAGAACAGCAGATGAGATTGGAAAAGTTAGGGTTTGGAGGAAAAAGTAAAGGATAAATGTGTGAATCGATTGGGATTACCCTCAATCGGCTGTGGCCCTTCATATATAAAGGGTGGGGAGGTCTGTACCCGTTAGAAGTCGGAACCCTATCAAATATCGTGTCAAAATACAACTCCTAATTCGGATTGGGCGTTTCGGACCGGTCAGACCGGGGTGCATGTCTTCCGGGAAGCATAACTCCCTCATCCGGACTCCAAATTGGATGTTCTATATATGCATTACGATCATCTCGACGAGATCTACGCAATGGTGTTGTCCATTTGGCAATTTGACAAACTTATCCAGACCGGTCTGACCGGTTTAGAAGAGAGGTCTGACCGGTCTATCCAGATTGTCCAGAAAACCTGAATCGTGCCAATTTTGGGTGTCAACACCGTCATTGTTGACATCCATGGCATTGTGGGGAGGGAAGGCGGGAGCAGCAGCTTGGCGCGGTGCCTCTAGCACCCGTGCCCGTCGCGGCTAGGGCTAGGGCGCCCATCATGGCCACAGCATTGTCGTCACCATCCATGGCGGGGAGGGAAGGCGGGAGGATGCGTGGGGAGGGGCAGCGCCGGGACTACAGGCGAGCGACGGCGCAAGGAAGGTGGGTGGCTGCATCGACCAAGGGCGAGCGGCGGCGTCTCGGTCCCTCTCGCGAGGATGCGAATCGACGATCGATTAGATTAACAGAACGACAATAGGGTCAATACAAGAAATACATGTATTTTAGTTTTGAAAATAAGATTAAAATGAAGAATATGTCATGGAAAATGAAGCCGCATTGTTTAGGGACCTATTTTAGGGAAGCGCACGTTAGGAGTCCTATAACTGCGAAGCCAGTTGTTTGGGATCCTATAATAGCAATTTTCTCGCTCGAAACGAACTATACACATATTCTTGACAACATACACTGCACGAAAAAGATGCATGTGTACCGGGCGGTGGGCGCCGTTAGCACCGGCTGCTCCAGCCGGTACTGGCTGGCCGGTACTAAATGAACGTTCATTTAGTACCGGTCCCAGCGCCCGGTACTAAATGTGATATTCCTTAGAAAAAATACATCCGATAAATGCGTGTGTGCCAGGGTTCGAACTCGTGACCTGTGGCCTCGCGCGTAGTCTCTTCTACCATCCCACCTACACATCACATGTGAGTGCATTGAAGATGTCATCATTTTCAAGTAACCGAAACAGACCATTTAGTACCGGGCCATAACACCAACCGGTACTAAATGCCACCATTTAGTACCGGGTGGTGTTATTACCCGGTACTAAATGGTTGGGGGAGGCCCGGGAGCTATTTAGTACCGGGTGGTGTTATTATCCGGTACTAAATGGTTGGGAGGCCCGGGAGCTATTTAGTACCGGGTTGTAACACCAACCGATACTAAATGATGACATTTAGTACTGGGTAGTGTTACAAACCGGTATTAAATGGTTTCAGAAGCTACTGTGCTATTTGACCGGTACTAAATTGACATTAGTACCGGCTCAAAAGCAACCAGTATTAATTGAACGTGGACGAATAGCCCTTTTTATAGTAGTGATACAAACAGTTCGGAGCTTTTTGAAACAAATCATGAATCCTGAACCCAATCAATCGTCTCCTCGCTCACCAGCGCCACCAACCTCTCGTTGTTCGCCCTCCCCGTGCATTCACAGAATCAAACCTCCATACAGAACCTAGGGTTTGAGAAATCAGAAAATCAGGAACTATGAGAAGGGTTATTGAAAAATCAGGTAATGGGATAATAAAACATGAAGAAACAGATGTAATTAAGAACGAATATATGTAATTAAGAACGAATATAACTATGTAAATATATGTGTGTCTATGTATTAAATTTCTATTTATGAGTATGTATGTATTAAATTTCCAAAAGGCAAATTCTACTATGTAATTAAGAACGAATATACCTATGCAAATATGATGGAGTATGTATGTATTATATATATAAGCACTTCAATAATATATATGTGTATATATATATATTTATATAATATTGGTCCTAGACATTTTCATATGTAAAGGAATTCACATGTATAGATATGTGTATACATATATATATATATATATATATATATATATATAAGTGAATTAATTTATATATGAAAACTATCTAGGACAAATATTATATAAGTAACTATATATATATGTATATAGGAAAAAGTCTATATCACCCCCTCAACTATGGGGTTGGACTACATAACCCCCCAAACTATGAAATGGTCTATATCACCCCCAGAACTTTCGAAAACCGGTCAAATTACCCCCTAAATCAGTTTTGAAAAATCATAGTAAATCACAGAAAAATCATAAAATAGAAAATCGAATTGTGTTAGACTCCAAATGAGTAGATCTACACAATGAACATATAATATGGTATGCTTTAGTATATTTTTTTGCTGTAGCTTTAGATCTATGTTTTTCTTCAAAGCTGTAAAAAATTGTACTAAAGCATACCATATTATATGTTCATTGTGTAGATCTACTCATTTGGAGTCTAACACAATTTGATTTTTTATTTTATGATTTTTCTGTGATTTACTATGATTTTTCAAAACTGATTTAGGGGGGTAATTTGACTGGTTTTGGAAAGTTCAGGGGGTGATATAGACCATTTCATAGTTTGGGGGTTATGTAGTCCAACCCCATAGTTGAGGGGGTGATATAGACTTTTTCCTATGTATATATTAGTGAAGATCATACACACTGAATTCCAATATATAAGTTTAATTGAAATGCAAAAGTATAATTAAAATAGAAAAAGAATTGAGAAAAGAAAAACATGAAAAAAAGAGACCTTTTGTCCCGGTTGGTAACACCAACCGGGACAAAAGGGTGCGCCAGCCACGTGGGCGCTGGCTGCACCTTTTGTCCCGGTTGGTGTTACCAACCGGGACAAAAGGTCCTCTTTTGTCCCGGTTGCCACACCCGGGACAAAAGGGCACCCCTTTTGTCTCGGACAGACGTTCCCGGTTGGGAAACCGGGACAAATCAACATTTTGTAGTAGTGTATCTCTTTTTGACTCCACCGCTCAGGCTGACGGAGCATTATGGCACTGTCGTCATGCAGGGTCACTGAGGCCACTAAGCTCTTCATGGGAGGGAGGCCGGAGGCAGGGGGCATGGAGACAGAACGGAAGAGGACTGCAAGCTGATTTCAAGAAGTCTAAAAGTTTTGTTTTGCTAAATTGTCGAAGGACAGCTGCCATGTGTGGAGGCGCTACGCGGCGTGTAAGCAGAGGGGAGCTATCTATAAGAAACCGATGTTGAATATCACGGTGACAAGAGGTATTGATATTGGGTTATTGGGCAATGCAAATTGGTACACTACTTGCTATTATATTATTATTTTTATTTTATTGGGCATTTTTATATGCAAAAGAGGCCCTCTCCTGATTATATATATTCATCAAAGTTAAAAGAGTCTTTTTACGACAAAGTAGAAGTAAGATGTATTTTGTTATTTTTAACGGAGATGGGAGCCAAAAATTAAACCATGGTGATAGTTGTGGGACCAAAATCTCATGATAATGCTGGCTACCTCACGTCTGATGTCAATGCCCCTCCACAATCAAGGATTCAGGAACTATTATAAAAAAAAAAGATTCAGGAACTCCCCGGCAAATCTCGCATGAGCTACCGACGCTGAACTATCATGAGTGAACTAGCTTAGCAAACATTTATCCGACATGTTTTGGTTGGTGTTTCGGTTTGTTGCATGTGCATTTCACCCGTGAACACTGTGGAACCGGTGACCGTCCTATTTTGCTGCCTCTCTTGCTTTGCTGATGTCGCAGATCGGCAGATGTTTTCGCTTAAAAGTGGAAAAAGTCTATATCACCCCCTCAACTATGGGGTTGGACTACATAACCCCCCAAACGATGAAATGGTCTATATCACCCCCTGAACTTTCCAAAACCGGTCAAATTACCCCCTAAATCAGTTTTGAAAAATCATAGTAAATCACAGAAAAATCATAAAATAAAAAATCAAATTGTGTTAGACTCCAAATGAGTAGATCTACACAATGAACATATAATATAGTATGTTTTAGTACAATTTTTTACAGCTTTGAAGAAAAACATAGATCTAAAGCTACAACAAAAAAAATATACTAAATCATACCATATTATATGTTCATTGTGTAGATCTACTCATTTGGAGTCTAACACAATTCGATTTTCTATTTTATGATTTTTCTGTGATTTACTATGATTTTTCAAAACTGATTTAGGGGGTAATTTGACCGGTTTTGGAAAATTCTGGGGGTGATATAGACCATTTCATAGTTTGGGGGTTATGTAGTCCAACCCCATAGTTGAGGGAGCCATATAGACTTTTTCCCTTAAAAATCCGTGGGAATATCCGAGTCACAGCAGCACACGCGCCCACTCTCCCCACCACTCCCAGAGTCCCACCTCCACTGCTCCAATGGCCGCGCCGACCTCCCCGGCGAGCCCCGCCGCGGGACCGAAGGTGCTCCTCCCGACCATGGCGGACATCATGGCGGCGTCTCGCGCACAGGGCCTGCACGTGCGCCTGCGCACGGTCGGCCCCTTGTTCCGCGTCACGGCCACCCGCGGTGAGGGGGAGGATGCGGTGGAGCTTGGCCGCGCCGAGGGCGGCGTCCGGCCGTGGTCCGGCGGCGCCGTCCTGCACCTCGACTCCATGCGGATGACCCGCGCCACGCTGAGCGTCTCTGACCGGCCGCTGTTCGGGCTGGGGATGTTCCTGGGCGCCGTCGCCGTGCGACACGGCTTCGACGCTGGGTGCAAGCGCGCCGAGCTGCTGGCCATCAACGACACGCCGCTCTACCACGACAAGGTAGTATACCAACGGGGCGCAATTCTGATCTCCCATATGAATAACTCTTGACACTAAATTCGATCGATGCATACAACAGCATCGGAGTGTGGCACTCAATCAATGTGGCCTATGTGTTTGATTACCCTGTCAAATGTTTTGCATGAAAACAAGCAAGGAGCGTTTTCAGTTAGAAGTAATATTTCAAGTATAACTGTGACAATAAATCATGTCAGTTTCTTTTTGTAATTCCTCTCACAATTTTTCTGATAGCTAAATGTTAGACCCTTTCGTTGTAAAATCTAGTATTCTTCTTGTACTTCTTGTTTCTTTTAAATAGTAGACAAAAGGAGACCTGCCAATATTAGAAAGCGCCAGTTCTTATAAACAGGGAACAAAACACCAAACTCCCCATTAGAAACAGTATTATAGAAGAAAAAAAATCATTTCAATATCAGTCTCAACTATCAAGAAATAATTTTTGTTGTCTCAAATCTGGTGAGTAGTTGAATGCAAAGGTCAAATTGCAACTTGCAAGTTATATTTAGATAACTTCAGACCCATAAATTGGAGCATGTTTTTTGTAATTCCGCATCTCGGCACAATATGCAACATTTTACATGGTATTTCTAGAGTTCGATGCTTTTCCCCCGTCATTTGTTTGAGCAGCAAATTTGAAACCTTTTGCTTTCTTTGTTGTTAGCTCGTTAGATTCTATAGAAGGATGGGCTTCAAAGTGGTTCATGTGGTGGATGGATCATCTATCTCTGATCTTGCTCACATGTTGGTGTGGGGTGGTAGGGGCACAAGAATGGATGCTAATATTGAAGATCTTCTCATTAAGTGGGGAAAAAGATTCAGACCTCAAAACTAAAGACTGATTAGTTTTGTTGAGACATGGTTTTTTTTTTTGCAGCACACAAATCTCGATTGAATACAATGAGGTAAAAACCTTGCTTCAATTTCTGTCCTGACATGTATTTCTTCTAGATCTTGCTGCCTTGCAGTCGTTCACTTCACTTCAGTAATCAGTACTATATCAAGTTGTATTTACAATAGAGTTTTCAATGCAGTTAATGTTCATTTCTAAGGTTAGCACCTTAAATCCTAAATTGTGGTAGTTACTATTACTTTATTTGAGATTTTGGGGGTTTCATTTGCCCACAAGAGCCAGTTTTCTAGATTGACATGAACCAATTAAGTTAAGGAGGGTGTTTCAGTAAGCAAGTTTGCTCTGGCAATTTTAGCATTTCGAAGGACTTGGGGCCAAAATCTCCCAATATGAAAGGAGGGACTTAATTACCAATCATTTTGATATCCAATTAATGATTTTTAATGTCTTATTTAAAGCTCAAGTCCTCATTATATCACAGTAAATTTGGCTTAATAGAATAGGATTTTGTTGGCCTACTAATTCGTACCTGCAATTAGGTGTGTTTGAAAAGGGGTAATGGTACCTGTGCTGTAACAATCTTGGTAGTGTTCTTTCCATTGAGTGTGCTCCGTGTTGTGTTTGCCTCCTATTCTGTTTTGGATTGCATTGATCGACTGTTCTTTTTCGTCTGATGGAATTTGCAGCCTAAGATTATATTTTTCAGTGCTAGGACTCCATATGGATTTGTGTCATATGCCAAAACCAAAAACTACTTCTATTTAAAGCAGCAAATCTATTATGCTGGTGATTTCAGCCCCCAGTAACTTGTACCTTGAAGCTCGTTGAAGGCTCGGCAATCACTTGGAAGAGCAGCTTCTGTGGTGAGAATAGAATGGAAGCATTCAAAGTTCCTATGAAAGTTTAAGAATAAGGAGTGTATGTGAGCACTGACGCATGATTCATCCTGAAACTCGCTATAAGAGAGAAGCACCATTCTTCTGTGTTGTAAAGTTTAAGGTGGACGCAAATGATGTTCTTTCGATACAGTTGAGGTAATCTCTGGCCACTTAACCAACAATGGACACACGGATGTTTGATTACCGCGATACCTTTTATGTTGCATCATGGGCTCTGACCTTCATCATAATATTGCTACTGTAAAATAACGATCTTATTTTGTTACCTCTTAGATTTTTTCTTGTATGCTTAGCAAAGGCACTTGAATTTATATTCAAAGGCTAACCTTAAACATCAAGTTGAGGGAAGGATTCATAGAAGTTTCGAAGAAATTTCATAGCAGAAACAGGTAGCACAGTAGCGCAAAAGGAACTGCATTGCAGACCCAGACTGGTTAAATCGTCACGTGGATAGAGTATGCAATAGACAGTGGTTAAATCGACAATTAGCATGTACCATGTTTTTAGAAATGAAAGCAGTGTGTATTTATCAGCGAGCGACTTGGTATCTGATTCCATCAAGACCAAAATGTGGCCAACAAATCACCCAAATGCTGCGGGCAACTCCATATTTTGCCCATACTTCCAGGATATAAACCGAATATTCGTTGTCTTCAAACCAAGTTATTTCCTTCAGCTTTGCTAAACCGCCCAAAGAAGCCTCAATATTCTGTTAAGTTATACTATGGAGCATCTGATCAGGGTACGAGAGCGAGAGCCAAACCAACCTTGGGAGGTCTATCCAAGGCCTTCATGTCAAATTCACCCGAGATAATCAGATGCGACTTTGGTTTCACCTTAAGCCGAAGAAGAGCTGCAAGACTTCCAGTGTCGTTGAGCCTTGCCTTCACTGTTGTCTGAGCATCAACAGTGTATAGACCGCCAACAGCTAGTGTGTTCTTTTTCTTTGATAGTTTTCGCGTTAATTCTACTACAGCTGAGACCTTCTGCTTCTTATCAAAATGGTACAGACCACACACTTTGATGGTGTCACCTTTGTCAGCCCTATAAGAAACAGAGTTCATTTAGCAATGCTAGCCCAACATGCAATTCTGTGAATATGTAGCGATTCACACGCATCTACCAAGAGTAAACAACTTACATAATGAGTGCAGCATGATAGTATTTACTAGTCATGCCAATAGCAGCTCTGTAATTTCTAAATTTCCCTCTTGCTGCATCATATCTACATTCGGCACCAAAGGCAACACCTTCCACGCCTACTGTAGCAGAAAACTTAATCGTAGGGGAGGGCTTCATGCGAACCACAGTAGCAAAAGTTGCATTTTCATGGAAGTATTGCAGCTTTAACTGTCAAAAAATGTCAGCGTACATAAGTCACTGGCATTAAAAGGTTCAAGAATAAGGTAGTCACCTTTAATGGGTCGTCAGGTAACTTAACAGAAACCACAAGCTTCCTGTATGGCAGGGCTTCTGATATTATAAAGGCAGTAGAGATCTACTCAAATAATGAAAAACAATGCCATTAGCAAATTTCAGCAATTAGTGCAATATCAACAAAAAGTGTAAGAAAAAAGTGATCACCTTTCTGGAATTGCAATCAGGCAGCTTAACAGAAATCGCAAATTTTGTGGATGGCAGGACTCCAAGTACACTAAATGTAGTAGAGACCTGCACGGATCATATTAAAGGATTGTGATTAGCAACATGCCAGTATAGGAGAAAGGGTGGACTGAAAACTCCAAAGAACTAACATTTGATTCTGCGTCCACTTTGAAACCGATGAGGGCATTTTTGTGCTGGTACACTGAGTTGATATCAAGAGAACAAAGTGCTCCTTTCTTCACAGCAGTTGAGGTGAGACACTGAAAAGTTCAGAAAAAAAACATCATCACTAAAACATCCATTCTTCATTTGTTATTACCTAAGCACTAAGCAGAGATATCAAGGGCTTGCTCCGCTTGTAAAGCAAGGCATGAAAAAAACTGCAAATAGGAATGGAACAACTCTTCCTCTTAAAAAACAACTTGTGAAGATGCTCCACACTAAAGGCAAAGAGAACATAGGAGAATTTTCAGTTGTATCTGTTATGAAGAAGAGAAGCTGAAATGGATCGGTACATTGACCAGCCCCAAATGGGGATACATTTAGTACATGAGAGCACCCAAACCCTAGAATAGGAAATTACTAGACTACTCTTGACTTATTGACTCTTATACCCTTAATACTCCCTCTCACATGCAACATGAATGCAATGACGTTGCATTTGAAGAGTTGACACTAAGCACTAGACTTAAACATAAACATGAAATTGATACATCCGAAGTCCGAAATCAAAGATTTAGTCGAAGCATGCAACTCTTGAACATGTCGATGTATATGATCTCCTCCACAAGAGGGTATTGCCTTCACAACCGTACTTCAGTAAATAGCCCGAGTCTTCACAAATCAGTACGTCGATTCTTCAACATGAACCTTGCTTTGGAGATTTTGAGCTTCACAATAACAGTGAGATGTGTCAAACCAGCCAAAGAGAGGAATGAGAGATCACTGCTGCAAGACGGCAAGCAGGAGGATGACATGATGATGACGACAAATAAACGGTCATTGATCATGATGTGGAGCAAAATGGCTCGGAAAGGGACCAAGAGGGCATTGCCGCACCAACAACTATGATGAGATTAGCTAAATCGACGGGATTCAACTAACCTTAATAAAAAGAAAATATTGGTCTGACAATGATTTTGTGTACACGCACGGCTATGACAAAATATATGTGCGCAACTGGACTTGGATTGAACACAGTGGAGAAATATATGTGTGACAAAATATGGTTAAGACAGCAGCAGACTAATAGCAAGATGCTAACAGCAGGGTTAAGATACTAAGCAAGCAGCAGCAAGGCAACAAGCAAAACGGGACTATGGATAGAGGCAGCCTAGCAGCATATTACAACAGCCATTGACAAATTCCACCAAGAGCAGCAGAGTGGTGCACAGCCTAACATCAGGAAGCCATGTGCCTCTGCAGAAAGAAGAGGCAGGTAGATAAAGCATCATGGATTGCTGCAGATGAGGTACCGAACATTGATTTTACTATGCACCTAGACATGATATATATCTAGATGCATAGCAAAAATTATGCATCTAGAAAAGCCAAAACGACTAATAATTTGAGATGGAGGGGTAATAACTATTTAGCCAAGAAATATTAACCCATGTTTATTTGGCTACCCACTTAGAATGATAATACAATTCAGAACCAAGCGATAAGGCAAAGTTATAGCATTCACTTTGCACTAGTTGCACAGGCTTGCAGCCGTTTAACTCAAGGTTAGTTATGGAAACATAAGCTGTTTGCAATCAATCACATACAAATAAAGTCTTCATATTTTAAAAAAGTGAAAGGTTGCAATTTAAGGAATCCCACTATTAGAGTGAAACAGCAACAAATAAAGCATACTGCTGGAGTTTTGAACTCTGGTCAAGCATTTGTTATGAAAGTTTATTGTAATTAACAATACATTCCACCGCAACAGAAGAAGCTTAATCTTTTTCAGGTAAATCATGGTGCTCTAGCTCATGAGAGCATGATGCATGGTGCATCCTGGATGTAGAGTCTGGTCATCAAGAACATTTTTTGTTTATTCCCTTATCAGATAAATCAGATAAAATCAGGATTCACAAGCTGACCATAACATACTGTTAGACAATTTTGGTACTAAATGTTATTTCAAAGGCAGCTGCACAGTTCCAACAAATAGACACAGTCACATGTGGTCCAGGAAGTTGAGAGACTACATACAAAACCAAGAACAAAATCAGAAGCAGACATGAAACGAGCACGAAATACTTAAATCATCGTGCTTCACAACCAAACACATGAAAAGCACAACAATACAATAATACAACTAGAGTACGCATGCCTCCAATACGCTACCATACCACATGGTCCAACACACAACGAAATTAGTTCACAAAAGAAAAATTAAGAATGTTATACTTATATTTTTACTGTCCCCTTCTTAAATGAAGGGCAGAGCTCATGCCTTTGCTTTCAAAGGGGGAAAAATTAAAGAAAAAACAAGAATGTACTATGTTCGGCAAGTGTGTCAATCAGGACAAGAGTAACCACAGCCCACGGTACCACCATCTACGTCGAAGCCATAACAGAATCAAGAAAGCACCGTTATATAGAACCCCTGAAGCTTCTGAATATAGACGCTAGCAGCACGGAAGTTCTCGGGGATAAGTGAAAACCCCAACGAACGTGATCGGAGGTGGGGGAGAGGGGCGCGAGGCACGCTTACCACCCCGGAGGCGGTGACGGTGGAGAAGGTGACCTCCCGGTCGCATGTGTAGTCCTTGGTCAGCAGGTCTGCGGCGGATCATCGATACACCCAAGCGAACCCAAGGAGGCGCGAATCAAACGGGTCATTGATGGCTCGTCGGAAGGAGAGCAGCGAATCGAAGGAACCAAGAACACAAATTGGGCCGCAAGGGGAACGGAGGAGGCGCGCGTACCCTTGGCCTCCTTGCCGATGTCGGAGAAGAGGCCGGGGCACCTCATGGCGGCGGGCGGGGGCCGAGAGAGGAGGGGTTGACCGCTTGGGAATTGGAGCGGGGTGGACGCCGGCAGCGGCAGGAAATGCAGAGGACACAGGCGGCCGGCACAAGTTGAGCGTGACGGTTTTGCGGTCCCACTCACTCACGGGTCACGGCTGACAAAACAAGCGGCTGCGCTTTTTGACTACGTGGCGGGTACTCGGTACTGAATGGTATAGTTGGCCAAATGGGCTGCGCCAAATGGGCAGCCCGAAATCCCGCCCAAAAAGCACGGCCCAAGCACGACCAGCATAATTGCAATAGTATCTGGGCTGGCCTGGCATGATCATTGGGCCATGGCTAGGCCGTAGTGCTAGTCCGAGCACGGCCCGACTAAGCATCAGGCTCGATACGGCCCATTAACAGCCCACAATTTAATCTTTCCCATCTATATACTCTCTCAACTCTAGTTTTTACCACCCCCACTCCCTGGTCAGCCGCCAGCCTCCTCTCTTTCTTCTCTTTCCCCCTCCGATGCCACGGCACAGCCAGCCAGCCCCTGCGCGGCCTGGCCTTCCGCCGCACCATGGCTGCCGCATGGCCGTCGGCCTCCACTGGCGGCTCGCCTCCCCTCGACGGCGCGGCAGGCGCCGCCCTGCAGCGCCAAGGCTGCGGCCCCCCCACGGCTTACCCTCGCGCCTCGCCACAGCAGCCCACGGCGGCCTCCGCGCGCAGCATCCGCCGGCTTGCAGTGCCATGGCCGCGGCAGCCGTCGGCCTGCAGCGCCTCCCCTCGCGTCGTCGCCGCGGCAGCCACCGGCCTGTAGCGCCGATGCCGCGGTAGCCAGCGGCCCTTCCTTGCACCGTTGTTGTGCCCCGGGCAGCGGGCACCGGCCTCGCCACGCCCCGCCGGCGTGCCGCCCCACGGTGACCTCGGGCCGGCACGAGCACCAAGGGCCCGGTGTGCCGAGCGGCCCGATCCGGCCCATTTATGAGGGTTTAAGGCCGTGCCTAGGCCACGGAGTAAGCACGCCAGGCAGCCCGGCACAGCCCGACCAATTGATCGGGCCAGATAGGGTCGGGCCTAACTGTGTCTGGGCCGAGTCGAGCTTGGGCTGGGTCATGCTGGGCGGCCCATTTGGCCAACTATACTGAATGGAAGGGGGACACGAGGCCGCGCGGGGGAGAAAGGGAATCAGGTATTTACGGAGTCTTTTACCTCTACTGTACCATTATGAAAGATGGTCCTACCTGTGTACCACTAAAAACTTTTCTTGCACCTACGTACCAGCGGCGAAACATTCTTTGCCCTCTATGCCATTCCGACAATCTTCCATCCAAATTTCACAGATAGCTGCCCTAACAAGTGGGTCTAGCTAGTGGAAATGTACAAAATACCCCCATCTCTCTCCTGGAGATCCGCGCAAGAGCGAGCAAGAGCCAATGGCGCACAACGGAGGAGGTGGCGTCCGTGGATGCGCACGCGCACAACCTTGTCGAGCTCGGGTCCGCGCTCCCCTTCATCCAGCTTCTTCGAGGTCGAGGGCACCGCACCACGCAACACGGCAACAAAGGCGAGGCTGGCGGCGGCGTGGCACTGCAGGGCGAGGCGGACCGCGGACGGCGGCGCGACGCTCCTAGCCGCTAATGCATCCTGACCGCCGCGCCTGCGCTGCTGCTCCGACCGCCACACATCGCGGCAGTGTCGGGGCCAGGCAGCAGTGGCACTCGGCGTGCAGGCGGGGCGGGGCGGAGCTCAGGCGGACCACAGGCACGGCAGAGTAGAGTCATGGTGGGGCGGAGCTTGGCGAGGTGCGGCGTGGGCTTGGCAGTGCGTGGGCCCGGGCGCACCTGGGCTGCCACGGAGCGTGGCGCGGCAGGGCGGAGTGCAGCTGCCGGGATGCCGCGGACCCCCAGCTCGGCAAAGTGGAGCGCGGCTGCAGGGGCACGCGTCGGGCGGAGCAGCACGGCGGAGCAACGCACGGCAGGTGGAGCAGCACGACGCGCGGTGGGCGGAGCCCGGCGAAGCAGCATGCGGCGATAGGCGGCGGCGGCCAGGCTGCTGAGCACGTGGCCAGTGCGGTTGGTCGTGGCGCGGTCCGTGGGCGCCCGCCGTGGCACAAAGCTCCCTGTCCTTGCACCGCAGCACCGGACTTGCACGGTGTAGGATCTAAACATGGGTTAGAATTTAAAACTTAAACTTACAGGACCTACATCTACTCAAGTAAGCACAACCCTTAAGTAAAATATGAGAAAGTTAGATCTAGACCAGCGAGTAGCGGCATCGGGTTCGTAGTGGATGCGCTGTCCATCTCGGTCGGCGTGGTCGTCGGCACAGTAGTACTCGCCGGGGTCGACGACATCGTACTCACCGGAGTCGTGGAAGTCCGCAGCGGGTACCGGCATCCTTCTGGCCTCTAGCGGCACTGTCCCCTCTGCGAAGGGAGGACGAAGGCGGCGCGGCGGTGACCATCAGGTGACTCCGGCACCGCCGTAGATCGGCAGCTGTAGGGTTTAGGGTTAGACCTCTGACTAGGTTTTTCACTACTGTCAAAGGAGCCGACCCCCACCCCTATTTTATATGGTGCTGGGTGACCTGGGGTCACAACCATGAGCTGGTTGGGCCCCCGATCAGGGCGCTTAACGGGTTTCTTTTGGACTTCTTCTCCTTTCCCGTTTCTTTTTCTTATCGGCGTTTTCTGACCACCGAAAAGTTCCAATATTCTCCCCTTTGGTCTAAAGGACGATAACTAAAGCCATACTTAAAGTAGAGTTGTGTAAAGAGACAGTGTGTCACAATAGTGAATTAATCCCATTATTACACAGTTATCCATAGTACACAAACTACTCATCCTAATGGGAGATGGTTGTCTCATGACCCTCTTGTTCCAAGATCATAGGCTATCCGATAATCCCTTGCCGGCAATAAGTTCATGAAAATTATTGGGAGATAAGCCTTTTGTTAATGGATCCGCGAGCATTTCCTTAGTACTTATATGCTCTAACTCTTGGATTCTATCCTTTACAATAAAATACTTAATATCGATGTGCTTGGCAGCGCCACTCGATTTGTTGTTGTTAGCATAGAAAACTACAGCTTTATTATCGCAGTATAATCTTAGTTGTTTGCTTATGCTGTCTACCACTCTTAGTCCGGGAATAAAACCCTTAAGCCACAAAGCTTGCCTGACGGCCTCATAACACGCTACGAACTCAGCTTGCATTGTAGATGCTGCTGTAAGCGATTGCTTAGAGCTTTTCCATGAAATCGCTCCATTTGCAAGCATGAAGACATAACCTGATGTCAACTTCTTAGTGTCAACACAACCTGTAAAGTCGGCGTCTGAATAGCCAACTACTTCTAAATTCTCAGTTTTCTTATATGTGAGCATGTATTCCTTAGTGCTCTGCAAATAACGTAGAACTTTCTTAACTGCCTTCCAGTGGTCCATTCCTGGATTAGACTGAAATCTGCCATGCATCCCGGTAATAAATGCTAAGTCAGGGTGTGTGCACACTTGTGCATACATAAGGCTTTCGATAGCTGAAGCATATGGAATCGTTCTCATTTGATCAATTTCTATTTGATTCCTGGGACTTTGAAATTGCCCAAACTTATCACCCTTAACAACTGGGACAGCTGTTCCTGAACATTTGTGCATATTATATCTTTTAAGAACTTTCTCTATATAAGCCTTTTGAGATAGTCCTAATGCACCCTTGGACCTATCTCGGTGTATCTCAATGCCTAGAACATAAGAGGCATCACCAAGATCCTTCATGTCAAAGTTCGACGAGAGAAATCCTTTTGTCTCATACAGCGAATTCTTATCACTGCTAGCTAATAGAATGTCATCCATGTAAAGTACGAGGATAATAAAAGAGCTCCCCTTGATCTTAATATATATGCAGTTGTCCACTACATTTTCGACGAAGCCTGATTTCTTAATTACTTCATCAAACTTAAGGTACCATTGTCTGGACGCCTATTTTAATCCATAAATAGATTTCTTTAGTTTGCATCCTAACTATTCTTTGCCTTCCATAATGAAACCTTCCGGTTGCGCCATGTATACATTCTCATGCAAATCACCGTTAAGGAACTCAGTCTTAACGTCCATCTGATGTAACTCGAGATCGAAATGAGCTACTAGAGCCATAATGATTCTGAACGAGTCTTTCTTTGAGACAGGCGAGAAGGTTTCTGTATAATCGATTCCTTCTCTCTGTGTGAATCCCTTAGCCAAAGTCTTGCTTTGAACAGTTCGATTTTCCCTTTGGAGTCATGCTTAGTTTAGTAGACCCACTTACAGCCTACTTTCTTAGCTCCTTCAGGAATTTCTACTAAGTCACATACCTTATTTGTGCTCATGGATTTCATCTCTTCTTCCATGGCCTCAATCCACTTGTGGGAGTATTCACTACTCATCGCTTCCTTAAACTAGTTAGGATTATCAACTTTTCCCATATCGTGTCCTTCACACATGTACACGAAATCTTCTGAGATAGTTGATTTCCTTTCTCATGTCGATCTTCTTATAGGTTGTGGTTCTGCTATAGGAACAGGCTCAGCTATGTGCTCTTGTTGTGCCTCCTGTGTCCCATTAGCAGTCTGATCCTGTGGTTGCTCAACATGTTCTGCCACAATTTCATTTTGATGCTTATTATTTACAGGCACATTCTCATGCTCACTAATGGCAGGTGTTCTCTCCGCATTAACTTCTGGAGCAACAGCTACCTGAGGTGCTGTTGTAAATTGAGTCATAGGCACATAATAATTTTGAGTCATCGGAGTGGGGTCATGAGTCCGCATTTCCTCAAGATCAATTTGCCTAGGTTCAGCGCATCCATTTTCCTCAAAGAAGACAGCATATATATTTTATATCCCTTAGGACAATAAAATTTATATCCCTTTGATTTTTCCGGATAGCCAATGAAGTAGCAGCTTTCTGTCTTAGGATCTAATTTTCCAAGAGATGGGTTAAATAATTTCGCCTCTGCTGCACAACCCAATCATGCATATAATTCATGCTGGGTTTCCTACCAGTCCAAAGTTCATAAGGAGTCTTAGGGACTGATTTACTAGGAACACGATTACTTATGTGTGTGGCAGTCTTTAGCGCTTCCATCCACAGAGTCACTGGCAGAGTAGAGTTGCTAAGCATACTGCGCACCATGTTCGTTAGAGTGCGATTTCTTCTCTCAGCAACACCATTTTGCCGAGGTTCGCCAGGAGGGGAATACTGAGCTACTATTCCATTTTCTTAAAGGAACTTAGCAAAGGGACCGGGGATTTGTCCATACATGGCATGTCTCCCATAATATTCGCCCCCTCTGAATCTTACCACTTTAATCTTTAACTCATGCTGATTTTCTACTTCAGCTTTGAAGATTTTAAACTTATTAAGTGCTTCAGACTTTTCTCTTATAGGGTAAATATAACCATAACGGGAGAAATCATCAGTGAATGTAATGAAGTAACTAAATCCATCCACTGATCTTACATTAAATGGACCACAGATATTAGTGTGAATTAATTCTAATAATCCTGAACTGTGCTTAGCTCCATCCTTTTTAATTTGTTTTGCAAATTTTCCCTTAATACAATCAACGCATTGATCTAAGTCAGAGAAGTCTAATTTTGGGAGTATCTCTTCTCTAATGAGACGCTCCATTCTCCCCTTCGAAATATGGCCTAAACGTGAGTGCCATAATTTCGACGAAGTCTCATTACTTCTCTTGCACTTATGGTTGACATCGCTTACATTCATCACAGAGATATTACTTAAGGACAATAAATAAAGCTCATCATGCAAAGGCGCATAACCAATTAAGTCACCATCACATCTTATTACACATCTATTGTTCCCAAACATGCACGAAAATCTATCACGATCTAACTTAGAAACAGAAGAGTCCCAATGGCCTCCACATCTAATAGACGAAGTGTGAAGCCACCGTGAAGCTCTAACTGAAGAGTCCCAATGGCCTCCACTTCTGCTTCAACTCCATTAGCGACCCTGAGACTTCGGGTCCCCCTTCTTATTGTCCGCATGCCAGACAATCCCTGTGGGGAATTAGTAACATGAACAGTGGCACCTGAGTCAATCCACCAAGTACTTATGGGAAAATATGCATAAAAGGACTCGTCGACTAAAGAAATAATGTCGTCATTACCTTTCTTAACGCACCACTTCTTAAACTCCTCACAATCCTTAGTGATGTGGCCTTCTTTGCCACAGTGGTAGCACTTGAATGTCTTACAGGAGGAGGAGCCATCCTGCTTAGGACCATCATAGGGTTTCTTACCCTTCTTATCTTTCTTGGTGCGAGAGACCCTGCTGTTGTTGTTGTTTCTGCGACCACCTTGTCTAATGTGGTTAACAAAATCAGGGTTCTGAGTGCGAAGCCTTTCTTCCTCTTGGGCACACTTAGCCACGAGAGTGGTTATGTCCCACTTCTGATCACTACTATTGTAGTTTACCTTGAAGGTCTCAAAGGCTGGTGGGAGTGAGATCATATCATGGTGAAGCAATGTAGCATCATTAAGGGGCAATCGAGGTCCTTAAGCTTATCCCTCATGTTGACCATCCCCATAATGTGTTCTCTGACATTGCCTTGCCCATTGTACCTGGCCCCCATGAGCTGAGACAAGAGAGTACTAGAGGCGGCCTTTGCAGAGCCCTTACAGTACTGCTCAATGCTCGTCATGAAACTCTTAGCATTCTTAGGCTCCTTCTCAAGTGCTCCCCTGATTGTGGGGCTGATGGTCAAGTCCATAACTATGAGCACCACTCTGTCGGAGTGCTCCCAACGCTCTTTGTCCTTCTCATAAGCAGTAGTGTGCTCAGCAAGGGATGTATCATCAGTCCCTTGTGCAACTGGTGCTACATGAGCTGGGTCTCTCATGGAGTGGTCCTTATCCACCATCACCAGAATGAGATGGATCTCACGGCTCCATTTGGTGAAGTTATCGCCAGACAGCTTCTCTACACCATTGACATAAGCTATGATGCTGGCGGGAGTGGGATCTGAGTATGAACAAGTAAACAAGAATTTAATCAGTAATGACAACATAAATAAATGAATTAATCAGCATTGGCTAGATTAAAACATAAACAAATTAATTTGCACCACCGTTGGGCAGAAACAAATTAAACACTTATTTAACTCATGAATAATATTTTGCATCACCATTGGGCAGAAACAAAATAAACTTAGCGTAATGAACACAGCGGAAAACTTAATTTTGCATCACCGTTGGGCAAAAGCAAAATAAACTTAAATTTAAACTAATTCTCATGGCAATTATTTATAACAACGCTGGTTAGAAATTAAATAAATGCTCAAAATAAACTTAAACAATTCCGAATAAAATTCACGTTGGTTTCATTTACTCAGAATAGTAACTCATAAATTTCAGTGTAAATATGCTCAAATTAAATTCATTCGGAGCTCATATGAATTTAAACTAATTATACGCTGAAAATACAATTCGGAAATGAATAAACTGAAGAAAATACGAAAATTCAGGAGGGCCTAAAGCTTAATGGGCTCATGGCCCAAAAACCGACGGGCGGGCCGGCCAAGTGGCCTAGCCCCCCCCGGGACGGCGGCCCAACAGCTAATGGCTGGTGTGGCGGAACCACCCAAAAGACTGGGCCTGGGTGCACTGATCTCCGTTGCTAGGCAACTCGGACCCAATTTGGCACGCACCGGTAGTTCCTCGAGTGAAGCCTCGATAAAAGCCACGCTATTCCAGAATCGCGCAGACAACACTCACACGAAGATGAGCCTAGAGATTATAACACAGAACATCTCATACATCTCAGAGTGATTGCAGCGGAAGATAAATTTATTACAAACCAAGTTTAGAGTAGTAAAGTACTACAGAGTTCCATCTACTCAAATTATTAAAGTCTCATTGCCTCAGCGGAAACAGTAAAACATCTAACGAAAGGAAGTGACGTATCGATAAAGCCCATACGAAACACATCACTCAGTGGGAGGGTGGTCAGCACCAGCTGAAGGACCATCCCACTCAACAGACTAGCCCGGAGGCAGAGTACAAGGCCAAGTCAGACTCGCAATCAAACCTTCAAAGTTAGTACCTGAAAACAGTGCCACAAGCAAGACTGAGTATACTAATACTCAGCAAGACTTACCCGTCACCGGATATAACTTAGTCCGATAACTAGACATGCATGGCTTTTTGGTTTGTGAGGTTTGTTTTGCCAAAAATGCCACTAAGAGTTATCCTTATTTTCAGATTTTAACTTTGCCAAATTCTAGTAGAAGTTAACCGTTCTAAGTTTGCATCTATCTCTACACAAACATGGTAGAGCAACTATTTAATCATACAACAGTATTATCATCATCATGTTCCACTTGTTACTCTGTGTGATCGAAATCATTAAGCAATCTCATGTCGTGAGAGGCGGATGATTTTGAATCGAATTTCAACCTGTCCAGGGGAACCTAAACCACACGCATGGGGATCGACTTCGCTCCCGCCCATGCTACTGTTCCCCTTTCTTTCCAGTCCGTGGATCCGGCACACCCTCCCCGTCTACAGAGTCCGACCACTCTACACCCGTACGTTCGGACAAAAATAAACCTACTTCTACCAAGAGGGTGCGAGATCGTTCCGCTTGCTGGTCCAATCAGGTACTTAAGCTTACCGATTACCATATTTCTCGGTATGTGGCTAGTACTTTCAAACGCTTAACGAAATGAGCCACACACCACGACTTTAGCCATTTTGACTACACCAGCGGGGTATCACAACTACACAACCCCGCCCGTTGTCCTTATATTTCAGCAGGAATTTAAAGTCAGTCAATTCCTATATGCTCGCGAGAGGCAGGAAATCACTCGACTTCTTCCGTTCCTAATTAGCAGGGCAACTAGTCGATAAAAAGATCCGGATATCAAACATAGGTACCTAGGGATCATGCATCTATGGTTTTTGATCAATGCCTAGAAAACATAAATGCACAAGTAAAATTATTATAACACATATGAATAATTAGATGAATAATAACACTGAAAATAATGGGATTACGCACCGGGGCTTGCCTTCTTGGGTACTGTCAGGCTGAGAGTCCTCTGGGGCTTGGCCCAGGTCTTGAGCTAAGTTAGTGCAATTCAAATTAGCCTCCTGAGCGACACAAGAGTCCGCGGGAATCAGCTCGTATTCTCCGTCAGCAAGATTAACCGCTTCTATATGCAATGCAAGATTATCATGGTTACTATAAGATAAATGATTTCTTTCCTTCACGATAAAGTTGTAATCCAACAAATTAACTTAATGATGGTCTTTGTGAGTTCATTTACTGGGCAGTCATTTATAGAGTAGTAATTATAATTATGTATCTTCATGAATGAGTGTGTGGGTTGGTTTTCATTTTTAGCAATTAATCATAGCATGTTTTCACAATTTCATAATAGAAAATCTACTCATGATCTGGTGATGAAAATTTGCAAACAGATTACTATAAAGACTTCACCATTTGGCACAGAATGACTAACATGGGTTCTAAAGCTACAAAATTTACAGGATCATCTATTTATCATCTACTCAGTACTGTAAACTTTTCAGGTTTTATTTCCATAGGCATCAGAGGTTATAGAATTAACAAAATCATTAAGCTATTAAACAAGATAATTTCTACAGAGAGTTATACCAAGAATATGGACCTCAAAATTTTACCAGAACCTAGATATGTCATAAACATGTCCCAGAAAAATTATTAAGCTTTATTTCTATAAGAATAATTAATTATGCATTTAACTTTACATGAGCTAGCATATTAATTCAAGGTTTAAGATGATCAGTGCTGCTTGTAAAATTTTTACCATAGTATGTATGTTCTCTAACTAAGAACATGTTAAAAGATTATGATCACATATGGTCTACTTTACTCAGAACAAAAATAGCAAACCTATCCATGATATACTAAGCATGATTTTTAACTGAAGCAAAACTAAGTCACTATAGTTCAAACTTTGCAGGCATGATTATAGAACTAAACTAAGACTCCAGAAATAAATCTAGATTATTTCTAGGCATCAAACTATATATGATGAATTAAGTCGGTTAAAGAAGCATTAATCATGGTATATAGTAAACTAACTCTAACATTCCTGAAACTCATAGATCATCAGGATTTCAGTTGCATATGCATCTACAAAAAATTCCAGAGCTAAATCATGTCCATGTTTTCTAGCATTAAATCATTAATTTTACTAGCAGATTTGAGAATCTTGATTGTTCCAGCAAGTTAACACATTCAGCCAGGCCTCATATTTTTACCATAAGCCTACCATTCTATCAGAACCAACATATCCAAAAATCAAGGTCATGCAGTGAGCAGAAATTCCAAAACAAACATTTGGTGTGTTTACTAATCTTTTTCATAGATTAAAATGGATAAGGTTTCTGCAGATTTGGGTGTAACAAAACTTGTTTATTTTGTTATGAGCATTCAAGATCATTTGAGTTTGCATTTTTATGATTTTTTCTGTGATTTGTTATGCATTTTTGAAGTTCACTGCCAAACTCTGTAAAACTTGCAGCCAGACCCTTAAACGAAAAAGAAAAATTACAACCGGGTCCTTCACCGGCCTTCTCCGCCGTTGCATCTTGCCGGTGGTGTTCTACTAGGCAGGGCTTACCAGGGCTGCAACGGGGAAGCATGTTGGGTAGAGGAGTTCGAGAGCTACCTACCAAGGTCGGTGTTTGGGTCGGTGGTGGCCGGAATCGAGGTCGCCGGCGTCTATGGTGGCGGTGGAGCTCGGATAGCCGGCGATGTGGAGGAATATGAGCTCGGGGTGGTCGAGCATCGAGCGCACGAGCACCGCGAGAGCGTGAGGAAGCTTCTGGGGTGGATGTTATGCTCGGTCTTTGCCGGAATCGGCCGGTCCATGGCGAGCCTTGAGCTCGCCGGCGGCGGCGCGATTTGGGCGGCGGCGATTGGGTGGGTTCTAATGGGATTTGGCATGCGTGTGAGCTTCACTGGGGTCGGGTGAGGCTGCTAGAGTGGTCAGAGGGGTCAATGTGGGTCAGTGGAGGCGGTTGCACGGTGAGCTCTAGCTCGCCGGAGCTAATGGCAGGGGCAGAACGGGAATGAGGGGAGAACGCGTGGGCTCGGCCTGGGGCTTCGATTTATAGGCGAGGATGCTTATGGGCGAAGTATTGAGGCTCTTGGGGAGGTCGAACCGGCCCGGGGCGAGTGGACGGTGTCGTGGCGGCTGTCGGAGGCGGCGCGACGCATGGCGGGCGGCGTGGCGCTTTGCCAAGGTGCCAGGGGCGCGAGGCGAGTGGAGGAGAGGCCAAGCGGACATCCAGGTGTCCCCTGCGGCATTCCTGGGCCCAGATAGTCGCGAGCGCGCGTGGACGAGGTCCACCGGCGGCGTACGGTGAGCTGCGGCGAAAACAGAGGGAGATGGAGGTAGAGACCTAGTTGCAATTTCTGAAAACTCAGGGACCTCTCGGTAATCTAAAATTTTCTCTAATTTCCGGGGCTCAAATGAAAAAGTATTGAATTCCAAACTTGTGTAACTATTTTAAATTTTCAAACTTACATTAAAGGGCTTTGGTTTTTATTTGATTTTGGTGGGATTTTGCTGAAAGTTGAAATGAGCACATGTCATTTAAGGTACCATTTACAACCCAAACTTATTTTTGTTTACATTTTTGAATTGGATTTGAATATGTTTTTAACCCCTTTACTCTCACATATTATTTTACAAAGGTATAGTTTGACTTTTATTTGACCTTTCCTTTCTAAATTTAATTTTCAAACCCTTCCTATAATGCATTTGGGTGATTTGATCTGAATTTTAGTGTACAGACACAAGAGGTGTCACAGCTGGGCCGGCCATTCGGCCCGGCGCGGCTCCCCCAACGGACCGAAGATCTGAGCTGTTGGATCTCCTAACCCTTAATCTGACGGACAGGAGTGATTTTCACGAGTATAAAAAGAACCGGCCGGATCTCACGGCAAAACCCTAACTCATTTCCATTTTCTCCTCCCCTCTCTCCACTGAGCAGCAGCCGCCGCTCCTCATGGAGCTGCCGCTGGCCTGAGCTACTCCGGCCGGAGTGCCACCACAGCGGCCCTTGCGCTGCGTGCGCGCATGGCGCGGCCCGCCGGAGCAGCTCATCCGGCAGTCAAACGGTCGTGTGCGCGAGTCTCTGCGGTGTTTGGGGGCGGGTCTTAGGCGCGGCCGAAGCTGCCACGATGGCAGTGCCAGCTCCGGCGGCCTTACGGCCCCATGGAGCTGGCCTGCTTCCGCGGTCGCTGGTGTCGCGCCGAACTTAGGTGCCGCCGCCATTTCTGAGCCCCACCACCGTGAGCGTGTGGGCGCGGCGTTGGCACGTGTAAGCGTGAGTTCAAGCCCTGCCGCCTCTGTGCAAGTGTGCAGCTGTGCGACTTGTGGCTACGCAGGCGTGGCCGTGACTGATGACCGGCCTTCGAGCTGTTTTTTTGTTTGTTTCTTATGCACGATGTGGCGGCTCAGAGCCCTATCTTTCCTTATGGCGTGCCGCCGCGGGAGCCTCGGAGCCCTGCGTGGTGTTATGGTGCTCTTATTTGATTCTTATCCTTGCGGATCTGAGAGCTTTGGAGTTTCTGACGGGTGAGAAAATTGGATCTAATATTTATTGATTCCTTCTTCTTATTTCTCAGATTAGATATTGTGCATGCTAGATCTACACTTAGAACTTATAGATCTATACTAATCACAAATTAAAACTTGAACCGAGAGGGTAAACCAACCAAGATCTAAAAACTGGATCTAGATCTAGGGTTCTAATGGCTCACGGAGAAGATGTTTAGGCGACTGATACCAAATGTAGGATCTAAACATGGGTTAGAACTTAAAACTTAAACTTACATGACCTACATCTACTCAAGTAAGCACAACCCTTAAATAAAACATGAGAAAGTTAGATCTAGACCAGCGAGTAGCAGCGTCGGGTTTGTAGTGGATGCACTGGTCATCTCGGTCAGCGTGGTCATCGCCGCAGTAGTACTCGCCAGGCTCGACGACATCGTAGTCGCCGGAGTCGTGGAAGTCTGCGGCGGGTACCGGCATCCTTCCGGCCTCCAGCGACACTGACCACTCTACGATGGGAGGACGAAGGCAGCACGACGGTGACCTTCAGGTGACTCCGGCGCTCCCGTAGATCGGGCTGCTGTAGGGTTTAGGATTAGGCCTCTGATTAGGTTTTTCACTACTGTCAAAGGAGCCGGCCCCCACCCCTATTTTATATGGCGCTGGGTGACCTGGGGTCACAACCATGGGCTGGTTGGGCCCCCAATCAGGGTGCTTAACAGGTTTCTTTTGGACTTCTTCTCCTTTCCCATTTCTTTTTCTTATTGGCGTTTTCTGACCACCGAATTGTTCCAACACACGGAACTCACTCACCGTAGGACGAGCTTGTTACCTAGAAGTAGACGCAGCAACCGACGTCGGGCGATACAGCGCGGGGCCTGCGGCGGCGAGGAAGCCGCCGCTCATGGACGCCGCCTCGGCACACGTACCAGCGAGGGTGAGTGAGTGTAGCAGCACCGTCCAAATTAAACCGGCTTAAATGCACTAACCATCATCTTAATACTTAATCAAGTTACTGTGCACTTAAAACGGTGTAACCTGACAGGCTGTCGGGTAAAATCCCGATTAAACTACTGTACTCCAGGATCACAATTGCACCAGTAGACCCATACGAAGACGAGTACAGGTGATACCAGCATACAGAAATCTTCAAATTAATTTACAACACATGTTTTACATAAAAGCCTTAAGTACAAACGACAGAGTTCAAAACACAGCAGAAGTTTAAAACTGAGTTCGAATACAAAACGATAACCACGACGACGATACAAGGCGAGCTCCACATCCTGCCCACCGATGTGATGCCAACCTGCCCGATCTTCACGGGGAAGATGGGGCCCACACGATGGTCCAACCTGGAGGAAGCGGCTGTCCAATCCAGGACGCACATACCTCCTCGAAGTCAGCGGGAACACAACCTGCTCAGAAGGGTTACAACAACCCTGAGTATACTAATACTCAGCAAGGCTTACCCGACTCTGGGTATACTTAGCCCAATACCTAGACATGCAAGCTTTTTGGCTCTGGAAGTTTATCTTGCCGAAAAGGGCTACTAATGTTGTGTCCTTACTTTCCAAATTTTAGCCCCGCTTCATTTATTAAGTAACAACTAGGTTTGCCTACACAGCTAAGCAAACATGGTTAACCATATTATCTTTTCAGAGCACCACCACCATAACTCGTATGCTCATTTTCCATTCTCAACTCAAATCTTTACTACGATGTGACAAAGTGACCAAGGCTCTCATATCCGCGAGTCACGGCAAATCGATCCGATTTAACCTTGCAAGGTGGACCCAACCAACATGACACATGTAAGCCCCGTTGGGCCACACGCGTCAACTGTTTCCATCATTACCACGACATATGAACCACGCTTGCTAAAACCCAGGTGATGGGCCCCTCGCGGTGAACTCCCGGAGAACCCAGAGGCGGCATCCTATCCAACACGCGCCAACTCCCACGCCCAGTATAGCAGGACGGAATTCAAATTACCGTTGTAAAGCAGTACACAGCTTACCAGTTTCGACTACCTCCTACTTCCGGTATGTGGTTAGTACTGTTCAATCCTCGATCAACACTACCAACAACGGTACGGTCCTCAATCGACACAGGCGGAGATTTCTTTTCATCCATTCCATACCAAATCCAACTCATTTCCGTCCGGTCTCCATTTCTTTTTACTCAACAACTCATTTCAAAGCCATAGCTAAGGAATCAAGATCCTAAAACTTGCGAGTGACAGTAATCACTCGACTTTTACCGAGATCCTACTTAGCAAAGCATTGCTAACGATACCTGCACACTAGTATGGACTCACAGGTACCTAGGGAGAACATGCATACTAGGGTTTCATACAACTCCTAAAACTTTAATGCACAAATACTTAAATAAACATTGATATACTGAAATTTATGGGTTATGCTCCGGGGCTTGCCTTGCAGGTCAGTGGGGTCAGCAAATACTTTGGAAGTGGGCTCGATTGCGTCCTCCTCCTGCTCTCCTGCTTGTGGCTCCTGGATCGGCTCGGCGATCAGCTCGTAGGCGACTTCGTTTGTGGCGTCTACACGAATAAAAATATGCCATGCAATAGTTAGGACACAGTGTGACGCATGAGTGCTCAAGATGCGATGCAATGCGATATAATGCAAAAAGAGCCACAATCAAGACCGACCAACAATAATTGAGTAATCACAACAACAAGGCTAAAACCGAAAGGGTGTGGGTGCTGATGATTGGTTTCAAGACTTCAAAATATTTTAGCCTGAAGTGTTTCCTTCAAAACAACAACTCCTAAACTTGCTTAGAAAAGCATGGATTAAGACAGAGGCTTGCTTTGTTAAGGTTACACATGCATGAAACAATAATCAAATAACCACAATTATAAACCAAAAGTGCTGCTAGAAGCCAAATAAAAGTAAAGATTTGACTTGCAGATGATCTAGCAACAAGAATTTATCCAAAATAACATGATTTTGATAAAGCATGCCATATAAATTTTCCCAACATTGATTGACGATCGAAAGCATTTATTTTAACCCTAGAAAAGAAATTAACTCAGAATAGATCCACAATCAAGCACATAGGCTATGCACCTGAAAATTTTCCAGTGGACTACACATACAAAGAGTAATCTACTGGATAGAATTCATAAATTTTTGAGCAACGGAACAACCGGCAACAATTAAACTAGCTTAAACAAACTCCGAATTTTTAGCAGGGGCAAAATTGACAATTCCCATGCACAAGTATTTTTCTTCTGAAGATCTTGATTTCATAAACCTAACATAATTTGTTTGGCATTTTTCGCATTTTTCTGTGAATTTCTATGCAATTAAGAATTACAGCCGAAATTACTAAATAAAAGAAAACACTAAAAGGGGGGGGGGGGGGGGGGGAAGCTGACAGCCGGGCCCCACTTGTAAGTGGGCGCCGGCCCAGCTCCAGTCCCCCACCACCCCTGCTTTGCCCGCGCCGTGGCCATGGCCGTGGCCACGGGCAGGCACGCCGGCGGCGGCGGCGCTCCCGCCGGCAGAGCCCGGCCGGCGGAGCGGCGCGGCCCGATCGCGGCCAGGGCGGGGCGGTTGGGCAGGGGCGCGCGTAGGGCGGCCCGCAGCAGCGCCGAGGCAGGGGCGGGGCGGGGCGGCGCGGGTGTTCCCTGCCGGCGGCGGACGGGTCGGGCCCGCGGCCAGGGAAGCCCGGGGTCCCGAGGCGCGCGGCGGGGCGTGCGGGCACGCGCAGGAGGGGCCCCGCAGCGTGCGCCGGTGGTGGCACGCAGTGGCCACGGCGGCGAGGTGTCGTTCCAACGCCGGCGGCCGCGGAATCAAGGGAAAAAGGGTCGGGGAGCAGGAGGGGCTTGCGGGGGAGCTCACTGAGGGCTCGAATCGATCGGAGGACGGCCGGAGGAGTGGCTCGACGGAGAGGGGTGGAGGTCGGGGAAGAACGGCAATGGCGGCCGCGGCGGAAACTCTCGATTCGGCCGGGATGGGGCTTGGCTGAACTCGTGGAGGGCGGAGGAGGTTCGGGGCGAGGTCGCGCGGCTCTGGGCGCGAAGGATCGAGGCGGGGCAACGAGAGGGTGGCGAGGAACGGCCGGAGGGCGAGCGACGCGCTCTGCTCGACTCGGGTCGCGCGAGCTCGAGGAAAGGGAAGGAACGGACGAGAACGGGAAGCTTCTAGGGAGTCCGCGAGGATAAGCGCGGCGCGCGGACGATGAGGATCGCTGGCGGTCGCGACGCGTGGCGTCGCTCGCCGACGGCCAGACGCCGGCATGGGCGCGCACTGGAGAAACACTGGAACGGCACAGTGACACATTTGAACAATTTTTACTTGAGTTTGACCTGCCAAAACTCAAATTTTCATATAGCAACTTGAAATTTGGCCAATATAGAAATTGTAGAGCAAAAGAAGAGCTACAACTTTTGTTTTGGGCGAAAGTTGATTTGAGGCTCAGATCGGTGAGAAAAACGAGATCGAAAATGGCTAAGTAGATGTTTACTATGCGAACGCGATTAGCACTAACGACGAACCTGAGTCCACGATTAGCGAGTTAACTCGTGATTAGCGAGCACAATTAACACAGGGGTGTTACAGCCTTCCCCCCTTAAAGGAATCTCATCCCGAGATTCACGCACAAGGAAACATAAAAGGCGAGAATGTTCGAAGATGAAGTACCTGGATGCCCGTTTAAAAAGTCCGGATACTTGGATCTCAGAAATTCCTCTTTCTCCCAAGTAGCTTCTTCTTCAGAGTGATTGCTCCATTGAACTTTGTAGAATCGGTTGGTTGTGCGGCGAGTAACTCGATCCTTACGATCAATAATCTTGATAGGGTGCTCAGGATAAGTGAGATCGGACTCTAATTGAATCGAGCCACTTTCAACAACTTCAGTCGGAACTCTAAGGCACTTTTTGAGTTGTGATACATGAAAAATATTATGAATGGCAGAAAGGTTCGTTGGAAGATTCAATCGGTAAGCCACAGGACCGCATCTTTCCACAATTGGATATGGACCAATGTAGCGGGGAGCTAACTTTCCTTTTATTCTGAATCTGTGCACGCCTTTCCAAGGTGATACTTTTAAATGGACATGGTCACCGACCTTAAAGACGAGTGGATCTCTTCTTTTATCCGCATAGCTCTTCTGTCGAGACTGTGCAATCTTTAAGTTGGCTTGGATAAGACGGACTTGTTCTTCAGCCTCTTGAACCATGTCGGGTCCAAAAATAGTTCTTTCCCCGATTTCAGACCAATTGAGAGGTGTACGGCATCGACGACCGTATAATGCTTCAAATGGTGCCATTTTGATGCTTTCTTGATAACTATTGTTATAAGAGAATTCAGCTAATGGCAAACATTGATCCCATTTCTGTGGATAGGTTAAGACGCAGGCACGGAGCATATCCTCCAAAATTTGATTTATCCTCTCGGTTTGGCCATCTGTCTGAGGGTGATATGCAGAGCTACGAATAAGATGGGTTCCCAAGCAAGCATGTAATTGCTCCCAAAAACGAGCAATGAATTGAGTTCCACGATCAGAAATGATGGTCTTTGGCACACCATGCAAACAAAGTATGCGATTAATGTACAATTCCGCATAATGCTTGGTCAAGTATGTCGTCTTAACCAGGAGGAAATGTGCCGACTTTGTCAGTCTATCCACTACAACCCAAATAGAGTCGTAACCCTTTTGAGTTCGAGGTAAGCCGACGATGAAATCCATACTTATATCTTCCCATTTCCATTCTGGAATATTCAAGGGCTGGAGAGTTCCAGCTAGTCTGAGATGACTAGCCTTAACTCTTCTATAGATATCACACTCTGACACATATTTGGCTATTTCTCTTTTCATCCGAGTCCACCAAAATCGTTGTTTTAGGTCTTGGTACATCTTGTTGCTACCCGGATGGATTGATAACCGTGAAGTATGGGCTTCGTCAAGAATTTGTTTTCTGAGCTCAAAATTCTTAGGCACCACTAATCGGTTCTTGAATCATAACACATTCTCAGTATCTTGGTGGAAGAAATTCATTTTAGGGTCTCCTTCTGGTAGTCTTCTCTGAATTTCCTTCACCCCTTTATCTTGCTTTTGTGCCGTGATGATGAGATCACGAAGAGTAGGAGTAAGCTCTAGATGAGCCAAGGTGCCATGTGGTACAATACTTAAGTTCAGCTTTACCATTTCATAGCAAAGAGACTTGCTTAATGGTATAGCTGAAATGCAATGACAGTGAGCTTTGCGACTTAGCGCATCGGCAACCACATTTGCCTTTCCCGGATGATAATGCACTTCGAGCTCATAATCTTTAATCAACTCAAGCCATCTCCTTTGACACATGTTCAAATCAGCTTGAGTGAAAAGATATTTGAGACTCTTGTGATCAGTATAGATGTTGCACAATGAACCTAAAAGATAGTGTCGCCAGATCTTCAGCGCATGGACCACAGCTGCTAATTCAAGATCATGAGTGGGATAGTTTTCTTCATGCCGCTTGAGTGATCGAGAAGCATAAGCAATCACTTGGTTCTTCTGCATCAAGACACAGCCGAGTCCTGTGCCCGAGGCATCACAGTAGACATCAAATGGTTTTGTAGTGTCGGGTTGGGCCAAGATTGGAGCTGAAGTGAGAAGTGTTTTCAATTTCTGGAAAGCTTCCTCGCATTGGGTACTCCAATAGAATTTGACACCCTTCTTAAGAAGTTCAGTCATCGGCTTCGCAATTCTGGAGAATTCTGGGATGAATCGTCGATAATACCCAGCTAAACCCAAGAAACTGTGGATTTCAGGGGCTGAAGTTGGGGCTTCCCAATCTTGTACATCCTGTACTTTACTGGGATCCACAGAGATGCCCTCAGCAGATATGACATGACCGAGGAATGGCACTTCCTTCAGCCAGAAGTCACACTTGCTGAATTTGGCATATAGCTGGTGCTCTCTAAGACGTTGAAGAACTATATGAAGATGACGAGCATGTTCTTCCTCATTCTTGGAGTAGATCAAGATATCATCAATGAAGACCACGACGAACTTATCTAACTCTGGCATGAATACTGAGTTCATGAGGTACATGAAGTAAGCTGGAGCATTGGTTAATCCGAAAGACATCACCAAATACTCGTAGAGACCATAACGAGTAGAGAAAGTTGTTTTTGGTATATCCGCCGGTCTGATTTTGATTTGATGATAACCAAATCATAGATCTATTTTTGAGAATACCTTAGCTCCGGCTAGTTGATCAAAAAGAATATCAATACGAGGAAGTGGATATTTATTTTTGATGGTGACTGCATTCAGAGGTCGGTAATCCACACATAGCCTCAGCCCGTAATCTTTCTTCTTTACGAACAAAGCCGGGCAACCCCAAGGTGAGGTGCTCGGTCGAATAAAGCCTTTATCCAGCAACTCTTGTAACTGGATTTTTAATTCAGCTAACTCACTCGGAGTCATTCTATATGGCCTTCGAGATATGGGCGCTGTGCCAGGCTGTAACTCAATGAGAAACTCAATATCCCGATCGGGAGGCATGCCTGGCAAGTCCTCCGGAAACACATCGGGGTATTCACAAACCACCGGAATTACTTCTAGAATTTTTCCCTCAAGATGGTATATGACAGTGGCTGGAATTTCATGCTGGAAAAAATGAATATCCATAGAACCATACGTGGAAGAGTTGAACTGAATGATACGACAAGAGGTATTGATGATAACGCCATGCTTCTTCATCCAATTCATTCCAAGTATGACATCTATCCCTTGACTTGGAAAGACAATGGGAGTGATCGGAAAAATTTTCCCACCCAAGTTAAGGGGAACATTTCGATCTACTTGGCCAGCATTTAACCGAGTGCCAGGTGTCTGAATAACGTAGGGTCTCTCTAGGCATGTTACTTGTAAGTGAAGTCGTGCCACACATGCTTCACTGATAAAGGTATGGGATGCTCCCGAATCAAATAACACAGTAACAGGGCAGTGATTAACGGAGAACATACCCGCCATCACTTGGGTGCCCTCCGGGACTTCCTCCAAAGCGGTGTAGTTCACGCAACAAGTCTTGGCAGGTACAATCTTCTTTTTCTGATCCTTCTAGCCGGAACCTTGACTCAGCGCAGGAGTCTTGTAGTTATTCTGCCGAGGTGGCAGACGGCAGTCACGTGCAAAGTGCCCCAGGTTACCACAATTATAACATGGGTAGTTGTTGGGTTGAGGACCTTGTAGCATTAAAGGCCTCTACTGCTATGTCGGGAAATGGGGTGCCCAATGCTGCTATTGCTGTGGTGGTCTAGCAACCCAACGGCCCTGCTGTGGAGGACAGTTTGAAGCCTGCTGATTCCCTGTCTTAACCAGCCTGTACCTCTGGGGGCATTGCTGGAGGATCCAGCAGGTGCCTTTCTCTTCTTGTCAGCTTTGCGCGCCAGTGTGGCATCTTCCTGAGAAATAGCTTTATTAACTAGCTCAGTAAAGTTGTTGCATGTGGTGAGAGCTAGCTTGTCCTGAAGCTTTGTGCTAAGTCCCCTCCTGAAGCAATCCTGTTTCTTCTCATCAGTATCCACATGAAAACCGCGATACTGGGATAACTGATTGAAGGTTTGAGCATACTGGAGAACAGTGTTGTTCCCTTGCTTCAGGGCTAGGAACTCTGCCATCTTCCTCCTCATCAAACTTGTAGGGATGTGGTGGGCTCTAAAAGCTGCCACAAACTCATCCCAGGTGAGACGTGTATTGGCGGGAAGTAGAGCCTTGTGAATGACCCACCATATTTTTGCAGGTCCTCTCAGCTGTTGCGCTGCAAAGGCGGCTTTGTCCATTTCTGCGCAATTGAGAATGCTGAACTTATCCTCAATGGTGCGAATCCAAGCATCAGCCTCAAGGGGATCATCAGCCTTATGGAATAGAGGAGGCTGGGTGGCCAGAAAACCGACATAGTCAGTTTCTACTGGTGGTGGCGGGGGAGCGTGTCGACCCCTGCCGACATTGGCTTGGGCTTGCACCAATTGCCTTATCAATTCCGTCTGCTCATTGCGGTCCGCGATAAGAGCCGCAACAGCTTGAGCCAAAGAGGGAGGTGGTTGAGGTAGTGCTTCGTGATTCTCATTGTCATGATTATCGCCCATCTGCAAAATAACCATTCCCCTGGTTAGCCATTTCGCTATCAGGACTAATTCATGCAAATAAAGAATGTGCATATATAATATGAACACACGGCATGAATTCTTCCCCTCGCGATATGGTTCACCAAGGGAAGATAAAATGGCTTGCTTCGGTTGAAACCGCCTCAACTCAACAATTTCCGCCCAGAGTAGCTCTAACGTATGCAATACTAAACATCGGTCACCAAGATTTCGGATTCAAAGACATCCAAAGCACAGCTCATGAATAAGTTTCACACTACCGACATTAACGAACTAAAGCAGCAACCAGGAAGATCATTAATAGAAGCAATTTACATTATGCAGCCACGCTGTTTGATTTGAAACAAGGTTCATTACATTACCAAGTCGTCCTACGGACAACAAACTAACATTAGAGAAGGTTCACAAACGACCCGAACAACACACCACTACGAAAGTAGGGGTCTTACACGACCCGGTTACACACCACACTAGCGAGGGGTTATCCTACATGACTCGAACTACTGAGCCACAAAAGAATTCTCAACCCAAGGTTAGCCTAGAGCACTATGTTGGTCATCCTACCCAACTATCCTACAGTTAGGCTACACTGCAAGGGGAGAATCAACACTATCCAGTTACGTCCTCACGGAGTCTCAGGTCCCGACTCGACTCCAGACACTCCCTCGATCTCCTCAGGGTCCTCTTCTTCTTCTTCCTCTTCTTCTGGCTCCTCCTCGGCTGCCTTAGCCTCCATATCTGCTACTGCCTGCACCTGAGCCTGGACGTCCTCAATCAACTCATGGGCCTGCTGAAGCTGCCCCTCAAGATGCTGCACCATCTGAGTCCTGTTCTCCAATTCCTCCTGCA
The DNA here is from genome assembly GCF_016808335.1 of Panicum virgatum. Taxonomy (NCBI): domain Eukaryota; kingdom Viridiplantae; phylum Streptophyta; class Magnoliopsida; order Poales; family Poaceae; genus Panicum; species Panicum virgatum. Next base: position 40,701,043 of record NC_053153.1, on the reverse strand, counting down.
ACTCCTTAATCCTTATCTTTCTCGCTCTGGACTTTGCCTTCAGGGTCTTGATCCTATCTTGGGTACCCATCATGTGCTACTCATGGAGGTGAGCCTTGCTCCTGCATATCGCATTTTCCTCGTGAAGCTGCTCATACATGTTGACCAAAGCTGAGGAGTAGCTGAACGAGAGGGCTGTCCTGACGTTGTAATTGGGCATCATGTAGTTCATGTTGCGGTTCACCCGATCTGCATAGGCCTGAGTGGTCTCATCCCTCAGAGGAAACACACTGTAGGGAGTATCTATGATCTCAGCACTATGCTTCTCTGAGAACTCCTCAATGGCCTTCCTAGCTGCAATCTCCCAGGAGTCTGCCAGCTTCCTACCATAGACAGTGAGCTGCCACGAGTCCCATTCCAAGCGAGCGGTGCAAGCAGGAATCTTCACGATCATCTGACAGCGCTCGGTGCCCAGCACGCTAGACTCGTGTCCTGAGTACTGTGGGGGCTCAGTGTAGTCAAACACCCTGAGCATCTGCCACAGCAGATGAGGAAAGTGGCCAGTGTGGAGGGCATTGGAGTGCGCCCATCCCTCAGCGTCCAAGATCACGTGCGTGAAGCTAGCCATCTGTAGGAACACATAGCGCTAACGTAAGCCACAGATTTTTAAAAGAACAGATTTAAACTTGGCAACGCAACATAAATAAATTTTTGAAGAACACATAGTAAAAACATGGCGATCCAAATAAATTTTTATGAAGCGCAACCATAAGCAACAAAACGATCAACAACTTGGTTATGCAAGATGCAAGATGCATGCACGTTCTAGCGTTTTCTCACCCAAACAAATACCAAAATATGGTATACGAGGACAATCGGTGGCACAATTACGTACTCTCCCTATATATACTAGTCGTTTCTACGATCAAGGATTTCATAACGCGCTTAACGTGGTTAGTTTCCTGCAGAAGAATACAGAGTATATAACCACTTCTGGACCCCTCGTGCCAGCACTCACGAACGGCCCCCATGTGTCCTACGCCACACGGGTAACGCATATGCAGTTTCCCACATATTCACACATACATTACCATCCACTATAGAGATGTCACCCAGACGTTCGACGCTGAATGGGCAGTGCTGCATACATCATAACAACATATTCACTTCCCGTACACTCGCCTTACGGGACATCCAAGGGTAGACATGTCCCAAGGGTCACGGTCATGGCCAACCACATGACAGGTTTACATCTCGTAACATTGCCTTACGAAATGGCCGTGATCACAATCACACGGTAGGAAATCCGCACTCCATATCAGGCGGCAGATAGCGACAGGCTCGTTTGAATTGAGACTTATCACCTCCTCGTATGCTCATCATACGGGACCCGCGCACGTATGAAACACGTGGGCTATTCTAAAGGACTACCAAGAATGCTTACCTTAGCGTAGGTGCGTCGTTACCGAAGTAAGGTTTAACAAAAAGTAAAAGCTGGAAGTGCTGGAATAAAATAGATATTTAGATGCCACCTAACTTATGTAACATACATTCGGGCATACGAACTATCTATTCTATTCCTTAGCGCATCTAGCGTCAACTTTTCGAAAAACCCGAAATCGTTGCAAGGTAAGAGTTACTTAACGTAATTAAGCACACCAGTAATCACCCTAGTGCAATTTAGAGCTCTGATGCCAGCTGTAGCAGCACCATCCAAATTAAACCGGCTTAAATGCACTAACCATCATCTTAATACTTAATCAAGTTACTGTGCACTTAAAACGGTGTAACCTGACAGGTTGTTGGGTAAAATCCCGATTAAACTACTGTACTCTAGGATCACAATTGCACCAGTAGACCCGTACGAAGACGAGTATAGGTGATACCAGCATACAGAAATCTTCAAATTAATTTACAACATAGGTTTTACATAAAAGCCTTAAGTACAAACGACAGAGTTCAAAACACAGTGGAAGTTTAAAACTGAGTTCGAATACAATACGATAACCACGACGACGATACAAGGCGAGCTCCACATCCTGCCTACCGATGTGATGCCAACCTGCCCAATCTTCACGGGGAAGACGGGCCCACTCGACGGTCCAAACTGGAGGAAGCGTTGTCCAATCCAGGACGCACATACCTCCTCGAAGTCAGCGGGAACACAACCTGCTCAGAAGGGTTACAACAACAACCCTGAGTATACTAATACTCAGCAAGGCTTACCCGACTCTGGGTATACTTAGCCCAATACCTAGACATGCAAGCTTTTTGGGTCTGGAGGTTTATCTTGCCGAAAAGGGCTACTAATGTTGTGTCCTTACTTTCCAAATTTTAGCCCCGCTTCATTTATTAAGTAACAACTAGGTTTGCCTACACAGCTAAGCAAACATGGTTAACCATATTATCTTTTCAGAGCACCACCACCATAACTCGTATGCTCATTTTCCATTCTCAACTCAAATCTTTACTACGATGTGACAAAGTGACCAAGGCTCTCATATCCGCGAGTCACGGCGAATCGATCCGATTTAACCTTGCAAGGTGGACCCAACCAACACGACACATGTAAGCCCCGTCGGGCCACACGCGTCAACTGTTTCCATCATTACCACGACATCTGAACCATGCCTGCTAAAACCCAGGTGATGGGCCCATCGCGGTGAACTCCCGGAGAACCCGGAGGCGGCATCCTATCCAACACCCGCCAACTCCCACACCCAGCGTAGCAGGACAGAATTCAAATTACCGTTGTAAAGTGGTACACAGCTTACCGGTTTCGACTACCTCCTACTTCCGGTATGTGGTTAGTATTGTTCAATCCTCGATCAACACTGCCAACAACAGTACGGTCCTCAACCGACACAGGCGGAGATTTCTTTTCATCCATTCCATACCAAATCCAACTCATTTCCGCCCGGTCTCCATTTCTTTTTACTCAACAACTCATTTCAAAGCCATAGCTAAGGAATCAAGATCCTAAAACTCGCGAGTGACAGTAATCACTCGATTTTTACCGAGATCCTACTTAGCAAAGCATTGCTAACGATACCTGCACACTAGTATGGACTCACAGGTACCTAGGGAGAACATGCATACTAGGGTTTCATACAACTCCTAAAACTTTAATGCACAAATACTTAAATAAACATTGATATACTGAAATTTATGGGTTATGCTCCGGGGCTTACCTTGCAGGTCAGTGGGGTTAGCAAATACTTCGGAAGTGGGCTCGACTGCGTCCTCCTGCTGCTCTCCTGCTTGCGGCTCCTGGATCGGCTCGGCGATCAGCTCGTAGGCGACTTCGTTTGCGGCGTCTACACGAATAAAAATATGCCATGCAACAGTTAGGACACAGTGTGACGCATGAGTGCTCAAGATGCGATGCAATGCGATATAATGCAAAAAGAGCCACAATCAAGACCGACCAACAATAATTGAGTAATCACAACAACAAGGCTAAAACCGAAAGGGTGTGGGTGCTGATGATTGGTTTCAAGACTTCAAAATATTTTAGCCTGAAGTGTTTCCTTCAAAACAACAACTCCTAAACTTGCTTAGAAAAGCATGGATTAAGACAGAGGCTTGCTTTGTTAAGGTTACACATGCATGAAACAATAATCAAATAACCACAATTATAAATGAAAAGTGCTGCTAGAAGCCAAATAAAAGTAAAGATTTGACTTGCAGATGATCTAGAAACAAGAATTTATCCAAAATAACATGATTTTGATAAAGCATGCCATATAAATTTTCCCAACATTGATTGATGATCGAAAGCATTTATTTTAACCCTAGAAAAGAAATTAAATAAGAATAGATCCACAATCAAGCACATAGGCTATGCACCTGAAAATTTTCCAGTGGACTACACATACAAAGAGTAATCTACTGGATAGAATTCATAAATTTTTGAGCAACAGAACAACCGGCAACAATTAAACTAGCTTAAAACACACCCCGAATTTTTAGCAGGGGCAAAAGTGAAAATTCCGATTCACAAGTATTTTTCTTCTGAAGATCTTGATTTCATAAACCTAAAAAAATTTGTTCGGCATTTTTTGCATTTTTCTGTGAATTTCTATGCAATTAAGAAATTACAGCCGAAATAACTAAATAAAAGAAAACACTAAAAGGGGGGAAGCTGACAGCCGGGCCCCACTTGTAAGTGGGCGCTGGCCCAGCTCCAGTCCCCCACCTCCCCTTCTCTGCTCGCGCCGTGGCCATGGCCGTGGCCACGGGCAGCCACGGCGGCGGCGGCGGCGCTCCCGCCGGCGGAGCGGCGCGGCCCGGTCGCGGCCAGGGCGGGGCGGTGGGGCAAGGGCGCGCGTAGGGCGGCCCGCGGCGGCGCCGAGGCAGGGGCGGGGCGGCGCGGGTGTTCCCTGCCGGCGACGGACGGGGCGGGCCCGTGGCCAGGGAAGCCCGGGGTCCCGAGGCGCACGGCGGGGTGTGCGGGCATGCGCAGGAGGGGCCCCGCGGCATGCACTAGCGGTGGCGCGCGGCGGCCACGGCGGCGAGGTGTCGTTGCAACGCCGGCGGCCGCGGAATCAAGGGGAAAAAGGGTCGGGGAGCAGGAGGGGCTTGCGGGGGAGCTCACCGAGGGCTCGAATCGATCGGAGGACGGCCGGAAGAGTGGCTCGACGGAGAGGGGCGGAGCTCGGGGAAGAACGGCAATGGCGGCCGCGGTGGAAACGCTCGATTCGGCCGGGATGGGGTTCGGCTGAACTCATGGAGGGCGGAGGAGGTTCGGGGCGAGGTCGCGCGGCTCTGGGCGCGAAGGATCGAGGCGGGGCAACGAGAGGGTGGCGAGGAACGGCCGGAGGGCGAGCGACGCGCTCTGCTCGACTCGGGCCACGCGAGCTCGAGGAAAGGGAAGGAATGGACGAGAACGGGAAGCTTCCAGGGCGTCCGCGAGGATAAGCGCGGCGCGCGGACGACGAGGATCGCCGGCGGTCGCGACGCGTGGTGTCGCTCGCCGACGGCCAGATGCCGGCATGGGCGCGCACAAGAGAAACACTGGAGCGGCACAGTGACACATTTGAACGATTTTTACTCGAGTTTGACCTGCCAAAACTCAAATTTTCATACAGCAACTTGAAATTTGGCCAATATAGAAATTGTAGAGCAAAAGAAGAGCTACAACTTTTGTTTTTGGCGAAAGTTGATTTGAGGCTCGGATCGGTGAGAAAAACGAGATCGAAAACAGCTAAGTAAATGTTTACTATGCGAACGCGATTAGCGCTAACGACGAACCTGAGTCCACGATTAGCGAGTTAACTCGTAATTAGCGAGCACAATTAACACAAGGGTGTTACAGTGAGGAGGCGGCCAGAGGAGCAACACCGCGCGGCGACAGGCTGTGCCGATGTGCAGCGCAGGCGCACGGCAGCAGGGTTGCCTCGGTGGGTAGGAGCGCGGGGTCGTCGAGGCCGGGCTGCATCGGCGCTCAGCGGCACCAGCACAACAGTGACAAGGGATTGGGATAAAGAGGGAGTATTTTGCACATATTCACTGGCCGGGCCCACTTGTCAGGGCATCTAACGGTGAAAATTGGATGGAAGAGAATTATTTAGTGGCACATCGATAAAGACCATTTTTTATAATGGATAAAGACCATTTTTATAATGGTATCGAGGTAAAAGACTCGGATTTATTTGTCGCGCAAGCCGCTGCGCGCCATCGTGTCGCATGGGACCAGAAGCTAACGTACGCCATCTGCTTTTCTCTTGTTTTGTTTTTTTTTGAAAGGTTCTCTTGTTTTGTTTTCGTAAACTGTGAAGGCCCATTAAACTTTTCTGTGTTTTTTTAATCTTCTTATGTTGCAGCTAACGCACACGCACAACCCCTTTCTCTTGTTTTGTTTCCGTGAACCGTGAAACTCCATTTTAAGCTTTTTCTTTATTTTTTCTTCTTCCGTTGGAGCGTGCCATGCAGTGAACTTTGCTGCGGCCGGTGGTCAAACTGAAAGTTTCGGAACATTCTAAAAACAGGACAATCTATTAAACAAGTCAGAATGTTTCAGAACACTTTTGAAATGTTTCCGAAAAAATCATATGTTTCGGAATATTTTGGAATGTTTCCAAAACATTTGAATGATCCGAAACACTTTTGAAATGTATTCAAAATATATGAATGTTCCGGAACACTTTGGAATGTTTTGGAGAAATTTAAAAGTTTTTCAGAATAATCTGGAATGTTTCCAAGCAAATCTGAATGTTTCGAAAACAAACTGAAAGTTCTAGAACATTTTTTTAAAATCATCGATAAATGTTTCAAAAGTTCCGAAACATTTTCTTAAAAACATCAGTAAATGTTTGAATATTTGCATGGAACTTTTATGCATTAATGTTGGAGCTTTTTTATTATTCGAACAATGAAGAAAGTTTTGAAAATTTAATTTTATTTTAGGAATATTTTTTATTGTTTCAAAGTTTCAGAATGTTTTCTTTTAACATCGTCAAGTGTCCTAGAACTTTTTTACAAGTTTTCCTGATTACAAACATTTCAGGACATGCAAAACATTTTTTATTATTTCAAAAGTTCCTGAATATTTTCTTAAAACATTGTGAAATGTTTGAACATTACAAAATGCATGGGACTTCTATGCATTAGTCTTGGGACATTTTTAATCATTCAAACAACAAAGAAAGTTCGGAACTAATTGAATTATATTTTAGGAACATTTTTATTGTTTCAAAAGTTCAAGAACATTTTCATTTAACATCATCAAGTGTCCTAGAACTTTTTTACAAGTTTTCGAGATTACAAATATTTCGGAACGTGCAGAACTATTCAGAACAGTTCAATTATTTTGAATAGTTCTTCAATATTTTTTGAAGAGTCCTGCACATGTTCACCTTTTAATATCCTAACAAGTTCTCAGAACATTTTTTTTTCAATCTTGAACATTTAAAAGTGTCATAGACCATTTCTTCACGTTTTTTTGGAACATTGGGAAACATGCAGAACTTCATGAATTGCAAGTCAAAACTTCACGAATCTTGTACTCACTCCAATTCCGAACTGTTACAAACGGAATCCAAGCAACAGCGCAGAACTTCACGAATTCTAGAAACACCAATCCAACAAATGAAATAAAGCTTCGGCCCAATAAAATAACAGCCCATGAAATCAAAGCGCGCCCGCCGCGATCTCCAATTCAAGCGTCGGTTCGCCTAATTAACAGAACGGCGCGGGTTTGACGGAAACTTTCTGCGATAGGTCTCCCTAATTTTGGCAGTCGCCTGTTGACTACTACTCCCTCCGTTCTAAATTATAAGTCATTCCAAAAATCTTGGAGAGTCAAAAGTTTTCAAATTTGACCAAATTTGTATAACAAAATAATAACATTTATGATAACAATTAAATATCATTAGATTCTTTATTAGTTATATTTTCATAGTATACTTATTTGATGTCATAAATCTTTGTGTGTCTCTCTCTAATTTTAGTCAAACTTTGAGATGGTTGACTCTCCAAGATTCTTGGAATGACTTATAATTTAGAATGGAGGGAGTACTATACATCAACGGTGTCTCCCTCCGCGTTATTAGTCATTTTTTTGATGGATAAAGCTAACTTGGTTCAAAAGCTTATACTCCCATCATTCAAAATTATAGATCATTTTGGTATTTATAGATGCATAGTATTTTTGAAATAGGGATGCACTGTTTTTGCTATGCATCTAGATATAAAATTACATACATAAAAATTATTAAAACCATCTATACTTTGAAACCAAGGGAGTACTTGTTAATTCAGAACTACTTCCTCAATCCAAAAAATAAGTTATTTTAGGATTCAAAATTTATCCAAGAAAACAAGTAATTATCCTATTTACGATGTGCATATGTGAACATGTAAGAATCAATTATTGCTAAATATGAGTAATAAATAACAGTAAATATAATTATTTTACTTTCCTATTAATCTATCAAAAAATTTCTAGATTTGTATTTTGGGACGGGAGGAGTAGCTTGGTACAATATTATTTTATCTGGAGGTGAGACCCGATACTATAGTTGGCCATTCAAGCAGCCCGTCGCTGCACGGCCAGGTCTCGACTCAGCCCGGCACAATTAGGCCCATCTCGTTTGGCCCGGTTATTTATTCTTGCCGGGCTGGGCCGGCCCACATGCCGAGGTCTCGGCCCAGGTGTGGCCCGAAGATCTGTTATCCATGTCGGGCCGGCTGGATATCATATGGGCTCTGCGTGCCAGGGCAGGCCGTGAGACCATGTAGCCATTTAACCCCTTCTTTAATTCAGAATTGTCTCAAAATTTCAAATTTGATAAAAAATTTTCCAAAATATTAACATATTCTCAAATTCAAACAACTTTATTCACACATACACATTCAAATATACATATACACGAAGTTAATCAGGATCATGGGTCTTAGCAGGCCTCTCGTGCTCAGGCCGGCCCATGTGCCTCGTCGAGCTGAGGCTTATTCGTGCATGCGCGCATGGCACCCTTATATTCTTCACCTTCTTACCAGGTGTAGATTGACTCCACCTTATAAGTTGGTTAGACCCTCTCAACTTGTAACATGGTTTAACCACTAGTGTAACTACCACCATTTTCTATGGATCTTTGAATTATCTGATTAATGTCCAAGCGCAATTAATCCAACACACATGAGTATGAACACAGAGTAGCATCAGTGTTTGAGCTTAGACTCTGCCGACACTCAACAAGCTAGCATTATTCCCGTGCATCTGTTCTTCACCTTCTTACCAGGTGTAGACTGATTCCACCTTATAAGTTGTTTAGGGACCCTCTCAACTTCTAGTGTGTTACCCAACAAGTTCCATGATATACAATTCACTTCTAGCATCAGAAACTTCATAGTGAGACTCAAGAACATCCCACACATCCTTATCATTCATGAGTTGTATATTTATATCCACTAGGTTTTTAGCAAGAACGCTTATGATGCAGCCTAGGAAAAAGTTATTGGCGCGGTATCGAACACACACCCTTTCTCTGGAGTGAAAAGTTCAGGCTTCCCCATTGTTATATGCATTAGGTTCATCGACGTCAACCACAATATAAGCTGCTCATGCCAACGTTTGTAATTGGAACCATCAAAAGTATTTGTTTTAATTGCACAACAAAGTTAGCTACCAAAAGCCTATAAACATAATCTGATTTTTGGATTGTTCGATATATAGGAGAATTTTGGCATATTTTAATTCCAAATATTACTACTAATTTCATGAGGTTAAAGAGTGATCTTGTGATGACAAAGTAGGTGTTCGGGTTCATGTTAATCTCATTAAATAACATGAACAAGAGGATAAACCACAGATGGTTTAGAATGTACCATAAGGCGGGACCAGTGCCGAAGACACGGGTTGTGCCATTCCCATGACTGGACAATGTGTCGGTCAGGGCTATTCGATGTGGCTGAGTCGATGCAGTGCAGACGACTATCGGGAAGTAGTTTAGACGATCTTGATAAACACAACTATGGTCACTAGGAAGTAGTCATACGTTTTGAGGTCGAAGTAGTCATTCAGGCCACGTGGATGTAGTCGAAGTAGTTGTGACCACTACAAAGTAGTTGGATGTGAGCAATCGTGTGAAAACACTCACCAAAAATCTGATTGCCCCGCTATCCCGTGCATGATCTTTAGTGTGCAAGGTTAGCGACTGAGAGGTTGCCTAGACAGAAATACCAAAGTGTAAGAGAGGGTTGGAATGAGAGGAGGCTATCTCTTATAGAGATGACAAGAAAACTGTGTGCACAGCGCTAGCGATGGAGAGGTCGCCTAGACAAAAATACCGAAGTGTAAGAGAGGGTTGGAATGAGAGGAGGAGAGGTCGCCGAGACAGAAATACAGAAGTGTAAGAGAGGGTTGGAATGAGAGGAGGCTATCTCTTATAGAGGTGATAAAAGAGAAACCTGGACACAACATGACCATCAAGTCGCTGTTGTCGGTCAAAACCCATCGGCGAGTAGCGACAGGCAACACGAAGAGCCGGGAGGCTGCCGGGGCGCTGGCTGGCACCGGTCCCTCGGTCAACGGCCCAGATCCTGGCACACGCCGACGCTTCCGGAGATGCAGGGCGTGCCACCTGACCTGTACCCGATCAGGAAGGTGCGAACGTGCTTTCGACGATTTGCCTGCATGCACAAACACGTGTAAACATTAGTCCGAGCCGTGGTCGGCTCCCCGGGACGACTCTTGCATCGGCTTTAAAGAGCCGATCGAGTCCCGGTGTCAGATCAGATCTGCATATCCGGATATTAATAGATAAAGCAAATAACTGCAAAAACTGTTTCAATTAGATCTAGCTAATCCAATCCACGACGGTAAAAGCTTCACCGCTAGATCGGAACATCCTACACGTAGTTAGGCCTAACGAGCGTAATAGATAACCAAACCTTAACCAGAATAGAGGCATAAGAATAAGCGAAAGCCGATTCCCGGATCAATCCCTATTAAGATCAAGGCAAAGCATCTAATACGTCGCGGATCATCCAACCTGTTTGCAAGGCGTAACCTAGCAGATATTAAGCCGATTCTTAAGCATAAGAACAAACCATAATAGATTAGATCTACTAGATAGAAAAGAAGCAGGGTGTTATCTCTACGCGACTAACTCTATGCAACGAGAATTAGCGTAAGATTAATACATGATCACACAGAGATAACATGATATTCGTAGATGATAAACAACAAGAGCATGATAAATCTACTAAAGGTCATGCTACGAACATCAGGATATCTAGCACTACTCACCATAAAAAACGCTTTAGTACGAGTAATACCAAGGTAAAAGTAAGAACAATGCTGCCCTGATCACAAGAAGTGATCAAGGCAGCATGGCGCTTACTTGGATGAAACCCTAGGATTAGGGGTGGCGGTGCGCCGAGAATTGTTGTTGCGAGATGTGATGACGTTCTCCTTTTTACGAATATCATAGGGTACATATTTATAGTCCGGAGACTTGGAAAACATTCTAAACCAACGTGTTCAAATCAGACTGTATCTCTAACCCAAACTGAACTAAATCTAAAGATACATGGCCACATGGCCCAAACACTCACGCAGGAGCCGATTCACAAGCCTTCTTTAATTCCTGCTTTAAGCCCAACTTGCTCGCGGCCCATTAATTAACCCTGTTAATTTATGGTGATAACACATGCCCCCTGGTTTTGGCAATGATAATTCCAAAACCATTTCATTGCTTCATCTTCCCGTTGATGCTCATTAAAACGCACTACAACCACCATGGAAGACGCAATGTCTCTGCAGCCGGCTCCTCGCAGAATGTGAAAATGCCGATCCATCTTCCATTTTTTATTACTTAATCTCACCCCGAATCGACTCCTTTCACCACAAACTCACCCTCCTCCCATAGCCAAACAGCGCAGAACACCCAAACCTACATCAGCCATGGCGATCTCCTCCTCCTCTGACTCCAACTCCATTGGCTCCCCTTTCTCCCCCTCTTCCTCGAATTCCTCCGTCTCCTCCCTCGACTCCATCTCCGAGAGCCGAGAGCCGACGCCGGAGTACGACCCGTCGGCGGCGCACGAGGCGCTCGTTCCTCTGCATTGGGATGCAGAGGAGTTCGACTTCGGGGTCGTCTCCGAGGACGACGAGCCCAAGACCGACGGCGAGGACCTCCGGCTCCTATTCCAGGAGGAGCTGGAGAGCGACAGCGATGACGACTTCTCTTGGGATGGAGCCGATTCCTCCTCGGAAGAGGAGATCGGCTCCTCCTCTAGCGGCGATGACCCGATGGCCGGAAACGCCTTCCAGTTCCTCGGGTCCCCCGAGGGTGATAACGAAGAGGAAAGCAACGGTGACGGCAGCCGGAGCAGCGACGACGAGGCCAGTGGTGGCAGCAGTGCCTACGACGACGGTGACGACAGCAACAGCGGAGACGTGCCGGCGCGAAGCCCCAAGCGCCGTAGGTACCTAGGTACCTACGAGCGGCAAATGTAGGTAGTACTGTAGGAGTAATACTGTAGAGCCGAAGGATTCGTCCTTTGTCAAATCGGCTCTTCCGCTTGTAAGACTCAATCTTTAATGAAGTCCCTTATCTTTTAAACGCTTGCTCGGATCACTCTCCAAAAGCCGATGGCACCGCACCGGGCTTTACTAATATCCAAGAGCCGACAAAATTCAAAATTGGAAACAACCAGCATAAGAACAGAACATCACCTCCACTCTGAATCCAACTCGAAATAGATATTCCAAATTCGAGCGCAATTCGAGAATCCCGCTCCATAAGTTCGAGCGAAAACTCACAAAGTATCCAAAACTTGAACCAGAGCCCGCAAAACAACCAAACCCTAAGTTAGCAGATCTGAACCATGACGGACTCCAAAGCTCAAACAGCGAGATCTCCAATCGTCGATACGGCAATCTACGGCCTCAAGGTAATATTCAGCCTATCCTTTTAACTTTCTTCAGCTCATTAAACCTCCGAATGAATTAAACTCCGAAATATGACCCCATATATAAATTTCTGAATTTCTGAACTCCAGGTGTCAGACATCCTTTTGCCGCATCCTTCCAATCCCAAATCCCTTTGTATTGTCCCACGAGTTTATGAAAATCCCACAGATTTAATCTCCTGTGAAGCGAATAGAATCCCTTTTGTAAGTCAGGACATTAATTTAAATTCCTGGGCCGACTGCTTAAGAGCCTGGCCTAATCCACCCGAGAGCTGGATTGCATGGTATAGCAGAGTAGCAAGAACCTACATGCCCTTGTGGCAAGAATTGAACATAGCTGATGCACTCAGTTTATCATTATCCCCCCTTGATAAAGATGAAAACCTTCTGAAGACCATCGGCTATTTCTGGTCCGACGCTCTGAAATGCTTCCTCTTTTGTCATGGACCCATGACCCCTACTCTGCTAGATGTTACCATGATTACTGGCCTAGACATTAGATCCCCTGATCCTGCAGCCCACAGAATGGTAGAAGCCCCCTTCAAACTTTCATCCAAGGCAGACTGCACAAACTGGAGAACTTACATGAACCAGCACATGAAGACAAAAGGTCCAGTAACTAAAAAGGAACACACAACCTTTTTAAATCTTTGGTTAGAATATTTTATTTTCTGTGGTCCTTCCTTAGCTCCAACTAAGAATTACCTTCCTTTGGCTTACCATCTGGCCCATGGCAACCGCACCAGCCTAGGCAAACTTTTTCTCGGAGAAACATATAGATGTCTCCATCTGATGACAACTAATTTGCTTAGCCAAAGGAAACTCAGAACTGGAGGCCCTTGGTGGTTTATTCAGTTATGGGCACAACTCTACTTCCAGCACCAGATTCCAAACTTTCAAACCTAGCCAAGAATTCCTTCCCCGGCGAGAATGGCAAGCCAATTAGATGCACCAGCTATGGCCAAGCCCTATTTAGCCTCCCTGGTAGTAAACTGAACTCGACAGATGCAGCAAACTGGTTTAGAGTTTTCTACAAAGGTCTAGACAATCCCCTCTACTTTCCATTCACTGAATCTGAAAGCCTTTGAGAATCCAACTACCTTCAGGCTAGATAGCTTTGCCGATGATGGCAGCACTCGGCATCTATATTCCCTAATGATCCGACCTGGCTTCCTCCCTGTTGGCATAAGTACTTCCAACATAATCATCAAACCAGGTTATAAAACCTATCAACCAGTCGTAGCAGCTCGGCAATTTGGCTTAGAACAAGTCCCTCCCCACTTCCATATTCACCACTTGGTGGAGAGTAGAGCCGATTTGCCCGGTGGTCTTACTAGCTCAAGATGCTACAGCACGTTTGACAACCTCCACATTCCATTATCAGCCGATCTGTCCTTTACTCCCTCGTCAATCGACTTTAACACATGGTGGGGAATATGGAAAACTCATGTATTCAGAAGAGCTTTAGGCCCTCTACAACAGCAAATTGATCCTGAATATGCAATCCCTGAGGAAGAGGTACTGAATCCGTGCACCTATTCTTTCTAAGTCCTCTACCACTTTACTTGGCTAACCCTGCTCACCTTGCTTACAGCAACAAGATGATCCAGAACCCATGACCAGTAACGGGGAGCCACTCCACTTCCTTCCAACCGCCCCCGATGTTCTTTTTTTTGCAAGGAATCACCGCCAATGAAGAAAGTAATAATGACTATTCAGCCAGACTCACCCCAGTTGGCTTCTAAGCTGAGACAAACCTCTGGAAGTGCTGCCCCTGAGTCCCGACTAAGAAAAGGAAGATCATCGCAAGACGAGCATCAAGAAAATAGCACAACCTTCCCCAAATCTATCAGAATCCAACACCAACAAGGTAATTCACCTCTCCGAAACTTCTTCCTTACGCATATCTATTCTGGTTGACTGTAATCCTATTTCCAGGACGCAGCTGGAGACATCCTCAATACTGGAAGCCCAGCACAATAGGGAACCACCGTTCATGAAGTTGACACTGGAACAACTGAAGTCCAAGAACAGCAAGAATCAACCATCATCCCAGCAGAAATTCGCAGCGAAGGAACTGCAACAGCTGATGTACCGATGGAAATTCAACCCGGAACTCCCGATGCTCCGATGGAGGTGCGTGACGAAGAGGCTGACATAGCCGATGCCCCTGTTGTTGCCTCAGACCCAACTGAGCCGATCGCACCCGGACCAACCATTGCTTCTTTCTCCGAACAGGTAACACTACATGAGCCGATTCTAAATCAGTCGATAACTCCATTGATGCACCTTGTTCCCAAAACTAACTCCAATATCTCCACAGGGCGTCAATATTTCAGATTTGCTCTCCTTTGACCTAGCATCAATGGTTCTGATCGCCCCTGGAGCGAAAGTACCATCATCACGGCAGCTGATTGACCTCGCGGATCAGCTTCAACACATCAAAAATCTGCTATCTGCTCCAATCAGTACCCTGGTTGACGATTCCAGCGAAATAAAGAAAATCCTCGAGCAGATAGAATCCCAACTCCCAGAGTCACTTCAGGTCAAGCTCTGGCCAGCCGGCCATCTTCCCTTCTTTCGGGCAAAGGTGAAAGCAGCACAACAGAGAATAGAATTACGTCATTCTCAAATTCCTCGAAAAGCCGACATCGCTCAAAAGTGCAAGATGCTCAACCAGAAGAAAGCAACTCTGGACGCCAAAGCCGACATCTCCGCGAGTACAAGGCGACTCAATCTCCTGGAGAAAGAACTGGTGGAACTCGAAGAAAAGGTCCGCACCACCCAGAGACTGATCCAAGAGGAGAAAGCCTCGATTGGAAACTCCAAGCAAGAAGCCCAAGAAATGACTGAGCAGATACGGGCAGAGTTCGCAGAGATAAGCACCTTGAGTCAATAGATAGTAACAGGCGATGACAAGGACGACGAAGCGATCATAGCAAAAGCCGACGCCATACGCGCAGAAGCCATCCATGCCATAGAAGGGTTCCTGAACTAGTAGAACAATTCAGAGAACATTTAATGTTGCCTGTTAAATCTAAAACTCGTACCTATTAACAACATCTTAAGTCGATGGTTACACATCGGCGCCTTGCTTCTCATATATATATTTTTTACTGGCCAACTCAACATGCTGGCCTCTCTCCCCTTATTTTTTTTAGTTTACTGGCCAACTCAACGTGTTGGCCTTTTTATAATACAGCCATATGAATTTCATCGGCTCTTGTTATTTGCCTTCCCACATGCTCGGGAAATATTTCTTGAGGTGTTGGCCATTGACGGCTACAGGAAACTTGACACCGTCTAATTCTTCAAGCATATACGCATTTCCAGGCAGGACCTGATCAACCTTGTACGGCCCATGCCAAGTTGGAGATCACTTACCATACTTCATATCTTTAGTTCCCAATGGTAGCACTGCCTCCCAAACCAGGTCTCCAACCTGGAAATTTTTTGGCTTGACCTTTTGGTTGTATGCACGAGCGACTTTAGCCTTGTTTTCCTTGATCTTCTCAAGTGACCAAAGTCTAAGCTCTGTGAGATCCTCCACATTGTCGCTCATCAAGGCTGCATACTCCTCAGCCGACAGATCATTCTGGAACTCAACACGCCTCGATCCGGCCGTGATCTCCCATGGCAACACAACGTCTTGACCGTAGACCAGAGGGTATGGTGAAGTCTTGATGGATCCGTGACACGAAATACGATATGCCCACAAAGCCTCTGACAATATCTCATGCTAGCGCCTAGGATATTCATCGATCTTCCTTTTGATCAGCTTGATAAGGCTCTGGTTGGATGCTTCAGCCTGTCCATTAGCCTGGGCATAATATGGGGATGATCTGATCAGCTTGAACCCCATGTCATCGACGAACTTCCTAAATTCCTCCGATATAAAGACCGATCCTCCATCGGTCGCAATGGTCTGGGGAATCCCGAACCTATGAATGATGTGCTCTTTAACGATACTGATCACATCTTTTGATGCCACCGACCTCATGGGTACCGCCTCCACCCATTTCCTGAAATAATCCGTGACAGCCAACACCCATTGGTGACCTTTGCTGGATGGCGGGTTGATCTGGCCAATCATATCCATGGCCCAACCCGTGAACGGCCATGGCTTAATGATAGGATTCATTACTGATGCCGGCACCATCTGAATCTTGCCGAATCTCTGACATGCATGACATCCCTTGTAATATTTAAAGCAATCCTCAAGCATGGTAGGCCAGTAATATCCCGATCGCCTAATCAGCCACTTCATCTTATGGGCCGATTGATGTGTACCGCAGGCTCCCTCATGAACCTCATGCAAAAGCCAATTCAACTCCGAAGGCCCCAGACATTTAAGCAGCAGTCCTTTCAAAGTCCTGTAGAACATATAGTCCCCTATCAGAACATACTTCATAGCTTTGAGTCTTATCCTTCTTGGTGCCCCCCGAGCCGAATCCATCAAATAATTGAAGATATCGGCTCTCCAATCTCCAGGTTCTAGAAACTGAACCTCTACATCGACCCCATCGGCTGTTTCCTTGTATCCGGAAGCCATCTGTGCCAAGTCATTGGCTTCATTGTTCAAAGTCCTGCGTATCCAGTGTAAATTAATGTACCTGAATTGTGACATCAACTCACGGCACTACATCCATATCAGAAAAAGGGCCTCGCTCTCACATCTATATGCTTTCGTGAGCTGAGAAATCACCAATTTCGAATCCCCAAATATTTCCACCGCTTCTGCGCCAGCTTCCAGGAGTAATTCCATCCCCTTGCGAACGGCCTCATACTCTACTAAATTATTGGTGCATGGTGTAGTCACCCTGATGGAAAAGGAATAAGTCGCCCCTTGAGGCGATACCAAAAGAATTCCCACGCCGCACACATCATCACACGCCGATCCGTCGAAAATCATGGCCCAAGAACGTATAAAAAGTGCTGCCATGTCAGTGTTGACCCTGTCTGCAATGAGATCCGCCAATGCCTGTCCCTTGACTGCCTTTGCAGGTTGATATCGGATATCGAACTCCGACAACGCAAACATCCATTTTCCGAGTCGGCCTTTTAGAAAAGGAGCCGACAGCATATGCCTTATGACATCCGACTTGCAGATAACGATCATTTCCGTCGAGAGCAAAATATGACGAAGCTTTGTGCATGTAAAGAACAAACAAAGGCAAAGCTTCTCAATCTCAGGATACCTGGTCTCTACGTCCAACATACATCTGCTGAGGTAGAAAACAACCCTCTCTAGATTGTCATGTTCCTGAACCAGCACCGAGGCGATGGAAGTGTCTCCCACAGACAGGTACACGAAGAAAGGCCTGTCTTGCTGAGGAGTAACCAACAGTGGAGGCTTCGACAAGTATCCCTTGATTTCGTCGAAAGCCTGCTGCTGTTCTGCCCCCCAGTGAAACTCATCCTCAGACTTGATCTTTACCAGACCCATGAACGGCTCGATACGCCCAGATAGATTGGAGATAAATCGTCTGACAAAGTTGATTTTGCCGATGAGCTTCTGCAACTCCTTCTTCATAGTAGGCGGCCTCATTGTCCTTACAGCTTCTTGACTCTTTAAACCGATCTCGATTCCTCGCTCATGTACCAGGAATCCTAAGAACTGACCGGCCGATACACCAAAGGCGCATTTCTTCGGGTTCATTCTGAGCCCAAACCTCCAAGTCCACTCCAAGACCTGACGCAAATCTTCCAGATGTCCCCCAGCCGATGCGGACTTGACCACGATATCATCAATGTAGATTTCTACCAGTTTGCCGATGAGATCATGAAAAATGTAATTCATTGCGCGTTGATATGTTGCACCGGCATTTTTCAATCCAAAGGTCATAACCATGTACTCGAACAAGCCGACCGCGCCTGGTACTCTGAACGCGGTCTTGCTTATATCCTCTAGGGCCATGAAGATCTGGTTGTAGCCGGCATTACCATCCATAAAGCTCAGCATTTTTTGACCGGCAGCTGCGTTGATCAATGTTTCCGCGACGGGCATCGGATACTCGTCCTTTAGCGTTGCTCTGTTGAGGTCTCTGAAATCCACGCAGTCTCTCCATCGGCCATCCTTCTTTTATACAGGGACCACGCTAGAGATCCATTCTGCATACCGACATGGCCTGATGAACCCTGCATCCAACATCTTTTGCACCTCTTTTTTAACCTCCTCTAGGATTTCGGCCTTCATCTGTCGTGCTCGTTGTTGAAACAGCCGAAATCCTTTCTTAAGCGGGAGCCGATGTTCGACGATGCTTCTATCCAGACCGGGCATTTTAGTATAATCCCACGCGAAACAGTCCCAGTGTTCTCTCAATAGTGCTATCATCGGCTCACGCAGTCTCGGGTCTAACCTTTTGCTGATAAATATTGGTCGCGGCTTATCCCCGGGACCGATATCAACTTTCTCCAAATCGTCAGCTGATGTAGACCCGTACCCAACTTGCCATCAACTGTGAACGCTGGCAACTCGTCGTCATCTGCCATGTCGACAGCAAACACGGAGAGATAACAAAAGCAAATTTTCGGCCGACCGCACGGGCTGGCCGTTTCTGTATTAGCATTGGAAACTGAATACTCAATAACTAACCAACTGCCAGAGCAGGCTATTGTTTGTTCATTATGTAACAGTTTCAACTCCAAATAAGAATTATCTACTTTTTGGGGCCGGTCGCTGGGACCGGCCTCTCTAAACCTGCTGAACTCCATAGCGTGCCAGGATGTGTTTATTCTATGAGGTCAGTGGATAAGACCAGCCTCAATCTGTTTTTTGTCGCTTTGATCCGATCACAGTCTTCTAGCGCAATCCCTGAGATCGGCTCTTGTCCTTCCGCGTCCCAGGCGTTCATGTCTGCGAGCGAAACCTCACTGGAGTCATCTGCATGGACCACCTCCACTTCGTCGCCATCCCATTGGACCAAACACTGGTGCATTGTGGAAGGAACACAACAATTGGCGTGAATACAATCCCTCCCAAGCAGCACTGTGTACGTACTCTGTTGGCGCTCCTTAAGTATCCATTTTATCCCCTGTTTAACTTTGATAATGGCATGAATTTAATATCAAAATCACTAACCATCCTAACCGCGGCCCAATTATTGGTCGTTTTCACGTTTGCACATATATTTTGGAGGTACTTCGTTTTTGCAGGTTTTTGACCAATTTTGGAGCATGAAATGGCGAGGCCCACGATCACGCGATGACACGAAGAATGACGAAGGCCAAAGCCCGAACAAAGGATCGAAGGCCATGATGATTAGAGGCCCATTCATGCACATCCACCCTCCAATGAAGCCCAAAAGACAAAGCCCACAAGATAAGATTGAGATGCTTCGGGGCTAAGCAAAGCAAAGAGATATTTAAGGAAGGATTTTCCATCCTATCCTTCTTCTCGAAGAAATATCGAAGATAACGACGTCTAAAGGGGTGCAATCGTGAAAGACATAAATTCTAGAAGATTCCAGGAGACTTCGGGAGAAAGTTGGGCACTAGCCGGCGAAGGAAAGACCCAGGCCGGCCGGCCTAGGCTCATTGGGGCGGCCGGCTCAGCCTGTTTTTAGGTCGGTTCGACCTCCCCTTTGACCGAGGGTTCCCTGAGGCTATTTAAAGACCCCTTCCCAAGGTTCACGGGGAGAGCAATTCGGGAGACGACGCCAAGGAGCAGAGAAGATAGAGGGACACCTCTCGGAGAGCCGAGTGTCATGCTAGTTGTCTAGGGTTTGCCCTAGCCGACGTGGGAACCTTGCAAGGAAGACCACATCGGAGTTCTGGAGCTAGGATCATCAAGATCAAGGTAGGGCCCCGGTTGTGATCTTGTGATGTACTATCATTCATGGTGAAGTTATTTGTGTTTCCGAATGTTTAGCGACCATGTTCTCCTCTTTCGATTTCGTTCTTTTCTTTGGGTTCGCTTCATCTTAGATCTATTATCGAGATAGATCACTTAGCATGATTTTGTAGTCATGGTGGCTAGAGGTTCATGGCGGAACTACCAAAGTGAGTTCGACTTGCTTCAGGGTATCCCGTTGAAAAGGGGGGCGTCGTGACAGGCCGTCTCGACAGAGTAGGTTGGGTATCGAGGGATCGGATTGGAGATTTTGGGTTTAAAGAGGCTTTTCATTGAGATTCACATCTATCTTACTTCACTTTATCTAGCTGGAACTACAACATATGCATGATATAGGTGATCTAGATTGGTTATCTCTAACTTTCTCTTGCTGCCTTCGGTGTTTGTCGTGTTTTTAGTAGATTAGATTCATTTTCACCATCTCACATAAAGGAATCTCTATGCTAGTAGATTGTTTCTTGTCTCTTTGGTTCTGTGGATTGATAAACCTTGGGGGAATACTCTGAGGGAAAAGCTACACGAAACCATGCGCTTGCGGTATATAAATCGGGGACGCTAAGGAGCGTCAACAAGCTTTTCTGGCGCCGTTGCCGGGGAACCATCGATTTAAGATCCAATCTTACTTGCATTCATAAATATTTCTTGATTTTTCTTTTTGACCTTTTTTTAGATCTCTTATTTTTTCTAAGCTAACTAAAAAAACGGATCTATTTCACGAAAATCAATCTAATCTAGAGTTTTCTTTATTTTGATTTATTTTTCTTTTATGTTTTAGATCTTGTATATTCATCTTTTAGATCTCGTATATATTTTTCATTTTCACTAACCCCTAACAGGAGATGGACGGGAGCCTCTCCAACAAACCCGAAAATTTTGTGGATGATCCAGAAAAAATTTACAGGCAAAGGGGACGAGAAGCACGATCAAGGAAGCCGGAACTAGTAGATCCAGAAGTTGAAGCCGACGATTCATCGTCTTCACCTCAAGCAACTCCACCAACAAGTCCAAAGGAGGCGCCACTTCACCAAGGGATGGCGCTACCGGAGCCAGAGCGTACGATCGGAGAGCTATGCACTCCGGACGTTCGGGACTTGCCGATCCAAAATCTCGACAACATCGGAGTTCCGTTCGAGATCAAGACTTTAATCATAAGGATGGTGCAAAGCTCGCCCTTCACTGGAAAAGAAGACGCTAATCTACATCTTCAAGCGTTCCTCCAACTATGCCGCACCTTCGACATGCAAGGGATGACTCAAGATCAAATAAGAGTGAGGCTCTTTCCATTCTCTCTACTTGGGAGAGCACTGCAATGGTTTCATCTCTACCACCGCACACGGTGCAAAATTGGGAGTCCTTGATGAAAGAGTTCATGACGGAGTTCTACTCGCCGGGTAAGACCCAGATTCTGCGCAACAAGATTGCAACATTCGCGCAAGCCCCGACAGGGACTATTGCCGAAGCCTATGAGCGCTTCAACAACTACATCCGCGCCATACCCCATCACAAGTTCTCAAGGGAGGATGTGGTCCAGAAGTTCTATCAAGGCCTCACTACTGCATCAAGGGGGATCATTGACGCATCGGCCGGAGGCTCTATCATTGAACTCACGCCTACTCAAGTTTTCAAACTATTCAAGAAGGTGGCGGACAATGACGCATGGGCATCATCGGGGCGCCTGCAACCACTCCAAGCCGTGGGCGCCGCGAAGAGTGTATTACAAGTGGAACACGAAGAAGTGCTAGAAGGGAAGATCGACTCGCTCATGAGAAGGTTGGAGAAGATGGAAGTGGAAAAGAGAGAAGCCCAGGCTATCGATTTGAAGGCGGCCGAAGCAAGGTCTACATGTGAAGAATGTGGAGAGTACGGCCATGTGCAAAAGAATTGCCCGGAGGAAGCCAAGATGCTCGACTACATGAAAAAGGGAGAATGGATTCCGCCGACCAATTTCGCTACGGGCAAGGTAGACCCCAATTTAATGCAAGCTCTTCCATTCAAAACTCGGTGCCTCTTCGTATACAATTGAAGGAGTTCATGGAGGAGCAAGGCAAGATCAACAAGGACACCGTCACCAAGTTCAAGGCTATGGACAAGATCTTGGAGAACATTGATGGCAAGGTGATGGAGGTCGGGAGCTCTAATCTTCAAGTACTCAACATGATGAAGATGCTAGAAACACAAGTAGCCCAGCTCGCCGGACGCCTATCTAGCAACGAAGGAAAATTGCCCGGGCAACCTCAAAGTCCGGAGACGGCTAAGGCAATTCAAACTCGCTCGGGAAAGGAGACCGAAGAACCCGAACATGCAGCGGGAGCAAGGAAGCCTAAGCCAAGAGTTGAAGTGGAGACCATCATCAAGGAGAAGGCACCTACTCCTATGCCAGAGATAGTCACCGAAGAGCCGGAGTTTGAGCTAGATGATATAGACACCAAGATTCTACCGCCAAGGCCACGATACCGCAAAGGTAAACACGAAGATGAGCAATTCAACAAATTTGTTGAGATGGTACGCAGGTTGAGCATCAATATGCCGCTCTTGGATGCTCTACAAGTTCCGACGTATTCTCGCTACTTCAAAGACATCATGGGAAACAAGCGCGAGATACCGCCAAGCACTGTCAAGCTAACTGAGGAATGCAGTGCGGCAAGCTAAGAGGGACCCCAGATGTCCTACCATCCCGTGTTCCATTGGATCTCTTATGTTCGAAAGAGCACTTTGTGATCTCGGTGCAAGTGTGAGCGTCATGCCAAAGAATGTGTTCGAGAAGCTATGCTTACCGGAGCTGGAACCCACCGCCATGTGCCTAGAGTTAGCGGACAATTCCGTTCGCTATCCTTTGGGAATCGCTGAAGACGTGCCCGTGAAGATTGGAGAACACTTAATCCCCGTTGACTTTGTGATTCTCGATACGGAGAAGGGAGCAAGGCGCCTCTCATACTTGGGAGGCCTTTCCTCAAGACCGCAAGGGCAAACATCGACGTTGGCAAGGGGGAGATAAAGTTCGACATCAATGGCACCACAAGCGAATTCAAGTTTCGTCCACGCCTCGAGGTATGTAACATGATCAATGTTAAATATGTTCCGCCTCACCGCCGTGTCACAGAGGAGAAGCCAAAGAAAGAAGAGGAGCCGAACAAGAAGGAAGCGAAGAAGGAGATAGAAGTTGTCGCGTCCATCGCGACAAAGAATATCGTTGCACCCGTCAAGAAGAAAGCTAAAAGCCCGCCTGTGAAGACCAAAAAGATGACTAACGTAGAAGACAAACCCGCACCAAGGATTGTGCGGAAGTGGGTACCCAAGACTGCAGCGCCATCATCGAGCGTTGGTCTGAAGTGAAGAAGAAGAAAGTCTAGCTATAGACTATAAACGAAGCGCTTTGCGGGAGGCAACCCGTTCATCGAGTCAAGAATAAAGCTGCCGGGAGTTCAACCCGTTCGTCGAGTCAAGAATAAAGCTGCCGAGAGTTCAACCCGTTCGTCGAGTCAAGAATAAGCTGCCGGGAGGACAACCCGTGAAAAGTTTTGGTAAGTGAGTCGAGAAGTTTTCTACGCAAGGACATGATATACTTTTGAACAATTGGTCGTTCGGTCGAACAATTCAATTTGGATTTTATTCGCTTGGTCATTCCAATGTTATTTCTTATTTTAAACCAATGACATGAGCCATCCTAAGATTTATTTGCCTCTTCTTGAGAAAGCCACATCTAAAATTCCATACCTATTTTTGGCGACCGTCCTCTCCATGACGACTGGACCAAGTTGAGTTAAAACACACGAGTAGAGCCGCGCTATGTTACTTAAATTCTTGATGCGTAGGTTCACACAAACATAGAGAGAATTTTCAGTTTCATTACCATAGGACTAGAATTTTCCTAACCTTAATTATTCACTTTTTCAAAATTCACTCTCTCACTCTGGCAAAAATTAGAACCTAAACCCAAGACCCACGGTTGAATTCGAGATTGTTCGCTATCGATTCATGAAAGTGAACGGTTCCGGTGCAAGCAAAATTAACATAGTCGGGAAATATTTTTCGACTTACAAATGTAAAGATGTTTCAATTCCCCTCTAATTATTCATTTAAACTCATTGTATGCTTTGAGCCAATTCTGAAATTTCGAAGTTAGAGGAGGATTAAATATCTAAGCATCATTTGGAAAGGGTTTATGTGCTTGATTAACATCCATTGATCAAATTGAGTTTACGGGAAAGAGTTGTGCTCTCTACCTACCACCACATGCAAATGATTCAAAGGAGGGGGCAGCCATGCATGGGAAGGACAAGTAATTTTCAGCAAAGATGGCACCATGTGATGAATGATTAAGCATGGGACAAGGTGAATGACACAAAGTGGTGAAATAATGTTGCAAGTGGACATCAAAGGCAAAGAATGAGTGGTTCACATGATTTGGGCGGTGCAAAGCATACAAGATGTACTGGACAGAAGCAAATAATTGCACCAGGAATCCACCAGAGAAAATTGAAGTGGAGAAGAGGGAAAAACACCCTAGGCCGGCCGGCCCCAAGGCCCTAGGCCGGCCGGCCTGGCCCCTATTTATGCCCTCTGGTGCTCCCCTTTGGCAGGTATGCTCCTCACTCATTTACTTGCTTATGTTCTTCAAGTTCTTTGCCCAGAAACATCAGTTAGAGCCCTGAAAAATTCGTCCACCAAAATCTACTCCAAAAATCTCCGAAAATTCACCACAATTCCTAGTTTGTTCCACTCTTCGATATATTGTTCTCCCGCCAGCAAAAAACCCCCGGTGTGTTTGTTTTTGAGTGTGTGCAGCAAGGAGTCACCATGAGTGGCCTCATGAAGTTCATCGCCGGGAGGAGAATGACACGTTCATCAACATCCGACGCATCGGCAAGTTCTTCGTGGAGGCACTCGGTCTCCGAGTCTCCGCGGAGCATGGAGGAAGACAACCCCGCACCGAGGAGCGACATGTTGCTCCTTGGTGGGATGAGAGACCCGAGAAGCTCCTCCATGAGATTCACCGAAGGGATGCCACCTCCTCCACGGCGTTCGACAAGGTCATCCGCACCACCACCATACAAGCCCAAGAATTCAGAATATGGGTTTATTATCTTGTCGAAGGAAGAAGAAGAAAGGCTCAAGTTCATAAAGGGAAGACTACGAGCAAATTATGATTTTGATGATGAAGCATTGGTGAAGCTGGGATTTCATCATGACATCTATGAGCTATTGGAGAACATCGGTTGGAAGTTATTTTCCGATGGTGTCACGGTTGATATGCAAGAAGAAGTGGCTCTTGAGATGTTCATGACATTAGAAAAATCAACAAAAATGGTGGATGATGAAGAAGTTTCATGTCTGAAATTTAGGCTCAAGAATGAAGAGAAAGTAATCACCTATGGTGAAATAGGAAGCTTGCTCGGATTCAAAAATAATGCATATGAAATGGTGCAAGTTGAAGATGGAGAGCTTGATGAATTTTGGACAAAAATAGCAAAAGATGTCAACCGCCAAAGAAAGAATATAAGTAATGTTACCCTCCAAATATTCCACTCTTCGTTGAGCAAAAGAATTCTCGGGAGGATGAGAGAATCAAAGGTCACCGACCAGGAATTAAGTTGGATGTATGCTGCATTGGTGAAGAAGCAAGTAATTGATCCCACCAACATCATGGTTGAAAGGTGGCTTTGTGAAGCATCATCCGGTACGGGAGAAGTTGGTTCGGGATGTTATCTCACAATGATAGCCCGAGCAATGAATCCGAGGTTACGAGTGATCCAAAAATTTTATGTCTCAGGAAGAGATATTGGGATTGATCATTTGAGGCAAGGCCATTATATCGGAGGAGATGAAAAGAAGGGATTTACTATTTCTGAGATGGATATTTCCCTCCCCGATCAAAGGCTGAAATTATTTGCAAGAGGGAGGACTGATTGGCGAGTTGAAAATATTGGAAAAAAGGTGAAGAAATAAAAAAGTGGAAGGTTAATTGAAGGGACATCGGCATCGGCACATCAAGAAGACTTGGAAGTAAATCTTCCACCGCCAAGTTCTGCTTATTGGAGAAATGAATTTCAAGGTGCATCAAGTGGACAGGGATACCCGCAAGGATGGACGAGTCAATGGGAAGGAAGCCAAGAACAAGCATGGGGGCACGCTGCTGCGGCACCCCCACCATTTAGCAACTACGGATGCCCACCCTCGTCATATCAAGGAGAGATGCCCGACCCATCATTTGGAGCACAATATTTTGAGCTCCCTCAACCAGAACAAGGAATGAGAATTATGGGTGCTTATGCGAGAAGAAATATGGAAGATATAGATGCCATCCGGAGGCATACAACCCAACTAGAAGATGGAACTGCAGGAATTGCATATCAAATGGGACTTCTAGGTCTGGCGCCACCGGAACAATTTAATGGAGGAACATTTCAGCAGTATTATGATCAAGGATACAACGCAAGAGCCAATCAAGGAGATTGATCGACGGCATGACCATGAACAAAATGCTCGCACGTGTGGTTTGGATTTTCTATTTCTTTTCATTCATTTTCAGCATGTGTGGAAGCTTGTGTGTGCGTAGCAATTTTTTGTTTTATTTATTTCAGCATGTGTGCAATTTGTTTTCTTTTGTCTTCATCACCATGATAAATAAATGCATCACCCACACTTTAATGTTATGGTTAGTAATGATGATAGAAAGTTTGTGCCATGTTAAAATATGATGATTGTTGCCGCTTTGTCTACTTTCTTGTGCTTGGTCTATGCATGTTTAAACTAATGCTCTCTTTAACATGATCTGAAAATTAATTAAATGCCGGCTAATTCAATTGTGGAGGTTATGATAAATTAGGACCCATATCTTTTACTCTTGCTCTCTTACTTAAGTTTGTCAAGGAAAATTTAATTTGGATTTAATTTTGAGCTAACCTTGTCAATGATACCTTTTGCATTTGCTCTACCCTTCTACAAGCTTAAATGATATATCATAAAAACCATAGAGCAAGAATTATTTTTAGGTGAATTAATTCATGATTTATCTTCTTTGGTACGAGACTAAGAAGTTGACCATTCCGTATTTTTGCGTACCTATCTTTTGCTAGCCATTCTATCCATGCATTGTGAGTTTCTATACCGGGAACATCGCAAACCTCGCTGGATATCCACCCTTAACCAAAAACATCTTTTTGTGAAACACCTCCTTGACCACAACCTATATATTGAGTATATATATTTATTTCGACGGCAAAACAGTGGAATCAAGAGCAAAATTCAGTAAAACATAAGCTTGGGAAGCATCAAAGAGTTCGCAAAAGAAAAATCCGAAGAAGCGGAGGCCTACAGGCAGTAGGCCGGCCGGCTCAACACCCCTAGGCCGGCCGGCTTGCCCCTTTTCCTCCTTTGTTGGCTTCAATCTTTCACGAGGAGATGCTCCCTTGAATTGCAAAGTTATGTCCAGAGAATTGATAGAAGTTTTGTGCACTCACTCCATCAAGTTATCATCACTTCATTGCTTGAGGACAAGCAAACGTTCAAGCATGGGGGGAGGTGGAGTAAGTGCATTGTGTTGCCAGTGGTTCTGAGGAGCAAAAAGAAAGAAATAAAAAAAAAGAGGAAGAGAGAAAAGAAAAAAATAAATAATGATAAAAAGCTCCTCGGTCCCGTTTGCTTCATTAAACTCCAGATACTTTGAAGATTATTCTATACTCAATTATTCCAACCATGTGCAATCCGATAACAAGGACTTCAGTCGTGCCTTGGGATCAACCGTTGCCATTTGCACATGTCCACCATTTAAAGTGTGTGTTCCATTCTCTCCCTCTCCACAAAGAAATTATTTTCCAATGGTCTTTTTGATGAGTCTCGGTAAATCCATAAGAAGTATTTCTTGTTTTGATAATATCTTGATTATAATATCTTTTGTTAGGACTAACCTTTCCAGAGCTCCAGATAAAGCCTCACACATACATATGAGAGAAAGAAAGGAGAGAGTTCTAGCAAGTTTGAGAGACAAGATGAGCTGAGAGTTTCCATGAGCAAATTGCAATGAGGTTTGAATTATTGATCTTGGTTTAGCATTACTTATGGAACTTACTTTCTTACTCCTGAGACTTGTTTAATTTTGAGAGCATGTGCTTAATAATTGTGGGGAAGCATTTAACTTGTATCTACCTTCCACATTGAAAAAGCTGGGTACAACTTGAACTAATAAATACAAAATATTTTTTGGGAGCATTGTGTTTTCTCGTGTATGATCAAGTGCAGGGATTGGACACTGAAAGGCAGTGCTGCTTTTTATCAAAGACTTACTCGAGGACGAGCAAGGTTTAAGCATGGGGGGAATGTTGGCGCTCCTTAAGTATCCATTTTATCCCCTGTTTAACTTTGATAATGGCATGAATTTAATATCAAAATCACTAACCGTCCTAACCTCGGCCCAATTATTGGTCGTTTTCACGTTTGCACATATATTTTGGAGGTACTTCATTTTTGCAGGTTTTTGACCAATTTTGGAGCATGAAATGGCGAGGCCCACGATCACGCGGTGACACGAAGAATGACAAAGGCCAAAGCCCGAACAAAGGATCGAAGGCCATGATGATTAGAGGCCCATTCATGCACATCCACCCTCCAATGAAGCCCAAAAGACAAAGCCCACAAGATAAGATTGAGATGCTTCGGGGCTAAGCAAAACAAAGAGATATTTAAGGAAGGATTTTCCATCCTATCCTTCTTCTCGAAGAAATCTCGAAGATAACGACGTCTAAAGGGGTGCAATCGTGAAAGACATAAATTCTAGAAGATTCCAGGAGACTTGGGGAGAAAGTTGAGCACCAGCCGGCGAAGGAAAGACCCTGGCCGGCCGGCCTAGGCTCATTGGGCCGGCTGGCCCAGCCTGTTTTTAGGTCGGTTCGACCTCCCCTTTGACCGAGGGTTCCCTGAGGCTATTTAAAGACCCCTTCCCAAGGTTCACGGGGAGAGCAATTCGGGAGACGACGCCAAGGAGCAGAGAAGATAGAGAGACACCTCTCGGAGAGCCGAGGGTCGTGCTAGTTGTCTAGGGTTTGCCCTAGCCGACGTGGGAACCTTGCAAGGAAGACCACGTCGGAGTTCTGGAGCTAGGATCATCAAGATCAAGGTAGGGCCCCGGTTGTGATCTTGTGATGTACTATCATTCATGGTGAAGTTATTTGTGTTTCCGAATATTTAGCGACCATGTTCTCCTCTTTCGATTTCGTTCTTTTCTTTGGGTTCGCTTCATCTTAGATCTATTATCGAGATAGATCACTTAGCATGATCTTGTAGTCATGGTGGCTAGAGGTTCATGGCGGAACTACCAAAGTGAGTTCGACTTGCTTCAGGGTATCCCGTTGAAAAGGGGGGCGTCGTGACAGGCCGTCTCCACAGAGTAGGTTGGGTATCGAGGGATCGGATTGGAGATTTTGGGTTTAAAGAGGCTTTTCATTGAGATTCACATCTATCTTACTTCACTTTATCTAGCTGGAACTACAACATATGCATGATCTAGGTGATCTAGATTGGTTATCTCTAACTTTCTCTTGCTACCTTCGGTGTTTGTCGTGTTTTTAGTAGATTAGATTCGTTTTTACCATCTCACATAAAGGAATCTCTATGCTAGTAGATTGTTTCTTGTCTCTTTGGTTCCGTAGATTGATAAACCTTGTGGGAATACTCTGAGGGAAAAGTTACACGAAACCGTGCGCTTGCGGTATATAAATCGGGGGCGCTAAGGAGCGTCAACATACTCTTACTGTTGACAATGAAGAACGAGGTTGGGATGGTCTTGCGGCCAACTGTCAACTCCACATTGAGGACGCCCTTTGCCTCTGACGGCTGTCCATTGAAATCATTGAGCATTACGTTGGTCTTGATAAGGTCAGCAGCAGAACGACCCCATCGGCGCGGCACTAAATACGACATCAAATTGACTGCGGCGCCGGTGTCGACCAACATCCTATTCACAGGCTTGCCGTCGATGAGACCCTTGAGATATAACCCCTTCAGGTGCTTGTAGCTTTTCTCCTAGGGCTTCTCAAAGATGATCGGCTGTGGGCCAAGATCCAGCTGCGCGACGGCCAGTTCCTCCGGATGAGGTGCTCAAAATTCCGACGGGAGCACAAATACCATATTCACATCAGCCAACGGTTTCTCATCGGCTTTTAAATGCTTGGGACGCCACTCCCTCCTTGGAGGGTTCCTTGCCACTCTTTGCGGGCGCCTGACTTGCCCCACGAGATCCGAGTGCGCCTTCCTCAATACATCGAGGTACCTTGCTTCCGCCTCTTCGAGATTGCGTAAGCACTGCACTCTACGCTTCTACGAGCGACTGAGTCCGTCAGGACACCATCGTGGACGATGATACTTATCCTCCTCTTCGAGCTCAAGATTATCCCTGGATAGCCGCTCAACATGGTCGTCGTGACGCGCTTTGGGCCCCAAGCACCAGAACACCGACGTCTCGCCTGACTGGCATCTCCGAGGCATGCATTCCAGGCAATCATCGATAGTAGGCAATTGGCTCATGCCAGAATTCCAATAGTACTTGAAGAACGGGCAATGCCAGTGGTCGCGTATAGCCTGGCGCCTCCCCAGCGTTCTCCCCGTGCGGTTCTCGTACTCCTCCTCTTCCGATTCATACCGGCGACGCAGCTTGTACTGATACTCGTATTTTTCAAGAAGTCGATTGGAAGATGGGAGTTGATTGCAGATGTGACGCACTTATTCTTCAGTAATATGTTGCTGCTCCGACTCGTCTTCATCCTGGGGCCGTTTGCTAGAATTGGCCTCTTTCCTCTACTCATCACGGCGGCGTACGGGTCCCACCATGTTAATCTGGAACGCAAAATTCTAGCCCTCAGGTCTAAGATCTGACAGCCCCACCACGTTATCCTGTGGGAACGGTTGACTATCAACCTTCATCGTGTGTTGGGCCAGAATTAATCGGCCTTTCTCAATAGCAGATTGGATCTGCCGACGCATCTCCTTGCCGTCATTCGTGGCATGGGTGAACGAGTGGTGCCACTTGCAGGACGGCCTCCCCCGTAGTTCTTGCGTCGTTGGCAGCTTGTGATTCTCTGGGAGCTTCAACTGCTTTTCTTTGAGCAGTAGATCGAATATCTGCTCTACTTTGGCCACGTCAAAGTCAAAGCCCTTCACAAGCCCATTCTGTTTGATCCACTTGCACGGGACGGGGTTTGCCCCCCGGGTCCACTCTGCCACACCCACTTCTTGTTCCCCACTAGAATCATCAGAATCATCTGCTTGGGCCATATTCACATGGCGCTTGAATTTTTCCTGGTACAGCTCAGGGTGATAGTGTTCATACGTCGTGAGCTTCTGCACCATGTGCGCCAGAGAGGTGAATTCCAACTAAAAAGCTAGATCCTTGATCGGCTTAGGGAGCCCCAGAACTGCCAAATCGACTGCCTCCTTTTCTGTGATGCACGATGAGTAGCATCGATTCTTAACCTCTCTGAAGCGCTATACGTACTCCGACACACTTTCCCCTCGCTTCTGCTTGACTTGGGCGAGGTCGGCAATCCCGACTTCAGCAGCCTCTGAGTGATACTGGGTGTGGAACTGATCTTCCAACTGCCTCCAAGTGCGGATCGAATCTGGGGCCAATGACGTGTACCATCCAAAAGCTGAGCCCGTGAGAGACTGTCAGAAGAACCGGACCCTCAGAGGACCCGATACTGAAATCATCCCGAGCTGCGTTAGGTATTGGCTCACATGCTCGATTTAGCTGGCCCCTTCTGACCCGCTGAACTTGGTGAACTCCGGGTTCTGATACTTGGGTGGCAACGGGCTCAAGTCGTAGTCGCTTGGGTACGGATTGGAATAGCCGATCGCCTTTCTCTTGGGCAGAATGCCGAACTGGTCCCTTAGTATTGCGCTGATCTGCTCCACACTAAGAACTCCTGGGGCCGAGGGCTCAGCACTCGGCCCGGTAGCATACTTCGCTAGCCATGCTTGTTTCTCCGCATCTACCCCTGAACCTCCTGTCCTCACCAGCTGTCCCGCGCGTGTTGGGTTGATGTTGTCAGGTATGTACACGCACGTGTAGCCGTGCGGGATCTCCTTAGGCGGCTCGCTCAGGAACTGGCCCTCCCCGGGATCACTGCCGATCTTGTAGACAACGTAGATCGGCGAAGTCTGCGGTCCTGGAGTTGTGAGCGAGTATGGCATTGGCAGCCTAGACTGAAGTGGGGCTTCTCCCCTGTGAATCCCCAGGATTGGTCCTGATGGGGAGTACTGGTTCTTGATCACCTACTGGATGACGCGATGTGCCACACGCTCGAGCTCGTTCACCAGGCTTTCTGAGTGCCGATGAAGCGAGTGAGCCACCATGTAGTTCATCTCCTGGCGCAGGGCTCTGGTGCGCTCCTCTAACGGTACAGACAGGTCGACGTTGTCGAGAGCGCCTTCAGATGAGAACCCCTTCCACCTGAT
Organism: Panicum virgatum; assembly: GCF_016808335.1. NCBI lineage: Eukaryota > Viridiplantae > Streptophyta > Magnoliopsida > Poales > Poaceae > Panicum > Panicum virgatum. Next base: position 40,668,348 of record NC_053153.1, on the reverse strand, counting down.
GCCGTGGCTGCGGGTCCTCACGAAAGAGCCGATGAGATCGGCTTCGAACTGAGCTTTGACCTCATCATACTTCTGCTAGTGTTCGGGGGACAGCTTTTCATACGTGACAGGGTTGGTGGCCAGTGGAACCGGCGCTTGGTTCTGAGGTCCAGTCTTCCCGGCGGTGGACGTTGTTGCTGATGAAGGTCCCACCGGGCGTGCCAGAATGTGTTGTCGGTCAAAACCCACCGGCGAGTAGCGACAGGCAACACGAATAGCCGGGAGGCTGCCGAGGCACTGGCTGGCACCGGTCCCTTGGTCAACGGCCCAGATCCTGGCACACACCGATGCTTCCGGAGATGCAGGACGTGCCACCTGACCTATACCCGATCAGTAAGGTGCGAACGTGCTTTCGACGATTTGCCTGCATGCACAAACACGTGTAAACATTAGTCCGAGCCGTGGTCGGCTCCCCGGGACGACTCTTGTATCGGCTTTAAAGAGCCGATTGAGTCCCGGTGTCAGATCAGATCTGCATATCCGGATATTAATAGATAAAGCAAATAACTACAAAAACTGCTTCAATTAGATCTAGCTAATCCAATCCACGATGGTAAAACCTTCACTGCTAGATCGGAACATCCTACACGTAGTTAGGCCTAACGAGCGTAATAGATAACCAAACCTTAACCAGAATAGAGGCCTAAGAATAAGCGAAAGCCGATTCCCGGATCAATCCCTATTAAGATCAAGGCAAAGCATCTAATACATCGCCGTGTCGTCCAACCCATTTGTAAGGCCTAACCTAGCAGATATTAAGCCGATTCTTAAGTATAAGAAGAAACCATAATAGATTAGATCTACTAGATAGAAAAGAAGCAGGGTGTTATCTCTACGCGACTAACTCTATGCAACGAGAATTAGCGTAAGATTAATACATGATCACGCAGAGATAACATGATATTCGTAGATGATAAACAATAAGAGCATGATAAATCTACTAAAGGTCATGCTACGAACATCAGGATAACTAGCACTACTCGCCATAAAAAATGCTTCAGTACGAGTAATACCAAGATAAAAATAAGAACAATGTTGCCCTGATCGCAAGAAGTGATCAAGGCAGCATGTCGCTTGCTTGGATGAAACCCTAGAATTAGGGGTGGCGGTGCGCCGAGAATTGTTGTTGCGAGACATGATGACGTTCTCCTTTTTACGAATATCATAGGATACATATTTATAGTCCGGAGACTTGGAAAACAATCTAAACTAACATGTCCAAATCGGACTCTATCTCTAATCCAAACTGAACTAAATCTAAAGATACATGGCCCACATGGCCTAAACACTCACGCAGGAGCCGATTCACAAGCCTTCTTTAATTATTGCTTTAAGCCCAACTTGCTCGCGGCCCATTAATTAACCCAGTTAATTTATGGTGATAACAGTCGCACCATTAACCAGTTATCAATTCTCTGTTTTAATCACCAATTATAACCGAACCATTATTTTCACAATTATCAATATGGTATTAACCACCTCATAACTCCCAGTATTAACTCGTGGTCCTTTTAGTTCCTCTTTACCTAACTCTTGTTAGATAACTAGGCAACTTTTGGTATATTTTAATTTCAAATGTTATTATTAATTTCATGGCATAAATGAGTGATATTGTGCTAACAAAATACTCGTGTTCATATTATTCTCACTAATAAATATGAACAAAATAATAAACCACAGAATTGGTTTAGAGTGTACCCCAAGGCGGAACCAGTGCCGGAGGCACCGGGTGCGCCGTTCCCATGACTGGACATTGTGTCGGTCAGGGCTGTTTGATTTAGCCGAACTTAGTCGTTGCAGTGCAGATGGCCTTCGGGAAGTAGTCAAGACGATCTTGATGTTCACTGAGGCACACAGGTACGACCACCGGGATGTAGAGGACGTAGACGTTCGGCCACCAGGAAATAGAGGATGTAGACATTCGGGGAGCGAGCAGTCGCGTCAAGACGCTCCCCAAAAACCTGATTGCCCTGCTATCCCGAGTAGGATCTCAGCGTTGCAAAGGTTCCGGAGGCCTGCTCTCGCAAGAACTGCGCGCGCAGTGTTAGAGATGGGAATGCAGAAAACAACCGAGGGAGAAGGGAGATGTCTCCTAAGTAGGAGTACCTGAGAGCTTGAGAGTGTTGAGAGGGGGCTGGTCTCCTTTTATAGTTAATCTTAGAGGAAAGACGGATGAACCTGTACACCTCTAGGTGTAACAATGACCATCAATTTGCACCATTAACCAGTCATCATTCCTCTATTTGAATCACTATTTACAACTCAGCCATTGCTCTCCTCAATTACCAATATGGTATTAACATCCTCATTACTCCCTAGCATTAGTAGTGAGATTTAGTTCTTTTCCATTGAATTATTGAATAATTGAGCTAAAAAGCCTTTATATTCCAACAACTCTAAAGCAATGAAGGGATCCCTCACGCGTTCTGCTTTCTCCAATTTTCTGTCCGTCCTCGGGTGAGTTGCTCATGCTGAGACTTAGATGAGTTTGAAAGTGATCGGGTGCTCTAGCCTAAGAGGGGGAGGGGGTGAATTAGGCACTAATAAAAACTTAGACCTATGGCTCCAACTAGTTTGCACAAAGCTTTAAACTAAAACAAGCTATCTAGATGTGCAACTAGGTTGTTCTAGTGTAAAACCCCTATCCCAAAAGAGTTTAGCAACCTATAGCCTTTCCTATCAAGAAACTATTCTATGAAAGTAAAGGCATACAAATTACTAGAATGAAATGCGGAAGCTTAAAGAGCGGGATAGGAGATAGCAAACTCTTGACGCGGGTGTTTATCCCGTGGTTCGGTTAGCCACAAAGGCACACCTACATCCACGTTGTTGTAGCACTCACTAAGAGTATTGCTACTCGGCCACCAAGTCTCTTCCGTGAACACAATCACGGTCACCTTGGCCCCGGGTTCCACTAAGGAGCTTCTCCACAAAGGATGGGGGTCTCCACGTCCCCCGCACAAAGGTGTCGTCGCCGCTCCACACCAAGTCGGAGGGTCGATGACGTTGCCGGCGAGCTCCACGCTCCAAGGTGCCGGCGCACCAAGCTCTTGTTTTGGTTCACTAATGAACCACAGCACAAAGGCTCTAAGCCTTGCAAACTCACTCACTAAGAGCTAATCCTTTACACAACACTCTCAAAGTGTGCTAAGGGCTAAGGATATGATCTTGATGCTTTTGTATGGCTTGGAGATGTTCTTGGGTGTGTGTAGGATGTCCAGCAACTCCAGCAATCTTCAAATGGCCGGGGTGAGGCGTATATATAGGCCACCAAGTCTTGTAGCCGTTGCTCCAACGGTTAGCTGAAAATCTGCGTACCACCGGAAGAACCGATGCCTCTTGGCAGGGTAGCGTCGGTTCATCCGGTCACTCATAACACGAAGTAGCCGTTGGACTCCTGATGTCTGACGCAGAGACCACCGGTTGAACCGATGCTTTGTACCGATGCCTCACCGGTTCAACCGGTGCTGAAGGAATCTTCTCCTGGACGCTGACGTCATTACACCGGTGGTATGCACCGATGCACCGTCGGTTGAACCGGTGCTGAAGAAACTTCTTCTGGGCACTTGACATCGTCTCTGGTACAAAGGACGGCCATTGCACCGATGCCCTATTTTAGACCGTCGGTTCAACCGGTGCCTATAGGCTGACTTGGCTTCGATTCCCTTCTGCACCAAAGTATCAAGGCGTCGGTTCTTCCGACTACCATCGGATGCTCCGATGCCCTGGCGTCGGTTCTTCCGGTGCTCCTGAATCGAAGAGCTTTCAGGGCGCTGCCCTGAGACCCGCGAGGGGCGGCTCCCCCTCGACCCCCGTCCGCTAACCGGGTAGCGGAACCCCCGTAGGGGCTGCCCTTCGGGCCTTGCTACGCCTATTTTCTCTTTCTCTTTGTCATCACTTGAACCTAAAAGCCTGAGAATGATCATCTTAACAATCATATTAGTCCAAGTGTTGTGTTGTCATTCGATCACCAAAATCACTCGAAATGGCATCAATGGTGCCATGTTCGTTACAGAGTTAGACTCGAACATGGTCACCGCACCGAGCTCTTGGTGCGCAAGTCAAGAAGCTTGCCCCACGCAGCAATAAAGCTGAGTCCATAGCCTTGTACGCATAGTAAAAAACAGATGTCCGACGGTATCCCATCCCCACGCAGCGTCTAGCGTCTCCGTTCCTGCCCACCAGCACCGGCGCTGAGGTGCAAGGTAGCCACCCCACCAGGGGCGAAGCCACGGCGAGATCGACCGTGGTGCACACCCTAAAGAACTGACAAACTTTCCTATGATAATATGGTGAAACAAAATTTAGTTAGTGGTAAAAAGAAGTTTACCCTCGTGCACGGGCACCAGGGAAACCCAACGTGGCTTCGCCCCTGCACCCCACCCTCCCGCACGCCGGCGCGGCAGCGGCGAGAAGCCCTAACGGCACGCCATCCGGTGTGCCCGTTCAGCCGCCTCGGCCGGCTTTGGCCATGTTTGGATGCTAGAGTTAAAGTTAAATTTGATTTGTTGGCACTTATCTAATCCTAAAACATCCAAACAGTAGGGTTAGTTTGGGTTATATGTATCTAATCCACCAAAAAACAATCCTACTCATGAGGTGCTTATTGGGGTTAGATTAGACGGGGTCAACCTTTTCCGCCCTCTTTCTCCCCTCCTGGAAAGAGGATTTAAATGATCCAAATGATTGGGAAAGTACATTCATTCCTAGTCTAATTCTTGCATCCAAACATTTTTTGGCTAGAATTAATTCAAGATTAGACATGAGCTAGAAACTAACTTTAACATCTAACTCAGTTAGAATATCCAAACATGACCTTTGTCACTCCCGTCGGCCATAACCTGCCCAGTCTAACTGTTTGCTCCAATCTCCTTTGTGCTACTGTATGTCGATCTTATGAGGCTGTCCACAACAGTCAACCTCTAAAATCCTCCTCTATAAAGAATATTCATGCCTGGTCATCAAGATTCTCTCCTTTATATTCAGTTTCGCTGCACTCGTTCATCCTCTATATCTTCCTCTATCCCAACTACCCAAACTGGGACCCACATATCAGAATTATTAAATCTTCCCACCCCACCCACTCCCTCTCTCTCTCCCATCTCCCCACCTCGGCTCCTCCGCCCCCTCCTCTTTCTCTCTCTCCGCCCTCTTCTTCCTCACGGCCGCACCCCCTTCTTCCTCATTCCTCCCTCCTTCCTCTCTCTCTCCGCCCTCTTCTTCCTCGTTCGCTCCGCCCGCCGGATCTCCCCTGCTCCGGCCCTCCTTCAGCGGCACCACCTCCCTTGCTCCGGCCACCCTGTGCCGCCTCCGGCGCCACCTCCTTCCTCCGGCCCTCCTCCCAGCGCGCGCACGCCACTCCTAGTGCGTGCAGGCACCTCCCTCGCCGGCGCCACGACTCGGCTCAACTCCGGCGGCGCACGCGGCCTCCCTCTGTCGGCCCAAAACCAGGAGAGTTGGCCCAACCGGGCACACACCCGGGGGATATCCTGCTACACCCCAAAAGCTAGCCCAAGAGGTGAGAGACTCCTCCCACTTTTATGTTGGTTCAACTCTCCCCTCACAACTAATGTGGGACTAATCCCAACAATCTCCCCTGTCACACATTGGTGCCCCTAAGCACTGACCGGGCCCACACCACAGTCCACTAGTGACCGGCTCCACACACGAGCACATATGGGTCTCACACCCGCGGTCCACCACTGACTGTCTCGACACACGAGCACACACGGGTCTCACACCCACGGTTCACTGGGCTTCGGGTCTACACCACCCAAGTGTGCACGGACACAGGAGATTGCGGACCCAGCTCTGATATCAATTGTCGGCCCAAAACCAGGAGAGTTGGCCCAACCGGGCACACACCCGGGGGAAATCCTGCTACACCCCAAAAGCTAGCCCAAGATGTGAGAGACTGCCCCCACTTTTATGTTGGTTCAACTCACCCCCCCACAACTAATGTGGGACTAATCCCAACACCCTCCTCTCCCTCCCGACCACGGCGGCGCGCGGACATCCTCCCGCCCCTCCCCTACATCCAGCGCGCGGCCCTCGAGCTCTGGCCATGGCGGCGGGCGTCGAGCTCGGGCCGGCGGACGGCACGGCGCGAATGGCGGTGCGCAACGATGCGGCGCGAGGCCGGCCCTCATCCTCCCCGCGCCATCCCTCTTCCCGGTGGCCGCGGCGGCTGCAGCGAGCGGCGGCGGAGAGCGGCGTGCGCAGCGGCGTCGCTTGTCCACGGCGGATCCGTGCGCGCGGCGGCCTGCGCCGGAGCGGCGTCCGGGAGGGCACGGCTCTGGCGACCGGCCGGGCCACGCTTTCCCTCCGCCTGGCGCGGCGGCCATGGTGCGGCGCCCCCTCCTCTCCGGCGGCCAGTGGCCGCGGGCGAGGGCGTCCCCGACCGCGAGCACGCCGGCCGGATCCGCGCACTGGGAGGTGGAGCAGAGGCCTCCTCCGCGCCCCACCCTCTCCGGCGAGCAGCGGAGGCGGAGGCGGCCAGCCTGCGCGGTGGCAGCGAGCAGCGGAGGCGGCCGGCGAGCTCCACAACCGCGACGTCGAGCTCCGCGGCGGCTCGACGCCGCCGTGTTCCCTTTCCTCCTCCTCTCTCCTTGTGAGGCCAGCAGACAGTTAGCGCGGCGCGCGGCCGGCGATGGGGCCCGCGCCACGGTGGCCTGTAGAGGGCTCCCCGTACATCCGCTCGCAGTAGCGGAGGGCAAGGCTTCCTCAATCTTACAGGGAGCGATAGAGGCCCCCGCTGCAGCGTTTCTTTCCTCTATCCAGTCCTTCAGGAGCGCGTACCGCACGCCGCTGCGGGCAGCCTGATTTTGCTTGCTTGGTGCTGTTCGGTGTCAGTGCTGCACGTGCTACTGTATGCACTTTAATAAGCTTGATTCGTGCACGAAGGCTTCAAACGTATTTTGAAAGGGAGGAGAATCAGGATTGGGGATGGCAAGAGTACTGATTTTTGGAGAGACCAGTGGTGTGGATCGATGATTCTGAGTGACAAGTTCCCTGACCTCTTTGATACTTGCCGTGAACAGTCAGGTTCAGTTTTTGACTTTGCTAAAAGGGGATGGAGGTTATCTTTTAGACGCTGGTTAAATGAAAGTTTGCAAATCCAGGCCAGACGACTAAGAGACATGTTGGCGTCAGTTGCTTTATCTGATGAACCTGACTCACCCATTTGGGTACGGTGTGGGAAAAAAAATGGAAAGTTCTCAGTAAAGTCTACTTATATGCACCTATGCTGTGACCTCACTGAGGATCCAAACAAAAGGATTTGGAAAGCGAAGGTGCCTCTCAAAATTAAGATCTTCTTATGGCTAAGTCGACAAAATGCTATCCTCACAAAAGATAATCTGTCCAAAAGAAACTGGCGAGGATATGCAATGCTGCTTTTGCTCGGCGCAGGAGACATTGTTACACTTTTTTTTCGATTGTCCAATAGCAAGATATATATGGAGCCTAGTGGCTCATGTTGTGGGGGCTGTTTGTAGACCCAACTCTTTTGAACAATTCTGGTTTTGGGCGAATACTTATCTTCCAAACCACAAACATTTTCACTCAGTTGGTTTGGCGGCAATATGTTGGGCAATTTGGAGGGCAAGAAATCTTTCGTGCTTTGAACAAAAGAGAATTAAATCTCCTACTGAGATTGTCTGCATGGCATCTTATTTTATTTGTTATTGGTCAAGTTTGCAAAAAAGGGAGGATCGTGCGGAAATAGAAGCTGGTGCGGAGGTCCTGAAAGAAGCTGCTCTGTCCTTCCACCCGAGGGAGGCATCATCGAGGAATGCTGGGCTACTGCCCCTCCATTAAAGTTTTTGGCGAGTGCTACAGTCTGTATTTTGCTTGGTCTGTTAGGTCTATCTTTGTTTGCTTTGCTGGAGGCCGTTCTAGGAGTTTCTGTGTAACCTGAGAGTTCTCTTTCTCATGCCTTGTTTTCCAGGAAGTGCTTGGGGGTCCTGTCGCTGCCCCAACAACTCTAGTTTTCAGTACCTTTTTCTTCTGTTAGTTTGTTTCGCTAAACCTCGTTAAGACTTTAATTTCGTTGCATGAGTAATGAAATTCGGGCAACAGCCCATGTTGGAAAAAATTAAAAATTAGACTATCATCTAAAGTTTTTGGGCATGCGAAGTTTTTTTCCTTCCGTTGCAAGGCAGATATATTCTAGTAATTTATTATTCGATTAAATGGGCCTAGCCCAAATATTCCAACAATTATTTCAAAAATATCTCCATCCGATCCTATCCCCTCAAAAAGCACAGAAAATGCTGACTCAAAATGAAAATGTGAATTAAACAAGAACCACAATAAAGGCCCTCGTTTCGGTGCCGACACTACATCGCTTTTAGGGGAGATATTATCTTCGTCGTCATCCAAATCGCACCACACAAGTAGCTCTCACTATACTGCCCAGCCCCTCCTCAGTCACCTATAAAGATAGCCTGTAGCTTCTTCACTCCCTGTGCCACTGACTCACTACGGTTCTGAAGCCAAAAAGATCTGAGAAATAAAGCAAAGAATCTGTCCAATGGCAGAGGGCAAAGACTCCGGCGATCTTTTCTCCAGCAGCAAGCTAGTCGCGGACGCCGCTGCGTCCGTGTTCCAGCATAAGAACACAGACAACATCGACAAAAAGGAGGTCGCCGGAGCGGCTGCAGATATCCTGCACGCGGCGTCCTCTTACGGCAAGTTGGAGGACAAGCCGGCCGGGCAGTACATCGAAAAGGCCGAGGGGTACCTGAAGAAGTTCAGCTCAGGCCCGGCCGATGGCGTTGATGAGAAGCCTGCAGGAGACTCCCCGGTCCCTGCTCCCGCGGACGACGCGCCCAAGCATGCTGAGCCGGCGGAGGCGCCCAAGGAACTGGAGCCTGTGCCTGCCGCGGAGGAAGGCAAGTCGGAGGGGTTCGGACTGGACGACCTCGTGAAGGGCGCTGAGAAGCTGGTGGAGAAGGATGGCGGCGAAGTGGAGAGCGCCGGCAGCGGCGCCGGTGGGCTGTTTAAGATGGCCCAGGGGTTCCTAAAGTAGAGCTCACATGCATGCACCGTACTGCTTTCAGCTATCGTAATCTGCCTGCTTATCTTTGGTGTGTTTGCTATGTAATTAACTGCTAATAAAACCACGTTTTCTCCATCCAGTCGGTGTGGTCAATGGAGAAATCGTTATTGTCTGGTACATGTTGGCAATTTTTGTAGATTTGTCATGCAACTTGAAAAAGATGCTGGTACTTTTAAGTTGGTTACCTGGTGTAGACCGACTCCACCTTACAAGTTGTTTAGGGACCCTCTCAACTTCTAACGTGGCTTAAGGCCTATTTGGATACATTAGTTAAGTGACTAAAATGTTTAGTTAGGTGGCTATTTTTTTTGAAGGAAGGTGACTAAATTTTAGTCACTCCCTTTTGGATAGATAGACTAAACGAGACTAATAAGAAGAGAGAGATGAGATAGTGTGGGCATGTGGTCTAAAGGAAAGAGAGATCACTTTAGTCATTTTTAGGGAGCCCTCCAGATCTCCTCCAACAGTTCCAGCGATATTGTTGGCTGAGGTGGAGCTGAGATAAAGAAACAAAAAATCCTTCTCTTCTCTTTTCAATATGTGCAGCTCCGGCAGATGCGGTCTCACAAGACTTCGATTGATGTGGCTGAAGCTAGCCAGTAAATAGTGGCTAGCGTAGTTAAGTTTGCACATTCTCCCTCCATCACTTCATCCGAGTCTGGCGACATCATCCCCCGCTGAAGAGACCTTACTAATGGACCAAAGAAGTTTTAGTCCCTTTAGTCACTACTGTTTGGTAAATAGGTGACTAAGATGCTGTTTGTTTTCACCGGTTTTTTTATCCACTATCAAATTAAAAGGAATCTTAACATTTAGGAGTATTAAATAAAATCTGTTTATAATTTTTTTTGACAGATGAGTGCTAATTCGCGTGACGAATTTAATGAGCCTAATTAATCCATAATTATCTTAATATATGACTAAGTCCAATTAATCCAACACGCACGAGCATGAGCACACATAGTAGCATCGGTTTGAGCTTAGACTCTGCCGACACTCGACAATAACCTAGCATTCCCTGCTCGCCACGTACTAACTCGCACTTGCTGTCCCCACAGCCATAAGGACAAGTGCCGGCCCTGTTGGCCACTTGCTTCTTGTCCTAATAAATACCAGGCCATTGTTTCAAAAATATCTCCATCTGATCCTATCACATCCACTGTCTTTGCTCAAAAAGCATAGAAAATGCTGCCCCAAAACGAAATTACGCATTAAACAAGAACCACAAGAAATGCCCTAGTTCAGTGCCAACACAACATCTCTTAAGGAAGATATTAGAAAAAAGTCTATATAACCCCCAACGTATTAATGGAGAATCACATCATCCCCTGAACTACAAAACAGGGTTTCTAACCCACTCACTTTTGTAAAATCAGATATTTAATCCAGAGTGGTTCCTTTTTTTAAGAAAGGGACTAGATTTCATTAAAATCGAACCCTTTTACAACTGAGACCTCAATATAAAATAAAATTACATTGAAGCATGCCACTAGGTCATTATCATTTATCTTCCTTGCATCCGACGACGTTCACTGGTTCGGGAAACTCCATCGCCATGGAACGTCACTTGATCCAGCCACAAGAATCATAGTTTCCACAAACAGAAGACTCCACAAACGTGGAACCCACAAAAGAGGCGCACTATGCTAAACCACGATGGGAAGTAAAGGGCGCCAAAAGTACATCGAAAATATCTTTTGGAAGTTGAACTGACCGTAAGATCAGATACTGCCGTTAGGCATCACTAGTGGCGGCCGAAAAGATAGATCCGCCACCAATAGTAGTATCACTAGCGGCGGGAGAGATGATTCAAGGGAAAAAAGATCTAGTCCCTCCTTAAAGAGGACTAGGCCAACGTACCTTGATTCATCTATGATGGACAGGCTACCGCCAAAGAGGACAACTGTGACAACCCACCTTATTATGAGCATGGATCAACCCTAAGCAACTAGGGTTAATAAGAAGAAAAGGAGATGAGAAAAGAAAAGGAAAGAAAATAGAGTAAAGAAAAGTCAAACTGGATCAAGTTCAGTCAAATTTCGTCCATATTTGAAAATTTGAAAAGTTTGAATATAGACTCTCTGAAGGGTGTCAAACAACATATTTGAATAGATGACACTCACAATTTGAAGAATGGAACTGGAATATCATCAGAAAGAGGTTGAATTTGGGGAGTTACATGATTTGATAATAACGGCTACTTAGCCATGTTGAATAACTGATCTTTTAAAAGTTTGCTAAGCAAGTCACACCTTGGTCGGTATGAAAATACAGTACAAGGTATGCACTTTGCAATGAAAATACAGTCTAAAGAGTGTTTTGAGGGTGTTAAGAAATTTTTTGAGGGGCTCAAATTTTGTAGAATCCATTCTCAGGTTATAGTAAGTGTAACGACGAGCAACCAATGGATTGACAAACACACGCAGGCATCATTAGTGTCGCATGCATGCTAGTGCCAAAACAAATCAAAGGGTCTACTATATGATTTATGGCAGAGAGTGGCCAGCAGCGAGAGCAAATGAGAGCAAGTATTATGATGGGCTATAAACAGGCTGAATACTGAGGTGGAGGAGAGAAAAGAGGAAAGAGAGGAGAAGTGGACTGTTAGCTTATAGCCAGCTTGAACACAAGAACCAAAAAAATTTGTGAGATAGACATATATGCCATATATTAATATTAGAGAGCTAAACCACTATACAAATGGGCTGAGAGATGAACTGCAAATATTCTTACAGCCAGCAGGAGGCTAAATTATTAGCTTGCTCTGATCAGTGTTGGCTCGATCCTACGGAAGCCGCAGCTGCTGCGGCACTAATTAACTGGAGCATTCGCAAGGCCAGCCAATTAGTGCCTCCGGCGTGGCAGTGGGCCCTGCATGCCCAATCGAGACAGATCGATGGGCCTCCACATGCAATGGATCTTCTACTCTTCCTTCTGCTACACTCGGCAATGCTAATCCTCGTCGCGCCATCTTTATTTTTTTGTCTGACTAATCACTCGTCCCCGTCAATAATCACCAGAGATCCTAAGGTGTCATGCGTGAGTAAGTAGTGGTCTATTTTCTTGAGCCATGTGATGTGAGCTTATTTGTTATCAGGCCTTGGGCCATGTAAGCTTGTGCTGGGTGCTTCTAGCCCACGCTTTCGATCTATATGTGTCTGGACAGCCGAAGGACTTGCTATCGAAGAAAAGAAATGAACTGTCATCCCAGAACCTCTCCATCTCGTGTTCTTCCTTCCTCCCCTGCGATTCTTCCCTAACCCCCCTCTGTTTCTTCTTCTATTCTCAAATTCAGTTATCGTGGTGCTCGGATCCTCCTAGTTGGAGGTCTGGACACTACATTTGGTATTAGATTTAGGCTGTCCTTTGTGTGCCTCCGTCCCATTTCTCCATCGCCATCCCATCCCTGCCTCCTCGGCGACTCAACCTGCTCCGCTGCGAATGCTTCTGATTTCGGCATCTATGCCCTGCCCACCGACTCCCAGTCGGCGGCGGCCACCACAAATCAACGGTTAACCGCTCGACGCTGTGGAACCACCCGCAGCTTCGTCACCGTGGTCCTGAGCTTGCTGATTCAGGCCGTGGAAGAAGTTCTGAATGATCAGCCACTCTTCTTTGCCGTGATGTGGGCATGCTTGTATGTACTCCTGGAGACGTTCCCAGACTTCTGGGATAGTCTTATCCGGTAATTGCTAAATCCCAGTAATCCTATTCCGGAGGGCATTGGTCTTGCCCACTAGAAAGTACTTGGCTAGGAATGCATTTGAACAAGCTTCCCATGTCGTGAAAGCTTCCTTGCTGGAGTAGAACCACGTCTTGGCCTTCCCGAGCAGTGAGAACGGGAACAGGCGAAGATGGACGTCATCCAGAGTAGTTCCTCTGGGGTTGATGGTGTTACTCACCTCCAGGAAGTTCTGGAGATGGGTATTGGCATCCTCGGATGCCTTTCCACAGAACAGACTTGCTTGGACCATGTTCACGAGTCCAGTCTTTAGCTCAAAGCCGTCATTGCCGGCTTGGTTGACGTTCAATCCAGTGGGAATGTGGCTACTGGACGGGGCAGAGAACTGACGGAGAGTCTTCTGAGCCATGGATGAGGATGCTGAAGTGGAGGGTGAACTAAAGGGCCAAGTGAGTCTTTTCTGAGGTGGGACGACGCGGCGTCTCACGTTTCTCCCAATTCATTCTGGATTTGGGTGGAAGTTACTCGGTAGGTCAAAACCAGTCATGCACTGCTCTGCATCGATCAAAAGATAGAGAGAGCAATGGTAAGCCCGCTAGGGTTAGCGGCGACAAACTAGTAGAGTTTATCAAACTATCTACGATATATTTAGCCAATTGCTTCCCCGGCAACGGCGCCAGAAATGCTTGTTGGAGTTTCTTATGCCCGATTAGAATAGATATTCTATAAGCGCACAGAATCACCGCTGTAGCACTTCACCTTGGAGTATTCCAGGGTATCGTATTTTTTCCTCAGGAAAGCATTATGGTAAAGAGTATCGTAAACCGAATGATAACCATACTAGCTTTATCGACCGACTGATTAGACGGGGGTAAGCCAGACAGGTAAGTATGATAAGTGGCCAGGCAATGACCGAGTGGCACACGAAGATTCTATTCCTTAGAGAGGTAGCAGCTGAGAGGACAACGAGCGAGATAAGACATTTGATACACTTCTAAACTATCGAGCTAGCCTCTCTAGATCAGGCTAAACACCTAACTAGTTCTCGGGAAAGCAGAGCTTACTTCAGCGGCTGGAAGAGGAAGAACTTCAGAAAAGGATGAGAGGGGAGTCCAACGGCAACCTGCACTACTGCTATGAAAACACCCGAACGTGGTGGACTACAAAGGACGGATAGGGCTATCACCACCTACCGACTACCACAATGGTTCCGTGGGGTGAAACACACTTTCTAGCTAACACTAAGGTCAGGCACCATTTCTGCACTTGGTGTTAGGATTTCTCTCGAGGCCTTCGAGACAAATCCCCCTCAACCTAGAGCACTAAGTTGAGATACTCTAGTCCGGGCGAGAAAACTCGTAAGATAAGTTCCCAATCACTAAGAAAGATAACTTAGCCTAAGCTAAAGAAAACTTCCATGCTCAAGCTAAACCTCAGACTTGATTAAATGAAAGACTACGGAAAGTAAAGTTGACTCAAAAAAAGTAGAGAAGATAACTTATATTAATAATGTCAAAAGAAAGATACAAGAGCTGTACCAGACTTCCGATGACTCCGGAATCCCGAGCAAGCTCGACTCGACTCTAACACCCAAGCTACTAACCTACTCTAGAAAGTACAAGTAGAAGAGAAGAGCTCCAATGATGTGTGTTGAAGTGATGGATGGTGCTTCTATTTATAGCCCTTTCAAGGTCGGTAACAAGTAATTATTCCCCGTAGCATCAGTTGCAAGCAGGTAAGGTCGGTATGCTTGTCTTCCACACGAAGCCGGGGCATGAGACACTGCAAAGTGGGGCCGGCCGGCCTCCCCTAGGCCGGCCGGCCTGGGATCTCGGCCATCTGGCCACCGCCTTCTCCTAGACGTCCTGAATTGCTTCAAGAGGTCGGTAGTCGTTGCGTTGCCCGAACGCTGGAGGTTGTAGGCCGGCCGGCCTAGGGGAGGCCGGCCTCCCTCTGGCCCAACTCGGCCCTCCGTTGCACCGACATTTCCTATGCATTCTGGTGACTTGCCTCAGCGATGGATCACGGCCCTGGACCTCAGTTGGTACTGAGTTGTGGCTCTTTTGTTCCTTGTGCAAGCCTTTCGATCCATCCAATCAAACCAAGGCCTAACCCTTGACTCAGGGCATCATGAGTGTGTCACATTGCCTCTGGTTCGAAGCCGGGACCATGTTCTTTGTAACACCCCTGTGTTAATCGTGCTCGCTAATCATGAATTAATTCGCTAATCGCGGACTCGAGTTCGTCGTTAGCGTTAATCGGGTTCGCATAGTAATCTTTGTTTTAGCAATGTTCGATCTCATTTTTGTCCTTGATCTGAGCTCCAAATCAATTTTCGCCCAAAACGAAAGTTGTAGATCTTTTCTTCCTCTACAACTTTTATTTTGGCCAAATTTCATGTTCCCATATGGAATTTGGAGTTTCAGCTAGTCAATTTTAAGTCAAAATCATCCAAACGAAGAAACAGTGTCTCCACTATGCTCATCACTGTGACGCCCCCGACGCCATACCGGCGACTGTGGCCGGCGGCGAGCATCCACGCGTCGGCCATCGCGTCTGAGCGCCACTCTTCACCTCGCAGACGACCTCGAAGCTTCCCGTTCCGTTCCTCATTCTCCTTCCTTGGAGCTAGGTCGAGCTCGAGCGAGCAGAACCGAGCGAAGCCGCCGCTGCTCGATTCTTCGCGCCCCAACCCACTGCATCTCACCCCTAACCCACTCCACCCCTCCACGAGCGCGGCCGTGCCCTTCCCCGGCCGAAGTCAAGCCCCCGACGCCGTCCGCCATTGCTGTCCTCGTCAAGCTCCGCCCCGAGCTTCGCCCCTCACGTCGACGACACCTTTCCGGCCTTCCTTCGTGCAAAACGAACCCCCGGTTAGATCAATCGCACCCTACTCGCCCTCCCCGACCCTCCCCCCACGCAAACCCACTGCCATCACCGCCGATTGGCCGCCGCGCCACCGCGAACGTGCTGCTTGCCGCGCTCGCCCGCCGCGGGGTAGCTCTGCTCCAGCCCGCGGCCCAACACCGCGCGCCCCACCGCCGCTAAGCCTCCTTGAAGCTCGCGCCACCCCATCCCTCCGTCGCCTTGCACCGCCGTAGCCGGAACGGCTCAGCGCCGCCGTAGCCGGAACGGCTCAGCGCCACCACATGCACCGCCGCATCCCGCCGCCACGCGCCGCGGGAAGAGTCCGCGCGCGTCGATGCCACTGGGTCGCTCTGGAGCTTGCTCTGCCCCTTCCGCCGCAGGTCGACCCCGCCGCCGGCGAGGAACCCCCGCGCCGCCCCGCCCCTGCCTCGGCACCACCGCGGACCACTGCGCGCCCGCGCCCACGCCCTCTGCGCCCCACGCGCGCCCCTACCCCACCGCCCTGCCCTGGCCATGGGCGGGCCAGACCGCGCTGCCGGCGTGCCGCGGGCGGCTCAGGCCGCCGCCGCCGCCCAGGCTGCCGAGCCGGCCCAGGCCATGGCGCGCGGCACGGGCGAAGCAGGGGAGGGGGGAGGCTGCTGGGCCGGCGCCCACTGCCATGTGGGGCCCGGCTGTCAGCGCCCCCCCTTTATCTTTTATGTTTCCAGTTTATATTTCTTTATTTCGGCTGAAAGTTCTTAAATGCATAGAAATTCACAGAAAAATGCAAAAAATGCCAAACCAATTTTGTTAGGTTTCTAAAATCTAGATCTTCAGAAAAAAAATAGCTGTGAAGATCAATTGTCACTTTTTCTCTGATGAAAATTCAGTTTATGTTAAACCTAGTTTATTTTTTTACCGGTTGTTCTAGGGCTCTAAAAATTATGGAAAATTCGCAGTGGCTTACTCATTTCATGTGTAGCCCACTGTAAAAGTTTCATGGCCTGTTGCTATGCACTTTTGGGTAGATCTATTTATACTTCGTTTACCTTGCTTGGGTTAATTCAATGTTTTGTTAGCAGCATTAAATATTGGGAAAGTTTGGGTGTCATGCCGTATTGCTTTCACGTTAAGCTGGTACCTGGTGTTGCTAGATCGTGTATGCAAGTTAGGGTTTTGCTTATAGTTTGCCCTAGCCATGCTCTTTTCTTTATAGAAGGTTGTTAGTAGTTGTTCTTGGAAGGAAACACTTCAGGCTAATTTGAGTTAATCTTTTCATCGCATTAAGCACTCATGCTTTGCACTGAGTTCTAATTTGTTGCATGGCATATTTTATTCGTGTAGACGCCACGAATGACGCTGTCCACGAGCTAGTTGCTGAGCCGGTCCAGGAGCCACGAGCAGGAGCGCAGCAGGAGGACGCCATTGAGCATGCCCCCGGAGGCCTAGTTAACCCCGCTGACCTGCAAGGCAAGCCCCGGAGCATAACCATAATTTAAATTATTCAATGTTTATTTAAGTATTGTGCATTTATGTTCTAGGAGTTGAATGGAACCATAGTATGCATGTTTTCCCTAGGTACCGTGGGCCTATACTAGTATGCAGGTGTCGATAGAAATGCCTTGCTAAATAGGATTTCGGTAGAAGTCGAGTGATTACTGTCACTCGCGAGTTTAGGATCTTGATCCCTTAGCTTTGGCTTGGAAATACGTTGACGAGTAAAAAGAATTGGAGACCGGGCGGGAATGAGTTGGAATAGATGAGAAAATGAACTTCCGCCTGTGTCGATTGAGGACCGTACCGTTGTTGGCCCTGATGACCGAGTTTGAACAGTACTAACCACATACCGGAAGTAGGAGGTAGTCGAAACCGGTGAGCTGTGTACCACTTTACAGCGGTGATTTGAATTCCGTCATGCTACGCTGGGCGTGGGAGTTGGCGGGTGTTGGATAGGATGCCGCCTCCGGGTTCTCCGGGAGTTCACCGCGAGGGGCCCATCACCTGGGTTTTAGCAGGCGCAGTTCAGATGCCGTGGTAATGATGGAAACAGTTGACGCGCGTGACCCGACGGGGTTTACATGCGTCGTGTGAGTTAGGTCCACCTTGCAAGGTTAAATCGGATCGATTCGCCGTCTCTCTCGGTTAAGAGAACCTTGGTCACTGCGTCACATCGTAGTAAGAAGTGGAATAAGTATTGAAGGTAGCGATGGAATGTTGTACCTGTTGTTTTGAACACTTTAATCTGAACTACCATGTGTGCTCTAGATGATTAGGCGAATTTAGTTAATACTTGGTACACTAAATGGAGCTAAAATATTGAAAGTAAGGATTCACTTCTAGCAGCCTTTCAGCAAAAGAACTCCAGAGCCAAAAAGCTTTGCATGTCTAGGTAATGGGCTAAGTATACCCAAAGTCAGGTAAGCCTTGTTGAGTATTAGTATACTCAGGGTTGTTGTTGTACCCTTTTTAGCAGGTTGCGTCCCCGCTGACTTCGAGGAGGTCTGTGCGTCCTGGATTGGACAGCCGCTTCCTCCAGGTTGGACCGTCGAGTGGGCCCCGTCTTCCCCGTGAAGGTTGGGCAGGTTGGCGTCACATCGGTGGGCAGGATGTGGAGCTCACCTTTTATCGTCGTCGTAGTTATCGTATTGTATTTCGAACTCAGTTTTAAACTTCCGCTGTGTTTTAAACTCTGTCGTTTGTATTAAGACTTTTATGTAAAACCTGTGTTGTAAATTAATTTGAAGATTTCTGTATGCTGGTAACACCTGTGCTCGTCTTCGTACGGGTCTAAGTGCAATTGTGATCCTGGAGTACCGTAGTTTAATCGGGATTTTACCCGACAGCCTGTCAGGTTACACCATTTTAAGTGCACAGTAACTGGATTAAGTATTAAGATGATGGTTAGTGCATTTAAGCCGGTTTAATTTGGACGGTGCTGCTACATTCTTGGAGGTGCCAGGCCGACCGGCCTAGGAGAGGCCGCCCGGCCTAGGAATTTGCCCATTTCTGTCCATCTTTGGTACACCTGCTCTTGGAATTAAAACTCATCCAAAACTGGTGGAACTCGTTAGAAATAAACAAAATATGAATGGAGCATAGTGTAAAGCTCATGTTATTCCCGAGAAGTTGACGGCTTAGAATGTGAAATTATGGCCATCAACAGTACCCCGTAGCAAACTATGACACTCCATATAAATACAGAGTGACGAACCCGCGAGTAAGAGAACTGAACTCACTGAAAGATAAGTACTATGCAAGAACAGGAAATCACAAATACTAACTTACTTTACTCCGAAAGAAGCCAATATCCATAGAGGTATAGCTTGGAAAAGAACACCGATAGGCCTGGCGCTTCCCCAAACTACTCCTCACTCTCCTTTATTCTAAGCACTAGCGAACTAACGCGTTGCCTTTGCAAGGTGGCACTACTCTACTCTATTGGATGCTGTGTGAGAGGGGATGAGGGAGGCCCTATTTATACTACTTGGAGTCGGTTCCCGCCATCTCCATACATGGGAACATAGATAATCGACGTTGGGAGGATAAGTGCGAATCTCCCGCCAAAGGACACCTAGACGGGATTCAGTCTGGGTTCGAACGATCCACTGGTTTGGCCAACCCCCTTTTGCCATCGTTCGCCACCGCCTTTGACTGGGTCACTGATAGGAGGGTCCTTGTCTTAAATATATGTGTGCCCGGGCTTTGTACATCGGTTTGACCTGTCAAATGGGCCCATCTTGTAAGTGTGAGGCAGGACAGGATCTTCTATGTGCTTCTTCTGCATTCACTTGTGTTTTATGTTGTATTTCACTTGTGGGTGTCTGCAAATCAAAATTCACCAAAACTCGTGGAATTGATTAGCTATAAGCCCTGCAACTAAGTATGGTAATCGGTATGTTATGAAATACTGCAGAAGTTGACGGTTGATTTTAGGAGTTAAGAACCGTCAACAACACCCCCACACTTAGCCTTTACTCGTCCTCGAGTGAAGGAGAAAGGACTAAGGTGAAACATAACTTCCAAAGGTATGAAGCGAGCATAAGAGATATTCCGAACCTCACCTTGCACTTGTGAACTTTAAAGTGTCTATCATGCCATCTTGGGTGGTTAAGGAGTGGAACTGTCTTGAATCAAGTTTCTTCAACTCTATATGTTAAGTAGCTTGGGATTTGTTTTACTGAGTTTTCAAAAACAAACCTTGCTTAGCTCCTCATTTGATACTGTCGGATCACTCAAGGTGTGTAAGTCCTCACCAAGGCATTTGACTTGCCCCTTTTCTTCATCCTACTTCTAATGATGGCCATATGTGGAGCTTAAGGTAGGTATGAAGGAAAAGGCATACTTGCATCACATATATTGCAAAGTCAAAAACCAGATCCAAGGAGGAAAACTAGTCATACTATCAGATCAAGATGTCCACATGTACGGATATAGTGGATGGTATATGGTGGATAGAAACTCCTTCCATGTGGTCTCTCTCCATTTGTGAAATCTTTTGAGAACATGGCTATCTTTGTGTCTTGTCACTCTCTCTTTTTTTCATGGACCTTCACGTGTCCAACTTTTTTCTTTTTTCCTTCCTTTTTTTGGATGCTTGGACCTTCATGTGTCCATATTTTTTTTATATAGCCCATGTCTCATTTGCAACAGAAGATGGAGAGAGAAACCACCCTCACATAATACAGAGCTTTTATTTTGTGGGATGTAAAAAGTGGTACAATGCTAACTTCTCACGGAAGCATAGCAAGGGGGTATATGGTGTGCACGTGAGTCTTGATCATGAAAGCATGAAAAGAATTCTTCCAAGGATCACAATAATTTGACAGTGCTTAATGTATAGACAAGCAGCATATGTGTTGGGGTTTTCAAGATAATTAATTATATGGCTCTGGTAGAACTTTGGCAAATCAAAGAGGATCTTTGCAAATTTTTTTCATATAAATTTTCCCAAGTACTTAAACATTAAGAGTGAAGATCATGTCATGAAGCCATATCACACACATCAACTACTTAGATGAGCATGTGGTCCTAAAGATATTTGTTCACAAGCATCAAGATGATGTCGATGTTTAGCCACCAAACCTGCTCAGAGATATCCTTAGCAGTAGGATTGTAGGCAAGGGATCGACTAGCTCTGGAACTCGATGGTGCAAGGAACACAAGAATTTAGACAGGTTCGGGTTGCGAGGTGCGTAATACCCTACATCCCGTGTGGTTTCTTGTGTTGCCTTAGAGATTGTTGTGGTTATCTCTTCTTTGGAGGGGGTCCCTGACCTCCCTTGTATACTCCGGGGGGACAGGGTTAGATGGAAAGTCCTAGCCGAGTACTGTTGGAGTCCTACTATAGCCTGGTCGGGTAGTTTCCTTGTACTACAGCTAGTTCTACGCCTATTCGGGTAGTTACAAAAGAGGTAAGGTACATCCACGTGCTATCCCTTACTCTAGAACATTTTATGCCTATGAGTAGTCCCGCTGCCTCGGGTCTGACAAGCCCCTGAGCTCTTCGTAGCCAAGTCCTGCAGGCATCGAGTACATGCTGAGGCGTCTTCAAGTACTTCAAGTAGTCAGAACATGCTTTTGGTTGCTTTTAGGCCTTCCTTCGAATACTTCGAGTAGTCTTCCAAGGACTTCTGGTGGCTCCGAGGCTGTGAGGTGCTCAAGCCCCAAAATCTTGATCAAATATGGTGCGCGAAGTACTTGCGCTCCACATAGAGTAGCCCCTAAGCCTTAGGTTGAATCATAGAATCAGGCTGAGTGTTACTTCAGTCTTTTTCTTCTTTTATTTTCCAAAAAAATTGAAAAATAAACTGCTGATGCCACATATCTTGCAGCCCCCGAGCCTTGAATGTAAATCTCACATTTAAATTTGAGGATCCAAAACTTGTGGCAGACAAAAACTTATTCTGATGATAACCATGAACCACTCAGAATAGAATGTCCTTTAGTCTTCCAAGAATTTACCAGATTGCCACCCATAAGGTTATTTAAACCGTGTGGTGACCCCTTAGGGTTTTACCCTATTTACTCTGGGCCGCCATCATTTTCAGATCTAAAACTCCCAACTTCTCACTCCCTTGCCTTCCGCTCCCTTGAGCCCTTCCTTCAGACCCCGAGCATCATTTAGGAGATTAGCTCGTGAATTTTAGGGATGGCGCCAAGGAAATCCATGGCGAAAGCTCTGGTTGAAGAAGTTTCGGATCTCACAAAAGGCTAGAAGAAATGCAGGATGACAGAAGCTGATGTTTAGGAGTTGGAGAACTTGAAGATGCTGCAGAACTGTGCCTTAATCCAATGGCGCGAAGCCGAGGGAGAAGACCGCCCATCCGAAGGTACCCACACAACCGTCATTTTTTGCGATTCATGGAGCGCAGTCTTGCTATTCTCGTCGCTACTAGAAAAAAGTGGCTAATGCGACCAGTTTTTATTGCGACACCAAAAATTTTGTTGCGATACGTAGGTTTAGCGCAATAGTAGGCGATTTTGGTTGCGTTAGGGTGACTTGTTGCAACCAAAATCTTAGTGTTGCGATTAAAATTTTGTTGGTTGCGATAAGTAGTAGATTTCACAACACATATTTTTGATAATTGCAACAAGGTCGGGTATTCGCAACGGAAAAATATGTGTTGCATGTAGGGTAAGGTTATTGCAATGTTTCTTGGATTGGTTGCTATTCTTGATGATGTCACAACCAAAATAAAGGTGTTGACACCAAATTTTGACATGTGTCAAGGAAGAGTGTTGCAAAGAAGAAAAGGTTCTGCACTGTACGGTCGGTGGATTTGGAGGGACGATCGTGTGCCACGGTCAAAGATCTTGCTGACCGGAGAGGGGAGAATCGATCAGATATTTTGACTTTGTTTGGCAGGAGTTATCATATTTTTAGAAGTAGTTTTTATTCCCTAGAATAGAATCATGATTTGCCGTAATCGGCTAGGATTGTGTTAGCATGGGGTATAAATATGAACCCCCGGCCATTGTAAAAGATTGATACACATCCAAACAAACAAACTTTACTACTTGCAATTTACTTTCTCGTCGGCGGCTTCGCCATCTTTTTTCTTTCTGCGAGCTCTTTCAAGTTGATCAAGGACGCCTCACATTCGAGCGACTTGGTTTGCTGGTAAGTTTCGTTTACCGAGTAAATCTGAGCTTTAGCTTCCGGGCGCATTGCTGTCGCTTCGTTCAGATCTATTCAAAATTTATCGAATTTATCTAAGCTTTGATCTCTGGGCACATCGCTGTTTTCTCGTTTAGATTAATTCACAAACTACCCCGCTTAGTGATCTGTTTAATCGGCTGTAAGCTTCTTGTTTATCATGGTAAACCTTGTAAAGCCGACTAGATCGAATCATAAGCTTAGCTTTGTCCAGATCCATACATTCGTGGGTTTGTACATTGTTACCTAGCACGTGTCGGCTTTAGATTTAGCCGACTAGTTGCTCATCAGCATCGGCAGCCATTGCTGATCCGTAGTAGATGGCTTTTATTACACGTTCATCTTACACGATCTTTTGTCGCCTTCTGTATCGGCAGAGCCTTGCCGATACCCCGCGTAAGAGTGGTTTGGAAATCTAGCCGATACACTATTGAATTTGACGGTTTGCTGTTTCCTTGTCAATTTACAGGTCAAATTGACTGGCACGCTTGGTCTGCATTCTGAAGCTTGGCGAACAGTGCCTTCAGATTCCAGTGTGTTGATTTTGCGTCAACACATCTTTTGGCACGCCTGGTGGGACACAAAACATCAAGATGTCAGAGAAGGCAGAGGTGTCTAGAAATAATCAGATTCCGATCGATAAAGAGAAGTTGAAGGAAGAACACGAGACAGAACTTAAACCAATCACAGATGCTTTTGAGCAGCTGTGCCTTTTGTCCTTCAGCACCAACAGAAGTGGAGAGGTAATCAAAAAGTTCATTTTTCCCACTTTTGTACCATATGAGGAAGCACAGAAGGAGGATAGGATGATTCATCAGATGAATCAGGCGATTGGACATGCTTTCGTAAATCATGCTCCACTCATGGCCAATCACATCCACAATGTTGTGCTCAAGGTGCTACAAGATAGAGGGACACCTGGCTTTATGGGACCAGCTTATTATCAGGGTAGTTAGATGGTCTTCTCTCTTGTTGGATCGGCTACTGGAAACCACAGATTGACCCCCAAGCTCAGGCAGAAGGGAAAGTCTTAGATGTACAGCCGATTAGCAATGTAGCATCAACTCAGATTCCTCCTGTGTACACCAATTCTACACCAATGGCTACATATGCACAGGGGAACTTCATGTCAGGATACCCAGCTGGTTGGAATCCAACTATTAGACTTGGTATGCCTCCAGAATTCATGATTCCATCTCCATCAAAGCAGCCAAGTACATTGGCTTCTCAGCCAATGAGCCAGCAAGACAGTGCGTCGGCTTCGCAGCCGACTCAGCCTCAAGATACCGCACCAGCATCACAACCAGCGGTTACACCTGCATCAGTACCTTCGCCAGCAAGTCCAAGCAACATGTCGGCTCCATGGTTGACATCTCAACAGCAGTATCTGGTGATGATGCTGCAACCCAAGTCTCCAACAGAAGTCCTGGCAAATAGATTTCCTCACACCAACGGAGTCACATGGGTTTTCTAAGATCTTGCGACTGGTATGTTGTGCCACGTGAGCGTACCTCTGGTAGCACAGCAACAGCTTAATAAGAAGACGATGCAGAATAGTCATAGCAATGAGATGGTGCTGTACCAATCACCATCTAATCATCCCCCTCAGCAAGCTACAGAGACTCCATCGGCTGCTCAGCCGATGACCCCGCCAAACGTCCAGCCAACATCGGCAACCTTGCCGTTGACTCCACCTGCACCACAGGCAGTATCAGCTGGTGGCCAACAGGTCAATTGGGCATCCAAGATTGCTGAGGTGATGAGAGATTAGTTTGGTTTGAAGCAAAAGCAGCAGAATCTAATGTACAGAACTCCGTATCCAGCTGCTTATGATCAACTGCCATTGCCCCACAAGTACAAGCTTCCAGATTTCACCAAGTTTTCTAGACAGGGGTAAGTCTCCACAGTGGAACATATCAACAGATTCATTGTGCAGTGTGGAGAGGTAGCTCAGCACGACGCATTAAAAGTGCTTTTGTTTTCCATGTCTTTGTCTGGATTGGCCTTCACATGGTTCACTACATTGCCAGCCAATTCCATTATATACTAGGACGATCTAGAAAAGCAGTTCCACTAGTTCTTCTATTCTGGTGTAGAGGAGATGAAGCTGACTGATCTGACCAACTTGAGGCAAAGAAACGATGAATCAGTCACTGTCTTCATTCAGAGGTTCAGAGATGTCAAGAACCGGTGCTTTAGTCTGGTTCTGTCTGATCAATAGCTAGCGGAGGTTGCCTTCCAAGGACTCCTGCCACACATCAAGGAGAAGTATGCTTCTTAGGAGTTCTACATCATCAGTCAGATGGCTAATAGGATGACAGAGGAGGCAATACCATATGAGCAGAAGAGGAGCAACTTCCAGAAAAAGGTTAACTTTGTTGATTGCTCAGATTCTTCTGATTCAGATGATGATCAGATGGTGGAATCGGCTGAATGGATTCAGAATAATAAGAAGCCGATCTCATATCCTTTTGGTAACAAAGAACCCGAGAAATATGGGTTTGATATTACCAAGGCTGACAAGATCTTCGACCTGTTGTTGTCAGAGGGACAGATCAAGCTGAAGCCATACAATAAGATCCTGACAGATCAGGAGTTGAAGAATATCAAGTACTGCAAGTGGCACAATGCAACCTCTCGTGACACCAATAAGTGCAAGGTATTCCGTCAGCAAATACAATCGGCCATAGAACAGGGTAGACTCAAGTTTGAGACACCCAAAAAGCCGATGAAGATTGATGGGCATCCGTTTCTAGCAAACATTGTAGATGTTGGAAAGAAGGGTAATGCTTTACAAACAAAGATGCTCACATCACAATCAGCCAAGGAATTTGGTGCTGTTGATCCCAAAGCACAGATAACGGCCGATGAAGCTAAAGTCAAAGGGCTGCAACAAAAGGAAGAATCGGCGGCGCCTAAGAAGAATGTCACGTCTCAGATGTTGTTGAACAAATTCCAGCATGATCAAGAAAGAAGACAGTGCCGGGAAGAAGCGGCACGACGACGTGAAGGGCATTAGAAGTGTCCTTTCTTCGTGTACTATTGGGAAGAAGGGTTGACTCTGCCGACAGTGGATAATTTTCCAGAGTGCAACAGTTTCTATCGTGAAGATCGGTCGTACAAGAAGCCTCGGGGGCCGATCATTAGAGATATAGGTGATGATAAATGCATCTCTGTATATGATCGGCTGGGGGGCAGGGTTTCTGTGCATGATCGGCTAGGAGGCAGGACCATGCTACGTGATCCTGCAGGAGGAAGGATTTCTGCGGATGAGCGAGTTGAACAAGCTGCTGCTACTCAGGTTCATGATGAATACCCACACCACAGAGATCCAGAGAGAGAACCTGTTCATGATAACATTGATCGGCCTTGATGGTACCCAGTAGGTTTGACCAGATCACAGAAGAGACGAGTTCAGAGGCTGCATCAGACAGAGGCACTAGAGGAAGAGGAAAGAAAAGAAGCTCCTAAGAGGGGAGTCAGGTCTGAAGTTGGGGATGTCAAGCCAAAGGCCGATGGAGAACAGCGATCGGGGTCATCGGCCAGATCTGTTAATGTAACCTCCATGCTTCTACCGATCCAAGCAGTTGGTTCTCCCAACCGTTCCTAATGGATGAGTTCTTAGAAGGTGAGGGAAAGTTGGGGCATAGGTTCATGTCGGCCGATGCATTGGAGGATGTAGACATTGGAGATGGAGATAGGCCAAGTCCGATGTTTATTAGTGCTAAATTAGATACTGAGTATAAACAAGAGTTGGTAAAGCTGTTAAAAGAATACAAAATTGTTTTGCTTGGGAGTATTATGAGATGCCAGGTGTGGATCGGTCTATTGTTGAACATCGTTTGCCGATCAAACCTGGATATTGGCCACATCAGCAAGGGTCAAGACGTTGCAATCCTAAGATCTTACCAGATATAAAGGCCGAGATCACAAAGTTGATAGAAGCAAAGTTCATCAGGCAATGTAGATATGCTGAATGGATATCCAATGTGGTTCCTGTGTATAAAAAAAATGGGAAGCTACGTGTATGCATTGACTTCAGGAATCTCAACAAAGCTACGCCGATGGATGGTTACCCAATGCTAGTTGCCGATATGTTGGTAGATGTTGCTGTAGGACATAAAGTGATCAGTGTCATGGATGGGAATGCTAAATACAATCAAATATTCATGGCTGAAGAAGATATTCATAAAACTGCCTTCAGATGTCCAGGACATGTCGGTTTGTTTGAGTGGATTGTCATGACTTTTGGTTTGAAGAACGCTGGAGCAACATACCAGAGGGCCATGAATTACATTTTCCATGAAATCATCCACAAGATTGTTGAGATTTATATTGATGATGTTGTGGTGAAGTCCAAAGGGTATCAAGAGCATTTAGCCGATCTACACAAAGCTTTGGAGTGTACTAGAAGACATGGAGTGAAGATGAATCCTAACAAGTGTGCATTTGGTGTGTCGGCTGGTCAGTTCCTTGGGTTCATGGTACATGAAAGAGGAATCGAGATTAGTCAGAAGACTATCACAGCCATTAATAAAGTAGTGGCTCCAGAGACAAAAGTTGAACTTCAATCACTGATCGGTTAGATTAATTTTATTCGGAGATTTATTGCTAATTTATCCGGTAAAATACAGCCATTCAGTCCTTTATTGAAGTTGAAGGCCGATCAGAAATTTGTATGGGGAGAAGCACAACAAAAGGCGTTGGATGAAATCAAGCAATATCTAACATCGCCTCCTGTGCTGGTCCCATCACAAAAGCACAAGCCATTTAAATTATATTTGTTGGCTAATGAGCGTGCTATCGGATCGGCCCTTATTCAAGAGTTTGAGGGAAAAGAACGTGTGATTTATTTCGTTAGTAGAAGACTCTTGGATGCAGAAACCAGGTATTCTCCTGTTGAAAGATTATGTCTTTGCTTATATTTTTCTTGTACCAAGCTTAGACATTATCTGCTATCGGCTGAGTGTGTTGTGGTGAGCAAAGATGATGTTATTAAATACATGCGCTCGTTGCCGATTCTGAGTGGGAGAATTAGGAAGTGGATTCTGGCCTTGTCTGAATTTGATTTAAGGTATGGGTCGGCTAAAGCAGTTAAGGGACAAGTCATGGCCGATTTTGTTGTTCAGTACTGTGGGCCAGAATTGGGAGTCGTTGATCTAATTCCGTGTACATTATTCTTTGATGGTTCATCATGTGGAGTTGGATCTGGTATTGGCATAGTTTTGGTGTCGCCTCGGGGGGCAACTTTTGAGTTGTCTTTTCCAATAGAAGCTACTGCTACAAACAATCAGGCTGAATATCAGGTCTTGCTTAAGGGAATTCGGCTATTGCAAGAAATTAGAACTGATGCAGTTGAGATATTTGGAGATTCCATGCTGGTGGTTAATCAGTTGATTGACATATATGAGTGCAAAGATGATATCCTACGAGTTTATCATGGAGAATGCTGCCGATTGTTGAAAGAATTCAAGAAAGTGACCATCGAACATGTACCCAAACTGGACAATGGAGATGCTAATCGGCTGGCACAGCATGCTTCTGATTATCAGCCGATGGAAGGTGTAATGTCTTTGGAATTGCCTGCTGATGATTGGAAGAAAGAGATTGTGGAATATTTGGGGGATCCTTCCAAGAAAGTAAGCCGAAGAATTAGATTTCAGGCGACTAAATATGTGTTGCTTTGTAACACCCTAATTTAAATTTCAGTATTTATCAATAAATTTAATTGGCTTCAGTAAAATTTTCTAAGGTTTATTGTGTTTAGTTGACATTTAATCTAATTTTTGTTCCCAATTAATTAAAATTTATCATAAGTTTAAATTTTTGTTGCATTCATGCTGGTGCATAATTTTATTTGAGTGTGGTTTGAATTCAAATTCAACTTTGAATTCAAACTTTATTTGGTTTAGAAATAGAAGAGGAGAAATAGAAAAGAACAAAACCCAAAACCCAAACCCATAGCAACCCAAAACCCAAGACCCAGCCCAAACCTTTTTTTTTTCCCAGTCCAACCCTCTCCCCGCGGCCCAGTTCGCTCGGCCCGCTAGCGCCCCGCCTCTGACGCGCTCGGCCCGCTCCCCTCATTCCACCTCGCGCGTCCAGCCCAAGCCCACTTCCCTCTCTCCCTTGGCCCAGCCTCGCAGCCCGGCTCCACCCCACGCTCGGCCCGGCTCCGAACGGCCCACACCGCGGCCTGCTTCTGCCCGCTCCCCGCGCGGCCCCTCCCACGCCGGCTCGCCCGCGTCCCTGCCGGTCCCACCCGCCAGCGGCACCCCGCTCGGGCCGCGCTCGCCCCGCCGCTGACAAGCGACCCCACCTCGTCAGCTTCTCCTTCCTCCCCGCGCCGAAGATTCCTCTGCTTCAACCGCCCCTCGCTCCTCTGTACCGTGGACCCCCCCCATCTCCGCAGGGCCACCAACCAGCCTAGCCCCACGCCCGCCCGACCTTCTAGAAGCGCGCCTGGAGTCCGGATCACGGGGGCAACGCTCGTCCGCCTTCCTTGCGCCTCACCGGCCCGGCCGAAATCTCCGCGGCGGCCCCGCTAATCACGCCTGCCGAGGATCGCTCCTGGCTCTATTTGAGCGCCGTCCGCGCCCCCCCCTGATCCCTCCACCCGCCAGCGACACCGCCGCATCGGCCACGCCAACGAACGCCGCCCGCCTCCACCGCCGGTCCCCGTCGCCGGCCACACTACGCCGCTCCCTCGCCCGCTCCAGGCCCACGGTGAGCACCACCCGGTCCCCCTGCTCCCTTTGCGCAGGATTTTTCCGCCCTTAGCGCGCCCTAGGAGTCCGTCCGCCGCAGGCCCGCTCTTGCGCCGCCGCGCAGCCCCGCTCCTCGCCGTGGCAAGCCCCGCCAGAGCACAGCACCGCCCCCCTTCGTGTTCCAGTGACTTACGCGTGTCACGCTCATCCTTTTGCACCAGACCGCAGCCCAAATGGCCCACTGGAGCGCCAGATCGGCCAGCTCCGGCGAGCTCGCCGCCGCGGAGCTCTGCTCCGGCGGCTGAGCGCCGCCGCCCAGCGCCCCTTTGCCCCGAACCGCCCGATCCGATTTTGACGCGTGAGATTAGATCCAGATCGGGATAGGTCCGGATCGTTGGATCTAGATCCGGCGGTCCATATGCGAACTTACCGCTTCAGCCGGGCTCTTTTGCATAAGAGCCCCTGGAGTTTTCTTTAATAAACCCGCCGTCCCTGGTAGTTCAAAAACAATTAGATTTAGGTCCGGTTTTTAGCACTTAAGCCCCTGAGCTTTCCCAAATTAGCACCCGCAGCCCAGGCCTTGTGTTTTTGCACGTCAGCCCTTAGATTTAATGTTTATTTACGTTTTAGTCCTCGGTTTTAGCAGAAAAGCCCCTGAAACTTCAGTTTTCTTACAAATAAGCCCCTAGAACTTGTTTTTAGCCCAGAAAATGCGTTTTAGCTCCGTTTTTAGCGTTCTTTATATCCACGCGATCGTTGTAACGCGTAGAATAGCTTTAGACTAGTTTATTGCGCTGTTTTTATGTATTGTTGTACTGTTTCTTAGCTTTTTGTTAGTGTTTGCCTGTATGCTTATTTTGTGCATTGTTTTGGCCATGTGTTCGTGAGTAGACGTTGATCCATCTGAGGAGCCCCAGTACCAGTACCCGGAGCAGCCGTCTTCCGAGCACTTTGAGCAGCAGCCAGAGCAGTACGAGGAAGGCAAGTGTAACATGAACAACCCATCACTTTTAAATACATTTTCATACTGCATTTTAATACTGTATGCCTTTAAGGATTTCCTAGCCAGTTTATATCCTTTATATATACCTTTGGGTTGCATTTTGGTTAGTTGTGCTAGGTTGCTGCGCTATAACACACTTTGGTCCTTTTTAATTAATTTGATTAATGGTTTACTTGAACATAATTCTGAGAGTGGCACTCTGTGTGGCTTGAGTGGCTCACGTCTCGTTAAAATTGGCTTTTGTTAGAAACATGGTTTAGGGGGCCAGCACGGTGCTTAGTGCTTGGTTGGCCACTCTCCATAAGGACCGGTTCATAGAGCGACAACCTGGGACAACAGCGCTACCACAAGACTGGAATGGGACGGTCTTGGCTTACTAATTAGGCCATGTTGGTTCGGGAGTAACTTACCGACGGGGCATGGGGGGTGGTGAGCTTCAATGGTGGCCAGGCTACGAGGCTGGTCTGTGTGTCTTGTACCCCCTCGAGGTGGTTACCATCGTTGCGGAGCCTGATTCCTTAGCGGTTACACCTTACCAACGTGTCCTTTGTAACGGCCTCGTAGTGAGTCGCTAGTCATCTCACCGAAGGAAGTGTGATGAACAACTGGCGTAGCTCACGACTTGTGGGTAAAGTTGTGCAACCTCTGCAGAGTGTAAAACTGGTATACTAGCCGTGCTCACGGTTATGAGCGGCCCAGATCCTCCTTTTGATTAGTGAAGTTATCTCCTTCCGACGAGGGAGGTGCTTCTCGGGGTTACCTTGGTGGCTTGGTTTTGGTTTGGTTTCTCATTAGTGATATGATTAAACTTGATTAATTACTATGTAACTGGGTTAATGGTAATTCATCAACTAGTAGTAAATAGCTTAAATAAAATCTTGCCAACACTTAAAAGCTAATGCAGTTGAGTCAGCCAGCCTAGAGCCTCATAGTTTGTGTTATACTTGTTGAGTACAAGTTGTGTACTCACCCTTGCCTCAGAGGAGCGAGGGGCGGTTGAAGCAGAGGAATCTTCGGCGCGGGGAGGAAGGAGAAGCTGACGAGGTGGGGTCGCTTGTCAGCGGCGGGGCGAGCGCGGCCCGAGCGGGGTGCCGCTGGCGGGTGGGACCGGCAGGGACGCGGGCGAGCCGGCGTGGGAGGGGCCGCGCGGGGAGCGGGCAGAAGCAGGCCGCGGTGTGGGCCGTTCGGAGCCGGGCCGAGCGTGGGGTGGAGCCGGGCTGCGAGGCTGGGCCAAGG
Source organism: Panicum virgatum (assembly GCF_016808335.1). Classification (NCBI taxonomy): domain Eukaryota; kingdom Viridiplantae; phylum Streptophyta; class Magnoliopsida; order Poales; family Poaceae; genus Panicum; species Panicum virgatum. Next base: position 40,636,617 of record NC_053153.1, on the reverse strand, counting down.
GAGAGAGGGAAGTGGGCTTGGGCTGGACGCGCGAGGTGGAATGAGGGGAGCGGGCCGAGCGCGTCAGAGGCGGGGCGCTAGCGGGCCGAGCGAACTGGGCCGCGGGGAGAGGGTTGGACTGGGAAAAAAAAAAGGTTTGGGCTGGGTCTTGGGTTTTGGGTTGCTATGGGTTTGGGTTTTGGGTTTTGTTCTTTTCTATTTCTCCTCTTCTATTTCTAAACCAAATAAAGTTTGAATTCAAAGTTGAATTTGAATTCAAACCACACTCAAATAAAATTATGCACCAGCATGAATGCAACAAAAATTTAAACTTATGATAAATTTTAATTAATTGGGAACAAAAATTAGATTAAATGTCAACTAAACACAATAAACCTTAGAAAATTTTACTGAAGCCAATTAAATTTATTGATAAATACTGAAATTTAAATTAGGGTGTTACACTTATCAAGTACCTACTTCGGCGGATTACCAGCAGAAAAAGCATCAGGAACAACTGGAACTTTCTTTATGTTCCTCAGCAGTCGTTGTACTCGACTAAAAATTACATCATCCGAGATCTCTTCCTTCGAGTATCTTGATGGATCAGCTGTTCCTTGAAACTGGAATCCAAGTGTCTCCCGAGCCTGCAACGGCTGGATCCTTCTCTTCATCCAGTCAAAAACGACTGCTTCTCCAGTCAACATTTTTTGCCTTAAAACGGCAATTCACTCGAGAAGCTCGGAGATCTGACTCCCGTCGACTGGTTTCTTATTCCATTCAGGCCATTGAATTGGAGGGCCTGGAGTGATGGGTGGAAACCTCCCCAACTGCTTCTCAACATAAAACCATTTGGGCTTCCATTCGATTACTTTATTACTAAGGCTATAAGGGATGTACCAGGGCAGGATGCCACTGGACAACAGATCTGGGAGCCAAAAGACCTTGCTTTATCAAAGATTCCAAGTCGGATGGGGAACACTTACTTGTGTTCCAGCCTTCCTCTTGAGTTGGCTCCGCAGCCACACCCTTCCCCTTGATTGCTTTCTTGGGCGCCATCCGAAAATCCACGGGTCACTTCACGCGCATACAATGGCGGAAACCCTAGGATGAGGATGGGGAGCACAAGGGAAGCAAGAACTCTAGATCTGGGGGCTTGAGAGCAAAAATAGATCTAAGGCAGTGAAAACAAATGGCGGCCGGTGGGTAAAACCTAAGTTACCATTTCATTTTATAATGAGCGGTGACAGCACAGTAAAAACGACCAGTAGGTGTTGGGTATTTTAGCTTCATGAATAAATCCGCAAGCGCACAGATACCATTGTAGCTTTCACCTCAGAGTATTCCAAGGGTTATCGAATCCACAGGGAACATGTGTGCACTCTCTTCTATTCTAATCGATCCAAGGACACACCAAGATAGGTAGAAGGGTTAAGAGGATTCCTAAGATAGTATTACTCCTGAGTTAAAGGTCGATCTCTCGGGCATAATACTTGCTTCGGGCACCGGCTTACAACTGGTCTGCCAGTCGACTCCGGCCAACGGCTCTACGCTATATCCAAATGTGGAGGATTACGAAGGACCAATAGGGCTGTCACTACCTACGGCCTACCTCTACAAACCGTGAGATATAAGGCAAACAAAGGATAACCTTTAGCCTAGGCATGACGTCTACACTAATGATTACTACTGCAATCTAACTACATTTGAGCTCCTGTAGTAAACTACAGCACTCTGTACGAATACAGAGCGACGAACCCGCGAGTAAGAGAACTGATCTCACTCAACTACAAGCACTACTAGCATATACTATACCAAATAAAATACTAGAGATCATCAAAACATGAATCATTCGACTGAGGAGCAAGGACGTCTAAGCCAAAGAGTTGCAGAATGTTGAACCAGAATTGTCTTGATAAAACACAAGAGATCATCAGGTGGTCAATTGTTTCCTCAGCCTGATCACAAAGAGGACAAGTTGCAGGGTGAGGGAGACCTCTTCTTGCAAGGCGGTCTGCAGTCCAGCACCTATTATGAGCCACTGTCCACATGAAAAATTTACATTTTCCAGGGGCCCAACTCCTCCAGATTCTTTCCCAAGGTCTAAACCCAGTGGCCCCAATGAAAAGTGCTTCATATGCTGATTTTGTCGAGTATTGGCCTGAAGCTGAAAATTGCCAAATGTGTACGTCCTCTACATCCGGCTGTAGTTGAAAGTTTGAAAGGAGATCCCACAGCTGTAAGTATTCAGTCAAGACCTGTAGAGTTAGCGCCCCTTTTATATCAGTAATCCAACTTCTGTCAAAGAGCGCTGCATGAACTGTTCTCTTTCTTGCTCTCGGTGCAACTGAACTGAATAAGTGTGGCAATGCTTGCGCAAGGCTTTGGCCCAGCAGCCATCTATCAGTCCAGAAAGAGGTGTTTTTGCCATTTCCAACTTCTGTTACAATGGCTATAGAGAGGAATGCTTTGACCTGCGGTGGAGCTTGGATGGAGAAAAATGCCCATGGCTTCCCCGGCCCAGTTTTTTGCAGCCACAACCATCTTATTCTCAATGCCCAACTCAAGTTCTGAAGATTTGAAATGCCAAGTCCCCCCAGATTGGGAGGTCTGGTGACTTTTGGCCATGCAAGTAGGCAATGTCCCCCCCCCCTAGCATCCTTTCTTCCTCTCCACAAGAACCCTCTTCTAATTTTATCGATTGCCTTTGAGGCCCATTGGGGAAGGTCCAGTGCCATTACTAAGTAAATCATCATGGAGGTGAGTACAGATTGCACCAACACTTTTCTTCCAGCTTTCGTAAGCAGATCAGCTTTCCAGCCTGGCAGCCGGTCTCCAAGTTTTTCAATGATGGGCTGAATTTGTGCCTTAGTTAGCTTGAGGGGAGAGAGGGGTACCCCAAGATACTTGCAAGGGAATTCTGAAATCTGACAAGGTAGGTGTTCTTGCAACACCAATTTATCCTCCTCGGTGCACTGTATAGGCAAAACACTGCTTTTTTGTACATTAGTTTTGAGTCCAAAAGCCTCTCCAAAAAGCTGCAAAATATCCAAGGTGATTTCAATATCGCTGGCAGAGGGTCGTAGAAAGATGACCACATCATCCGCATATAGTGAGATCCGGTGCTGCAAGGCTCTTCTCGCAAGAGGCTGTAGTAGCTGTTCATCCGAAGCTTTTGTTATCAAGTGGCTCAAAACATCCATGACCAGGATGAAGAGCATAGGGGACAAAGGATCGCCTTGCCGTAGACCCCGTTGATGTACAATTCTTTCTCCTGGTGAACCATTCAGCAAAATTTGGGTGGAGGAGGAGGCGAGCAGTCCACTGATCATATCACACCAGATGGGTCCAAAACCCAAATTTCTCATAACTTCCAAGACAAAAGGCCACGACACGGAGTCGAAAGCTTTGGTGATGTCCAGTTTCATAAGAATTCGAGCTTGTTTTTGCTGATGTAGGAACTTGGTGGTGTGCTACACCAACATAAAGTTATCTAGGATGAACCACCCTTTTATGAAAGCAATCTGATTGGAAGAAACCAGCTTGTCCAGTTTACTAGCTAATCTATTAGCGAGAATTTTGGTGACAAGTTTGGCGAAGGAATGTACCAGACTTATGGGTCTATAATCCTTAATGCAAGAGGCGTCCTCTTTCTTTGGCAGTAACGTGATATAAGCTGAATTGACTGCCTCAAAATGGGCAAACTTTCTGCTCCAAACTGCTGAGACGGCTGCCATAATCTCCACTTTAATTATCTGCCAGCACTCTTTATAGAATTTTCCTGTAAATCCATCGGGACCTGGCGCTTTATCGGAAGGTAAGGCTTTGATAGTCCTCCACACTTCTTCTTCAGAAAAAGGTGCATCCAGTTCCGATAAATCAATATTTGGCCTGCTCAGTTCAGCCAAATTCACAGTCACCTCTTGCTCAGGGCTTTCCCCTAGCAGATTACTGTAGAAATCAAATATGTTTTGCTCTTTCTTTTCATGTTTGGTGAGAACTGTCCCATCATCCTTCAGGAGTTTACTAATAAAATTCTTCCGTTTCCGATGACGAGCATGTGAGTGAAAGAGGGCTGTGTTAGCGTCGCCTTCGCTGAGCCAAGTGATACGAGAGCGACTTCGGGCTATGGTGCGCTGCAACGATGAGAGAGCTAGACAATGATGTTTGAGTTTGTTCCGCAACCAAAGTTCAAGTCTGAAGAGAGATCGGTGGTCCTGTGCAATTTCCAGTTGGTGGAGTACTTCCCTTGCTAGTGCAAGCCGTGAGTTAACATGTCCAACTATTTTCTGACTCCAACTCTGAAGATGCCTCACTGTTGCTCTGAGTTTCCTTGCTAATGTATCAAAAGGACAATGAGAAGTTGGTTCAGAGGCAAAAGCCGACGCCACCACCACTTGGAAGCCCTCAAGTTTGGTCCAAAAAGATTCAAAGTGAAATCTAGCCTTACCAGGCTGTATGTCATGCAGTCCTAGCAAGAGAGGACAGTGATCTGAACCATCTGTGGCACAGCTCTAGAGGAGACAGTTGGGGAAGAGCTGCTCCCAATCCAACCAACAGAGAACTCTATCCAATCTTACAAGGGTTGGAGAGTCTTGCTGGTTGGACCACATGTATTTTCGACCAGCCAGAGGTAAATCTTTCAACTCTAGGTCATTGATCCAGCGACGAAACCTTCCCATCATTGCATTGTTGACAATCCCAGTATTTTTATCCTCTGAACTTTTTATAAGGTTAAAATCCCCTAGTACCAGCCATGGCCCGGGGCATGCAGCTTTCACTTCTCTGAGTTCTTGCAAATAACTGATTTTATTATTATCTCCCTGAGGGCCATATACACAAGTGAGCCACCAGTTCTGCAGATTAGGGGAGGAAAACTGGATGGAGACACTATGATTTTCCAAACGAGTGGCATTGGCGGGGCCAAGCCCATGGCGCCAAGCAACTAGAATTCCACCACTTGCACCAATAGCTGGCAGTTCAACCCAAAAGGAAAAATCCGAGCCCAGCATGGATAGCATGGTACCACGCAGGATATCTGACATTTTCGTTTCGCGTATACAGATTATATCCGCTCGACACGATGTTGTCAATGTTCTTACTGCATCCTGCCTTGCTCTTGAGTTCAAACCCCGGACGTTCCAGCAAATGATGTTGGATGGGTACATCTTGCACAGGGGTAAATCGACCGCAGTTGTGAACTTCAGCAAGCAGCAGCTCCTGAGGCTTCCTTCCCCTCATGTGTTGTCCATCCAAACAACGCACACATGGCTCGGACTTGTGCATCAGGAAGTGACGACACTTGGGTGAACAGCAAGCCGTACTTCTCTAAACTTTCTCGATCGATGCCGCCAGTGTCACTAATTAGGCCCAAAGCTCTCATCACCTTCTTCTTGGTTCTTGTGGGCGCGCTTCCCCCCGGTGTTTCTGGTGCCATACCAGGGATGCGGCGCCTTCGCTGTGGGGCAGTCGATGCGCAAACACGGGGGTGCAGCTTTGCAGTCCGCGGAGTGGGAAGGATCATTGTCGTCTTTTTTGAGATTTTAGCCATGAAACGCTTCCTCTGACTTGAGTTCGGCGAGCTGCATAAACTAGGAGTAGCTTCAACCTGACCAGCTTCAAGATCAGCAGTAGCAGAAGGTCGTTGTTGCTGGCGCCGGGAATAAGTCTTGGAGAGACCAGGGACCAAAGCAGAAGGGCGCTGCAACATCAGCCTCCGTGTGGTTGGTTCAGGTTCAGGTTCCACCAGTTCGGTCTCATCTATCCCAGCACCAGGCGCCGGAGTGGCATGCTCAGGCAGCGAGCTGTGCGTCAGGGGCCAAGCCGCCTCCATGCTCGGCGACCAGGCGTTGGATTCAGAGTTTGGCAACTCAATTGGTCCCGGTGGTGGGCTGGTTGGGGGAAAGGCCTCCACATTAGGAAGTCCCGTAAGACACCTTGGCCCATTTGTTTCAGCAGTAACCAGACCCAGCCCAGGAATGGTAGAGGCCCCCAGAGTGTCCTCGAGTGGGCTATCCTCCGGGAGACAGGGGCCCACTACCAGCGCACGCTCGTGCTCCACACAGGGCGGGGTGGTGTTAAGCTGAGCGTGCGTGACCTCCAGCGTTGGGCCGCCATCAACCGTGTCCACGACGATCGAGGGAGCCGATCCGCCATCAACCACCGTCTCCTCGGTACTCATGAACAGCACAGCGCCATCAAAGGCCTCCATAGCGCCGTCATCCGGGGCCAACTCCTCGATGCTCACGCGCAGCGCAGCCAATTTTTCCTCGGCAATCGTATCAGCCGCACCGCCATCAAAGACCACCACAGTGCCTGCGTCGGGCCCGGAGTTACATCTGCCCAGAATGGCGTGCGGCCCCTTCCAATCTGGTCTGGCGCCCAGTCTCTACCAGACCCGAAGAATGTAGCAGCATCCATAGAGGTACAAGCTTGGAGAAGAATGCCGACACCCCGGCACTTCTCCTTAATTACTCCTTCACTCTCGTAGAGGTACAAAATGGAGAAGAGCGCCGACACCCGGCGCCCCTCCTGAGTACCTCTACCCTCTCCCTACTCTAAAGACACTCTAAACCAAGAGAAAGCTTGAAGTGGATGTGAACTCCAACTTGGTGGTGTGTCTTGAAATAGAGCCCCTCCCCTCATATATATAGGAGGGAGCCGTGGGCAGCAAGGTCGGTTTCAGCAGGTGATCCTCCAAGAACCCACATCTAGGACCAATGGGGAGCTGCCACGTCAAACCCTGAGGTTGGTTGGTGCAGTGGGCTGGTCGGCCGATGGCCCACCAGCTCCAACCGCCCCCAACTTTGGTATTTGGGCTGTCCTGGTGTCCCTTGTCCTAATCCCATGGGTCACGGCCTGTCCTAAGCTAGTTTGCTTTGGTACTTGGGCCTCTTTTGATCCTTTCAAGCCTAAACGACGTGCTCTGATTGATTGCACCTTTTGCCTTGATCTATGGAGTGTGTTTCCCTACACATGAAATGTGTTTTCTACCTTATGTCACCTGCATACAAATATTTACCAACACTTGTGGAAATGGTTAGTAGTAAACCCCTACCACTAGGTTGATGTCTACATTTTATGTATTTATGCAGTAGTTGATGGCCTAAATTTGGTACTTAAGAGCCGTCAACAACTCCCCCACACTTAGCCTTTGCTCGTCCTCGAGTAAAGCATAAAGGACTAAGGTGAAACATGAATTCCAAAGGTGTGAAGCATGCATAAGAGATATTCCAAACCATACCTTGCACTTGTGAACTTTGAAGTATCTATCATGCCATCTTGGGTAGTTGAGGAATGGAATGGTCGCGAATCAAATCACTTCTACTCCTCATGTCAAGTAGCTTGGGATTTTTCAATAAGTTTTCAAAACAAACCTTGCTTAGCTCCTCATTTGATTCTCTCAGATCGCTCAATGTGTATATGTCCTTACCAAGGCATTTGACTTGCCTTTTCTTCATCCTACTTCTAGTGATGGCTATATGTGGAGCTCAAGGTAGGGCATGAAGTATAAGGCATACTTGTATCACATATATTGCAAAGTCAAAAACTGGATCCAAAGAGAAATCAGGTCATACAATCAGATCAAGATGTGCACGTGTATGGATTGTGGTGGATGAAAAGGAAACTCCTTTTGTATGATCTCTCTCCCTATATAAATTCTTTTTGAGAGCATGGCTATCTTTTTTTTCATGGACCTTCATGTGTCCATATATTTTTTTCTTTTTTTCAATACTTGGAACTTCATGTGCCCATATATTTTTTTCTTTTTTTCAATACTTTGACCTTCATGTGTCCATATATTTTTTCGATAGCCTATGCCTCTCTTTTTAAAAAAAAAACAATAACTGGGGAGAGAGATCAACACATACTATGGAGTATTTATTTTGTGAAATGGATGGATGGTACAATGCTAACTTCTAATAGAAGCATAGCAAGGGGATATGTGGTGTGCACGTGAATCTTGATCATGAAAGCATGAAAAGAATTCTCTCAAGGGTCACAATAATTTGACAAAGCTCAATACAAGACAAGCAGCATATGTGCAAATGGTTTTCAAGATAATTCATCATATGGCTTTGGTAGGACTGTGGCATATCAAAGAGGAGCTTTGCAAAAGGGTTTTCCAAATTTTCAAATAAATTTCCCAAGCACTTAAACATCAAGAGGGAAGATCATATTATTCAAACCATATCTCAAACATCAACTACTTAGATAAGAATGTTTTCCTAAAAATTTTCATTCACAAGCAACAAGGTGATACGCATGGTATAGAACATATGCAAGCCAACCATAGCAAACATGTAGAGCAAGTGGAACACATTGATTCATTTTCAGTTTGATTTTAATGATTTAGAATTAAGGTTCACTGAAACTCATGAATCAAAGAGAGTTGAGATAGAGGATGCACAAACCATCATTCTTGAAGGGGATGGGGATCAAGGCAGTGGTGACTCAGCCAAGCCACGGGTGGCTGGCTGAATTTGGTGTCTTTGTCTTGTCCCCTGTCATGTTGGTGGAGGTGATGTTGTGCGATACATATGTGGGAGATCTCGAGTATGTATGGCAATGATGGTCTTGAGAGATCTCCCCCACACTAGAACTTGTACCTGGTGCTGCATTCAACGACAAAAAAATATGGAAACAAACTAATGGCTCTACTGGTTTTAAGAACCAGGGAGCTCTAAAATTTATTCAAACTAAATATTAATCTCACCATGAGACTTACTCTGGCGATCCTCGGGTGACCTCCCGGCAGGGCTTTTTTTAATGTCAAAAGCAGGACACTGAGAGTACTTACCGCGATGATTTATTGATGAAGAGTTCAAAATTGTCATCATGGCAACTCCTCTCATTTTTTTCTTTTTATATATTTTTAAGGAACAAGATAAAAGAACACCATTTCCAAACCAAGATAATGAATTGGCATGAGAAGAATTTACTTGGGATGCTCACATACCTCCCCCACACTTGGAATTTGCATTGCTGGGCAACAGAAGTTCAAGTGTGTAGAGTTCAAATCTCCTTCCGTAGTCATTTCCTTGCCAAGATGTACCAAGGTTTTGTAGCCGGTGTAGCTCACATGTTCATAGGCATTACCCGTCCGTCGTTTCCTTTGATCTCCACCTGAAATGGTTAGCGACCAAAAATACCCGAAGGAAAAACACATCCTAGAACATGCTCTTGCTTTTATTGAAGGGAAATAAATAGATGACAATCCGGGCTATCTCCCGGCAGTGCTTTGTTTTTGGTCATAAGCTCGACCATGGGAACATCCTTTTGCAGCTATTGTTGATGATGTGTTCCCCTTTTCATCACCAATTGTTGATGTGTCATGAAGGTTTAGCTGCAAGGTCAGCACCACAGAGCATCCACGAAATTTGCAATGTTTACGGTAAAGATATGCATCTACAACTAGCCTTCTAAAGGTTTTGCAAGAGAGGACCTTAAGGCAGTTATAGTCCTCGTGTGTGCTCTGGGTGCAATGCGTGCCTGACTCTGGAGAGGTGTTGAAAGAGCATGGTTTTTGAGGTATCACTAGAATGAAGCTCCCATGATCATATATGAAATCTTTTTCTATGGACTCCAGAGTCGGCGCCTCACAAAATTCCATGGCCCATCAATTCTCCATCTCAAGAGATTCATCATGGGAAAGCATAGTTGAATCTCGATTGTGGTCGAGAACAATTTTCTCAGGGCCAGAGGGAAGAGGCTCAAACTCGCTCAAGAGGGATAATGATCGTTCGTCTTCAAAAAAGTGAAGGGTAACTTCCAAGTCATGCTCTTCGGAAGCGGCAGATATTGCAAACTCAGGGAGAACGGGCTCGGATGGTGTGAATGGAGACTTATGCACCATCTCCCTGAGTGGGTTTAGCTTGGGAAAATGCTTCACCATAGTATTTTCTAAGCAAAATGTAGTAGTGGTAGAAGCGGTTTTCTTAAGCATTTCATCTAGACTCCCTTGGGACGCGAGAAGCTTTTCAAGTGGGGAGCCTAGGAGAAGATCAAAATTGAGGATATCGAAGATATGGAAATCTAAGTTGACCTCAATTTTGTCAATCATGAGTGGCACGACACTTGTGACCCCCCGACATTTAAGGGTGTGTCCCAAGGGACAACTCTTTAAGAGCGTGTCGGATGGTCTTAGCGTAACATTGCCCAAAAGTGTGTACGCCAGGTGCCATGGCAAAACATTAACCTCCATGATGGGGTTAATGTGGGCTTCTACGGTGGTTCCCCTTATTGAGCAAGGAGTGATCGTGGAGGGTGATCTAATCCAAATTGCTTCAGAAAAGTGTTTCTCTCCATCTGACCAATCCTTCTTCATGGCTTCCTCGAGAAGTGCTTCATTACGGGAATCAAGAGGAGTAGGGGGTACCGTATGCCTAAGGGAAGGTTCTGTCAAGGGATCTTCGAATTGGTCGGCGTGGACAGAAGAAGGTTCCTTCCCTAATTGGGCATCTATGAGATTCGAAGTGTTTCTATGGTTTCCCAAGGATTCATCTTCGAATCTCATAGAGAACTTCAGGGGGTGAATTTCTTCTCCCTCCGATGTTCCAGGTTCGGGTGAGGACTCTATGGCTAAATCTAGAGATATTGAACATGAAGGATTGGGTTCAGCTGCTAGAGAATCCTCTTGGGTCAACTCACACTCCTCTCGGAGAGGATCAGACTCGGCTGACAAGGAGGTATCCTCGGCAATATAATCAAGGATTTTATTAGCCTCAGCCGGAAACTGTTGGAGGGGTACTCCTCCAGTGATGGAGTTGAGATAATCGGCGGAATCCTTGTCGAGACTCTTCTTAAATTTCCAAAGCACTAAAGGATTGAGTTTCGACATAGTAGGGTCGGACTTCACTAGGAGCGAAAATCTAGCCCAGGCTTCGCCTAAAGTTTCCTTCTCATTCTGCCGGAAGAAGACGATATAGAATCTCGTCTTTAGAGAATCCCTGCTGCGCACTGTGTCATATGTATAGGATGTGCACCGTTGCCCTGCCTTCCCTTTAAGAGAGAAGGGGAACAACTTGCACCTAAGAACATCTTGTTTCACGCTTGCAGAGGCAAAGCGCGAACAAAGCTGCTCAAACTCCCGCAGATGGTGGTTTGGGTTCTCGCTACTTAACCCAGAGAAGGAAAGCTCCCAAACCATAGCGATAAGGTCAGGACAAGGTTCATAGCCAGATATGGAAGAGGATGGTGGCTCATTGAACTCGCCCCTTGAGGCAGAGAGGCTGTGAAAGGATGGCTTCTCCATGGGTAGCAGGGGTAAAGATAGCAGGAAGAAAACTAAAGATGATACGGGATAAATCCCGTAGGGTAGAGAAGCTTTTAAAGGATAGCTCCTCTATGGATAGCGGGGGTCAAGGTAGAAGGAAAGAAAAAGGAAAATATACGAGGACGACTAGGTACAAAGATAGATACAGCAACTGTTCCCCGGCAACGGCGCCAGAAAGCTTGTTGGGTATTTTAGATTCACGAATAAATTCGCAAGTGCACGGATACCGTTGTAGCTTTCACCTCAGAGTATTCCAAGGGTTACCGAATCCACAGGGAACGTGTGTGCACTCTCTTCTATTCTAATCGATCCAAGGACACACCAAGATAGGTAGAAGGGTTGAGAGGATTCCTAAGATAGTACTACTCCTGAGTTAAAGGTCGATCTCTTGGGCACAATACTCTCTTCGGGCACCGGCTTACAACTGGTCTACCAGTTGATTCCGGCCAACGGCTCTACGCTATATCCGAACGTGGAGGATTACGAAGGACTAATAGGGCTGTCTACGGCCTACCTCTACAAACTGTGGGATATAAGGCAAACGAAGGATAACCTTTAGCCTAGACACCACGTCTACACTAATGATTACTACTATAGTCTAACTACGTTCGAGCTCCCGCAGTAAACTACAGCACTCTGTACGAATACAGAGCGATGAACCCGCGAGTAAGGGAACTGATCTCACTCAACTACAAGCACTACTAGCATCTACTATACCAAGTAAAATACTAGAGATAGGTACCACGAATACTTACTAGACCCGAAGAATATAGCAGCATTTGTAGAGGTACAAGCTTGGAGAAAAATGCCGACACCCCGGCACTTCTCCTAAATTACTCCTTCACTCTCGTAGAGGTACAAAATGGAGAAGAGCGCCAACAATCGGCACCCCTCCTGAGTACCTCTACCATCTCCCTACTCCAAAGACACTCTAAACCAAGAGAAAGCTTGAAGTAGATGTGAACTCCAACTTGGTGGTGTGTCTTGAAATGGAGCCCCTCCCCTCATATATATAGGAGGGAGCCGCGGGCAGCAAGGTCGGTTTCAGCAGGTGATCCTCCAAGAACCCACATCTAGGACCAATGGGGAGCTGCCATGTCAAACCCTGAGGTTGGTTGGTGCAGTGGGCAAGTTGGCCGACCGGCATGGTCGGCCGACAGCCCACCAGCTCCAACCGCCCCCAACTTTGGTATTTGGGCTGTCCTGGTGTCTCTTGTCCTAATCCCATGGGTCACGGCTTGTCCTAAGCTGGTTTGCTTTGGTACTTGGGCCTCTTTTGATCCATTCAAGCCTAAACGACGCGCTCTGATTGATTGCGCCTTTTGCCTTGATCTATGGAGTGTGTTTCCTTGCTCATGAAGTGTGTTTTCTACCTTATGTCACCTGCATACAAATATTTACCAACACTTGTGGAAATGGTTAGTAGTAAACCCCTACCACTAGGTTGATGTCTACATTTTATGTATTTATGCAGGAGTTGACGGCCTAAATTTGGTACTTAAGAGCCGCCAACAGTAGGCCAACAGTCCGTTGCAAATCGCGGAAACAATGGGATTTTAAAGAGACAATCCTTTTTTCTAAGATTACATTATGGAAAAAGAAAACACTCACATCCCTAGTCTACTACTCGACTCTTCTTTCCTTAACTGGGATTACATTCCAGAATAAGGAAAAGTACTCGACACAGTACAACTACTCGATATTACAACTCGAGTACTTTTTATTACATAACTTTACAAATGACTCGGGTCTGCACGCACACTTCTTGGCTTCCTGAGAAGCCTGATGCAGCTAGAACGGCCTGAGGCCGTGACAAAGTACAAACTTGTTATTCCCATCAAGGGAATAATGATACTCGTATTTTGGGAGAATAATTTCAAGAGTATGGAGGCAGATTATAGTAATCACCTCGCAAGTCCTCTTGTAGCATCTTCTGGAGAAACTTCTCCTTCTCCCAGAATACGTTGTGGCAAGATCAAGCTTCCCCGCCAGAGATGTCAGTTCTTGGGTAGTCTCAATCTGGGAACTCCAAGAGTATGACACAATTAGACTAAACCAGTCCACAAAGAACTTGCCTCATTGGAAGATGCAAGGATATGATGTCCAAAATGGACCCGATGAGAGCAAGGGAGTGGTAGGATGAGGTAACAGGGATTTCTCTTGCCACTCGCAAGTTCTCTTCTAGCATCTTTCACTGGAAAGGACTACACAAATCTCAGGAGGGCGAGAGGAAGAACACCAAAGATAAGCCATGGCTGCTACACTTTGGTTCTTCTGGCAAAGGCCTCTCCCTCACCTTTTATAGCCACAAAGGGGCTTACTAAGGAGAACACGTGAATCAACAGTGCACATTTCATAGACGCATTCATGGAAGCATTCACGGACGCAGTCAAAGATGCAATAATGCAGATTCTCCAAACAGTAACGTCCCATGTGAGCACTGAATAAAGAGCCGTACATCCCGGGTTTTATTTCTGAAGTTATTTCGGGTGCAATCAGTGTGGCGGATCCAATTGTATCATTTTTCTAGGATTTTACCCGAAAAAGAGGTCTTTTCGGATTCTGGATCTGATGAATCCTGCAAATAATTTGAAAGATAAAATCTGATGCCACGTCTTAAATCCTTAATTCCAAATCTACACTCGGGGGCTACTCACAGCAAAAGGGAATTTGATTTAAGGCTCGGGGGCTGCGGGATATAGGCACCAGAGATTTATTTTTCAAATTTTTGGAAAATAAAGAAGAAAAAGACTGAAGTGGCCCTCAGCCTAATTCTACGATTCAACCTAAGGCTTGGGGGCTACTCCATATGGAGCGCGAGTACTTCGTGCACCATATATGATTAAGATTTCGGTGCTTGAGCACCTCACAGCCTCGATGCAACCAAAAGTACTTGGAAGACTACTCAAAGCGCTCGATTGAAGACTCAGAAGCACTCGATGAGGTGTTCAGAGCACTTGAAGCACTCGAAGACGCCTTCAGAAGTACTCGACGCCTGCAGGACTTGGCTATGAAGAGCTCGGGGGCTTGTCAGACCCGGGGCAGCGGGACTGCTCACAGGCGTAGAATGTTCTAGAGTAAGGGATAGTTCATGGATGTACCTTACCTCTTTTGTAATTACTTGAATAGGCGTAGGACTAGCTACCGTACAAAGGTAACTACCCGATTGTGTTGTAGAAGGACTCCAACTGTACTCGGCTAGAACTTTCTATGTAACCCTGTCCCCCCAGATATATAAGGATGGGCAGGGATCCCCTCCAAACATCATCAACACCTAAGGCAATACAAACCACATAGGACGTAGGGTATTACGCAAACTTGCAACCCGAACCTGTCTAAATCTTTCTGTTCATTGTACCATCGAGTTCTAGAGCAGTCGATCCCTACCTACAAACCCTACTGCTAAGGGTATCCCTGAGCCGGCTTGGCGGTAAACACCGACACTCATCATACCCAATCTTTTGCCGTCTTCATATCGGCAGGGCCTTGCCGATACCCCGCGTAAGAGTGATTCGAAAATCCAGCCGATACACTCTTGAATTTGACTGTTTGCTGTTTCCTTGTCAATTTACAAGTCAAATTGATTGGCATGCCTTGGTTCAAATCTAGTGCAGTCCGGGCTTGGCGTACGGGGCTCCTGGGTTTGGTGTGTGATCATCTCACGTCAACATATTTTTTGGCACACCTGGTGGGACAAGAAACATCAAGATGTCAACTGAAGGGAAAGTAGAGGTTTCTGAGCATAACCAGATCCCGATCGACAAGGAGAAGCTGAAAGAAGAACAAAAAGCAGAACTCTGGACGGTCGTGGAAGCTTTTGAGCAACAGTGCCTCTTATCCTACAGCACCAACAGAAGTGGAGAGCTAATAAAAAAGTACAATTTTCCTAATCTTCCACCCTACAATGAGTCACAGAAGGAGGACGGGATGATACATCAGATGAATCAGGTGATCAGACATGCTTTTGTGAATCATGCTCTGATCATGGCTAACTATGTCCACAATGCTATGCTCAAGACGCTACAAGACACGGGAAAACTAGGATTCATGGGACCGGCCTATC
This sequence comes from Panicum virgatum, assembly GCF_016808335.1. NCBI lineage: Eukaryota > Viridiplantae > Streptophyta > Magnoliopsida > Poales > Poaceae > Panicum > Panicum virgatum. The sequence continues at coordinate 40,621,300 of NC_053153.1, read as the reverse complement.
AACAGGCCAATCAGATGGTCTTTTCTCCTACTGGACCGGCTATTGAAACATCACAGATCCATCCTCAAGCTCAGATAGATGAGGGTGTCCGAGATGCACAGCCGATTAGTACTGTAGCGTCAACTCAGTATCCTCCAGTGTACACCAATTCTACGCCAATGGCTACATATGCATAGGGAAGCTTCATGACAGGATACCCAGCTGGTTGGGATGAAAATACTGGACTTGGTATGCCTCCAGAATACATGATTCCATCTCCAATAGGGCAGCCAAGTACATCGGCTTCTCAGCCGATGAATCAGCAAGTCAATGCGTCGGCTCCACAGTTGACCCAGCCTCAAGATACCGGACCAGCTTCACAACTGGTGGTTACACCTACGTCAGTTCCTTCGCCAGCAAGCCCAAGCAACATGTCGGCCCCATGGCCGACACCTCAACAATAGAATTTGGTGATGATACTGCAGCCCAAGTCTCCTACAGAAATTCTAGCAAACAGGATTCCACATGCCAATGTAGTCACCTGGGTTTTCCATGATCTTGCGACTGGTTTTGTGCGTCACGTGAACGTGCCTCCTGCAGCACAGCAACAACCTAGTCAGAGGTCAGCACAGGGCAGTAATGGTAATGAGATGGTGCTCTACCAATCACCATCCAATCAACCCCCTCGGCAAGGCGCACAGACTGCATCGGCTGCTCAGCCGATGACTACACCAAACATCCAACCGACGTCGGCAGCCTTGCCGTTGACTCCAGCAGTACCACAGGCAGCATCAGCTGGTGGTCAACAGATCGATTAGGCATCCAAGATTGCTGAGGTGATAAGAGATCAGTTTGGTTTGAAGCCAAAGTATCAGAATCTGATGTACAGAACTCCATATCCGGCTGCTTATGATCAACTACCATTGCCCCACAAGTACAAGCTTCTAGATTTCACCAAGTTTTCTGGACAAGGAGAAGTCTCCACAGTGGAACACATCAACTGATTCATCATATAGTGTGGAGAAGCAGCTCAGCAAGACGCATTAAAAGTGCGTTTGTTTTCTATGTCTTTGTCTGGATCGGCCTTCACGTGGTTCACGACGTTGCCAGCCAACTCCATTATATACTGGGCCGATCTAGAGAAACAGTTCCACCAGTTCTTCTACTCTGATATAGAAGAGATAAAACTGACCGATTTGACCAACCTGAGACAAAGGAATGATGAATCGGTCACTGCCTTCGTTCAGAGGTTCAGATATGTCAAGAACCGGTGCTTTAGTCTAGTTCTATCTGATCAGTAGCTTGCAGAGGTTGTGTTGACGGTGCTTAAGTGCCATTTTCACCCATCAACTATACTCAATAATAAAGGAAAACTACATGCCTTACTCGCATATTTGTATCACTAACCTTGCTCCACAGTTGTTTTTGAGTTTTGTACATTTCAGATGAACAGGAGCGGAATAAGATGAAAACACGCAGTAGATGCCATACAACTACCCAGAATATCGCATCCGGCGTCACCCACTTACAAGGAAGGCCCATATGGCAGAGCAAATGGGCGCGCCACGCATAATGCATACAAGGAAAGATATCAGGGCCCACATGTCAGCCTGCCAGAGAAGGATAAGGACAAGAGGCGGCTAGGTGGGGCCAGCCGACCCCCTAGGTCGGCCAAACCTGGCCGGCCTCCCGTCCAGGTGCATTTCGAGGAGGAGTCGGCCCCAAGTCTCCTGATTACCTACCATATGTGCATTTGGCGAGAACCGACCTCCACTAGTATAAATAGGGCCCCCTCTCACCCCCCCCCCCCACACACACACACTTCATTCCATTCTCTCCAAGAAGGCTCTCCTCTCTCTTGCTCTCTTAGCTAGGTAGTGGAGCTAGGCTAGTTCTCTTTAGCGAGCAAGTCTTCCTCAGGGTCGTTGAGCAATCCTCGGCTCCTGGTATGGCTTTGTATCCGACTTGTCAGACTTCTATTCATAATATAGAGTTTTGCCATGGTTGCTTTACTATCTTGATAGTTTATCAATCCATGCTTAGTTCGTTCATAAGTTATGCTACGGTCTTGGTTAGGCCAGATGATCCGGGTACGGATAGAGGTTCTTTGTGCTTTCGGGCTTGCTCTAGTGTTTTACTCGTCCATCCGAAGGATGGGAAACCTGGGGGCACTAGAGTAGTGACTTCATACACGAGCGTGGTGCTCAGGTATGCGGAATCCTTCGGATATGACCGTGCTCCACGGTGTGACTGGTGTAGACGGCAGGTGGTGACAGCCTTGTCTGTCCGGCGTAACAGCGGTGTTGCGTTTAGCGTACTCCCCGATGTTTGGGTTCGGTGTAGGAGATCATGCAAAGAGGTAACGGGACTGGATGTACTCCGGTGAGGGACTTTCTCCCCACTATCCCATTTTCCTGGCACCTGCAGTCCTAACCATGATCTAACATGACCCCAGCTTTGGATAGAAGCACTAGGACACCTAACCTAGCATAAGCTCCAGCTGACTTGACGTATGATAGAGTAGTTCTTTGTTTTATAGTTTCTCTCCTTTATTCCTTCCTCTTGGAGTGTGGATGTGTGCTGTATCGCATTACCCTTACTTATTCTTTATCTGTACTTACCCCTGTTAGAGTCTTGCCTATTGCTTGAGGCACAATGTCATGGATAATGTTGAGCACAATACCTTTGCCACTGCCGTCCTTTGGGACACAAATAAATGACGATACCCTTACTCTCCGGGTGAAATGCTACAACGGTATATCCGTGCGCTTGCGGATCCATATATAATTGTATTGATTATACCACGAGAGTGGCACCTCTTGGGTGTAGTTGCTAGGATAGGTTAGGCGCCCTCATTTCTAGTGATTGCACTAAGGACTGCCAACAGGCATTTCTGGCGCTGTTGCTAAGGATTAACCATTCCTAGTGATTACGCTAAGAAATGTCAACAAGCATTTCTGGCGCTGTTGCTAAGAATTAACCATTGCTAGTGATTGCGTTAAGAAATGTCAACAAGCATTTCTGGCGCCGTTGCCGGGGATGGCATTTGAACAAAGATATTGTGCTGATATTAACTTAGGCCTTGTACTCAGGATATAGTCTTTACTCTTTCAGGCTAATGTCACTTTATGTCTTCTTTTATTTTTGATTTGAAAAGAAGACAGGGGTAGTGTATGACCGGTTTCTCCCTGCAGGAAAAACTACACAGACAATCTAGAGAGGCTCGTGAGAAGGGCACGACCTCGCGTCGTTCCTCCTCTCGCTATCCTCCCGGCACAGGAACCCATTTCGGAAGCACCACTCGTTCTTGAGGCTATGGCTGAAAAGACTCTCCGCGAGTTCTCTGTCCCCTCCAACGACAATGTGGCCACTGGCTCCAACATCAATGTCGGGGATATGAACTTCGAGCTCAAATCAAGCCTCGTCAACATGGTGCAGGCTATCCCATTCTGTGGCAAGCCAAATGAGGACATAAATGCATATTTGCAGAATTTTCTGGAGCTCTGCGACACCGTTGTCATACGGGGTGTCGCCGCCGACTTTGCCAAGCTTCGTCTGTTTCCCTTTTCCCTCCTAGGGAAGGCAAAATAGTGGTTTTATAAGGAAAAGGACATCGACACCTAGGCCAAATGCTCCAAGGCGTTCCTCGCAAAATTCTTCCCACTGGGCAAAACAATTGCCCTGCGCGGGAAAATATCAAGTTTCTAGCAGATGGGGATGGAATCCATCCCAGAAGCTTGGGAGAGGCTGCAGGAATACATCCTGGCCTGTCCTCATCATGGCATGGACGTGTGGCTCGTCCTGCAAAGCTTCTACAACGGGCTCACAACGACATCTCGAGCCAATATTGATGCCGCTGCTGGGGGAGCCTTCCTCGACCTGACTATCACCAAAGCGAAAGAATTGGTTGAGAAGATGGTCTCCAATCAGGGGTGGAGCGATGAACGACTCGAACCCTGCACCAAGGGCATGCATACTGTCAAGGAGATGAATATGATCGTTGCCAAACTGGACCTCCTACTGAAGCATCTCGGCGAATGGGCCGAATTCAAGAAGCATAGAGAAAACTATGCTCGTGCCATGGAATCGCACTTCACGTGCGAAGTCTGTGGTAATGATGGACACTCAGGGAATGACTACCCCGAAACTTGTGAAGACTGCGCCTACCTCAACAACAACAACAACGGGTATCGTCCACAACAAGGAGGCCAGGGGTGGAACCATCCACGTCCACCTTTTCAGGGAGGTAATAACTACAATTCTTCTTATAATTCGAATTTCAATTCAAACCAACCTCCCTTGAGAGAACTTGTTCTTGGCCAAGTTCAAATCAATGAAAATATAAATAAAAAGCTCTTGGCCAATGATAAATCCCTGGAAAGTTTAAATGTTAAACTTGAAGCTTTGTCTTCTACTCTTAAAAACCAGTTAAGTTTCAAGAAAATGATCGAAACCCAGCTTGCACAAATTGCTGCTTCATTACCTGCTGTTGAGAATGGGAAGATCTCGGGGCAACCCGAGTCTCCCGTTGAAAATGTCAGCATGGTGTCTACCAGACGGGATAACTCGTCCCGAAGGCCACCATGCAATAACCATGCAAGTAGGTACTATCCCCCAAGGAACGACGTTTGGGATGGCATGGTGGCAGCGGTGCAAGAGGATCCAGGGGTCCCCATGATCAGCTGCTCAATCTACATCAAACACTTCGAGCGATGCCTATGCGATCTGGGGGCAAGTGTGAATATAATGCCCAAGGTAATATATGAACTACTTGAATATCCTGCTCTTTCCCCCAACAACTATGCTCGTACAGCTTGCAGATTCAACCATTGGGTATCCCGAAGGGATAGCCGAACATGTTTTTGTACGAGTATGAGACTCCTTCGTCCTTGCCGACTTTGTGGTAATGGATATGGAGGGCGACCTCGGAGTCTACCTCGTATTTGGGCGACCTTTTCTAAGGTCTACCAAGGCAAGGATCGATGTCGGAAAGGGAGAAATCTGTTTTTGTATCGGAAGGGAGGATATGTTTTTCAGGTTCAAGAAGAAGGAAGAGCAGCGCTTCATGATCCAACAAGACAGTGAAGGGCAAGCACTCTGGGGTGCACCAGAACCCCAGCCAGAACAACGACCCTCCGCACCTAAAAGAAAGAAGAAGGAAAAGAAGGTGTGGCATAAGGTCGAGAGTTCGACCTCGTCCAGTTCTCCAGGTCGAACCGACGAATGGTAAGAATGATGGAGAAAAGTCGTGCACATCGGACTTTAAACAACGCGCCCATGCCAAAGGTAAATTGGTATTTATCTTATATTTGCTTTCTTCGCTTTTCAACATTTTCTTTGCACCTTATTTGTTTTTCTCCACTGCATGTTTGAAATTTCAAAATTCTTTTCTACATGCTGGAATTTTTTCTAGCATTTTTCCCTTTTTACAAAAAGACCAAAAATATTTTCTAAGTTTTTAATCCTTTGGGAAAAATAATGTGGACATCTTTTCGAGCAAAATTTTGGCCGTGCACCATATTTTCAAAGAACTTAACCGTTGAGGAAGCACCAGGCCGAAGGGGGGCACCAGGGGGCCACTGTAACACCCGGATTATAAATGGACATAAACCGAGCAATCATATACGTGCCAGGATCAAGTCACACGTACATACAACAGAATGAACAGTATATCATAGCACATATCACGTAAAAAGATATAATAAAGCGAATACGTATGTTATTTATTACATTAATGACAAAAGTCTGGTACAGAGTATGCGGAAGCGTAATATATAAACGATAACTCTCGCCGGAAGCTGAGCAGGGCGCCACAGGGATGTCGACTGGGAGACGAACGCCTAGAAGACCTCGTAGTCCTGGAAGCGCTGAGAGAACTCCCTCGCGTCGGCAGGAACTGAGCAGCAGTAGAGTGTCCCCAAGAGGAAAAAGAGTAGAGTTGGCAAGAGTGAGTACACAACTTGTACTCAACAAGTATAACACAAACTATGAGGCTCTAGGTTGGCTGACTGACTGCATTAGCTTTTAAGTCTTGGCAAAATTTTATTAAAGCTATTTACTACAAGTTGATGAATTACCATAAACCCAGTTACATAGTAATTAATCAAGATTAAACATGTCACTACTGAGAACCAAACCGAAACCACCAAGGTAACCCCGACAGGCACCCCCCTCGTCGGAAGGAGATAACCCCACTAATCAAAAGGAGGATCTGGGCTGCTCATGACCGTGAGCACGGCTAGTATACCAGTTTTACACTCTGCAGAGGTTGCACATCTTTACCCACAAGTCATGAGCTACGCTAGTTGTTCATCACACTTCCTTAGGTGAGATGACTAGCAAACTCACTACGAGGCCGTTACAAAGGACACGTTGGTAAGGTGTAATTGCTAAGGATTCAGGCAATGCAACGATGGTACCCACCTCGAGGGGTACGCAGACCAAGCCTCGTAGCCTGGCCACCATTGAAGCTCGACTCCCCTCTTGTCCCGTCGGTAAGTTACTCCCGAACCAAAATGGCCTAATTAGTAAGCCAAGACCGTCCCATTCCAGTCTTGTGGTAGCGCTGTTGTCCCAGGTTGTCGCTCTATGAACCGGTCCTTATGGAGAGTGGCCAACCAGGCAGTAAGCACCGTGCTGGCCCCCTAAACCATGTTTCTAACAAAACCAAATTTAACGAGACGTGAGCCACTCAAGCCACACAGAGGGCCACTCTCAGAATTAAGTTGCATATACCATTAATCAAATTAATTAAAAAGGACCAAGTGTGTTATAGCGCGACACCTAGCACAACTAACCAAAATGCAACCCAAAGGATATAAAGTGGCTAGGAAATCCTTATAGGCATACAGTATAAAAATGCAGTATGAAAATGTATTTAAAATGATAGGTGGTGTTCATGTTATACTTGCCTTCCTCAAAGTTCTCCTGCTGCTCAAAACTGCTCTAAAGATGGCTCCTGGTACTGTGCTCCTCCGGTAGCTCAACGTCTACTCACGATCGCAACGCCAAAACAAGTCCACAACATAAACATACAAGCAAACAAGAGTAAACACTAAGAAACAGTACAACAATACATGAAAACAGCAAACAAAACTATGCTAGAACTATTCTACGCGTTACAACGATCGCGTGAGCGCAAGAACCAGTAAAAACGGAGCTATAAATAAAAAGATATAAGCGTTATAAGATACAAGGGTTTATCTGAAATACTGCGCAAATCACAGGGATTAAACAGTACCCCGAAAACTTGCATCAGAACAAGTTCTGGTGTGCAGCGCCCGGAATTAGGACCAAAATAGTGATTAATAAGGTATTCAGGGGCTAGAAGACAAGATTAGCAAGACACAGAAAAGTTGTGCTGCAATAACGACTAAGGACAGGGGCTGAAACGCAAAAGTGGCATGTGCACAGCAGCCTTCACGTGGGGGATATGTTGTGCACTGTGCTGTGAACTCGGTCTACGGGTTCCATGGACCAGAGAAGAGTGAACTGCGGTCTACGGTGAACCAGGTCCACACGAAGGGGTATCTCCTGATCTAATCTACCCCGTGGGTTTTAGATCGGACGGCTGATGGACCTTCTTCTTCCTCTGGCCAACAGAACGCTTCACGTTCTGAAGCGCAGGGACAGACCTCCATGAACGTGTGCACATGGCTCTATGCTACAACCCTAGATCGATCTACGCTCCACGGAAAACGCCCGGAAGCGGCAAAACGGAAAGCTCTCGGCACGGGGAACTCACCTAGGGCACTGGGGAGGGCTGCGACGGCGTGGACTAATCTCGAGACGAGGAGACCTTGAACTGGGACTTCCTGGAACGGCGACAACGGGCGACGTCGAGCGGCGGCCACGACTCAGCGAGGTTCTCGGCGCGGACGATGTGATGCAGCTTCGGCCTCCAACTCCCTCGAACGCGTGCGAGGGTCGACTGCGGTCACAGAGAAACAGTCAGGGTGGTCAAAAAGCCAATGGCGGTGCTGAATTGCGGCAAGAACCCCACTCACTGGCGAAGGGTCTCAGCGAAAATACAGGAGGTGGCCGGCCTGGTTCCTTGGTCCGAGGCGAGCAACTGCAGGTCTGCAGCGAACTGGAGCGGCCGGACCACGCGAGCGCCGTGCACCGGCTCCGGCTCCGGGAACGTGGCGGCGATTCTAGGATCTGGGGGAGGCTTGTGAAGGGAGGCTAGAGTTCAAGGGGTGCGGGGCGCCGTTTATAAAGCGACTCAGATGATCTTGGGGAGTCGTGCCCGGATGGAAGGCCCGCCGGGGATCTCGGCAGAACGGGCGTGGTTGTTGCTCTGCGGAGGAGATGGAGCTGCCAGGTGGGGATAGCGAGTTTGGGTCGCGGTGTGGTGCGCTGCGCATGCTGCAACCTCTGATTCGCGGGCCACGGCGCTGCTGTGCTAGAGGTTGCTGCGGGGTGGCACATGTTGGCTCGCTGCATGTTTGCATGTTGTGTGATCGTTCATGATCGTCATGCAAGGAGCTGGTGAGGCTGACCAGGTCGTAGGTGATTAGCGAGTCGTGTTGATCGAGTCTAGGAGCTTAGGCGTGAAGACAGGAGATGATGGAGGCTGGGAACGTGGAGCCGTTCATGCAGGATGCGGCCGGGTCGAGCGCGCGACGCGCGGAGTCGTGGAGGCCGTGGCGCATGGATCGTGTCGAGCGCATGCATGGAGGCCGTGGCTCCAGGGTGTGTGCACGGGTGATAAATAGCCATGTACGTCCTCCATTGTAAGGTGCCAATTTGTGTTAAATGAAAAGGCCAACATACAGGGCGTTCATCGTCGATATCGTGCTGTTCATCTTCCTCCTCAGGTCGCCGCCGAGTATGAGCGAGAGGGAGTGAGGCGAGGGGTGCAGCAGCTGTTCTGGGCTCCAACACATCCTGGCATGACGTGATAGATTAATTGATGCAGGACTAGCAGGTTGAACCAATGACGGCAACCAAAAGGATGAGCCTTCCTGTGTGCCCATGAGGCTACGGAGGATCAATGTTAGCCAGGTACGTAGGGCAGCATGGAGAAGGAAAACGAACTGCGGTGGCGGCGAGGTACTTCGTTGGCCTCGCGAGGGCCATGCCTGCAGGGGCACGGCACCACGGCCGCACGGAGAGGCAAGGCATGCCACGCAGGGGGGGTTTGTCGGGGATTTCTGAAGCAGCTGACGATGATAGCTTTTCTGCTCGACTTCTGCGGCATCGATCTGTTCGAGGCTGGACCATGGGCGGTGGGAGCACACCGGGGAATGAGGAGGCAAGTAGGGGCATGCAGGGGCGATGGCCTCCTGGCGGCGGCGCTGGGTAGGGTAAGGGGTGCATGCGAGCATGGGGGCGTGAGCGCGCAAAGCAAGGCTGGGCGCGTGGGGCCGGTTCGTCAGCGTCGGAAAGGAAAAGGAGGGCGCGGAGCGGCGCTGTCTGTGGAGGAAAGACGCTGACAACTGGGCCTAAACGGAGAAGCGGGATGCGTGCAAAAGGAGGCCGCCGGGTTGGGTTAGCTAATGGGCTGGGTTTGGTTCTATTCTTCTTCTTCTATTTCCTTTCCTTTTCTATTTCTAATTCAAACCAAACTAAATCTATTTGAATTCAAATTTGAATTTGAATTCAAACCACACTTAATCAAATAAAATTATGCACCAGCATGAATGCACAAACATGTTAGCCCTAAAATAAATTTTAATTACTTTATATAAATTCTAGAAAATTAAATAAAGCCAATTAAATTTATTATTTAATAGGAAATTTAAATTAGGGTGTTACAAATTTGGACACTTAATTTATTATTCTACAAACATGTTCGATTTGGATTTTTGGTTGATTGCATAGTTTAGTAGTTAAATTTGTTTAATGAAAATCAGTTTTAAGTTAAAGTTAATTAAATAATAAAACGAGTTAGATCGTTGGGGGTAAAACCATCAACTCTATCCTCTCTACCTTATCATGCCTTGGGTTTCTCCAGTCTTGCTTGTTGAGAAGAAGGATAGCACGAAGAGAATGTGATATCCAGGGATTCACTGACAAGGACGTCACCGACGAGGACGTCGGTTTCTGTAAGGGGGTAGGGATCTGACACCCCGGCCTACAGATAGTACAAGAGAAGTTGAGAATCGCTCAGACAAAACAGCAGAGTTATGCTCTAGTTCCTTTTTCCCGGATTTATGTAACACCTATCTGGAGTTTTTCTCTCTTCCTTGACCTTACCAATCTGTGTATCCTCTTTGCCCCAGCTCAGATGTCGGCAGAACAAAAAGACCTTGGAGACCGTGCAATGGGTGATGGTGTTCATGCAACAGTTTCCGTGAAGCAGCCGATGATGATACAAGATCAGTCTTCGCAAACAACATACCACCTGAAGAATGGTGAGAAAGCTTGCCCGTGTTGCCAATTCTACGGCGTCCCTTATCGTCAAGTTCGTGCGACTGAAGATGAAGCCACAACTAGGAGGAACCAGAGGTTGTTCTCCAGTACGAAGAGAAAGAGGTCTCGGCAAGAGCAGCTAGCAGAGGATTCCCTTTTCCTTGACAGTCCATCGGTCGACGAGCTACAGACCATCCAGAAGAGAAAGGATTCTGAGTGCTCTAGAGATACACAGGTCCAGAACCAAGCACTCTATGATTATGTTGATGGGTTGACTATCACTATGAGTGTGATTCAGCCCCGTGGCCGCAAGGAGTCCAAAAAGCAAGCAGCAGAAATAATACAAGATGGGATGTTAAGTTCACAGGAAGGTCAACCAAGAAGCTCCATTCATCTCCACCGCAAGTGCTACAAATGCGGACAAAAAGGTCATTATGCCAAAAGTTGTCCACAGAAGCGCCTGTCATCGGTAGCACCAGTCCAAGACCTTTCACCAGTTCCGCGTACCTGTAGTGACGAGACCCATCTTATTTCCAGGAATTGCTCCAAGCCGGGTGCCCAGAATGATGAGGATCAGCAGCAGGTGATACCAGGTGTGCTTAGAGCTTAATCCCACATTTGTTTCTCTTTGCTAGCCAGCCCAGAATCTCGGGACGAGATTCCTGTAAGGGGGTAGGATTTGTAACACCCTAATTTAAATTTCCTATTAAATAATAAATTTAATTGCCTTTATTTAATTTTCTAGAATTTATATAAAGTAATTAAAATTTATTTTAGGGCTAACATGTTTGTGCATTCATGCTGATGCATAATTTTATTTGATTAAGTGTGGTTTGAATTCAAATTCAAATTTGAATTCAAATAGATTTAGTTTGGTTTGAATTAGAAATAGAAAAGGAAAGGAAATAGAAGAAGAAGAAGAAGAGCAGAACCAAACCCAACCCGGCGGCCTCCTTCTGCACGCAGCCCGCTTCTCCGTTTAGGCCCAGCTGTCAGCGTCTTTCCTCCACAAACAGCGCCACTCCGCGCCCTCCTTTTCCTTTCCGACGCTGACGAACCGGCCCCACGCGCCCAGCCTTGCTTTGTGCACTCACGCCCTCGCATGCACCCCTTACCCTACCCAGTGCCGCCGCCAGGAGGCCATCGCCCCTGCATGCCCCTACTCGCCTCCTCATTCCCCATTGTGCTCCCACCGCCCATGGTCCAGCCTCGAACAGATCGATGCCGCAGAAGTCGAGCAAAAAAGCTATCATCGTCAGCTGCTTCAGAAATCCCCGACAAACCCCCCCCCCCTGCGTGGCATGCCTTGCCTCTCCGTGCGGCCGTGGCGCCGTGCCCCTGCAGGCATGGCCCTCACGAGGCCAACGAAGTACCTCGCCGCCACTGCAGTTCGTTTTCCTTCTCCATGCTGCCCTACGTACCTGGCTAACATTGATCCTCCGTAGCCTCATGGGCACACAGGAAGGCTCATCCTTTTGGTTGCCGTCATTGGTTCAACCTGCTAGTCCTGCATCAATTAATCTATCACGTCATGCCAGGATGTGTTGGAGCCCAGAACAGCTGTTGCACCCCTCGCCTCACTCCCTCTCGCTCATACTCGCCGGCGACCTGAGGAGGAAGATGAACAGCACGATATCAACGATGAATGCCCTGTATGTTGGCCTTTTCATTTAACACAAATTGGCACCTTACAATGGAGGACGTACATGGCTATTTATCACCCGTGCACACACCCTGGAGCCACGGCCTCCATGCATGCGCTCGCCACGATCCATGCGCCACGGCCTCCACGACTCCGCGCGTCGCGCGCTCGACCCGGCCGCATCCTACATGAACGGCTCCACGTTCCCAGCCTCCATCATCTCCTGTCTTCACGCCTAAGCTCCTAGACTCGATCAACACGACTCGCTAATCACCTACGACCCGGTCAGCCTCACCAGCTCCTTGCATGACGATCATGAACGATCACACAACATGCAAACATGCAGCGAGCCAACATGTGCCACCCCGCAGCAACCTCTAGCGCAGCAGCGCCGTGGCCCGCGAATCAGAGGCTGCAGCATGCGCAGCGCACCACACCGCGACCCAAACTCGCTATCCCCACCTGGCAGCTCCATCTCCTCCACAGAGCAACAACTGCGCCCGTTCTGGCGAGATCCCCGGCGGGCCTTCCATCCAGGGCACGACTCACCAAGATCATCTGAGTCGCTTTATAAACGGCGCCCCGCACCCCTTGAACCCTAGCCTCCCTTCACAAGCCTCCCCCAGATCCTAGAATCGCCGCCACGTTCACAGAGCCGGAGCCTGTGCACGGCGCTCGCGTGGTCCGGCCGCTCCAGTTGCTCCAGTCGCTGCAGACCTGCAGTTGCTCGCCTCAGACCAAGGAACCAGGCCGGCCACCTCCTCAGCCCCCTACCCGCACCACCTCCTGTATTTTCGCTGAGACCCTTCGCCAGTGAGTGGGGTTCTTGCCGCAATTCAGCACTGCCATTGGCTTTTTGACCACCCTGACTGTTTCTCTGTGACCGCAGCCGACCCTCGCACGCGTTCGAGGGAGTTGGAGGCCGAAGCTGCATCACATCGTCCGCGCCGCGAACCTCGCTGAGTCATGGCCGCCGCTCGACGTCGCCCGTTGTCGCCATTCTAGGAAGTCCCAGTTCGAGCTCTCCTCGTCTCAAGATCAGTCCGCGCCGTCGCAGTCCTCCCCAGTGCCCTAGGTGAGTTCCCCGTGCTGAGAGCTTTCCGTTTTGCTGCTTCCGGGCATTTTCCGTGGAGCGTAGATCGATCTAGGGTTGTAGCATAGAGCCATGTGCACACGTTCATGGAGGTCTGTCCCTGCGCTTCAGAACGTGAAGCGTTCTGTTGGCTAGAGGAAGAAGAAGGTCCATCAGCCGTCCGATCTAAAACCCATGGTGTAGATTAGATCAGGAGATACCCCTTCGTGTGGACCTGGTTCACCGTAGACCGCAGTTCACTCTTCACTGGTCCATGGAACCTGTAGACCGAGTTCACAGCACAGTGCACAACATATCCCCCACGTGAAGGCTGCTGTACACCTGCCACTTTTGCGTTTCAGCCCCTGTCCTTAATCGTTATTGCAGCACAACTTTTCTATGTCTTGCTAATCTTGTCTTCTAGCCCCTGAATACCTTATTAATCACTGTTTTGGTCCTAATTCCGGGCGCTGCACACCAGAACTTGTTCTGATTCAAGTTTTCGGGGAGTACTGTTCACGGTTAGTGTTTACTCTTGTTTGCTTGTATGTTTATGTTGTGGACTTGTTTTGGCGTTGCGATCGTGAGTAGACGTTGAGCTACCGGAGGAGCACAGTACCAGGAGCCATCTTCAGAGCAGTTTTGAGCAGCAGGAGAACTTTGAGGAAGGCAAGTATAACATGAACACCACCTATCATTTTCAATACATTTTCATACTGCATTTTAATACTGTATGCCTATAAGGATTTCCTAGCCACTTTATATCCTTTATATATCCTTTGGGTTGCATTTTGGTTAGTTGTGCTAGGTGTCGCGCTATAACACACTTGGTCCTTTTTAATTAATTTGATTAATGGTATATGCAACTTAATTCTAAGAGTGGCCCTCTGTGTGGCTTGAGTGGCTCACGTCTCGTTAAAATTGGTTTTGTTAGAAACATGGTTTAGCGGGCCAGCACGGTGCTTACTGCCTGGTTGGCCACTCTCCATAAGGACCGGTTCATAGAGCGACAACCTGGGACAACAGCGCTACCACAAGACTGGAATGGGACGGTCTTGGCTTACTAATTAGGCCATTTTGGTTCGGGAGTAACTTACCGATGGGGCAAGAGGGGAGTCCAGCTTCAATGGTGCCCAGGCTACGAGGCTTGGTCTGCGTACCCCTCGAGGTGGGTACCATCGTTGCTGTAACACCCTAATTTAATTTTCAGTATTTAATAATAAATTTAATTGGCTTTATTTAAATTTCTAAGGTTTATTGTGTTTAGACTTGCATTTAATCTAAATTTTGTTCCTCAAGTAATTAAAATTTTGTCTAAGGTTAAATTTTGTTGTTGCATCATGCTGGAGCATTTATTTTTATTTGCTTGTGTGCATAAGGTTGTTGAATTCAAATTTTGTTTGAATTCAAATAGATTTGTTTGAGTTAGAAATAGAATTAGAAATAGAAAAGGAAAATAGAAGACCCCTAAACCCAGCCCAAACCCCCCTCCTAACTCAACTCAGCCCAAAACACGGCCCATGGCCAGTTCCTGTTCCCCCAGCCCAAACCCACAGCCCAGTCCCCATGGGCCTAGCCAGTCGGCTCAGATGGCGGCAGAACAAAAAGACCTTGGAGACCGTGCAATGGGTGATGGTGTTCATGCCACAGTTTCCGTGAAGCAGCCGACGATGATACAAGATCAGTCTTCGCAAACAACATACCACCCGAAGAATGGTGACAAGGCTTGCCCGTGTTGCCAATTCTACGGCGTCCCTTGTCGTCAAGTTCGTGCGACTGAAGATGAAGCCACAACTAGGAGGAACCAGAGGTTGTTCTCCAGTACAAAGAGAAAGAGGTCTCATCAAGAGCAGCTAGCCGAGGATTCCCTTTTCCTTGACTCTCCCTTAGTTGAAGAGCTACAGACCATCCAGAAGAGAAAGGATCCTAAGTGCTCTAGAGATATACATGTCGAGAATCAAGCTCACCATGATTATGTTGATGGGTTGACTATCACTATGAATGTGATTCAGCCACACGGTTGCAAGGAGCCCAAAGAGCAAGCAGCAGAAATCATGCAAGATGTGATGCTAAGTTAACATGGAGGTCAACCAAGTAGCGTCATTCACCACCACCGCATGTGCTACCAATGCGGGCAAAAAGGTCATTATGCCAAAAGTTGTCCACAGAAGCGCCTTTCACCGGCTCCACGGCAGGCAGGACAGCAGGGGCGCCCAGCCCAACCCAGAGCGCTTCAGGGCAGAGTGAACCACGTGACGGCCGAGTCAGCGGCCGAGTCTCCGAACGTGGTTATTGCTACGTCCATGGTCAACTCATATCCAACAACGGTGCTTTTTGATACTGGTGCTACGCATTCCTTTATTGCACAGTCTTTTGTCGAGCATCATGGAATTCGTACTAACACATTAAAGAAGTGCATGTTAGTATCTTCACCTGGAGGATAATTGAGGTCTCATATCTCTTGCCCAGAGTCATTGTTTCCATAGGGAGAGTAAAGTTCAGTACAAATCTGATGGTGATGGACACCAAGGGTATTGATGTGATTCTGGGAATGGATACTCTTGCCAAGTGGGGAGTCAGAATTGATTGTGCTCAGCGGTCAGTTCACTTGTCAGCATCAAATGCCCAAGAGGTGACAGTCAGTGCTACAGAGCCTTCTGGTTTTCTTCATCAGATGGAGTCTAGACCCACGAATGGTATTCGCGTGGTGTCTGAATTCCCGGACGTCTCTCCGGAAGACTTGCCAGAAGAAGGAAGAGGAGTTGATGAAGATATATCCGTATCTCTTTGCTAGCCAGCCCAGAATCTCGGGACGAGATTCCTGTAAGGGGGTAGGATTTGTAACACCCAAATTTAATTTTCAGTATTTAATAATAAATTTAATTGGCTTTATTTAAATTTCTAAGGTTTATTGTGTTTAGACTTGCATTTAATCTAAATTTTGTTCCTCAAGTAATTAAAATTTTGTCTAAGGTTAAATTTTGTTGTTGCATCATGCTGGAGCATTTATATTTATTTACTTGTGTGCATAAGGTTGTTGAATTCAAATTTTGTTTGAATTCAAATAGATTTGTTTGAGTTAGAAATAGAATTAGAAATAGAAAAGGAAAATAGAAGACCCCTAAACCCAGCCCAAACCCCCCTCCTAACTCAACTCAGCCCAAAACACGGCCCATGGCCAGTTCCTGTTCCCCTAGCCCAAACCCGCAGCCCAGTCCCCATGGGCCTAGCCGCGTCACCCCTCCCTAGTCGGCCCGAACCTTTTTCCCAAACAGGCCCGGCTTTCCCTCTCCTCTCTGGCCCAACCCAAACCGCGGCCCGTATCATCCCGGCAGCCCAGCTAACACCCCCTTTCCCCTCGGGTCGACCCACATCCAGCAACCGTGCGCTGACACCAGGGCCCGCTCACCAGCTCGCGCAGCCCTCTCCCCGCAGCAGCCCGCGAGCGCGCGCCCCCCTGGCTGACAAGGATGGCCCGCTCGTCAGACTTCCCTTCTACCTCGCGCAACGGCCGGCCAAGTCCTCGCCGTGATCTCCGCGCCGCGTCAGCCTCCTGGACCCACACGCCGAGGCCGGCCTCCCCCTTTAAACGCGCCCCTGATCCTCCCCCGCAGTCCACCTTCCCCCTGCAGCCCCACCGAAACCCTAGCGCCGCCTCCATGTTGTTCCGCCCGGAGCAGAGCCCCGCGCCGCCGCGGCCATGCCACTCCGTTACACCGGAGCTCCGTCCAAGCCGCGCAGAAGCCCGCCTCGACGTCTGGAGTCTTCCCAGGGCCACCTACTTCGACTACGGCACCGGAATCGGCCGAATTTGAGCCGGACGCCATCTCGGGTAAGGTTGTCCGCCGCCGCGATTTCACGTCGCCGACGCGACTCCGGCCCGCCTGATCCCCTTGGCCTCGTCGCAAGGACCTCACTCGCCGATCCTCAGGACCAGGAGGGCCGAAGTAGCACACCTGCGACCACGCTGCGAGCTCCGCCCCACCTCCGCCGCTCAACCCCGCCATCACCGGCGAGCACCACACCCCGGACCCCAATCCACTGCCCTGAGCGCACAGGTGGATTGCGCATGCCAAGAGGGTGCTTGTAACACCCGGTTTATAGAAGAACATAAACCGAGCAATCATATACGTGCCAGGATCAAGTCACACATATATACAACAGAATGAACAGTATATCATAGCACATATCACGAATAAGACATAATAAAACGAAATACGAATGTTATTTATTACATTAATGACAAAATGTCTGATACAGCGGAAGCGAAGTACAAATACGATAAAACTCTCCGAAGCTGAGCAGGGCGCCACAGGGACGTCGACTGGGAGACGAACACCTAGAAGTCCTCGTAGTCCTGGTAGCGCTGAGCGAACTTCCTCATGTCAGCAGGAACTGAGCAGCAGTAGCGTAGCCAAGAGGAAAAGTAGAGAAGAGGCAAGAGTGAGTACACAACTTGTACTCAACAAGTATAACACAAACTATGAGGCTCTAGGTTGGCTGACTGACTGCATTAGCTTTTAAGTCTTGGCAAAATTTTATTTAAGCTATTTTCTACAAGTTGATGAATTACCATAAACCCAGTTTCATAGTAATTAGTCAAATTTAAACATGATACTACTGAGAACCAAACCAAACCAAACCAAGGTAACCCCGAGAGGCACCTCCCTCGTCGGAAGGAGACAACCCCACTAATCAAAAGGAGGATCTGGGCCGCTCATAACCGTGAGCACGGCTAGTATACCAGTTTTACACTCTGCAGAGGTTGCACATCTTTACCCACAAGTCGTGAGCTACGCTAGAGGTTCATCACACTTCCTTAGGTGAGATGACTAGCGACTCACTACGAGGCCGTTACAAAGAATCTCGTTGGTAAGGCGTAACCGCGAGAGTTAGGTCAGCGACGATGGGGCCCACCTCCGGGGGTACAAGCACAGGAGCGCAATCCAAGCACAGACCAAGCCGGAGGAGCAGGGACCATTGAAGCTTACTACTCTTGCCCCGCAGGTAAGTTACTCCAAACCAAAAAGACCTAATTAGTAAGCCAAGTCTATACCATTCTAGCCTTGTGGTAGCGCTGTTGTCCCAGGTTGTCGCTCTATGAACCGGTCCTTAGGGAGAGTGGCCAACCAAGCACTAAGCACCGTGCTGGCCCCCTAAACCATGTTTCTATAAAAACCATCTTTTAACGAGACGTGAGCCACTCATCTACACAGAGGGCCACTCTCAGAATTAAGATCAAGTAAACCATTAATCAAATTAATTAAAAAGGACCAGAGTGTGTTATAGCGCAGCAACCTAGCACAACTAACCAAAATGCAACCCAAAGGTATATACAAAGGATATACAGTGGCTAGGAAAATCCTTATAGGCATACAGTATTAAAATGCAGTATGAAATTGTATTTAAAAGTGATAGGTTGTTCATGTTATACTTGCCTTCCTCGTACTGCTCCTGCTACTGCTCAAAGTGCTCGGAAGACGGCTGCTCCGGGTACTGGTACTGGGGCTCCTCAGATGGATCAACGTCTACTCACGAACACATGGCCAAAACAATGCACAATAAAAAGCATACAAGCAAACACTAACAAAAACTAAGAAACAGTACATCAATACATAAAAAAAAGCACACTAAACTAATCTAAAACTATTCTACGCGTTACAACGATCGCGTGGACATAAAGAACGCTAAAAACGGAGCTAAAACGCATAAACTAGGCCTAAAACAAGGTTCAGGGGCTTATCTGCAAGAAAACAAAGGTTCCAGGGGGTTTCCTGCAAAAACCGGGGACTAAAACATAATTAAACTAAAACTCTGGGGTCTAACTCGCGAAAAGGACAGGTCTGGACCGCGGGTTCAAATTCTAGGAAGCTCAGGGAGTAAAACGCTAAAAACAGGACCTCTGCGTAAATACTTTTGACTAAGGCTGGACCGCGGGTTGAATACTCAGAACCCGGGGGGCTCTTTAGCAAAAGGAGTAGCGCGAAGGGGTAAGTTTGGATCTGATCCGTTGGATTGAGAACTGAGGGCTCAAGGTTGTCTGGATCGGGATCTAATCTCGAGCGTCTAATATAGATCCGACGGACTAGGGCCATCGGGCGCGGGGGCGGCGGCGCTGACCGCCGGAGACCAAGCTCCGCGGCGGCGCTGCGCGGGAGCTCGCCGGACATGGCCAAACTTGGCCGTCCGGGGGTCAAATCGACCCGTTCTTGGGTCTGGGGTGACCTACGGGGCACGTGTAGTCCACTTGGGCTCTAAACGGAGCTCGGGGAGGCTCGTGGCGGCGCCAGCATGGGCGGCGGCGGGTCCGCGCGGCGGAGACTCGCCGGCGCGAGCGTTCCGGCCACTGGAACATCCTACGTGACCAGATTCTAGCGCAAAACATAAAGGGGAACCAGGGTTGTGCTCACCTAGCACCGAATCGGGCAGGTGGGTGGCGTAGAAGGGTTATCGGCGTCGGTCCGGCGGCGGCGCACGGGCGGAGCTCGGTGACGAGGTCGGCGCAGGGCTCCTCCTGGCCTTCTGATCCGCCGAGGTGATGCGGACTCGAGCTGCGAGTGAGAACCGCGGATCAGCGGGGCACGAGGATCAAAGGAAGCGAGCGAATGCTCGGAATTGGTCTCACCGGCGGCGGCGACGTCGTACGCGATTCCGGCGCTGGCAAGGGTCCGTGGTCGGGCAGCAAGCTTGGTGGGCCTCCTGGACCAGGGGCGAAGCTTTTGCGCGGCTCCACTGAGGCTGGGGCGCAGCGGAGCGGTGAGGACGCGGCGGCGCAGGGGACTCGGTGCGGCGGAGCAGAGCGGGGTGGTGGATAGGGTTTGGGCGGCGCACTGGTGGATGGAAAGGGGGGGCAGGGGGCTCCTATTTGTAGGGCGGCTGGTTGCCCTGGGCGTGCGCATCTGGCACGGGGGCTCGCCGGGGATCTCGGCCGGAGATCACGGCGGGGCGGTGCTGCGCGAGCGGCGGTTGCGGAAGGAAAGGGGAAGGACCGACAGGTGGGGTCAGGCGGTCAGCGGGGGCGACGCGCTCTGTGGGTGCGAGGCGAGCGGGCGGAGGCAGGCCTGTGGCATGGGCCGTGTGGAGCTGGGCCTAGCGGGAGCTTGCGCGGGCCGCGCTGGCAGGCCGAGCGGGGGTGGCGAGTTGGGCCCAGGAAAGGAGTGGTGGGCTGCGGGTTTGGGTTGTTGGGTTGGTTTTCCTTTTTCTAATTTTAACTCTATTTCCTATTTCTATTTCAAACAAAGTTTGAATTCAAATAAAAATTTGAATTCAAACCACACTCAAACAATTAAAACTATGCACCAGCATGAATGCAACACAAAAAAATTTAAGCCTATGATAAATTTTAATTACTTAAGGAACAAAATTTCAGATTAAATGCAAGACTAACACAATAAACCTTAGAAATTTAAATAAAGCCAATTAAATTTATTACAAATGCTGAAATTTAAATTAGGGTGTTACATACCCTACCCCCTTAAAGAAATCTCGCCCCAAGATTTAGCTGGGCTGGTTAGCAAAGAGATCTGGATATGTCTTCTTTAGCTCATCTTCTCGCTCCCAAGTAGCCTCAGCTTCACTGTGGTGACTCCACTGAACTCTGCACATCTTGATGCGCTTGTTCCGAGTAACCCTCTCTGATGTCTCCAGAATTTTCACTGGATGCTCAGTATATGTCAGATCTTCCTGCACATCTACTCCATCCAGTGGTGCCTGCTCCTCGGGTACTCGCAGACACCTCTTCAGCTGAGATATATGGAAGACATCATGAACTCCTGAGAGGCTGAGAGGTAACTCCAGGCGATAAGCAACTTCGCCTTTCCGCTCTAGCACCTTGAATGGCCCCACATACTGAGGTGCTAACTTCCCCTTGACGTTAAATCTGCGGATTCCTCTCATCGGAGACACCTTTAGGTACACATAATCACCAACACTGAAAGTCAGATCTCTCCGTTTGCCATCGGCATAGCTCTTCTGTCTGCTCTGTGCAATCCTCAGATTCTCTCGCACGGCCTGAACCATCTGCTCTGCATCATCTATGATCTCAGGGCCAAAGAGCTGCTTCTCACCAATCTGATCCCAATAGAGAGGAGTCCTGCACTTTCTGCCATACAATGCCTCGAAGGGGGACTTCTTCAGACTGGACTGATAGCTGTTGTTATATGAGAACTCAGCATATGAAAGGCACTTATCCCAACTAGTACCGTACTGAATAGCACAAGCTCTCAGCATATCCTCCAACACTTGATTGGTTCTCTCTGTCTGCCCATCTGTCTGAGGGTGATAAGCCGTACTGAAACGCAGCTTCGTATCCAATGAATCATGGAGCTGCTCCCAGAATCGAGAAGTGAACTGAGACCCTCTGTCAGATATGATCTTCTTAGGCACACCATGTAAGTAGACAATCCGAGAGATGTACAACTCTGCAAGTCTAGCACTGAAGTAAGTAGTGTTCACTGGAATGAAGTGAGCAACTTTCGTCAGTCGATCCACTACTACCCAAATGGAGTTGTACCCTTTCTGAGTACGAGGCAATCCAACAATGAAGTCCATAGTGATTTCTTCCCATTTCCACTCTGGAATCTTCAAAGGCTGTAACAGACCTGCTGGCCTCTGATGCTCAGCCTTGACACGCTGACAGGTGTCACAAATAGCCACGTACTCTGCCACTGAACGCTTCATCCCATACCACCAGAAACGTTCCTTCAGATCATAATACATCTTCGTGCTGCCCGGATGAATAGAGTATGCTGTATCATGGGCCTCACTCAGAATCAACTTCTGGAGATCCTTCACATCTGGCACACAGATCCGGTTCTTGTACCACAAAGTACCCTGATCATCCTCTCTGAAATGAGGAGCCTTGCCCTTCTTGAGCAACTCACGGATCTCCTGCAGCTTCTCATCATCTTTCTGATGCTGCCTGATCTCTGCCTCTAGAGTCGGTACTGCCTCAAACGCTGCACTGGAAGTATGATGCAAGAAGCCCAGACTCAACTGCTCAAACTCCTCGCATAGCTCTGGAGGCATCTGGAAAGCCACGGCCATGTTGACATAGCTTCTCCTGTTCCAAGCATCTGCTACAACATTGGCCTTGCCCGGATGATAGTGAATCTTCAGGTCATAATCCTTGACCAACTCTAGCCATCTCCTCTGCCGCATGTTCAGCTCATTCTGCGTGAAAATATACTTGAGGCTCTTGTGATCAGTGTAGATATCACACTGCTGCCCATACAAGTAATGCCTCCAAATCTTCAGAGCAAGCACAACTGCGGCTAACTCAAGATCAAGAGTGGGATAATTCAGCTCATGCCGGCGTAGCTGCCGTGAAGCATAAGCAATCACTCTGCCCTCCTGCATCAGAACACACCCAAGACCATCCTTCGAAGCATCACAATACACCGTGAATCTCTTCGTCTGGTCTAGCAGAGTCAGGACTGGCGCCATTGTCAACCTTTTCTTCAGCTCATCAAAGGCCTTCTGACGCTCATCAGTCCATACGAAAGCCACCTTTTTCTCCAGCAAAGAAGTCAAAGGCTTCGCGATCTTGGATAAATTCTCAATGAACCTCCGATAATATCCAGCTAAGCCCAAGAAAGACCTGACTTCCTTTACTGTCTGCGGTGTCTCCCACTCGAGTACATCCTTCACCTTGCACGGATCAACAGCAATGGCCCCCTGAGAGATAACATGACCGAGGAATGGGACCTCGTCAATCCAGAACTCGCACTTGCTGAACTTGGCATACAGCTGATGCTCTCTCAATCTCTGCAATATGAGTCTCAGATGCTCCTCATGCTCTTCTTCTGTCTTGGAAAAGATCAGAATATCATTAATGAAAATCACCACAAAGACATCCAGATAATCCATGAAGACCATGTTCATCAGATGCATGAAGAAAGCCGGGGCATTAGTCAAACCGAAGGACATGACCGTGTACTCATATAGCCCGTACTTGCAAGTGAATGCCGTCTTCGGAATATCCCCAAGACGGATCCTCAACTGAAAATAACCCGAACGAAGATCAATCTTCGGGAATATATGAGCACCTCGAAGCAGATCGAAGAGATCCTCAATACGGGGTACTGGATGCTTGTTCTTGATAGTGACTGCATTCAGCTCCCGATAATCCACACACATCCTCTTCGAGCCATCCTTCTTATCTACCAGCAATAATGGAAAAGCCCAAGGAGAGAAGCTGCGACGGATATAGCCCTTGGCTAGCAACTCATCAATAGTCTTCTTAACTTCTTCATGCTCTATAGGTGCCATACGGTAGGGCCGCTTTGCAATAGGAGCTGTGCCAGGCAAGAGATCAATACAAAACTCAATGGCGCGTTCAGGCGGCATACCTGGCAGATCATCCGGAAAGACATCCGGGAATTCAGACACCACGCGAATACCGTCCGTGGGTCTAGCCTCCATCCGATGAAGAAATCTAGAAGGCTCTACTGCACTGATAACAACCTCTTGGCCACTGGAAGCTGATAGCAAGACTGTCCTCTGAGCACAATCTATCCGGACTCCCCATTTGGCCAGAGTCTCCATTCCCAGAATGACATCAATGCCCTTGGTGTCTAGCACCATCAGATCAGTACAGAACTCTACTCCCCTCAAGGAAACACTGACTCTCGGGCAGTAAGTGTGAGACCTTAACTGTCCTCCCGGTGAAGATACTAACAGGCACCTCTTTAATGTGCTAGTATGAATACCATGATGCTCGACAAAAGACTGAGTAATGAAGGAATGCGTAGCACCAGTATCAAAAAGCACTGTAGCTAGATATGAATTAACCATGAACGTACCAATAACCACGTTGGGAGCCTCGGCCGCTGACTCGGCCGTCACGTGGTTCACTCTGCCCTGAAGTAGCGCCCTGGGCTGAGCTGGGCGCCCCTGCTGTCCCGCCTGCGCCTTTCGGGGGCAAGCGTTGGCGTAGTGCCCCGGCTGGCCGCAGTGAAAGCAGGTGCGAGGAGGTCCATGAGCCTGCTGTCCGGTAGGAGCGGCTGGACGTGGAGCCTGCGGTGCCGGTGGAGCTGGTGGAGCACGAGCCGGAGGTGCCGGTAACCTCGGGCCCTGACCTGCCTGCTGCTGTCGAGGCGGGTACTGCTGCGGGGGCCTCTGCTGGTACTGCTGAGGAGGCCAGTACTGCTGCTGGTACTGCTGGGGCGGCTGGAGGCAAGGACGAGTGTTGCTGCCGGAAGCAACGGGGACAACCTTCCTCTTCTTGTCCTCCATCTCCAAGTGCTTGCACTCAGTGTTGAGCGCGCTGTCAACCAGATGGTTGAAGTCGTCGAAGCGGAGGTTGAGCAGCGCGTACTGGAGGTAGTCCTCAAGGCCCTCCATGAAGTGCTCCTGCTTCTTGCGGTCATCCGCAACATCGGCAGGGGCGTAGCGAGCAAGCTGCAGAAAGCGATCACGATATTCCGTGACCGACATAGTCCCCTGAAGTGACAAAGACAGATAGATATCGAAAGATTAACTCAAGATTCATAAGGATAGAACAAGGGGCATTAGCTCAAAAGAAACCGCTGAATGATTATATCTAAGGTTACCTGCTTCAGTGCAAGGAACTCCTTCTGCTTCATCTTCATAACGCCCGCGGGGACATTGTGGCTACGAAACTGCTCTCGGAACTGGAGCCAAGTGAGAGCCTCGCGGTCGTGAACTGGGTGGGACTCCCACCAGTCCAAAGCTGCCCCTCGCAGCTGTCCTGCTACGTACAAGACGCGCTCACGATCATCGCCCTGGGCGATGTCCAGCTGTCGCTCCACTGCACGGAGCCAGTCGTCAGCCTGAAGAGGGTCAGACGTGTGAGAAAATGTCGGCGGGTAACCCCTCAGGAACTCAGAACGCCTGTCGCGAGGCTGCGGCGGTGGAGGAGGCGGAGGCTGAGTGTGAGCCTGCTGAAGAGCCTGAACAGTGTTGTTCAGGGTGGCCATCATCTGCATCTGGAGCTGGAAGTACTGCTCCGGAGTCAAAGGCGGCGGCATCGGGATCCCGGTCCCCTGGGTGTTCTGACCCTGGTTGTTCTGCCCCTGCTGGTCAGAACCACGCCTGGTGTTCACCATCTGATTTTGGACAAAAGATTTCACGAGTAAGGATATTGCAGGAATAAATTCAGATGGATATGATAACTTTTTGCGGAAAAAGACTCAGACATGATAAAGTAGACAGGATAGAATGGACTGTTTTACCCCCAACGATCTAACTCATTTTATTAATTAATTAACTTTAACATCTGAGTGATTTTCTTTAAACAAATTTAAACTACTAAGCTATACAATCATTCAAAAATCCAACTCAAGCATGTAGCATAATAACAAGCAGACAATTTTCACAACTTAGCCGAGTTTAACATACGGCTCGACTAACACAACGCGTCACAGAACGTGCTATCGTATTATTATAAAAAGGGTCACTAGCTAATACTCATGGTGGTCAGATGACTGATTCAGGCCAAAATCTACGAAAACTATTCTTCAGAGAGAGAAATCAAGGAAAGAAGGGTAAAAGTCATAGAAGTCAAGGGGTATAATAGTAAAATAGTTTCAGCAGGCGAGGATTGGAGAGAAGAAGTCCTACGACTCGACCAGTTCTATCTAGGCTTCGTCCTACAGTCGATACAGCTCTGATACCACTCTGTAACACCCGGTTTATAAAAGAACATAAACCGAGCAATCATATACGTGCCAGGATCAAGTCACACGTATATACAACAGAATGAACAGTATATCATAGCACATATCACGAATAAAACATAATAAAATGAAATACGAATGTTATTTATTACATTAATGACAAAATGTCTGATACAGCGGAAGCGAAGTACAAATACGATAAAACTCTCCGAAGCTGAGCAGGGCGCCACAGGGACGTCGACTGGGAGACAAACACCTAGAAGTCATCGTAGTCCTGGTAGCGCTGAGCGAACTTCCTCGTGTCAGTAGGAACTGAGCAGCAGTAGCGTAGCCAAGAGGAAAAGTAGAGAAGAGGCAAGAATGAGTACACAACTTGTACTCAACAAGTATAACACAAACTATGAGGCTCTAGGTTGGCTGACTGACTGCATTAGCTTTTAAGTCTTGGCAAAATTTTATTTAAGCTATTTTCTACAAGTTGATGAATTACCATAAACCCAGTTTCATAGTAATTAGTCAAATTTAAACATGATACTACTGAGAACCAAACCAAACCAAGGTAACCCCGAGAGGCACCTCCCTCGTCGGAAGGAGACAACCCCACTAATCAAAAGGAGGATCTGGGCCGCTCATAACCGTGAGCATGGCTAGTATACTAGTTTTACACTCTGCAGAGGTTGCACATCTTTACCCACAAGTCGTGAGCTACGTTAGAGGTTCATCACACTTCCTTAGGTGAGATGACTAGCGACTCACTACGAGGCCGTTACAAAGAATCTCGTTGGTAAGGCGTAACCGCGAGAGTTAGGTCAGCGACGATGGGGCCCACCTCCGGGGGTACAAGCACAGGAGCGCAATCCAAGCACAGACCAAGCCGGAGGAGCAGGGACCATTGAAGCTTACTACTCTTGCCTCGTAGGTAAGTTACTCCAAACCAAAAGGACCTAATTAGTAAGCCAAGTCTATCCCATTCTAGCCTTGTGGTAGCGCTGTTGTCCCAGGTTGTCGCTCTATGAACCGGTCCTTAGGGAGAGTGGCCAACCAAGCACTAAGCACTGTGCTGGCCCCCTAAACCATGTTTCTACAAAAACCATCTTTTAACGAGACGTGAGCCACTCATCCACACAGAGGGCCACTCTCAGAATTAAGTTCAAGTAAACCATTAATCAAATTAATTAAAAAGGACTAGAGTGTGTTATAGCGCAGCAACCTAGCACAACTAACCAAAATGCAACCCAAAGGTATATACAAAGGATATACAGTGGCTAGGAAAATCCTTATAGGCATACAGTATTAAAATGTAGTATGAAATTGTATTTAAAAGTGATAGGTTGTTCATGTTATACTTGCCTTCCTCGTACTGCTCCTGCTGCTGCTCAAAGTGCTCGGAAGACGGCTACTCCGGGTACTGGTACTGGGGCTCCTCAGATGGATCAACGTCTACTCACGAACACATGGCCAAAACAATGAACAATAATAAGCATACAAGCAAACACTAACAAAAACTAAGAAACAGTACATCAATACATAAAAACAGCACACTAAACTAATCTAAAACTATTCTACGCATTACAACGATCGCGTGGACATAAAGAACGCTAAAAACGGAGCTAAAACGCATAAACTAGGCCTAAAACAAGGTTCAGGGGCTTATCTGCAAGAAAACTAAGGTTCCAGGGGGTTTCCTGCAAAAACCGGGGATTAAAATGTAATTAAACTAAAACTCTGGGGTCTAACTCGCGAAAAGGACAGGTCTGGACCGCGGGTTCAAATTCTAGGAAGCTCAGGGAGTAAAACGCTAAAAACAGGACCTCTGCGTAAATACTTTTGACTAAGGCTGGACCGCGGGTTGAATACTCAGAACCCGGGGGCTCTTTAGCAAAAGGAGCAGCGCGAAGGGGTAAGTTTGGATCTGATCCGTTGGATCGAGATCTGAGGGCTCAAGGTTGTCTGGATCAGGATCTAATCTCGAGCGTCTAATATAGATCCGACGGACTAGGGCCATCAGGCGCGGGGGCGGCGGCGCTGACCGCCGGAGACCAAGCTCCGCGGCGGCGCTGCGCGTGAGCTCGCCGGACTTGGCCAAACTCGGCCGTCCGGGGGTCAAATCGACCCGTTCTTGGGTCTGGGGTGACCTACGGGGCACGTGTAGTCCACCTGGGCTCTAAACGGAGCTCGGGGAGGCTCGTGGCGGCGCCAGCATGGGCGGCGGCGGGTCCGCGCGGCGGAGACTCCCCGGCGCGAGCGTTCCGGCCACTAGAACATCCTATGTGACCAGATTCTAGCGCAAAACGTAAAGGGGAACCAGGGTTGTGCTCACCTAGCACTGAATCGGGCAGGTAGGTGGCGTAGAAGGGTTATCGGCGTCAGTTCGGCGGCGGCGCATGGGCGGAGCTTGGTGACGAGGTCGGCGCAGGGCTCCTTCTGGCCTTCTGATCCGCCGAGGTGATGCGGACTCGAGCTGCGAGTGAGAACCACGGATCAGCGGGGCACGAGGATCAAAGGAAGCGAGCGAATGCTCGGAATTGGTCTCACCGGCGGTGGCGATGTCGTACGCGATTCCGGCGCTGGCAAGGGTCCGGGGTCGGGCAGCAAGCTTGGAGGGCCTCCTGGACCAGGAGTGAAGCTTTTGCGTGGCTCCGCTGAGGCTGGGGCGCGGCGGAGCGGTGAGGATGCGGCGGCGCAGGGGACTCGGCGCGGCGGAGCAGAGCGGGGTGGTGGCTAGGGTTTGGGCGGCGCACTGGTGGATGGAAAGGGGGGCAGGGGGCTCCTATTTGTAGGGCGGCTGGTTGCCCTGGGCATGCGCATCTGGCGCGGGGGCTCGCCGGGGATCTCGGCCGGAGATCACGGTG
The DNA here is from genome assembly GCF_016808335.1 of Panicum virgatum. NCBI lineage: Eukaryota > Viridiplantae > Streptophyta > Magnoliopsida > Poales > Poaceae > Panicum > Panicum virgatum. Next base: position 40,592,761 of record NC_053153.1, on the reverse strand, counting down.
GGGCGGTGCTGCGCGAGCGGCGGTTGCGGAAGGAAAGGGGAAGGACCGACAGGTGGGGTCAGGCGGTCAGCGGGGGCGACGCGCTCTGTGGGCGCGAGGCGAGCGGGCGGAGGCAGGCCTGTGGCGTGGGCCGTGCGGAGCTGGGCCTAGCGGGAGCTTGCGCGGGCCGCGCTGGTAGGCCGAGCGGGGGTGGCGAGTTGGGCCCAGGAAAGGAGTGGTGGGCTGCGGGTTTGGGTTGTTGGGTTGGTTTTCCTTTTTCTAATTTTAACTCTATTTCCTATTTCTATTTCAAACAAAGTTTGAATTCAAATAAAAATTTGAATTCAAACCACACTCAAACAATTAAAACTATGCACCAGCATGAATGCAACACAAAAAAATTTAAGCCTATGATAAATTTTAATTACTTAAGGAACAAAATTTCAGATTAAATGCAAGACTAACACAATAAACCTTAGAAATTTAAATAAAGCCAATTAAATTTATTACAAATGCTGAAATTTAAATTAGGGTGTTACAGTGCTCCCAAGCCAAACCGCGGCTCAAATAACCCCCTGGAACGCCGATTCGGTTTTCTCCGGCGAGTCGCCGCCGCGGCAACGCAGCGCCGCCGCTCCCCGTCGCGCCCGCGCCGCCGCCCCGCGCGCCCTTTGCTCCTGGGCCGTTAGAACAAGATCGGACGGCCCGAAACAAACCAGCCCGGAGTCAAAAGAACCCAAAAAACGGTCAGCGCCATCCTTTTTGCAAAAGAGTCCCTGCTGTCTTTCAAAATCAACCCGCGGTCCGTAATAGATCAAAAATATTTCCAAAACCGCCCCTGTTTTTATGTTTAGGCCCCTGACCTTTTTAAAAATCTAACCCACCATCCAGATCTGTAGTTTTCGCATGTTAGACCCTGGAACTAAGGTTTAATTATGTTTAGGCCCAAAAACTTAGTTTTTCTTGCAGAAAAGTCCCTGGAACTTGTTTTTGGCCTAGATTATGCGTTTTAGCTCTGTTTTAGGCGTTCTTTATGTCCACGCGATCGTTGTAATGCGTAGAATAGTTTTAGATTAGTTTAGTGTGCTGTTTTTATGTATTGTTGTACTGTTTCTTAGTTTTTGCTAGTGTTTGCATGTATGTTTACTGTCGTGCCTTGTTTTGGCCATGTGTTCGTGAGTAGACGTTGAGCTACCAGAGGAGCATCAGTACCAGTGCCAAGAGCCATCTTCTGAGCAGTTTGAGCAGCAGGAATAGTTTGAGGAAGGCAAGTATAACATGAACTACACCTATCACTTTAAATACCATTTCATACTGCATTTTAATACTGTATGCCTATAAGGACTTTCCTAGCCACTTTATACCCTTTATATATATCCTTTGGGTTGCATTTTGGGTTAGTTGTGCTAGGTGCCGCGCTATGACACACATGGTCCTTTTTAATTAATTTGATTAATGGTATATGCAACTTAACTCTGAGAGTGGCCCTCTGTGTAGCTTGAGTGGCTCACTTCTCATTAAAATTGGTTTTGTTAGAAACATGGTTTAGGGGGCTGGCATGGTGCTTACTACCTGGTTGGCCACTCTCCATAAGGACCGGTTCATAGAGCGACAACCTGGGACAACAGTGCTACCACAAGACTGGAATGGGACGGTCTTGGCTTACTAATTAGGCCATTTTGGTTCGGGAGTAACTTACCGACGGGGCAAGAGGGGAGTCGAGCCTCAATGGTGCCCAGGCTACGAGGCTTGGTGTGCGCACCCCTCGAGGTGGGTACCATCGTTGCATTGACTGAATCCTTAGCGGTTACACCTTACCAACGTGTCCTTTGTAACGGCCTCGTAGTGAGTTTGCTAGTCATCTCACCTAAGGAAGTGTGATGAACAACTGGCGTAGCTCACGACTTGTGGGTAAAGATGTGCAACCTCTGCAGAGTGTAAAACTGGTATACTAGCCGTGCTCACGGTTATGAGCGGCCCAGATCCTCCTTTTGGTTAGTGGGGTTAGCTCCTTCCGACGAGGGGGTGCCTCTCGGGGTTACCTTGGTGGTTGTGGTTTGGTTCTCAGTAGTAACATGTTTAATCTTGATTAATTACTATGTAACTGGGTTTATGGTAATTCATCAACTTGTAGTAAATAGCTTTAATAAAATTTTGCCAAGACTTAAAAGCTAATGCAGTCAGTCAGCCAACCTAGAGCCTCATAGTTTGTGTTATACTTGTTGAGTACAAGTTGTGTACTCACTCTTGCCTCTTCTCTACTTTTTCCTCTTGGCTACGCTACTGCTGCTCAGTTCCTGCCGACGCGAGGGAGTTCACTCAGCGCTTCCAGGACTACGAGGACTTCTAGGCGTTCGTCTCCCAGTCGACGTCCCTGTGGCGCCCAGCTTCCGAGAGGCTTCATATTTGTACTTCGCTTCCGCTGTATCAGACATTTTGTCATTAATATAATAAATAACATTCGTATTCGCTTTATTATATCTTTTTACGTGATATGTGCTTTGATATACTGTTCATTCTGTTGTATATACGTGTGACTTGATCCTGGCACGTATATGATTGCTCGGTTTATGTCCTTTTATAAACCGGGTGTTACAGTTGCATTGCCTGAATCCTTAGCAGTTACACCTTACCAACGTGTCCTTTGTAACGGCCTCGTAGTGAGTTTGCTAGTCATCTCACCTAAGGAAGTGTGATGAACAACTAGCATAGCTCACGACTTGTGGGTAAAGATGTGCAACCTCTGCAGAGTGTAAAACTGGTATACTAGCCGTGCTCACGGTCATGAGCGGCCCAGATCCTCCTTTTGATTAGTGGGGTTATCTCCTTCCGACGAGGGGGGTGCCTCTCGGGGTTACCTTGGTGGTTTCGGTTTGGTTCTCAGTAGTGACATGTTTAATCTTGATTAATTACTATGTAACTGGGTTTATGGTATTTCATCAACTTGTAGTAAATAGCTTTAATAAAATTTTGCCAAGGCTTAAAAGCTAATGCAGTCAGTCGGCCAACCTAGAGCATCATAGTTTGTGTTATACTTGTTGAGTACAAGTTGTGTACTCACTCTTGCCTACTCTACTCTTTTTTCTCTTGGGGACACTCTATTGCTGCTCAGTTCCTGCCGACGCGAGGGAGTTCGCTCAGCGCTTCCAGGACTACGAGGTCTTCTAGGCGTTCGTCTCCCAGTCGACGTCCCTGTGGCGCCCTGCTCAGCTTCCGGCGAGAGTTATCGTTTATGTATTATGCTTCCGCATACTCTGTACCAGACTTTTGTCATTAATGTAATAAATAACATTCATATTCACTTTATTATATCTTTTTATGTGATATGTGCTATGATATACTGTTCATTCTATTGTATGTACGTGTGACTTGATCCTGGCACGTATATGATTGCTCGGTTTATGTCCTTTTATAAACCGGGTGTTACACCCACCCTGGGGCCGGCCGACCCCACAGGTCGGCCGACCCAGGGCCAACGGTTCCTGGGCCCCACCTTCTCCAACGGCTCCATAGCCGTTGTGGCTTGCCTCTCCTCTGGTGCACGCGCCATCTTCTCTTTAAATAGGGGCCGAGAGGGGTGTTGAGCTCTCTCATACTTACACACTCACTCACACTCCCTCTCACACATTCTTGCTCGGGTTTCCATTTGATTTTGACTCAAGTTTGATTGCAAGAACACACTCTCTCTCATTTCTTTGCTGCAAGATTGATCACATATTTGGAGGAACAACTCTCGGGTAAGAATTTCATTTTGATTTCGCTAACATAACCCGAACCGAGTTGTTCTCGTTTGTTCTTGTTCGCTCTTGTTGCAAGCATGAAGGGTGTAGGTCGGAAACTTTCCAGAGCTATCAAGAAGATGACAGGGTCAAGCTCATCTCGTTCACGGGGTGGGTTGAGCTCCTGTCATTCCCCCAAACCTACTCCAATGCCGACCACGATGGACTTTGAGCAAGACAAACAAGAGGAACAAATAGAGGAGCAAGCTGAAGAACCGCAAGCCGAGGACATGGAAATAGATGAAGATGATGCACCATACCTCGACTTGCAAGACGACCGCGAGCGTCAAGCCTACGCCATGATCAAGAATCGAAGCTTTGGTCATACCAGAGCCTTCGATCCGGACCTTCTCGAAAAAAATAGGTATGGATGTTGACTTCGCTCGTGTTTGGCATGCGGTTGGATGGGATGGTTTTGTGCCCGTTGAGGAGAATGGTTCTCGTCTCCTCACCATCCAGTTTCTTTGCACTCTTCGGGAGGTGGACGATGGTGTTTCTTTCCGACTTTTTGGAGTTGAACGCTATTTTAATTGGAGAAATTTCAGTCACCTCCTTGGTTTTAGCGTGCGCTTGCCGATTTCCCTTGCAAAAGCTTGCCGCGGTTTTGATCAACATGAGTTTTGGGGTTTGATTTCGGATCAAGTTGTTCATGGCAAGTTTGCACCTTGGTGCAATGACATTCAAAATCTGACTCTTTGTTTGATGCACAAGTGGGTGGCTATCACTCTCTTTCCAAGAGATGATCCACGCCCAGTGCGGAACGATGAGTTGATGATATTATACGCCATGGTCAACAAAATCCGAATCTCCCCCGCATAAGCAATGGTTAAGCAATGGGTCACCAATTTTTGGATGATGGGTCCTATTGAATGCACTTCTTTGGTTACCCGCATCACATCAAACATGGGAATCTTAGATAGGAACCCCGTTCCCTTCATTGAGGAGCCCCGTGTTATGATCGATGAGGCGTACTTGGTTCAAGGCCACACACTCAAGAAAGGCCCGGATGACTCCTTGATTTTCTTTTCGCTTGGTTATGCAAATGAAATCCCGTTGCCAAATGCGGGGTATCATTTGTATAACTGCCATTTGCTAACCATCCCTCTTGTTCCACAAGAGGAGAGCCGCCGGCATAGTGTTTCTGGTCTTCCTGGTAGGGTTACAAGAAGCAGGGCCAGAAGGGAGGAATTCATGCAGCAGGAACGTCAGCCTCAACCACAACAATATGAGGCTGGAGGTTCGTCATGGCAGAGTGCCAGCTCCACTGAGTGGGCACGGCAGGCCTCAGGGCACCGGTCCACCCGTTCCAGCTCCAGTGGTCCCCCGCGACGTACAGCGTCATCCAGAGGCTTCGCCACTCTGACCAGACAGATGGGCGAGCTGAACGTGCGCACCACCAACATCGACGAGTTGCTGGGCCAGCACATCGAGTCAACTCAAAACTGGCAGCGATACACAGGCGAGAGGATCCGCAACCTGGAGCAGCAATAGCAGCAATCCCAGGAGGAGTGGAGAGCCTACTACCGTTGGGCTGGGTTTAATCCCAACCAGCAGCAGTGAGCCTGAAGCTAGCTTGGGGGGGGACCCCCATGAGAGGTACCGTGTATCAAACTCTATCTTTACTGCTTTCAAAACCTTGCATGAAACCAAATAAAAATTTGCAAAATTCTAAAAATCCATACAAATTTGCATAACTAAAATCAAATAAAAATTGGCAAAATCTTTAAAAACCCAAAAATATTTACTTGCTTTTCCAGTATGTGTAGTAAGTATGTGTAGTTTTTCCTTGTTGAGATGATGAATAGTTGCTCTGTTAGTTCCTTTCATATGCCTAGTTACAAACTTGTGCTCTCCCTAAGTTCTGAGTTTGGTGGCTAGATGTTCAAACCTTAAGCTCGAAACTTGTGGGTAGCGAAAAGCAGAATTCGAATCTAGGTTGTTGTGGGTTATGATATGGCTGAAAAGAGTTGCTATGATCTTCTCCTACATGATGCTTGATATCCGAAGTATTTCTTTTCAAAAATACAAAAATAAAAATAAAAGTTCCTCGGTGATATGCAGTTCCCATCCAGAGCCGTATGAGTTACAAGTTTGAACAGCCTTACCACATATGCAACTTGACTTCTCATTGAGCTTTGTCAAATTGTTGTGACCCTTTGTGAGAATCACTTCATACGCCCATGATCAAGATCACGTACACGTCCACTCACATGCTATACTTCTACACCTGGAAGATAGCAAGTACATCCCTCATCCATCCACAAATAAAACTCCAAGATGTGCCATGTTTATCTCTCTCCAAAGTTATCATCATAATGTATGGGCTATACAAAAAGAAATAAAAGATGCATACCCAAAGAAGGTATGCCACATGCCCACAAGGCATGTCAAAAAAAAAGAGAAAAGATGCATACCCAAAGAAGGTATGCCACACACCCACAAGGTGTGTCAAAAGAGAGAGAGAGAGAGAAAAAGAAAATATAGCCCATACTAGAAACATTACAAGGGAAGGAGAATTCATATAAAGGAGTTCTCATCCATCATCCACCAAAAATATCCACACACTTGCACATCTTGATCAAGGCTTATGACTTGTTTCTCCTTTGGACCCGGTCTTTGACTTAGCGAAATATGAGAAGCAGGGTTGGCATCATATCCTCCATACCTACAGATCCACCAAAAAGAAGCCATTAGAAGAAGGGTGGAAAAAGAAAGGCACATAAAAAAGGCCTTGGTAAGGAATGAATCAAATTTGAGCGATCCGAGAGATCACCCAAGGAACTTACAAATTTCTTTTCAAAAACTTTATAAAACCTCCGGATTGACGGTTGAACAAAGGAGTGGTAAGTGGTACTCTACAAGCCGTTCTGACCCTCAACCGCCAAAGATGAGGATGATGCTATAAGCCCCACAGGAGTAAGGTAAAAGGTGCGAACAAGGCCAACTTATTTAGAATAAAGGTAAGAACACTCGGTTGTGCCTTGGGCATAAGTCAGGAATATGACATTGTAGCAACTCCTGATCAACAACCTAAGTCTAAAACTTTGCTCGGGATGAGCAAAGGGCTAGCTTGGGGGAGTTATTGATGGTGCTTAAGTGCCATTTTCACCAGTCAACTATACTCAATAATAAAGGAAAACTGCATGCCTTACTCGCATATTTGTATCACTAACCTTGTTCCACAGTTGTTTTCGAGTTTTGTACATTTCAGATGAGCAGGAACGGAATAAGACGAAAACACACAGTAGACGCCATACAACTACGCAGAATATCGCGTCCGGCGTCACCCACTTACAAGGAGGGCCCATCTGGCAGAGCAAACGGGCGCGCCACGCATAATGCATACAAGGAAAGATATCAGGGCCCACATGTCAGCCTGCCAGAGAAGGATAAGGATGAGAGGCAGCCAGCTGGGGCCGGCCGACCCCCTGGGTTGGCTGAACCTAGCCGGCCTCCCGTCCAGGTGCATTTCGAGGAGTAGTCGGCCCCAAGTCTCCTGATTACCTTCCATACATGCATTTGGCAGGAACCGACCTCCACTAGTATAAATAGGGCCCCCTCTCACCCCACACACACACACACACACACAACACTTCATTCCATTCTCTGAAAGAAGGCTCTCCTCTCTCTTGCTCTCTTAGGTAGGTAGTGGAGCTAGGCTAGTTCTCTTTAGCGAGCAAGTCGTTCTCGGGGTCGTTGAGCAATCCTTGGCTCCTGGTATGGCTTTGTATCTGACTTGTCAGACTTCTATTCATAATATAGAGTTTTGCCATGGTTGCTTGACTATCTTGATAGTTTATCAATCCATGCTTAGTTCATTCATAAGTTATGCTATGGTCTTGATTAGGCCAGATGATCCGGGTACGGATAGAGGTTCGTTGTGCTTTCTGGCTTGCTCTAGTGTTTTACTCGTCCATCCGAAGGGTGGGAGACCTGGGGGCACTTGAGTAGTGACTTCATACACGAGCGTGGTGCTCGGGTATGCGGAATCCTTCGAATATGACCGTGCTCCACGGTGTGACTGGGGTAGATGGCAGGTGGTGACAGCCCTGTCCGTCCAACGTAACAGCGGTGTTGCGTTTAGCATACTCCCCGACGTTTGGGTTCGGTGTAGGAGTTCATGCAAAGAGGTAATGGGACTGGATGTACTCCGGTGCGGGACCTTCTCCCCGCTATCCCATTTTCCTGGCACATGCAGTCCTAACCATGATCTAACATGAACCCAGCTTTGGATAGAAGCACTAGGACACCTAACCTAGCCTAAACTCCAGCTGACTTGATGTAGGATAGAGTAGTTCTTTGTTTTATAGTTTCTCTCCTTTATTTCTTCCTCTTGGAGTGTGGATGTGTGCTGTGTCGCATTACCCTTGCTTATTCTTTATCTGTACTTACCCCTGTTAGAGTCTTGCCTACTGCTTGAGGCACAATGTCATGGTTAATGTTGAGTGCCTTTGCCACTGCCGTCCTTTGGGACACAAATAAATGGTGATACCCTTACTCTCCGAGTGAAATACTACAACGGTATATCCATGTGCTTGCGGATCCATCTGTAATCACTAGGAAAGTGTCACCGCATGGTTGTAGTTGATAGGATGGGTTCAGCGCCCTCATTTCTAGTGATTGCACTAAGGATTGCCAATAGGCATTTCTGGCGCTGTTGCTAAGGATTAACCATTCCTAGTGATTGCGCTAAGAAATGTCAACAAGCATTTCTGGAGCTGTTGTAAATGATTAACCATTCCTAGTGATTGCGCTAAGAAATGTCAACAGGTTGCCTTCCAAGGACTCCTGCCACACATCAAGGAGAAGTATGCTTCCCAGGAGTTTTACAACATCAGTCAGATGGCTAACAGGATGACAGAGGAGGCAAGACCGTATGAGCAGAAGAGAAGCAACTTTCAAAAGAAAGTCAATTTCGTTGACTGCTCAGATACTTCTGATTTAGATGATGATCAGATGGTGGGATCGGCTGAGTGGGTTCAGAACAATAAGAAGCCGATCTCATGTCCTCTCGGTAACAAAGAACCCGAGAAGTATGGGTTTGACATTACCAAAGCTGTCAAGATCTTCGACCTGTTACTTTTAGAGGGGCAGATTAAGCTGAAGTCGTATCATACAATCCCGACAGATCAAGAGTTGAAGAATATCAAATACTGCAAGTGGCACAATGCGATGTCTCATGACATGAATGAGTGGAAAGCATTTCATCAGCAGATACAATCGGCTATAGAACAGGGTAGGCTCAAGTTTGAGACACCCAAAAAGCTGATGAAGATTGATGGACATCTGTTTCCAGCAAACATGGTGGATGTTGGAAAGAACGGAAATGCATTACAAACGAAGATGCTCACATCGCAATCGGCCAAGGAATTTGGTGCTGTTGATCCCAAAGCATAGATAACGGCCGATGAAGCCAAAGGTAAAGAGCCGCAATAGAAAGAGGAATTAGCGGCGCCAAGAAAGAAAGTCACGTCTCAGATGTTGTTGAACAAATTCCAGCGTGATCAAGAAAGAAGATAGTATAGGGAGGAGTTTGCACGACGACATGAAGGGCACTGGAGATGTCCTTTCTTTGTGTACTGTTGGGAAGAAGGGTTGACTCCGCCGATAGTGGATAATTGTCTAGAGTGCAATGTTTTCTTTCGTGAAGACCGGTCGCATAAGAAGCCACGTTTTGACCAGAGGCCTCGAGGGCTAATCATTAGAGAGAGAAGTGATGATAAACACATCTCTGTACATGATCGGCTGGGGGGCAGGGTTTCAGTGCATGATCGGCTGGGGGGGCAGGACCATGCTACATGATCCTGCAGGTGGAAGGATTTCTGCCGATGAGCGAGTTGAGCGGGCTGCTGCTGCTCAGGTTCCAGATGAATACCCACACCGCAGAGATCCAGAAAGAGAGCCTGCCCATGACAACATTGATCGGCCTCGATGGTGCCCAAGAGGTTTGACCAGATCACAGAAGAGACGAGTTCAGAGGCTGCGCGAAACAGAGGCACTAGAGAAAGAGGAATGAAAAGAGGTTCCCAGGAATAGGGTCAGGTCAGAAGTTTGGCATGTCAAGCCAAAGGTCGATGAAGGGCAACAATCAAGGTCATCGGCTGTCCCTATCAACATAGCTTCCATGCTCCTACCGATCCAAGCAGTCGGTTCTCCCAACTGTTCCTAATGGATGAGTTCCTAGAAGATGAAGGGAAGTTGGGGCACGGGTTCACATCGGCCGATGCATTGGAAGAAGTAGACATTGGAGATGGAGACAGGCCAAGGCCAACGTTTATTAGTGCTAAGTTAGATCCTAAGTATAAGCAAGAGTTAGTTAAGCTATTGAAATAATACAAAGATTGTTTTGCTTGGGAATATTATGAGATGCCAGGTTTGGATTGATCTTTTGTTGAACATCATTTGCCCATCAAACCTGGGTATCGGCCAGATCAGCAAGGTTCAAGGCGGTGTAATCCCAAGATTCTGCCAGATATAAAAGCTGAGATTACAAAGTTGATAGAAGCAAAGTTCATCAGGCAATGTAGATATGCTGAATGGATATCCAATGTGGTTCCTGTATACAAGAAGAATGGAAAGTTACGTGTATGCATTGACTTCAGGAATCTCAACAAAGCTATGCCGATGGATGGTTACCCGAGGCCAGTTGCCGATATGTTGGTGGATGCTGCTGCGGGACATAAAGTGATCAGTTTCATGGATGAGAATGCTGGATATAATCAGATATTCATGGCTGAAGAAGACATTCATAAAACCGCATTCAGGTGTCCAGGGCATGTCGGTTTGTTCGAGTGGATTGTCATGACTTTTGGATTGAAGAACGCTGGAGCAACATACCAGAGAGCCATGAACTATATTTTCCATTAGATCATCGGCAAGATTGTTGAGATTTACATTGATGATGTTGTGGTGAAATCCAAGGGGTATCAAGAACATTTAGCCGACCTATGTAAAGCTTTGGAGTGTACCAGAAGACATGGATTGAAGATGAATCCTAACAAGTGTGCATTTGGTGTGTCGGCTGGTCAGTTCCTTGGGTTTATGGTTCATGAAAGAGGAATTGAAATCAGTCAAAAAACCATTGCAGCCATTAACAAAGTAGTGGCTCCAGAAACAAAAGTTGAACTTCAATCATTGATCGGCAAGATTAATTTTATTCGGAGATTTATTGCTAATTTATCTGGTAAAATACAGTCATTCAGTCCTCTATTGAAGGTGAAGGCCAATCAGAAATTTGTGTGGGAAGAAGCACAACAAAAGGCGTTGGATGAAATCAAGCAATATCTAACATCGCCTCCTGTATTGGTTCCACCACAAAAGCACAAGCCGTTTAAATTATATTTATCAGCTGATGAGCGTGCTATCGGATCGGCCCTTATTCAAGAGTTTGAAGGAAAAGAGCGCGCGATATATTTCGTCAGTAGAAGGCTCTTGGATGCTGAAACCAGGTATTCTCCTGTTGAAAGATTATGTCTTTGCTTGTACTTTTCCTGTACCAAGCTTAGACATTTTCTGTTACTAGCTGAGTGTGTTGTGGTGAGCAAAGATGATGTTATTAAATACATGCTCTCGTTGCCAATTTTGAGTGGGAGAATTGGAAAATGGATTCTGGCCTTGTCTGAGTTTGATCTAAGGTATGAATCGGCTAAAGCAGTTAAAGGGCAAGTCAAGGCCGATTTTGTTGTTTAGCATTATGGGCCAGAATTGGGAGTTGTTGATCTAGTTCCATGGACGTTATTCTTTGATGGTTCATCATGTGGAGTTGGATCTGGTATTGGCATTGTCTTGGTGTCGCCTCGGGGGGGGGGCAATGTTTGAGTTGTCTTTTCCAATAGAAGCTACTGCTATCAACAATCAGGCTGAGTACTAGGCTTTACTTAAAGGAATTCGACTGTTGCAAGAAATCAGAGCAGATGTAGTTGAAATATTTGGGGATTCCATGTTGGTGGTTAATCAGTTGATCGGCATATATGAGTGTAAAGATGATATCCTGTGGGTTTATCATGAAGAGTGTTGCCGATTACTGAAAGAGTTCAAAAAGGTAACCATAGAACAAGTACCCAAGCTTTATAACGGTGATGCTAATCGGTTGGCACAACATGCTTCTGGTTATCAGCCGATGGAAGGTGTAATGGCTTTGGAGTTACCTGCTGATGATTGGAGAAAAGAAATTGTGGAGTATTTGGAAGTTCCCTCCAAGAAAGTAAGCCGAAGGGTCAGATTTTAGACGACTAAATATGTGTTGCTTGAAGGAGAATTGTACTATCGAACGATTGATGGAGTTCTAGTCAGATGCCTTGACAAAGAAGAAGCTAAGGTCTTGATGGGAGAGATACATGAGGGTGTCTGTGGTTCACATCAATCGGCATACAAAATGAAATGGGTAATCAGGAGAAATGGATGTTTTTGACTAACCATGTTAGAAGATTACTTCACTTATTATAGAGGTTGTCAGGGGTGTCAAAAATTTGGAAATATGTAGAGAGCACCGGCATCGGCTATGAATCCTATCATTAAGCCGTGGCCATTCAGAGGATGGGGAATTGATTTAATTGGACAAATTTATCCGCCATCCAGCAAAAATCATAAGTTCATACTAGTAGCAACAGATTATTTCACCAAATGGGTTGAAGCGATTCCTCTGAAGACTGTGACATCCAAAGAGATGATTGAATTTGTGAAGGAGCATATTGTTTATCGGTTTGGTACTCCGCAAACTAATACGACCGATCAAAGTAGTATATTTATTTCATAGGAGTTTGGAGAGTTTGCTGCAAGTATGAGAATTAAATTATTTAATTCTTCTCCGTATTATGCACAAGCCAATGGTCAGGCAGAAGCTTCTAATAAAGGGATCATCAAGTTGATTAAGAGGAAAATTGAAGAACAGCCTAAGAAGTGGCATACGACTCTTAATGAATCTTTGTGGGACTACATGATGTCTTGCCATGGGGCTACTGAGGTGTCTCTGTATCAGCTAGTTTATGGGCATGAAGCTATACTTCCATGGGAGACACGGCTTGGTTCTAGACGGTTTACATTCCAGGATCAGTTAACAGCCGAAGATTATGCCACATTAATGAAGGATGAGTTGGAAGATTTGGCTGGGCATCGGCTGAACGCCCTCATCAATATCGAGGCTAACAAAGCTAGAGTGGGCCGATGGTATGATAAGAAAGTCAAAGCCAAATCTTTTGACCAAGGAGACATGGTGTGGAAATTGGTCTTGCCAATAGGAACAAAAGACCCTGAATTCGGAAAGTGGTCTCCAACATGGGAAGGGCCGTACAAGATTAGCAGATGTGTTCCTGGGAATGCATACATTCTGGAGACATTGGAAGGAGAAGAATTTTTCAGTGCACTTAATGGCAAATTTTTAAAGAAATATTACCCAAGTGTTTGGGTAGATGCATAGCCGATTACACGAGGAGATCGGTTGGTTTTGAAATAGCCGATACGGAAAGTGTATCGCCTTTAGCGCAAGATAAGAAAAGACTGGATCGTATTGTAAAACGTTCGAGTGTTTTTGTGGCCGATACGACATGTATCGCCCTTAGGTCCAAAAATCAAATCCAGAATGTATGGTTCAGGTTTGATTTGCATTTTCTGTTCGATTTTGGATCGCAAAGATGTGTTGGTTTGTTCAGTGCAATTGCAAGATAGAAATTAACACAAAGCACAGTGAGGACAAAAGACAGAGGCAAAGGGGGAGGAAGCCACTCCATTGATTATATTTACAAAAAGAGCCAGACAGGTTGTTACATGTACAACCTAATCTGACTCTGCTCCAAAGAGGTTGCTGACGACCCCCTCCAAGCTCACGTCGGCGACGATGGCATCGGCAGGAAGGCTGAGATCGTCAACCAGCTCGTCGAAGGCGTTTCGCGCCTCTCCCCACTCAGGGCAGACCGGCTCCCACTGCCAATAGTCCGCCTCGGACATGGTGGAGACAACGGTGATGGCCCTGGCGGCGCCCGCATGGACCCCGTGCTCGGCGACCTCCATAACGCGAGTCGGGATGTTCCGGAGGCGTGCGGCGACGGTGCTCCCCGTCGCATTCACCGAGTCTATGGTGACTCGGGAAGCTTCTAGAAGAGTCTGGACCTGCGACTCCATGTCTGGAAAAAGAAGAGATTAAGGCAAAAGACTTGGGGGAATCACCAAAGAAGGCATGGCCGGAAAACTTACTTGCGACCTTGGTGTCGGCGTTGGTGAGCTGGCCGCGAACGACGACTTGGTCCGTCTGCGCCGGGTCGAGGTCAAGGCGGGCTTTGGCGAGCTGGTGGAGGAGGTCACAGATGTAGCCCTGGGTACCCTCGTCCAGGGTTCTGGAAGTTGGCGAGGAGCTCGATGGCAGTGTCTCTGCAGAGATGAGGTCAGATAGAGATCTAAGATGTAGCATTGGCAGAAGGATGAATGTATTAACCGAGGTGGGGACGGAGTGGCGGAGGAGCACCGGAAGATCCCTCGCCATCGCGCTTGTTGCTGGCCATTTGTTCAGATGGAAGAAAGGAGGCTAGGGTTTTTGGGGCTTGAGGAAGAAGAAGGCAAAGGAAGCTCTGGCCGATGAAGAGACTACAGTGCCGATGGGGTGATTTATAGCCCAAGATTAGGGAGATGAATCGGTTGCATGCGCCGGTGCGGCCTTTACTCCCGGGTCTAATCGAAGGACATATGGGTAAATAGACGGAAGGTGAATCAGCAGATTCCTATTGTGCGGACGAGAAGGTGAAGGATTGAGGACAAAGAAGAGATTTTCACTCGCCACCCGCACGGGAAGCGAGACGGCAGTAAGTGAAGAGACCGTTTGGCAGCGTAATCGTGACAAAGCTTAATTTCAAAGTAAAAAGGACATTTTTACTCCGAAATTGGAGGGCATGTGTTGACACCAGATTTGGACATGTGTCAAGAAGGCCTGTTGCGGAGGAAAAAAGGTTCCATATTGTACGATCGGTAGATTTGGAGGGGTGATCGTGTGCCACAGTCAAAGATCTTGCTGACTGAAGAAGGGGAAGTTGACCAGATATTTTGGCTTTGGTTCGGCAAGAGTTATCTTATTTTTAGAACAGTTTTTATTCCTTAGGATAGAATCGTGCTTTGCCGTGATCGGCTAGGATTGTGTTAGCATGGGGTATAAATATGAACCCTTGGGTTATTGTAAAGATTGATACACATCCAAACAAACAAACTTTACTCTACTTGCAATTTACTTTCTCGTCGGCGACTTCGCCATCTTTTTTCTTTTCGCGAGTTCTTTCAAGCTGGTAAGTCTTCGTTTACCAAGTAAATCTGAGCTTTACCTTCCGGGCGCATCGCTGTGGCTTCGTTCAGATCTATTCCAAATTTATTGAATTTTATCTAAGCTTTGATCTCGAGCGCATCGCTGTTTTCTCGTTTAGATTCATTCACAAACTACCCGGCTCAGTGATCTGTTTAATCGGCTGTAAGCTTCTTGTTTATCACAACAAATCCTATAAATCCGATTAGATTGAATCATAAGCTTTACTTTGTCCAGATCCGTACATTCGTGGGTTTGTACATTGTTACCCCGCACGTGTCGGCTTTAGATCTAGCCGTCTAGTTGCTTATCGGCATCGGCAGCTCATTGCTGATCCCTTGCAGATCGTTTCTATTATACACTCATCATACCCGATCTTTTTCGTCTTCTGTATCGGCAGGGCCTTGCCAATACCCCGCGTAAGAGTGATTCGGAAATCCAGCTGTTACACTCTTGAATTTGACTATTTGCTGTTTCCTTGTCAATTTAAAGGTCAAATTGACTGGCACGCCTTGGTTCAAATCTAGTGCAGTCCGGGCTTGGCCTACGGGGCTCCTGGGCTTGGTGTGTAATCATCTCGCATCAACAGTCCCACATGTCGTAGGCAAAAGGGCTTTAGCTTTTGGAGGGAAACATCAGCGGTGTCCCCACGGAATTCCCAGCAGTTGTGCCCACCCCCAAAGCCACTGACATATTGGCCCCAGTACCCAAGGCCCACAAGCAAGTGACGTCACACCGCATGGCACTCGATTCGCCAACCAGGAGAGGCGCCTTCTACACGTGCGGATGCGGCTCTGGGATTGTCAAGCGGGTCCCACCTTGTCCATGAGTTGTGCACTGAGTTGTTCACTCACGTTCATGTTTTTTGGATTCATAATGAAAACTACAAACATGTAAAGATTTGTCATCTGTACTCCAAATTAGGTGTTTTTTCCTAAATTCTTAGGAGAAGATCATCTATCTCTTCGAGACCATAGCATCGTGTTACACTAGTTTCATTTACTAGTTTAATCAAAAAAGTTTCATTTACTAGTTTGTTATAAATAGATTATCCTAAAGACTTTGTATTTTGGCAATGTGCTTTTGTTTTTAAGCATAACTTACACCTCCCTAGAAGTTGCATTTACGATGCACCTTTTAAAAGAACCAACACTTTGGAGTGTTCATCTTCTCCTACAATGATCATATGCACATACGATGAGATACTCATCATCCCACTAACATTCATAGAATAATGCCACATACGTGTCAACATTCATAGAACTTATTTGGAGATGCTTCGATTTGTAAGCAACATACGTGTCAACTTTTGTGAATCGTCCACAATTTTTTACTGCAATCTCCACGTATGATATCTCGATATCACGACAAATCTCATGATTTTCAGACTTTGTTTGCTTTTTTTTTAAATTTAAAAGCCATTCAGACACACGTTCGTGGTTGTGTTTCCTAGATAATATGTTCGAAATTTATTTTTATTCAATATCGTTGTTCACTCAATTCATTCTATTATTTGAACAACTGATGAACAAGTAGCAAAGATGGGACCCGCATGAGAATCCTAGAAGCGAAACCTCACGCGAGGGAATGGGCGCGTCGCATTCTGTTGTCGCGGCTTCAATGCTTCGTCCCACTTGTTTGTGGGCCGTGTCTTGTCAGGCTCACATGTTAGTGGCTTTGGATGGTAACAACTGCTATGTTGCAGTTTCTTTACGAAGTCGAACAGCCTCCACATCACTTCACCTTTCTTCCCACTCCCCCCAATACGTCCCTTCGCCTTTCTTCCCACTTCGCCTCATCTCTTTGCCTCCATTGTGCTCTCGCCCTCTTTTTGTCATCGACCATCCCGACCAGAACCTCCTTCGCTAGGTGGCCTATGGCGCCTACGAGATCCTCGCCGACCATCCAGAGGAGATGCTCATCCACGTCACCGCCCGCGTCGCAGCCTCATCCGAGAACCCCATGGACGATCTCCGTCACCTCCGGGCGCTTGCTCTCTCATGAGAGACAAGGTGTGTGGCCCGGTGCTGGTGCACCGTAGCCTCAACCTGAGGCTGGTGCTGCAGCAGTCGGCCGACGAGGCGATCAGCGAGCGACTGATCATGAACACCCACGGTGCGGGCAACCTGGAGGCGCTCTTCATCATGGGGATGAGGGTCATCTTCCGACAGCACGGTGGGGTTCTTGATGCGTCGCTCGACGATCTCGATCGGGCTGCCCGGCGGGGCCACAAGCCGGCGGCATTCCTGCTCGCTATGCTGCTGTGGCGAGAAAATTGTGCCACCGAGCACGACCTCCGGGCCAAGGAACTCCTGGTAGAGGCGGCGGACGACGACCCGGCGCTCACCGTCTTGAACGACCGCGGGGTTGGTCTTCTACACGAGCACGTCTTGGACACGCTGTGGAGGTACGTGTGGCCTAACTGGCACCAGGCCTTCCCTGTGCCTGGGCCAGTGCCTTGCGCGGTTCACCATTGCGCGTCCCCGTACCCGGTGCAGGTCGGATGGGTGGCAGTGCAGGTCAGATGGGTCGACGACGGCTGGTGCGGCAAGCCCGTCGGCCATGTCGGATGGAACGAGTGGTCGAACTACTGCAGCGAGGAATGCAGGATCTGTAGGTTGTGCGAGTCCATGTTCCGCATCTTTCGCCCTCATCCTTATGATGTTTATGTACTCCTGCAAGTTATGTTATCCGTAGGGCCTCATATCATGTTATGTTATGTTTTGTTATAGACTCCATGAGAACACTATGCAATGATCTCCATGAGATTCTTAAATTTTTCGCAAGAATGTACAAAAAAGAACAACCTGATTTTGGGAAGAAATGATAAAGATATACATGTTACAAGATTTCATTACAAATCAAAATAAAAAATATGAAGATGAGTGAACAATCGATGAAAAACTGACCAAAAATCCATGTGCCGACATGTGGGACCTGCATGTCGAAAGCACAGAAGAAAGCGCACATGAGGAATACTCCTCCTCATGTACACCGGGTGTGCGCTTCGTAGTGGGCCGTTTCGGAGATTCGGCCCAGTAAGGTAGGCGCGCGGCAGCCGAGGAACAACAAGCGTTTTAGTCCCACCGTGGCTTCGTACAAAGAGAAATACCTAGTTAAATACTTGGTCGCTGGTTCCGCCTCAAACTCACTTACATACGCCTCTATCAACTCATATGGCCTGTGGTTCAACGTCTCGTGCCTACTGCATCTGGTCCCTGGGCTGTGCCACTTGCAGTGCCTCGCGCACTCGCAGCAATGCCCTGGATATGTGACGCAGCAGCTGCCATGAGATCGTTTGCAAGCCTTGTTTTTTTCCTCAAACTGACTTATCTGGGTCCCACTTGTCAAAGAAGCAAGATGATCCCCTTCTTACTTATCTGGGTCCACATGTCAGAGTCAGGAGATGAACTGGGTCCTATTTTCGCAGTTCATGAAGCTTGGATATTTTGAACTCATGATTTAAATGCAAGTGTTGGATATTTTGAACTCATGAATTGATATTTTGCCAATGTGACATTAATGAGATACTAATCAAGGACCATATACATTTCTTGGAATGCATTATCTTAATATCACTTCATGGACCATATGTATATATATCATCAGTGATGAGATACTAATTAATCATCCAATCCACATTAAATGAAAATGCATTGTCATATATATACTACATATCTTAGAATGCATTAAATGAAAATATAATGTCATGTGATGTGCATTGTAACAAAACCTAACACATACATCATAGGATGAGAGACCTTGGATGAACAAATGCTGTATGCATCGTAAGAGAAACTTGGATATATCGCTACTTTCATTTTATACAAACTTTCAAAATACCCTCACTTGGATCTCTACATATAAAAAGATTCCAACTATATTATAGAGATGATATGAGAGTCTTGTGTAAAGAAAACGTGGTATGTTACATAATAATATTGTAGAGGTGACATGAATAAATACCAAATACATGTACACATAGCTACGTTGTATGTACTCTATGAAATTTGCACGTATAAATTTTGTAATCATACTTTGCAATGTCTAAAATTTGAACGTTCTATTCAATTTTGGTTCAAAATCGCAATATTATGTTGAATCAACTCGCTTATTAGTTCTGCCAATATATTTTCCCTCCAACAAAGTTTCACCACCCGAATTATTTTGTTTCAATTCCCGCCAGTTTTCTTTTCTCCTTTATTGTCTCAGCTCAAGTACTTGGACTTCAAAATTCACGCCTGTTTTTTTGGCTAACTACGCACCCCCTTTATCCTAGCCATGCGACTCCACCACTTTCCCCTGTAACCCTTTTCGCTTATTTCGTAAGAGTCCAAGACTGCCAACCCTTTGTCTGCCTAGCTAGCGGCGGCGATGGCGGTGGCGGCGGTGGCGGCACGGCAAAGAACCAGTACTCCTACAACCATGGCACCTGCATCGCGCACCAGCACCGACGATGATATGGTCGCAACTTACATACGACATCTACGTACACTCCCGATTGAAAAAGCTGATTTCGACGATTGGAACCTGGCCAGGTATGAAACATTATACCATGCACCAATGACTTGTTAGTGTACCCGGATTCGTTTGCGTTCTCCCTCCATGCATGCCAGTTTCTTGTGTTTCGTATATCCATAAGAACACACTCGTAGATCTGGCCAAGAGTTGAAGGGGGCCTAATGTCTTCTTCCATCCTAGATCCAGTCCACTCCCTCCCTCCTCTATGACTATGTTTTCTTGTTCTGCCACTCGCGGATCTGGCCAAGAGTTGAACTGGGTTGAACAGTTTGGATTTTTCTTTGGTCCCCATTTAGTTTGGTGGGAAATGGTTGCTCTAGCTATTCATTTGATTTGGTTTGGTTTTAGAAAGAAAATAGTTTGGTTTGGTTTGGTTTGGTTGTTGCTCTGTTGAAATTGATCAGAAACCGAGTTGAGACATTGCGATTATGGAAGCATTTGTAGTCATTTTGCTCTGGAAAACCCTCATGCACATTTTTTTTTGTGTACAGAGAATGTTTGAAAAGTGAAAGGTGGGATATTGATTGCCACTGCTTGCCAACAGAAAGACAGCCGAAAGAGAAACTGGTCATTGGCACTATGGACAGGGCTGACATATCATTTGCTAACCTGCTTACTATAAAAGCTGTGCTTTGCTATGCTACCCGAGACTACTTGTACTACAAGAATAGATGTGGTAATGATAGAGCAACTTATGAGGAATTAGATATCTTGAAAAATTTAGATGACGTAACTGAAAACATGAAGTATGAAAAGAAAATAAGGATACTGTTGACATCCGAGGAACTACCAAAACGAAGTGTGCCAATTACACCCCTGAAATGATCGAGAGTTAATGAGAGTGATGACGATGAGGATGGTATGGACGAGGATGAGGAGGCGGAGGAGGAGGAGGAGAAGGAGGGGGATGATTTTGAACTTGATGCATGCAAAGATTGGCTCATGGTCGAAGGCTCTTAAACAGGTAATACATATATATTGTATCTGGTTCACTAAGAATAGTGAGGTTTACTAACTTACTTATTATTGTTCGTTACTTGCAGATCTATGATATGATTTCAGGGAAGAAACTATAAAAATATTCACTGAATGGTTAAGACACCAAGGCCATCTAAAAGATATCAGTACTTATTTGTTCTTTTGCACTTCCAATTTCTAATGAAATTTGACAATGTACTTAGTTCATCTGTTATCCAAATTTTTGGTAGTGTGTTATAAAGCATTCGAGAAGCACCACGCAGAACCTAATGATGCAAATGGTTGCGGTGACCCACCTCCGACAGAATGGCCACAACATTCTAGGAAAATAAAGAAGCTGAATGGTACATGATTGCAAACTAGCTACAGTCTTTATTCTTCAGTAGTTAATATAAGCTCTTATGTCTATATTATTAGATGGTGGCAAGAAAACTGGACGTGGTACCTTAAAAGGGATTACTGCAGTGGCCAAGAGAGGGATGCATCAAAAACTAAAAATTGAATTTTCCGCAAAGCGGGGTGGTCCATGTGGAGAAAACAGGCGTACATTTGTGGATGAAGTGATTATGTTTACAAGGAAAAGGGCTCCACTAATTGGAGTTAGACGGTGGAAAGATGAGAAAGAAAATGTCAAGACTAGCATTGCACATGCAGTTATGGTATGTAAATGACATATGCATATTTATTCATTTATCTCATGCATATATAGTTGTAGACACTTCATCAGCTACCTACAAAAGGTTGCATTAAAAATATCGTATAGTCATGTTGGGATATCGAAGACACTGATGAAATGAAACAAAAGATTTGGAAGATCGCACAAGAATGCTACAAAAGGATGGCGAGCCACTTTTAGTGCTACCTACAAGGCATTCAACACTTATGATGAGAGGATGAAAAATAGGCCTGAAGACTTAGATATTATGGAGTGGCATTTTTTGATCAAGTACTTTGGATCTAAGAAGTTCAAGGTACAACACTACTTTACAAACCTAATTACAGAATCATTAGTTCAAATTTACATTGATAAACATTACTTGTTTGCTGGGTGGAGTTAGTTAGCAGCCAGAACTCTTCAAATCGACAGAATTTGAGAACAAATCATCTAATGTGTTCCAAACCATACTCGCAGTGTAGTTGGGAGAATGTAAATACTTCTTACATTGTTTTTCACTTCCAATACATAAAACAGATAATATGGTATTAAAGTCATTTCATATTGCACTCATAGAGAGATAGAGAAACTGGTACAGAGCCAAGCACTTCGCAACTCTTTAAGGTTATGCACACACAACATGGAATATGGTCTGGACACCTAGCAGAAAAAATTTACGTGAGTAATTATTCGATCGTAATCATGCTTCCACACTATATTTTATTATTTTTGTCAGAGCATTACATAAACTGCACCTTCCATTGTCTCTTTCCCTCAGTCTTAGACATCATGGAGACTGTCAATGTCGGAATCCAATGGACAGGAAGAATCAACAAGTGCTGTTGCTGACCCCGTTGAAGAAGACCAAGCTTTCCAGGAAACGTACCTAGAAGCAATAGGAGCCAAATCTTCCAAGTAACGTGGCCATGGTTACATGTCGACTTGCAGTAACAAATGAATCCTTCAGGACAGACTTGAAGATCAGGCGAAAGAGATTCATCGACTTCAACAACTGATGGCACAAAAAGATGCCGAGAAGGAAGCAGAGAAGCAAGAGCTTGCAGCAAGACTTAAACAGGAAGTGATGCAGGAGGTCATAACAATGATGGCACAAAATAATAATCTGCTGCCAACAGAAGAGATAATGCATGAAATCAGATTGTACAATTTTCTTTGTAATGTACTGAATTAAATAGCATCATGATATTGAGCAACTATAATTGCTTACTTATGGTTGAGGTTTACTACTACGCGACTGCTGCCAATCTCTTACTTGCCTAATTATTGCACACATGTAGGCTATCCCTACAACAAACGATACGGCAGCAGATGAACATAGGAGCACTGAGGTAACAATTCCTGCTGCACCAACTGAGAATGGAGGTAGGAATGCTGAGGAAAACACTAGTAATGTTGAAACACCAGCACAGCTTCCAGAGCGCCATCTGAACCAGGTACGTGATGAATTAGAACAATTCGTATCACCATGTTTTGTGCATTCAGATAGAGGAAAAATTAATTATTGCCACATTACAATGCAGATTGGGCAACAAAGTCAAACCACAACAGAGAAAGAAAATGTTCCACCTCGTAATTTAAAGGACATACCTAACATTTCTAAGAGTCTATTCAACGATGATAAGACAGTGAAAGGTGCAGCATCTAGTAAGAAATACATTTCTCAACAGCAGCTGGTAGCTAAAACGAGATCAGGTAGAAGAAAACAACAACAGGTAAGGAACTGCCATTTTGCTTTTGCAAACATGTACAGTCCATAACTTTGACATCTCACTATGAACCATGTTTCTCTTAAGCTGCAGGAGAATGAAGGTTCGGCTGCAAACTAAGACTAATCATTGCACGCTTTCGACATCTTTTGATGTGTGCATCAGCTTTGAGATCTGCAATCGCCGGGCCAATGGTTATGATCAATGGACATCTATTCTTAACTATGTTGTTTTAATATGTGCACTTGAGTCTAGATGTTGCTTGATGTCGTAGACATTATTGGATTTATGTCTACCAAAGAAGTTTGCGTTCGAATACATTATGGGTTTGAGCCCTGCTTGTTTGTAATCCCTAGATTCTTATTTGATGCTTTGATGATTGGAATTGTGTTTTGCATCAATTTCTGTTATATTTGGATTTGTTTTGATATTGGCACGATTCATACGGGCGTTGGGATTTCCTACATAGAATATGGCAACGAATCGTATCGTTGATGGGACAGACACCAAATAAAATGCGATGACTCGAACAGCCGTTGGGATATCTTATAACGACCTAGCAACGCCTCATACTGTCGTTGGGACATCCTATAAGTATATAGCGATGACTTCAAGTGACGTTGTGATATCCTCCAAGGATATAGCAACAGCTGCAACTGGCGTTGTGATAACCTACAAGGATATAGCAATAGCGGCAACTAACGTTGTGATAACCTACAAAGATATAGCAACAGTCGCAATTGGCGCTATGATATCCTCTAATGGTATAGCGATAGCTGCAACTGGCATTGTGATATCCTCTACGGATGTAGTGATGACACATCCTGGCTTTGTTATATCCTCTAAGGGTATAGCGACACCAATAACTGGCGTTGTGATATCCTCTACGGATGTAGCGACAACACGTCCTGGCATTGTGATATCCTCTAAGGGTATAGCGACACCAATAACTGGCGTTGTGATATCCTCTACGGAAATACCAACGACTCTTCCTGGTGTTGTGATATCTTCTAAGCATATAGCGACGACAAGTCCTGGCATTGGTATATCCTTCAAATGTATAGCAACGACTCAATTGGCGTTGTGACATCCTCTTAGGATATAGCCACGGGTGACAAATCATTGCTATATCTTACAAGGATATTGCAACACCATATGAGTTATTGCCACACCTGGATATTGTTGCAATTTATGCTATTGCAACCAAAATCTTCCATTGCACTAGTGTGTGATTGCATCGAACCTACGTGGTTGCAAAATCAACTATAGCAACCCTTGCACTGGTTAGCGCTACAACCAAGGTCGTTGCTTCAACAACATATTGCCACGCCGAACGTCATTGCAACAAACCTGCATTATCCCAATTGAAAACAGTGCGATGAGATAGCCTATTGCCACCCGGGTATATGCGACGCCAGATTCTTTTCCCAACGACCCTAAATTTGTTGTTTTTCCTTGATATTGCAACGAAAATGGGCTTATTGCGATGATTTTGGGGCATCGCGCAACGTGCATTTCCTAGTAGTGTATCAACAGGACAAAAATTGATCTTTACATCGATGACACATGTCTTTATAGATCAAAGAATTATTACAAGCAATTCAATCTGCCAAGTTCTTCATGATCTCCTCAGCAATTGGCTCTGCTTCTTCACGATATCGGAGAAAATCGGCATCTGGACATTCTGAAGCTATTCCTAAAGCTATTGGAGCTAAGTTATGCTGAGGCCAATATGATTTCAAAATTCCAAGCAAGTGAGCAATGTAGTTTTTTGTGGTGGCAGAAAGGTAGTCGAGGATCTTCCTGGGAGTTTCTTCCATGCGCTCGACAAAGGATTTACTACTCGACGCTTCGTCTTCCTGGGGATCCACCATATCCACAATTACTTGAGCTGTAGCTAGTAGTCGCACATGCTCACTTGATGGACCTATACAAGGGAAAGGACTTCAGTGATTCTGAAAACAATTGCTATAATCTACCAGGTAATTTCCGAATACTTACAGGCTTGGGCAGATTGCAGTTGTTCTTGGAGCTTTCTCTTCTCCTCTTCCAAGCTCTTGATCTGTTGTTTAAGAAGACAAGTCTCTCGCATATGCTTCCAGTTGGCTACATAAAGTTCATTCCGCATACCGAGAGCTTCATCAATCCGCTTGGCAATCTGCGAATCCTTTTCAGCAAGGAGTTTTCGGTTGTCTAAAGTCTTGTACAGAGCATTCGACTTTAGAAATGATCGATTGGCAACATTCTACAAGAAGAGATAACAAATAAGTTGTCAAATTACTCGATACTAAGAAGCACTTCGAGGAAGTTGGCTTACCTACATAAATTTGAAGCTCCACTTCATATAGTCCTAGAGTTTTCTCATGTTTTTAGGAGTGAGAAGAGGATCATCAAAAAGATCCTTACCCAACTCCTCTTGAAAAGAAGAAGGGAGAGACTGGAAGGGTATTATTCGAGTACCAGAACTACCTGACCCTCCAGCCTCTCCAGCAGTAGCAGCAGCAGTCACAGATGGAGAAGCTCCTTCAGCATTATTTAAGGATGGAGCAGATTTCTCTACTCTTGGGGCATCTTCCTTCACCTCTCCAGAAGCACTCGGACCTTGGGTTGCTGCATCACTAGAACCTTTCACCACCCCCATTATTGGAGAATCAGGAGCAGATCGAGTAGATGCTTCTGGGTTTGCTTCGCACCAGTTGCAGAAATCTTGAATCTGAGCTTTATCTTGCTCAGAAAGATGTTGAATCCTAGAGAAACCAGAATCAACATAAGGCAATAGGGCATGAATTGATAGTGAGACAGTCAAGACCTTACTCGATGCTGTCAGTATGGTAAACTTTTTTTCCGCAACAGAGAAGGCCCTGGGCTCTCCTTTCACTTCTTTCCAAAGTCCGATTATCGTCATCGGACCATGCATCAGCTGTCGAAGCATCTTCAGGAGGAGGTGGAGGCATGCAATACCACACCTTGTAGTTCACCTGCAAGAATGATTACATCAGAAAGCAGAAGAAAGTAAACAAGGAAAGTACTCGAAAGTGACTATCGACTACTTACCCAGGAATTTTCAGGCGTATTTGCTGCACAGAATGAAACTGGGATAGTCAGTGAGTTATCAAAGCCATCGAGTACCTCACAGCATCTCTTCAATAGTTCAGACTGATGGATCTTCTCAGGAGAGAATCTGGATGGATCCTCTAGACCTTCATATCTGAACCCGGGATGCACCCGACGCTGTAGTGGCTTTATTCGACGACTAAGGAATGAATACACTACGGTGTCTCCAGCCACCCCCTTTTGTTTCAATCTTTCCAAAGTGCCACAAAGCTTTCCAACTTGACTCCCACCAGGGCTGGCACTCATCCAGTTCGCTTATGCTCTTGGGGCCCGGGAACACACTCTGGCAAAGGAGACTCAAAATTCCCGACATAGGACCAATAACTTTTCCAGTCGACTCCTTTACCAGAGGGTTGATACGAGAGGTACTCGCTCTCATTCTCGGAGCGGAGTACTAATTCAGCATCTCCAATGACGGCAGGTTTGCTGGCATTAGGCATTGGGCAGAGGTAGAAGAAGTGTTGGAAGAAATGGAAATGTTACAAGACACCAAGGAAAGCTTCACATAAATGTGTGAAGATAGATAGATGGAGAATGGATTGTGGGGTATGGTGATGTAGTTGAATACCCCAGAAGCGTAGAAGAGCATGGAGGAAATCCGAAACTAGAACCGCAAGACCGCGTTCTACAAAATCCCGGAAGATAACAGTCTCAAACGTACCTTCGTATTGACGGTCTTCTCTGTCAGCAGGGCGCCATTGGATTATGGCGCGACTCTGCAGCATCTCCATATCCTCCAATTCTTGCACATTGGCTTCAGACATGTTGCACTTCTTCCACCCTGTTGCCAGATCAGGAAGTTCTTCAACTTCCGACTTTTCCTTGGACTTTTTTGGAGCCATCTTGATGCCACGGGGTAATCTTCTACACCAGTCTGGGATCCTTAAATTTAAATTAGAATATTAACATTCAAGGCTCGAGGGCTGCGGGATATGTGGCATTAGAGCTTTATTTCTCAAATATTTTGGAAAATAAAAGAAAGGAAAAGATTGAAGTGACCCTCAGCCTCATTCTGCGATGCAACCTAAGGCTCGGGGGCTACTCCATATGGAGTGCGAGTACTTCGCGAACCATATATGATCAAGAATTTGGGGCTTGTGCACCTCACAGCCTCAAAACAACCGGAAGAACTTGGAAGACTACTCGATGTACTCGAAGAAAGGCCTAGAAGAAACCAGAAGGATGTTCTGACTACTTGAAGTACTCGAAGATGCCTAACCAAGTACTCGACATCTGCAGGACTCAACTATGAAGAGCTCAGAGGCTTGTCAGACCCGGGGACTACTTATAAGCATAGAATATTCTAGAGTAAGGGATAGTGCATGGATGTACCTTACCTCTATTGTAATTACCCGAATAGGCGTAGAACTAGCTGCAGTACAAGAAAACTACCCGACCGGGCTATAGTAGGACTCTAACAATACTCAGTTAGGACTTTTCATGTAACCCTATCCCCCCAGAGTATATAAGGGCGGGCAGGGACCCCCTCAAAACACATCAACACCTAAGACAATACAAGCAACCCCACAGGACGTAGGGTATTATGCACCTCACAGCCCGAACCTATCTAAATCCTTGTGTTCCTTGCACCATCGAGTTCCAGAGCTAGTCGATCCCTTACCTACAATAATCCAACTGCTAAGGGTATCCCTGAGCAGGCTTGGTGGCCAAACATTGACATAATGTTTGGGTGCAATTGGGACCATTTCATTGCCTTATGAAACTTGGTTCAAAACGGGCTAATGCAAAAATTTGTGCCATGAAGTCGGCTTGGAATTTTTCGCAACGAACGCACCCGATCCATCCATTGGATCCCAAACTCATGTGTTGGTGCGTTTCATACTGTTTGGGGTGCATTTGGGACTGTTTCGTTGCCTTACGAAACTCGGTTCAAAATAGGCCGAACTGGTGCAATTAATGCAAAAGTTTATGCCACGAAGTCGCGTTGGAATTTTTTGAAACAAATGCACCCGATCCACCCCATTGGATCCAAACTCATGTTTTGAGGCATTTTATAATATTTGGGTGCATTGGGGACAGTTACATTTTATTATAAAACTCGGTTCAAAATGGGCCGAACAGGTGCAATTAATGCAGAAGTTCATGCCACAAAATCGCTTTGGAATTTTTCACAACGAACGCGCCCAGTCCACCCAATTCCTCCCTAAGCTCTTGTTTTCGTATGTTTTGTTGTGTTTGGGTGTAGGTGGGATTGTTTCGTTACTGCATGAAACTCGGTTCAAAACAAGCTGAACTGGTGCAATTAATGCAAAAGTTCATGGCATGAAGTCGTGTCGGAATTTTTCGCAACGAAACGCACTTGATCCACCCCATTGAATACTAAACTCATGTTTTGGTGCGTTTCATAATGTTTGGGTGTGTTTGGGACCATTTCATTGCATTACAAAACTCTATTCAAAACGAGCCGAGCTCGTGCAATTAATGCAAAAGTTCGTCCGACAAAGTTGTGTCTGAATTTTTTGCAATGAACGCACTTGATCCACCCCATTGGATCCTAAACT
The DNA here is from genome assembly GCF_016808335.1 of Panicum virgatum. Lineage (NCBI taxonomy): Eukaryota > Viridiplantae > Streptophyta > Magnoliopsida > Poales > Poaceae > Panicum > Panicum virgatum. Next base: position 40,564,208 of record NC_053153.1, on the reverse strand, counting down.
CATGTTTCGGTATGTTTCGTCCAACAAAGTTGCTTGGAGGCATTTGGGACCGTTTCGTTGCCTTACAAAGCTCGGTTCAGAATGGGTCAAATTGGTGCAATTAATGCAAAAGTTCGTTACGCGTAGTTGCCTCGGAATTTTTTGCAATGAACACAACCAATCCACCCCATTGGATCCTAAACTCATGTTTTGGTGCATTTGATACTATTTGGATGCATTTGGGACCATTTCGTTCCCTTACGAAACTCGTTCAAAATGGACCGAAGTGGTGCAATTAATGCAAATGTTCATGCCACGAAGTCGCGTCAGAATTTTTTGCAACAAACGCACTAGATCCACCACATTGGAACCTAAACTCATGTTTTTGTTTGTTTCATACTATTTTGGTGCATTTGGCACTACTTCATTGCATTATGAAACTCGGTTCAAAACAGGCCGAACTTGTGCAATCAATGCAAAAATTCGTTACAGGAAGTCACGTCAGAATTTTTTTCAAAGAACGCACCCGGTCCACCCATTGCTCCCTAAACTCATGTTTTGATGCATTTAAGACTATTTCACAGCCTTACAAAACTTGATTTAAAACAAGCTGAACTTGTGCAATTGATGCAAAAGTTCTCGCCACGAAGTCACGTCCAATTTTTTTGCAACGACACACCCGATCCTTCCCATTCGTTTGGTGCATTTTGTAGTGGTTGGGTGCATTTAGGATCATTTCCATGACTCGATTCAAAATGGGACGAACTGGTGCAATTAATGCAAAAGTTTGTGCCATGAAGTTTTCTAGGAATTTTTTGAAATGAACGCACCTGATCCACCCCATTGGATCCTAAACTCATGCTTTGGTGTGTTTCATACTTCCCGGATGCATTTGGGACCATTTTATTGCTGTATGAAACTCAGTTCAAAACGGGCTAAACTGGTGCAATTAATGCAAAAGTTTGTGCCATGAAGTCGCCTCAGAATTTTTTGCAACATACTAACCCGATCCACCACAGTGGATCCCAAACTTATATTTCGGTGTGTTTCATACTGTTTGGGTGCATTTGGGACCGTTTTGTTGCCTTATGAAACTTCGTTCAAAATGGGCCGAACTGGTGCAATTAATGCAAAAGTTTATGCCACGAATCGCGTCGGAATTTTTCGCAACGAACCCACCCGATCCACCACATTGGATACTAAACTCATGTTTTGATGCATTTCATACTGTTTGGGTGCACTTGGGACTAGGGATGAAAGGGGGAATGGAAAAATTCCGTTCCGACCGACGTCATATACCGAATGTACCGATAGTATTCCGTTTTTGCAGGAAAAACAGGAAAAGGAAACAGGAACAGGAATAGGAACATGACCGAAATCAGGAAGAGGTTATTCCTGATCAAATTTGCAGATCCCGTATATACAAAGGCAAAATTCCCGTGGTATTTCCCAAATTTGTACAAGCCAAACTTAGTATTCAGCCCACAGCCCATTACTAGCTCAGCCACCAACCCTCCCACCCCGCACATCCAGTGGCCCACGACCCACCTCCACCACCGAACCCTAATCCCCACTCTACTACCCGACTACTCGAGTCCCAAGGCCCCAGCCCCTACCCTAGCTAGCTCTCGGCTCGACCTCGACTGCTATGTCACCTTCGCCCACCATCAACACGCCCGCCGCCCCGTGCGGCTGTGCCAATGTATTCTAGTTCTGTTGTGCGCCTGCTCAGTGGTAGCCCCTCCCTCCTTTGTTGCTCGGCGGCCAGGCACCTCACAGCCTATGCCCAGACGTCCAGGCAGCAGGCACCTGACGTCCCGCGTCCAGGAAGACGGGCGGACAGGTCGGAACTGCTCGAGGCTGCAGGTATGTCGCCGGCTGCTTGCCCCAAGGCCGGCCTGTAACTGCACCGTTGTAGTGACCGCCGACCATGGAGGTGCAGATGCTTTTGGCGTGTGGTGTGTGGACATGTGGTGCTGTTGTCATGCAGATTTGCCAAGTGGCCATGTTTGTTTTCATGAGAAGATGCTACTTCGAACTGGTTAGTGCATTTATCAACTTATCTATACGTTGTTGTATATTCTCATGTACTCATCTATGTATTGTGGTAGTATCATTGATGTACGAGTTTTATCGTGCCGAATATTTGAAATGGTTACATGGTTTATTATTCCCGTTTTGAACTATCGGAAGTTACCAGCATATTTCCCATCGAAATGTTTGGCTTTCGATATACCATGTAACCGATTTCTCTTTCCTGATCGGCTTTTCCGTTCCCGCTTCCGTTCCCAAATTAGAAAAACAGTAACGGAAATGTTTAATATGTTTTCCCGACTGTTCCCGAAAGCTTTCATCCTTATTTGGGACCATTTCATTATGGTACGAAACTCAGTTCAAAAAAGGCTGAATTAGTGCAATAAATGCAGAAGTTTGTGCCATGAAGTCACGTCGCAATTTTTTGCAATGAACGCACCTGGTCCACCCCATTGCTCCCTAAACTCATATTTTGGTCCATTTCGTAGTGTTTGTGTATGCCACGAAGTCGCATTTGAATTTGTCACAATGAATGCACCTGATTCACCCCATTGGATAATAAACTCATGTTTTGGTGCATGTTATAATGTTTGGGTGCATTTGGGACTGTTTTATTGCATGACAAACTCGGTACAAAACAGGCTAAACTGGTGCAATTAATGCTGAAGTTCGTGCGACAAAATTGCATTGGAATTTTTCGAAGCAAATGTTGACGGTCCTTAAGTGTCATTTTCGACCGTCAACAACTGCAGCTTTTCACCAAAAATAATCACCAAACGTAGATATAGGGCTTACAACTAACTATTTCCATGAGTTTTGGTGAATTGTCATTTGTAGGCACCCACATCTGTAAAAGAGGGAAAACACAAGTGAACACGAGGAAAAATGCACAAAAGATCCACACTGAAACGTGTCACTTGCAAGGAGGGCCCACATGTCAGAGCAAACGGGGGAACCAAGGCAAATGCACCACGGGATCTTGACATGGGCCCACAGATCAGACTCCCTGAGGAAGATAAGGACGAGAGGCGACCAAGTGGGGCCGGACGACCCCCTGGGTCGGCTAAACCTGGCCGGCCTCCCATCCAGGTGCACTTCGACATGGCGTGCCTCCTACTCCTCCTGATCACCTTCCATATATGCTTTTGGCGGGAACCGACCCTAAAGCCTATAAAAGGGGGCTCCCTCCTTCTCTCACAAGACACACCATTTCATATGTGAAGGAGAAGAGTAGAGAGGCTCCACCTCTTTGTATCATTAGCCTAGGGAGTGTGTGAGGAAGGAGTTCGGAGAAGAGCCGGACTTGTCGGCGTCTCCTCGGCTTTGTACCTCTATAGATACGGTACATTTTGAGTACATATCCGGGTTCTTCTATTCGGTGAGTTCTAGTAAAGTTATTTTTTTGTTCTCATTCGTTCGCGGGTTCATCGTCCATTCTCGTAGCGGATACTCTAGAAGAGGGTCCTTGATAAAGATGGGATAACCCTGTGCAACTCTAGAGTAGTAGTCGAAGGCATAGGCATGGTGTCTGGGCCTTAGATTACCTTTGTTTGTCTCGTACTCAGCTGGTATTGTGGGGTAGATAGCAGGTGGTGACAGCCCTGTCCTTCCGCTACAGAGATAGTCTGCGTGGTTAGTGCACTCCCCCCCCCCCCCGCCTGGGTACGACATAGAGCAATACCGGATATTCCTTGGCAGACCAAGGTCAGACTGGTGCCTGAAGTGAGCGAGTGGAAACATTAGTGTATATTCGCTTGAACCTATCCATAGATCAGAATCACAGTACCCTAAGGTCTCTTTATCTCTTATCTTCTTCGGGGTAATCTAGTTAGAAGATAGTTACACACCCATTTCTCGTGGAAAATACGATACCCTGAATACTCCCGGGTGAAGTGCTACAACAGTATTTCCGTGCGCTTGCGGATTTCTCTGTAAGAGTTAAGAAATACCAACAAGCATTTCTGGCGCCATTGCCAGGGAACGGTTGCCGTAGTTGTCTTCGAACCTAGTTGCTCGTGTATCCTTTCTTTTATTCTTTATTTTCTTTTTATCCTTATTCCATGGACACCCTTTCTATCCACCAACTATCTGCTCCCTCGGGCGAGTTCTTAGAGCCACCACAGTCATCCAAACCAATCACAGCTTTAGGCTTTGAACTCCGCCATGGCTTTATAGCCATGGTCCGGGAACAACCCTTCTTAGGATATGAGCTAGAAAATCCCTACCATCACCTACTAGAGTTCGAGCAAATGTGCACTTGCTTGTCCATTGCAGGCATGGCACAAGAAACACTTCGGTGGAAGTTATTTCCTTTCTCCCTTGCTGAGAAAGCGAAACAATGGTACACCCATAATGTAGGAAATGTAAACGGAGAATGGGAGGAATTGCGGAACAGGTTCTGTCTCGCATTCTTCCCTATTTCTCGCATCGCTTGCCAGCGTAAAGAAATCCTCGACTTTCGTCAGGATGAGAAGGAGACCCTTGGGACAGCCTAGGATAGATTCTCACAACTGACACATGCCGGCCCAGACTTGTCCATTCCCGACCATGTGCTGCTTCAGTACTTCTGGTTGGGGCTGAACAATGACACAGCCCAACAGCTTGATATCACCGCTGGGGGATCTTTCGCCTATAAAACCACTTCCGAAGGGGTGAAACTCCTGGATCGTATCCTGGAGAACACCTCCTTCACATAACTCCTCCCAGTAATACAACTTTCAAGCCAAGAGGAAGTTTCGATTGCCGAGCCCGTACACTCCTTATTAACCCATGATGAATCGCCGGTCGAGCCTTCCCCTGAACCAGAAGACCTGGAGGAGGAAGAAATCCTACCTCCAGAATTCCCGTTTAATATTGAGGAGGATATATTCTATGACTATGGAAATACCACATTATATCCCCTCCAAAAAAGGCCTCCAGTCCCTTTAGACCCACCGGGCGGTCTCGATAAGGCTTCCCTTAGAGAGACCGTAAAAAGGGTGACCGCTATCATGAGCAACGAATGGGTACAGGAAGGGGAAACATCTTCCGAAATCATCCAATTTCATGCCCCCTCCTTAACCATTCCATGTTCCTTAGAAGGGACTGCACTCACGACTCTTTACAATCCCACGGTTGGAGTAAACATTATTTTTGCTTTGTTCGCTTCTGATCGCTTATGCGAAAGACATGTTACTCCAACTACAAAATCCCTTAGAACTAGGCCACGTTCCACATTAAGAGGGATTGGGATTATGCACGAAGTGCCAGTTTGGCATAGGGAAACGGAGATTGCTCTAGACTTCCATGTCTTCGAAGTCCAGGACTTCGACATCTTGATAGGGCATCCCGTAGAAAAGCTCTTCCTAGATGTTCTTAATCTAGGAGAACTTCAGGTGTCTCTTGGGGGAAAACCATTCACTTTGCCTATCGCCCAAGCCAAAAATTCCATGGCCGAATCTGTTCCCCAAGAAGGATCAATTGAGGAAGTGTTGGCAGTCATGCCAGAAGATGACTCTAAGCCCTCCTTAGAACGAGATGCTGAACTCTTCATCCAAGAAGAGGATGACTTAGAGGAAAACCTCGAACTGCCCATTCACGAGAAGCCAACACGACCTCCAATAGAACTAAAAGTCCTTCCCGACGGCCTTCGCTATGCTTTCCTCAATGGTGACACACAAACTCGCATCATCATTAGTAGTCACCTTTCTGACGAGGAGACGGCTAAACTCTTAGCCGTATTAGAAAAGCATAGATCCGTCTTTGGCTATTCACTCGAGGACCTAAAAGGGATCAGTCCTACCCTTTGCACTCATCGTATCCCTATCGACTCTACCTGCACACCTTCTAGGGAGCCTCAGCGTAGGCTAAATGATACAATGAGAGATGTCGTTAAGAAAGAGGTCCTTAAACTCTTACACGCCGGGATCATTTATCCCGTGCCACATAGCGAGTGGGTGAGCCCGGTACAAGTTGTACCAAAGAAGGGAGGTATGACGATCGTTCAAAACAGCAAAAACAAACTCATACCTCAAAGACCTGTCACGGGGTGGAGGATGTGCATAGACTATCGGAAACTTAACTCGGCCACAAAGAAAGACCACTTTCCACTGCCCTTCATTGACGAAATGTTAGAGCGGTTGGCCAAGCATTCTTTCTTCTGTTTCCTTGATGGGTATTCCGGTTATCACCAAATTCCCATCCACCCTGATGAACAAAGCAAGACCACATTTACTTGCCCATACGGAACCTATGCTTATCGGAGGATGTCTTTCGGGCTTTGTAACGCTCCCACATCGTTTCAGCGGTGCATGATGTCTATCTTTTCAGACATGATCGAGGAAATCATGGAAGTTTTCATGGACGATTTCTCCGTCTATGGAAAAACTTTTGGTCATTGTCTCGAAAATTTAGACAGGGTCTTGCAGCGATGCCAAGAAAAGGACCTGGTGCTGAATTAGGAAAAATATCATTTCATGGTCCGTGAAGGCATCGCCCTTGGACACCTTGTGTCCGAGAGGGGCATTGAGGTGGACAAAGCAAAAATCGATGTTATAGAACGTCTCCCACCTCCAGTTAACGTCAAGGGAATCCGTAGCTTCTTAGGTCATGCGGGGTTCTATCACCATTTCATTAAAGATTTCTCTCAGATCACTAGACCCCTTACAAACCTTTTAGCTAAGGATGCGTCCTTCGAATTCACGGATGAGTGCCTTCGCGCCTTTGAAATCCTAAAAAAGGCACTCTTCTCAGCTCCAATCATTCAACCCCCAGATTGGAACCTCCTGTTCGAAATAATGTGTAATGCTAGTGACTTTGCCGTTGGTGCGGTCCTAGGCCAAACCAAAGATAAGAAGCATCATGCAATTGCCTATGCTAGCAAAACTCTGATAGGAGCACAATTAAATTATGCCACTACTGAAAAAGAGCTCCTTGCAGTTGTTTTTGCTATTGATAAGTTTAGATCTTACTTGGTTGGTGCAAAGGTTATTGTTTATACTGACCATGCAGCTTTGAAATATTTGCTCACCAAGAAAGATGCTAAGCCCCGTTTGATTCGGTGGATTCTCTTACTCCAAGAATTTGACCTTGAAATAAAAGATAAAATGGGAGTAGAGAATACTGTAGCCGATCATTTGTCGCATATGCAAGTTACTAACTTGCAGGAACCACCAATCAATGATTTCCTACGCGACGACATGCTGCTCAAGGTGACGGACTCCAACCCATGGTACGCAAACATTGTGAATTTCATGGTTGCAAGTTATGTACCACCTGGGGAAAACAAGAAAAAGCTAATCTTCGAGAGCAGATGTCACCTTTGGGATCCACTGTACCTGTACAGGGTGTGTACGGATGGATTATTGAGGAGATGTGTCCCTACAGCAGAAGGGGTACAGATCATAGAGAAATGCCATACTGCAGCATATGGAGGCCACTTTGGAGCTTTCAGAACACAAGCAAAAATTTGGCAAAGTGGTTTCTTCTGGCCCACAATGTATGAAGACACCAGAGAATTTATTCGAAGGTGCCGAAGATGCCAGTTGCAGGGAGGCATCACTGCTCGCAATGCAATGCCCCTCACATAAAATCTCCAAGTTGAACTATTCGATGTTTGGGGTATTGACTTCATGGGGACCATTCCTAAAGTCCCATGATTGTGAGTACATCCTGGTTGCTGTGGACTACGTCTCCAAATGGGTGGAACCGTTACCCTGCCGAGCTGCAGACGCCAAGCATGCGAGGAAGATGTTTCGTGAAATCATATTCCCTCGTTTCGGAACACCAAGGATGGTTATAAGTGACGGGGGGGTCCCATTTCATCGACAAGACCTTCCGTCGCTTCCTAAAAGAACTTGGTGCGAGACACAACATTGCTACACCCTACCACCCTCAGACCAGTGGACAGGCAGAAACTTCTAACAAGCAAATCAAGAGTATTCTGCAGAAAATGGTGAATGAAATGGGTAAAGGATGGAAGAATATGCTATTTGATGCACTTTGGGCATACAGAACAACATATAAGACCCCCATCGGTATGTCACGATATCAACTGGTCTACGGGAAGACGTGTCATCTCCCAGTTGAGCTTGAGCATAGGGCCCACTGGGCCATTAAGAAATGGAACATGGACTACAAGCTCGCTGGGAGGAATAGACAAATGAAGCTGGCAGAGTTAAAGGAATGGAGAGAAAAGGCATACCATAGTGCCAAGATATACAAGGATCGTACCAAAAGATGGCACGACAAGAGGATCAAGCCCAAGGAGTTCAAGCCAGGTGACAAGGTATTAATGTTCAATTCCAGGGTAAAACTCTTCGGAGAAGGAAAACTTCGCAGCAAATGGAAGGGCCTGTACACCGTCGTCAACACATCTTCTCACAGGGCAATCACACTCAAGGATGATGATGGTGAGTACTTCAAGGTAAATGGCCATCGGCTTAAACTTTTTCATGAACCTTTCCAACCCGGTGAAGTTTTTGATGAAATTAAGTTAGTAGATTTTGATTCTACACATCTTCTCCATAGAAATGAAGCCCATGCACTACCTGATCACCTAGCCCACGACCTTAGAAGCCCACATGAAGAATTTGGGGCCCAGTAGAGCCCAGAGGGGGAGGCCGAACCTAGGGGTCGGCCGGCCCCACCTCGTGGCCGTTGGTGCTGAACCTTTGAAATTTAAACCCTCCAACGTCCCTTTTCATGTTTCCTTGTGTGTAGATGCTGAACTTTGGAAGGTTTGGCACCATTTTGATCCTCTGTTCCCTTTAAATTCGTCTCCTCTCGTCTCCTTCTTCTCATTCATCCAAATTCCAAGCACTCCACTCTTCCTCAGCCTCTTCTCACCTGCAAAGAACCATTACCATGGCCGGAAAGTCCATCATCCCGTTCGTTGGGTCTGAGTCCATGTACGGACTCAACGGCGAGCCGTCTCCAGCCAATCAAGCTCTAGGGAGTCCAGCAGCAGAAGAAGAGGCAATGCACATTACCACAACACAGCTAGCGATCATGCCAGTGTCTGGGAGGAAGATGGAGCCGAGGGGCGCCGAGGAGGGGGCGGCCGACCCCCTGGTTCAGCCGAACCAGGGAGGAGGCCCCTCGGCCTCCCATTCGGCACGATGCAACGTCAAGAAGTCCACTGCCCAGAGGGTCAGGGGAGGGCGCCCAGGAACTACACCGAGGCCAACGATGGGCGAACTTCGCCCAAAGGATGTCGCCGTTCGCCTCTTCGCCGACCCGATGCCTCCGATGCCCATGGAGGAAGGGATGCAACACGCCAACACCATGAGGAACAAACGCGGTGATGTAGTTAGCCACCATTACACCACCTCTCTCACCCCTGTTAGTGACAACACTCCAAAATGCTTTAGGGTCATAGGAGTCCGGACTCCCGAAGGGGGGTACGGTAAGGGCCTCTTTCCTGCGCTCTCCCCCAAGGAGAAGGGAGAGGCCGAATCCGTTGCATCCACCCCTAAAAGGGTGAAAAGGCACCTAACTCCTCCTCCCATCACACGTCCTGGGGGGCAGTACGAGAGTGAGGATGAGAAGGTCCTAAAGGGGCCTAAGGTCGTCCAGCTTCTGAAGACTATAGTTGCGTTAAAGAAAGAAAACCAGAAGCAGGGCGATCAAGTGGCGGAGTTGTCCTTAGAGCTGAAATCGGTCAAAGACGACCTCGATACCCTCCGTAGTGGCCTCAGCTCCAGGATCTCACGCCTGGAGAAGGGTAAGGACATTGCTTAGGTGTACGCCTCCACCAAGTGACAGGGCACATTTACTTTTCATGTTTAGTTCTTGAGTTTACCTTTGCATCATGTAATAAGCGCCCTTTTCATTTCAATATAATAAAGTTTGAGCTTCCCGGATTCCAATCCGGCAGAGTTCCCTTTTTATTTGTGCCATATTTTGTTTTGAGATTTTGTACAGGCACAGAAACAAGTGTGGGGGGGATGCACCTCGCAAAAATGCGACACAAAACTGACACGACCAGCACACAAAAGAGGAGGGCGAGAGGGCCCACCTCAGGGGCGGCCGAACCCATGGGTCGGCAGGCCCCTGGTGAAGCCCACTCGACTCCACCCAGCTCCAGATCATTGGTTTGCGTCTCCAAATCCTTAAACCTCCCTGCATTCGTTTAAATTCAATGAATTTCTTCGTAGAAAAATCACAAACTCCTTATGCTTTCAAAAAAAAAGAAAACCTTGCATGCATTTTATTCTTACCTTTCTTTTTAACCTTGTGAATAAACTCCTATAGGGACCCCATGCTTTCTAAGTAATTGATCAATGAGATATGACTCAGTTTGATGGCATCATGCTCTTCCTTGCAAAAGCACTTGTTTTCTTTTTCAAAAGTTAAAATAAATATAGCTTGACTCCTCAAATTATCATGAATTCCTACCAAAGCCAAAGACAAGTTTTCATGTTCAACATTGAAATGCTATTTACCTTTGCTTTGAGCTTTGTCAAATTCTTCGACCCCTGTTAGAGATTTGTCATGTTCTCTTGATCAAGATCACATACACATACTATACTTCCACACTGGGAGATAGTCGCCACATCCATCCACAAAAATAAGAACTCTATGACCTTGCTCTCCAAAATGACTTGGGTGATACAAAAAGAAAATAAAAGATGTCTACCCAAAGAAGGTAGACCACATGCTCATGGAGTATGTCAAAAAAAAATGAAAAGATGCATACCCAAAGAAGGTATGCCACATGCTTGCAAAGGCATGTCAAAAAAAATGTTGATAGCTCACGGTTGAAAATAACGAAGGGAGAAAGAGTCAGGCAAAAGGAGTTCATCCATGAATCACCAAAAATAGTCCACACACTTGCACATCTTGATCAGGTTGTATGACTCGTTTCTGATCGAATCTTGTTTTTGACTCAGCAATACAAGCAAGGCAAACATGCCTCTCCACTCCTACCCTGAGCCCCACATAAGCCTGAGAAGATGGTAGGAGAAGGACGGTAGCATTTTTGCCTTGGTGAGGATATAAAACAAAAAGAGTGATCCACAGAGTAATTTGAGGAGCATGGCTATCTTTCTGTTTTCACAATAAAAATCCACAGAGTAACTTGTTGCCACATATACAATGAAGCAATCTCAGTTTTACAAGGAAAACTAGAACTAAACAAAACCCTCAACCCTAATGTGGTGGCGGCTAATGATTATATGAGGGTAGGGGCGTGCATAACCCCAAGCCACATCCATCATGGATCCCAACACCATACACGGGCCAACAGCCCAAAAGATGGTGTCACAGCATCGTGACAAGTTCTGGATGTTCACTTGTTTTGATGATTCCTGTCGACTCCGAACAAATTTTGGCCTCAAACTGGTGCCATTGAGAGCTTCTTGAAATTATCTTTCCATCCATATAAAGAGCATCCAAAACGGACTCCGTATGCGGCCTAGGCGTTGATTTTGGTGCGGCATGCTTCTGGACTCTGAAGCAGACTCGAACTCGACATGGATTGGGCCTCCAACTCGGCTTGGCTGCCCTTGCTGGTTCACCACACCTCCAAACTCCTCCCCAACGTCATTGTCATCATCTCCATGGTTTCTAACAATAATTAAATCATTAGGTAGTAATTTATTCTCAAATCCAGATGACAAATTTATTTAGAATGAGCTCACCATATAATCAATGGTCGTATCCGAAAGTGTTGTGCCCTCATCATCCTCCCTTCTTGAAAGAAAAGCCGTCCTCGGCGCCGATTGTACTCGAAACTGATCCTGTAGGCTCCTTGATTCGAATCCACATGAGCTTTGTCAATACTATCCTGCAAAAGATTAGTACTAACAAAAGGCAGCGTAGGAATAGATGGCGTATGAATATCAATAGTATCGGATCCACTTAGTTGATTACAATTTTGAACAACAAAAGAAGAATTTAGATTTGCACAAATGTAAACCCGATGTATCAAATATTGTCCTTTGTTGTTATATTTGCCAATAACATGATATGTATGTCTAGACAACCATGGCAAATCAGCACACATAAAGAGTTTCTCCTTTAAATTACTTAGATTACACAAAACATCAAATTCAATGTAACCCAAGGTATGTAAAGAAGACAACAATTTCATCTCATCTGTATCACTAGCAACATGAATCACATTTGTAAATTCAGCAAAAGTGTGTGGTTCAGTGCTCTCATGTTCATTATCAGGTAAGTGATCTTTATCACAGGGAATATGAAGCAAATCATCTTGTGACAAAGGTAAATCAAGAGTTGGTCCCACTAATAGTTGCTCTGTCATAGCATGATTGGTGGGAGAATTCAGCACATCAAAAGAAGCCTCACCATCCATGAGTGCAGCACCATGATCATTACCTTTGCTCTCAATTTCAGCGGGAGTAATAGGTGCAATGTGAAGTGATGGCTCTGAATTTTCACATGAGGATGTGAGCTCCTCATTTTAGTCCCTGTCATCCTTGTCCTCTTGCTTTTGTTCAGAATCCTGCAAAAGGTTAGGTGGTGCAAGAGATACAACAATGGACTGATCCTCTAACTTATGCACCTTGTCATATGAATTTAAAGCAGGAGGTGCATTAACAAAGGATTCTCGCATAAGAAGTTTCATATCATTCCAAGTTTGAGGTTTATCTGAAGAATCTAAAGAATACCACCAAACTAAAGCTGAGTGTCATAAAATACTGGTTGTATTTTTTACCTTCCTCCGTGGACACATAAAGCGAGTAGCAAATATGTTATCTATGGCAATTTTCCACTCCATGTACGCATCAGCACCAATGCCCTCATAAGTTGGTGGATATGAAGAAGCTATCATTGTTGGAAGATAGCAAAAGACAACACAAAAGTATTATCCCTATCAACTAGCAACTACTAGGTAGTTATGAAAGTGGAAAGCAATATCTCAAGTGGCTTACCACCGTCTTGCAAGTGTTCTTACCAAAGCCAACATGCAGCACAATCAGTTGTCAAGCTTGGGTGAACCTGTGCTGACAGAAGTATGTATGTGGAGTTTTGGGTAGGCACAATATGGTAGCAAGGAATATCAATAATTCAATTCGGAATTGCAAGACTGAAAAGTAGTCCCAAACTAGCCTATGTTGCCGGCCTAAACTTGTATGAGATCTAGTTCAAGCAAGCAATGCATACAACTAAGCAAAGGGACTAAAAAAATGCGAGCACTTCTGAATTTTTTTCTCTCTCCTTTCCTCTTTTTCTTTTGGGGTGCGGTTTTTTGTTTCTTTTGTTTTTTTTTTGCACCTCTTTGCCTTTTGCTTACTGATTTTTTGTTTTTAATTGCAGAAAATTCCACGAGAATTGTACCTTTACAGCCTAACACAGCAACTCTTTCACTTTTCTTCACATGTGTAGCGAGAAAATCTTACTACTATTTCTTTTACACAATTTAGAACTAAATAGCTGCAGCCCTTGGAACCTTTTTCCTTCATAAATTTACGTGAACTCACACAACAAAACCAAATGACTCAAACTGAACTCCACAAGCCTAGACACGACAAACACAATGACACAGCGAAGGATTAAAATTTAGCAAAGCAAACTGAACTGAAAAATTGGGGGGGGGGGCACAAAGAGGTTGTAGGACAGCGGAAATATTTTTATGAAGCTTTTTTTTGGACTATGGGTAATGAAAACAAGATGAATCTAAAGGGCACACGATAATATACCTCACGGTTAACCTGAATCCTGATACCACTTGATGTAGACTAGACCCGATCTTCCGAGAGGTAAAGGTACGTTCGATTGATAGAGGACTCGACGTTGATGATCCGGCTTCAAATCAATACGATTCAAACCCTGCAACCGCTACACCACTGCTCCGTTGGTTATCAACCAAGCACAACTTGATTGACCTCGCCGAAAAGACTTTTTCTGCAAGCGAATCGAAGGACACAAGCAAGAAGATGTAAACACGCAATCTGATAATTGCAAATATGGATTAAACAAATCACAAGAGGGGTTCAAGGACTTGAATCGAAAGGACTAATCGACACAGTCGAGGAGAGCAAGAACAGGGGCCTTGGATCAAAGTATAAGGACTTGTCGTCACAGATACAATGATGCAATCTCAGTTTCACAAGGAAAACTAGAACTAAACAAAATCCTGAACCCTAATGTGGTGGCTACTGATTATATGATGGTTGGGGCGTGCATAACCCCCTAACCACGTCCATCATGGATCCCAACACGATACACGGGCCAACAGCTCAAAAGATGGTGTCACAACATCATGACAGATTCTGGACGTTCTCTTGTTTTGACGATTCCTGTCGACTCCGAACGAATTTGGGCCTCAAACCAGTGCCATTGGAAGTTCCTTGAAATTATCTTTCCATCCATATAAAGAGCATCTAAAATAGACTCCGTATGTGGGCTAGGTGTTGATTTTGGTGCGGGCTGCTCCTGGACTCCGAAGCAGACTCAAACTCGACATGGATTGGGCCTCCAACTCGGCTTGGCTGCCCTTGCTGGTCCACCACGCCTCCAAACTCCTCCCCAACATCATCGTCATCATCTCCATGGTTTCTAACAATAATTAAATCATTAAGTAGTAATTTATTCTCAAATCCAGATGACAAATTTATTTGGAACAAGCTCACCTTATAATCAATGGTCGTATCCGAAGGTGTCGTGCTCTCATCAGCGAGGGTGGCCAGCTTCTGCCATGGATTCCGCCATGGATGGGCGAGCAGGAGGAGGAGGGTGGCAGATGGTGTTGTGAGGCCCACGCGGCAGTGACTAGGACAGAGAGAGGAGATCAGTTGGATGTCAAGAGGAAATTTTGGCTAGTCTGTTGGTTCCTCCACCCTTTAGATAGCTAAATGGTTAGCTAAATGACTAGGTAAAAAGGAATTTGACTAACCTAATTTAGCTAGACTTTTGGAGATGCTATTAGCCTTCATATATATATATATATATATATATATATATATATATATATATATATATATATATATATATATATATATATATATATATATATATATATATATAGAGGTCGGGAAAGACGTATCTCTTCCATATCAATTTACATGAATATTTCTAATTTCGAATTACAACTGGGCGGACCGATCTGATCGGTTGGCCTGACCAATCTGACGGGTTGCCCACTGACATTACCAAATTTGGATATCAACACTTGGGCTGGCAGCGTGGCCGCGGATGGTGGCGAGCTGGTGGCTGCGGGTGGGCATTCGGCTTACCCGAAAAATTCGGGTCGTGTTTTTCGGGTTTCTGAAAATTCGGGTTTTCAAAACTGAAACCCGAAATTTGTTTGAAAAAAGGAGAACCCGAAAATTCGGGTACCCGCTACTTCGGGTTCGGGTAATCCCGAAAATTGCTTTGTGCGATCCATTTACAGAGTTAACTTTTGGGGAAAAAATCACTAAATCTGGTAAAAAGGCATCCAAAATCAATGAGCGAGAAACCATCCTTGCTCCTTTTCTTCTATAGCCACACAAATATCCAATCGGATTATTAGAAAAAAAAAACCAAAACAAGCCGGATTAGCAAAGGCACAATAGGCAGCGCTGAATGCATTCAACCTACCGGATACAAAGCTGCAGCGCTGGAAGCCAGCATGCCTATCCAGAGCTGCTAGCCTGCTATGACTCTACAGATCGATGTCAAGGGCTCCCGGCCGGACTAGCAGCAGAATGGACGCATGCAGCACAGGAGCAGCCTGCTAGACGCAGCGACAGCTGGACATGCCACCAGAAGAGTCGTGGACTTGCGGCCACCACCGGCGATGGTGGTGCGGTGCTGCCATCGTGCTATCGGCCTTGTTTGGAAGGTGTTGACAGCCAAATTTGGCACCTGCCGAGGCCTACCGGTTAGACCGGTCTGGTCTGTATAGTCCGAGTAGAATTAGGTTTTTTGTAAAGAGTCCTCATGTAATCCTACACGTGAAGGGGTACGTCTTCCCCGGCCTATAAATATAAAGGTTAAGGCCAATTGTGGTTATTCCCAATCGAATCAATACAAAAATCGCATTACTTTTTATCTCTCAAACCCTAGCCTTTTCCAACCCTAGATTGCTTTCTTCCTTCGTCTCGACGGCATTTGAAGACGTTCTGAGTGGCCTGCCGACCTCAGAGCAACCCTACATTCACGAGCTCCGACGGGGTCCCTCCCGAGCTCGCTGTTCTAGGTCTTCGCGAGCTCCCTGCTTGCACCGGTCAGACCGGTTGGCGAAACCGGTCAGACCGGTCCTCCCAGGGTTTTCGCTGTGTTGATCGTTTTGACGATCGTTGTGCGTTCTAGCGCATTTGAGTGTGTTGGTGCGATTCTGTGTCAACATACTTTTTGACGACCCCGCTGGGGAACAGATTAATCTGGTTTTTTTAAAACCGATCTAATCTAACTTCTCCGGAAAGATGGGTACTCATGGTGAAATTCACAACGACAACGTCATCAAGGCAACCATGGAGGAACTCACTGAAAAATTCACAACGACAACGTCATCAAGGCGACCATGGAGGAACTCACTGAAGACGAGCGCAAGGCCTACCTCATCGCTAAAGAGCACCTGAAAGAGCAGTTCCTTCAAGGATTCAAAAAGGAGCGAGGAGGCCTATTCAAGAGGGTCGGGGAGTTCGTGATGCCATCATTCAAGCTGAACCAAGATAAGGTTGAGGTACTTCCTAATGATCCCTCTGAATTAGTCAAGAAATTCTCTCTTATGGTCGATTCGAAAATATCCGCCGCGCAAGTAGCTGCAGGAGAGAGTTTTGCTGGGCTCAATGATCAGATTGAGGCACTTAAAAAGGGCAAAGGTGTCGAGGATGGCACTTATATTCCAGAAGTGAATTCAGCTGGCACATCTGCTACCCAGGATCAATTCTTTGGGATGCCGCCGAACTCGTTTCCAGGGAAAACGCCGTTGCCATCTACTGTCCACGCGCCACCGGTCCCACCGGTCTCCTCGACCGGTCAGAACGGTTACACGACCGGTCAGACCGGTCCAACGGGATAGTGCCCAGTGCCCTCTGCACCGCACGCTTCTATTCCTGATTTGGCCGTCCCTAGCCGAACCAATGAGATAGTGATGCATGCCGGGCCTCATACTACATCACAGCAGGGATCTGGACCTCACCGGGGGCCGATTCCTAATACAAACATGACTTACACCGGTTCTACCACGCAACGTGTTTTGGCCTCTTCGCATACATTGGCCAGCGGTACTTATCAGACCGATTTCAACGGGTTTAAAGAGGATTTGGCCGGTGTGCTTAAATCTAAAGTTGGGATTGATATGGGTGGGTCGCGTTTATATCAAAAGCAATATCCTCCAGAGTTTGATTTCGTTTCATATCCTGCTGGTTGGCGCGTTCCCGAGTTTGTGAAATTTAATGGTGAAGATTCTCGTACGACTTGGAGCATGTTAGCCAATATGTCTTGCAATTGGGAGAAGCGGGTCTTAACGATGCTTTGCGCATTCGCTTATTATCTTTATCTTTGACCGGAACCGCTTTCTCTTGGTTTTCCTCGCTTGCGCCGGGATCGATTTTAAGTTGGAATCAATTAGAGCGTAAATTTCATGATCACTTCTTTAGTGGGGAAGCCGAAGTTAGATTGCTAGACTTAACATCAGTTAGACAAAACCGAGATGAACCGGTTTTGGATTATTTCTAGAGATTTAAAGCTTTAAAAAACCGTTGTTTCAATTCGTCTCTTTCGGAAAAAGATTTGGCGGATTTGGCATTTAATGGCTTGTGTTCTTATTTGCAAGAGAAACTAGAAGGTTTTGATTTCATTACGGTTAATCATTTGCAAATGCGAGCTGTTGGTGTCGAATTTAAGTATAAAGATTCTAAAGATTCCTATAAGCCTCATCGGTCTAACACGCATGTTGTTGAGAATGATTCCGACTGTTCAGACGATGAGGAAAAGGGAGTGTACGCCGCTGAATTTGTTTGGCCGTCAAAGGACAAACCTTCTATGTGTCCTTCGCTTAAGCCGGTTCAAAAGAATCGGCAAAATGAGATGAAATTTACTTTTGATGTTTCCAAGTGCGATAGGATTTTTGATGAATTACTTAAACATGGAAACATTCGTTTGTCTCATGCTATACCATCTCCGGAAGAACTAAAAAGGCATGCATATTGTAAGTGGCATAATTCTTTCTCACATGCTACTAATGATTGTAATGTTTTCCGTCGACAGATCCAATCGGCTGTAGATGAAAGACGATTGGTGCTTTCTGAGATGCAAGTAGACAAGACCCCCTTCCCTGTCCATACTTTAGAACTGAATAATCCAAAGGTTCTCCTTCGGCCGGAGCAAGCCGAAGGGGCTCAAGGGAAGAATGTGGTGATTGGAGATCCAAGGCCGATAAATGCAAATGATAAGATTCTGGTCCGAGAAGTCGTTGCTGAGAAGACTCCTGATGGGAAACCGACTTTGAGGATTTTTGTTAATGCTCCTAAGCTCGGGGGGCAAGCAAGTTCCTCCAGTCAGCCTGCTGTTCAGGTGCAACCGGTCAGACCGGAAGCATCAACCGGTCAGACCGGTCAGACCGGATACAATGACCGGTCAGACCAGCCCAGGGAGTAGCTCCGAACTTTCAAGCCGAAACGTCCGGAAGAGGGTACTTGGAAAATAAATGTGCCAAAACTACAGGGTAGGCATACAAATCAGGGACCTACCTTTGGGCAGTTATTGAACAAGTACACTAAGGCCGTTCAACAAGATCGGCCAATAAAAAAGAGGCATCATTCACCACCACGTCGGGGCAATGCTTCGCCTCCAAGGAGGGAATTATCAGGCGCAGGAGTAATTATCCTCAGTTTCCTTCATAGAAGGTGTATGCTACTATGCCTTGGTCCCCACCGGCGTCAAAAGCAGTTAATCCGGTGTGGGAACATGAGGGGATTTGGTTCCAGTGCTTTCCAATGCCATATCCACCACCATATCAAAGGGAGGAAAGATCAAGGACGCCAGTAAATGACCGATTGGGAGCACACCAATCTGGTCCAGCTCAGCAGGCGCCACCGGTCAGACCGGTCCCCTATGACCGGTCAGACCGGTCTCAGCAGAGACCGACGCGATTTGTTTCTCCGCGGGTTGAATACCGTGTGAAGGAAAAGAAGTTAGAGGTGCAATCAGAAGCTACTCCAGGGAAGGCTAAAGCCGATACTGTTGTTCAGATCGGCGAGATTAAAATGGTTGTGCAAGATAAGGGTAAAGAGCCGATGCTGATTGATAAATCGGCTACTTCTTCTGCTCCTCCTGTCCAGAAACCTTTTACTACTAACAATCATGAGGCCGGTGGCAGCTAAGTGGCGGACAAATACCATCAACCTCGTTGGTGTCCCGAGGGATTGATGCATACCCAGAAGAGGAAGCTCCAACGTCTTCGCAATAAGGAAAAGAGGGAGCAGGAGGCAGAGAAGGCGAGGGATGAGTACTTGAACAAATACAGACCCATGATCCGTCAAGGCAAGGTGTGGCTGGTCAAGACAGTTGACGAAGGGAAGTTGGGGCACGGGTTCACGTCGGCCGATGCATTGGAAGAAGTAGACATTGGAGATGGAGATAGACCAAGGCCGATGTTTATTAGTACTAAGTTGGACCCTGAGTATAAGCAAGAGTTAGTTAAGCTGTTGAAAGAATACAAAGATTGTTTTGCTTGGGAATATTATGAGATGCCAGGTTTGGATCGGTTTATTGTTGAACATCGGTTGCTGTAAGGATCACTGGGGTGTCCGACCCTAGAGGAGGAGGTGGTGAATAGGGTCGCTAATTCGCTTTCTAACCTAGGGCTCAATCTACATGCATAAGATAAACCTAACACGTCCTACACATGCTAGTTCACACTATGGTTTATCTATGTGATCCTCTACTTACCCAAAAGATAGCTAAGCAATGCAGAAATGTAAATGCAGTAAGTAAAGGAGTGAGGGCAAGAGGGATGCAAACTCCCGAGAAGACACGTGGATTTATCCCGTGGTATCGGTAGGCACAAAGCCACCCCTAGTCCATGTTGGCCGCCCACCAAGGCACTCAAAGGCCAAGCACTTGGACTCTTCCGATCACCGTCTTGCACTAGGCCACCAAAGGCACACCGGCAAGCAAAGGCTAAGTGCACCTAGTCACCAAGACAAGGTCACCGCCACCGTCTCTCTCGGTCACCACGGTACCATCTTCACTACGGAGCTTCTCCACCAAGGAGGGGGTCTCCTCTTCCCCCGCACAAAGTGTCGGCACCGCTCCACACCAAGTCGGAGGGTCGTCGACGTGTACACTTGCTTAGCCTCAGCTAAGACTTCTCTTAGGCTTGCTCTCTCAAGAACTAAACCTATACAAGTGCACAAAGCTCTCTCTCAAAGCTTCTCACAAGCTAGATATAGCACTAAGCATTTCTAGGATGGTTCGTGATGGATCTTTGCTTGGGCAGCACTTTCTTCAGCTCTTGAGGCTTCCAACTATGTGTGACAACCGGCCATGGGGGTATATATAGGCAGCACAAGCAAATATAGCTGTTGGAGAAAAGCTGCCTGAAAAGTACATAACGCCGGTTAATCCGACGCTCCCCAAATAGCCATCATCGGTTCAACCGGTGAATGTAATCTGCCCGACTGAAAAACTAGCCGTTACTTGTACGGGCAATTAACCGATGTAGCGTCGGTTCAACCGGTGAACGTAGTTGTCCTCTGATCAACTGAAAATCCAACTCTCTGGACAATTACACCGATGTTAACTTAACTCCATCGTCGGTTTAACCGGTGAGTGTAACTTCTTTATCTTCCATGAAAAACCATCTCTCTGGGCAACTGAACCGACGTTAATTTTCAAACATCGCCGGTTAATCCAGTGAACACTGAGTCCAGACCTCAGTCACTATGTTTAACCGACGTATAAAAGTTCTTCAGCTTCGGTTCAACCGGTGAGTATATTTCTTGATGGCTTCATGAATTTTCACCGGTTTCTTTAACTTTTTCTTCATGTTTTCATCCCATGGACCTAAGGGTTGTATATAATCGTCTTTAACACACACGTTAGTCCAAGTGTTGGGTTGTCATCAAATCACCAAAACACATATTGAGGAAATATGGCAACCATGGCATGAGAGGCCATTTCCCTAAAAGGGGCCATTTTCCTTACAGTTGTGTGGCGGAACCACCCAGACTACTGGGCCCGGGTGCACTGATCTTTGTTGCTAAGCAACTCTGACCCAATTTGGCACTCACCGGTAGTTCCTCGAGTGAAGCCTCGATAAAAGCCACGCTATTCCAGGATCAGCAGACAACACTCACACGAAGGTGAGCCCAGAGATTACAACACAAACCATTTCATACATCTCAGAGTGATTGCAGCGGAAAGGAAATTTATTACAAACCATGTTCAGAGTAGCAAAGTACTACGGAGTTCCAACTACTCAATTATTCAAGTCTCATGTTCAGCGGAAGCAGTAAAAGATAACTAGCGACATATAGTGACACATCGATAAAGCCCGTACGAATGCGTCACTTAGCGGGAGGGTGGTCAGCACCAGCTGAAGGGCCATCCCACTCAACAGACCAACCCGGAGGCAGAGTACAAGGCCAAGTAAGACTCGCAAACAGATCTTCAAAGTTAGTACCTGAAAAACAGTGCCACAAGCAAGGCTGAGTATACTAATACTCAGCAAGACTAACCCGTCTCCGGATATAACATAGTCCGATAACTAGACATGAAGGCTTTTTGGTTGGTAGGGTTTGTTTGCCAAAAATGCCGCTAAGTGTTGATCCTTTCTTTCAGGTTTTACTTAGCCAGATTCTAGTGGAATTAACCATTCTAAATTTGCAACTAACTCTACTCAAACATGGTAGAGCAACCATTTAATCAACCAGCAGTATTATCATCATCATATTCCACTTGTTACTCTATGTGACCGAAATCATTAAGCAATCTCATGCCGTGAGAGGCGGACTGATTCCGAATCGAGTTTCAACCTGGCCAGGGGAACCTAGACCACACGCATGGGGATCGACTTCGCTCCCGCCCACGCTACTTTTCCCCTTTCTTTCCAGTCCGTGGATCCGGCACACCCTCCCCGACTACAGAGTCCGACCACTCTGTACCCGTACGTCGCGACATAAAAATAAACCCTACTTCTACCAGGAGGGTGCGAGATCATTCCACTCGCCGGTCCAATCAGGTACTTCAGCTTACCGATTACCATATTTCTCGGTATGTGGCTAGTACTTTCAAACGCTTAACGAAATGAGCCACACACCGCGACCTTAGCCATTTTTGACTACACCAGCGGGGTATCACAACTACACAACCCCGCCCGTTGTCCTTACATTTCAACAGGAATTAAAGTCAGTACAATTCCTGTTTGCTCGCGAGAGGCAGGAAACCACTCGACTTCTACCGTACCTATTTAGCATGGCAACCAGTCGATAAAAAGATCCGGTATCAAACATAGGTTCCTAGGGATCATGCATCTAAGGTTTTCGATCAACGCCTAGAAAACTTAAATGCAGAAAACAAAATATTACAATACATTAATAAATAGATAGCTGAATGATAATTCGGAAAATAGTGGGATTATGCTCCGGGGCTTGCCTTCTTGGGCACTGTCAGGCAGAAAAGCTTCTGGGGCTTGGCCCAGGTCTTGAGACAAGTTAGTACAGTTCAAGGAGACCTCCTGATCCGCACGAGAGTCCGCGGGCACCAGTTCGTAGTCACCGTCCGCGAGATTAACCGTTTCTACATGCCATGCAAGATTATGAGTTATTCATGGATAACAATTTCTTTCCTTCACGATAAAGTTGTAGTCCAACGAAAGTTAATTTAGTGACGAATTCACATTTCATTGCATGGGCAAACGTTTATAGAGTAGTAAACATAACTACGTTTATTCATGAATGGGTGGGGTTTTGGGTGTTCATTTTTAATTTCAACACATAGCATGCTTTCATTATTTCTTAACAACACAACTACTAAAGAGCTAGTGATGAAACACTAAAGTAACTCAGATCCAAACTTGCACATTCATGGTATAAATTTCAGCATCTACCATAGAGCAAAAACTATAACTATTCATGCAAATAGATCACTCTAGTTACTTCATCTTTTGGTACAGAATGTTCAAAATGGGTTCTGGTGCTACAAAATTTATGGAAGCAACTTCAAAGCATAAACTCAGCACTGAAATTTTTTCCAGATTTTATACACTTATACAGCAGAGGTGATAAAAAGAATAAAAACAACAAGCCATTAACAAAGATCAATTCTACAGAAAGTTTCACTAAGGATTTGGTTCTCAAATTTTTACCAGAGACTAGTCATGAGTTAAACATGCTCCAGAAAATTGTTCAAGATTTAACTCACTATGATAAATTAATTATTCAGTTAACTTAGCATGAGTTTGCATAAATTTCGCAAGGTGCATTTAACCAGTATTGCTTATGAACATTTTATTACAGGTAGAGCATAACCTAGACAAGATCGTTCCCAAAAATAATGATCAGAAACATTGTAGATTACTCAGAACAAAAATAGTAAATCTAGCCCTAAGATGCTAAGCATGATTATTCAACAAAGCAAAACTCAGTAACTGCAGCTCAAAATTTTTAGACAGGGAAACAGAGCTAAAAAGAGACTCCAGAAATAAATATAGATTTTTATGAGCATAATAACGATATATGAGGAATTAAGTTGATTAAACCAGCATAAATCATGGTATATAGCACATGAACTCTAATAAATTTGAAATTTAGAGATTTGCAGGGATTCAGTGGCACAAGTCTATAGTAAAATTTTTAGAGCAAGTTCATGTGTATATTTTCCTGAATTAAATCGAAAAAGCTAACCATAGATTAGAGAATCTTGATTGTTCTAACATGATAACTGTTTTGGGTTGGTGTCATCTTTTTACTGTGATCTTAGCATTCCATTAGTGATAACATATCCAAAAATCAAGGTCATTTGATGGTAGAACTTCATGAACATGCATAAGGTGGTTTTCTTATTCTTTTCCCTAGATTAAATTCGGTTGAGTTTCTGCAAATTTGAATGTTACAAAATTTGTAGATCTTGTTACAAGGAATCCAGATTAGTTGAGTTTGCATTTTTTTGATTTTTTTGTGATTTGTTTCGCATTTTAGGAGTTCACTGGTATACACTGAAAAACTTGCAGAAACACCCTTAAATGAAAAAAACAAATTACAACCGGATCCTTCGCCGGCCTTCTCCGCCGTGGCATCTTGCCGGTGGTGTTCTGCGGTGCAGGGCTTACTGGGGCTGCCACGGGGAGGCGCGTGGGAGAGAAAGGATCGAGGAACACCTACCCTGGTCGACGTTCGAGGGTTTGGTGCACGGGTTTGAGCTCGTCGGCGTTGATGGCGGGTCAGTTGTTCGGTTCGCCGGCGCTGGAGGTGAAGGAGGGCTCGGGGTAGGGGAACAAGGCGCGCACGAGCACCGCGTGAGCTCGTGGATGCTTCTGGGGTAGTTGTCGGGCTCGGTCTCCTTCGGAGCTGGCCGGTCCGCGGTGAGCCCGAGCTCGCCGGCGGCGGCGCAAGAGGGGAACGGCGTCGGGAGGGGGTTTGGGTTCGATTCCACGCGCGTGAAGCGTAACTAGGAGGTGGAGAAGCTTCTGTGGTGGTCGGAGGGGGCAATGTGGGGCTGGGCTAGCCGGTCCGCGAGAGCTGGATCTCGGCGGCCATGGCGGAGCAGCGGGAGGAAGAAGAAGGAGGAGAAGGGGCGCGACTGTGGAGCTCTGGGGGTTTTTATAGGCCAAAGAGCTCCTGGGCGAGGGGTGCAGTGACTGGGGGAGGTCGATTTGGGTCAGGGGCGCGCGACGGCGAGCGGGCGGAGCGGCAGCGGCGCGGCGCATGGCGGATGGTGTCGTGGCGGCACGGGGAGCGGCCTGGGACGCGTGTGCGCGCGAGGAGGTGCCAAGGGGCGGGCCAGGTGGCGTGGAGAGGTTTCCCCGGGTCCATTTGGCCGTGGGCGCGCGGTGGACGAAGTCCACCGGCGGCGTACGGCGGGCGGCGCGAACAGAGCAGGCCGGGGGAGAGAGAGATGGAGGTAAGGGCATATTGGTGATTTTTGAAATTTCAGGGACCTCTCGGTAATCAAAAATTATCTCCTATTTGGAGGGCTCGAATGGAAAAGTGTTGAATACCATTTTTGCATAACTTTTCAAGATCTACAACTTTCGTGTTATGCAAATTTTCATTTGAAATTCACATTTTGAACTATTGGTACATTTACATAATTGCACAAAAGGACTTTAGTTTTATTCAGTTTTTGAATTGATTTTGGCTGAAGTTCAATTGAGCACATGTCAATTGAAACACCCCCCATGAGCCAACTAAAATTTTGTGCATATTTTTGCATTAACTTTTGAGTAGCTTTTCACCCTTTTTCTTTCTCCTTTCATTTCTTATGCAATAGTTGGTCTTTTGCTTGAACCCTTCTCTTGAATTATTTTCCCAAATTTTTCTTTTAACTTTAACTAAGGTACATTGATTGTATTTAAATGTACTGACACCTGAGGCGTCACAAGTTGCCTATCAAACCTGGGTATCGGCAACATCAGCAAGGTTCAGGGTGGTGTAACCCCAAAATCTTACCAGATATATAGGCCGAGATCACAAAGTTAATAGAAGCAAAGTTCATTAGGCAATGCAGATATGCTGAATGGATATCCAATGTGGTTCCTGTATACAAGAAGAATGGGAAGCTACGTGTATGCATTGACTTCAGGGATCTCAACAAAGTTACGCCGATGGATGGTTACCCAATGCCAGTTGCCGATATGTTGGTGGATGCTGCTGCTGGACATAAAGTGATCAGTTTCATGGATGGGAATGCTGGATATAATTAGATATTCATGGCTGAGGAAGATATTCATAAAACTACATTCAGGTGTCCAGGGCATGTTGGTTTATTCGAGTGGATTGTCATGACTTTTGGGTTGAAGAACGCTGGAGCAACATACCAGAGAGCCATGAACTATATTTTCCATGAGATCATCGGCAAGATTGT
The DNA here is from genome assembly GCF_016808335.1 of Panicum virgatum. Classification (NCBI taxonomy): domain Eukaryota; kingdom Viridiplantae; phylum Streptophyta; class Magnoliopsida; order Poales; family Poaceae; genus Panicum; species Panicum virgatum. Next base: position 40,538,234 of record NC_053153.1, on the reverse strand, counting down.
TGAGATTTACATTGATGATGTTGTGGTGAAATCCAAGGGGTATCAAGAACATTTGGCCAACCTACGCAAGGCTTTGGAGTGTACCAGAAGACATGGATTGAAGATGAATCCTAACAAATGTGCATTTGGTGTGTCAGCTGGTCAGTTCCTTGGGTTTATGGTTCATGAAAGAGCAATTGAAATCAGTCACAAGACCATTGCAGCCATTAACAAAGTAGTGGCTCTAGAAACAAAAGTTGAACTTCAATCGTTGATCTGCAAGATTAATTTTATTCGGAGATTTATTGCTGATCTATCCGGTAAAATACAGCCGTTCAGTCCTCTATTGAAGTTGAAGGCCGATCAGAAATTTGTATGGGGAGAAGCGCAGCAAAAGGCGTTGGATGAAATCAAGCAGTACCTAACATCGCCTCCGGTGTTGGTTCCACCACAAAAGCACAAGCCGTTTAAATTGTATTTATTAGCTGATGAGCGTGCTATTGGATCGGCCCTTATTCAAGAGTTCGAGGGAAAAGAGCACGTGACATATTTCATCAGTAGAAGACTCTTGGATGCTGAAATCAGGTATTCTCCTGTTGAAAAATTATGTCTCTGCTTATACTTTTCTTGTACTAAACTTAGACATTATCTGTTATCGGCTGAGTGTGTTGTGGTAAGCAAACATGATGTTATTAAATACATGCTCTCGTTGCCGATTTTGAGTGGGAGAATTGGAAAATGGATTTTCGCCTTGTCTGAGTTTGATCTAAGATACGAATCGGCTAAAGCAGTCAAGGGGCAGGTCATGGCTGATTTTGTTGTTCAGCATTGTGGGCCAGAATTAGGAGTTGTTGATCTAGTTCCATGGACATTATTCTTTGATGGTTCATCATTGTAACACCCTAATTTAAATTTCAGTATTTAATAATAAATTTAATTGGCTATAATAAAGTTTCTAAGGTTTTACTTTGCTTAGCTTTGCATTTAATTTAATTTCTTTCACAAGTAAATAAAATTTTTCTTAGGTCAACATGTTGTGCATTCATGCTGGTGCATAATTTTATTTGATTGAGTGTAGTTTGAATTCAAATTTGAATTTGAATTCAAATAGGTTTAGTTTGGTTTGAAATAGGAAATAGAAAAGGAAAAGAAACCCACCCGGTAGCCCACCAGAACCCAATCCAGCCCGCGTCCTTCCTCTCTCCACAGCCCACACCAGGAGCCAGAAGCCCAGCCCGCGAACCTCCTTCCCTTTCCCCGCGGCCCAACTCCCTCCGCGCCCGAGCCCAGCGCTCCGCGCGACGCTCCCGCTGACAGCCCGGGCCCCCAGGTCAGCGCCTTCTTCCATCCTCCTTTCGTCCTCCCAGCACCAAAGCAGCTCCGCCCCGCTCCGCCCGGCTCCCTCGCTGTCTGTGGGCCACCCTGACCCTGCAGGGTCCACAGGCCAGCCTCACCCGAGCTCTTTTCTTCTAGAAACCGCGTCACCAGAGCCCGGGATCGCGTAAAGGCCGTTGAGCGCGATCCGCTTCCTCCATGCGGATCACGGCCGTGATCGCCGCTGTTGACTCGCTGGGAACACACGCCCGAAACCACCGGCCCTGCCTTTAATTAGCCCCCGTGCACTTCCCTGTGCCCTATCACGCCACACTGCAGCCGCCACCGAGCTCCAACGCTGCCGTCCGCTCGCTCCGCCGTGCAGAGCACCCTGCACCGCCGTGGCCACGCTGCTCCGCCGCACCCCGAGCCCTGCAGACCCGCTGCGGTTCCGCCTTGGCACCAGGAAGCTCCCCGACGCAACCATCCCCGACCCCGGCCCGTGTACGTGCCGTATTTCACTCAAACCCGCTGGAGCAGGTAAACCTGTTCCTGAGCAATTCCTCACCGCCGGCGACCCCCGAGCCTCCCTGATCTCCATGGCGCTTGCGCAGGACCGCCTTGAGTTGATCCGTGTGGTCCTGAAGCCTGGAGGAGCCCTGCGTTGACTTCACCGCCGAGCCTTGCCGTTCGCCGCCACCGGACCAACGCCTTCAACCCTGCTATGCCTCACGCCTGCCCGATTCAGTGCTAGGTGAGCATAACCCTGGTCCCCTCCATCTTTTGCGCTAGAAATCGTGGCACATAGGGCGTCCTAGTGAGCCGGACGCCGTGCGCCGGCGTCTCGCCACCGCGCGCGCCATGGCTCCATCGTGGTAGAGTCTCTGCAGCACTACACACGCACACGTGGTCCTGGTTCAGGTTAGCTTTAGCATCAGGCACGTGCACTGGACCTCTTGCACTCGGATCCCAGCACTGGAACGGCGCGCACGCCTCATGCCGGTGAACCCCTACCGCGCCGAGCCGCCCTTGTCGGCGAGAACCCTTCTCCAAGCCCCGCACCGCCTCTCTGAGTGCCCCAGTGGATCACCCATGCCGTGCTCGAGCTCCTGGGCCAAATCCCAGGCCAAACCAAGCCCCGGAGCACCGGATCGGCCAACTCCGGCGAGCCCCAGCGCGGCACCACCGAGGGAAGCGTCGCCGGCGACCCACACCACCGCGGCTCCTCACGCCCCCCTCTCAACCGTCGGATCGGGATCCTGCGGCCCAGATCCGGTCGGCCCGAAGTCAAACAAATCAAAGAACAGTCAGCGCCGGTCCATTTTGCTAAAGAGCCCCTCCATTCCCTTGAAATCAACCCGCAGTCTATCCACGTTAAAAAATAATTCCAGTTTGGCCTAGTTTCTTGCACCGAACCCCCTGAGTTTCCTGGTTTTTGAATCCGCAGTCCAGCCCAGTTGTTTTAGCGCTTTAGCCCTCGGATCTTTTCTGTTTTTGCATAAAACCCCTGGAAACTTAGTTTTTCTTGCAGAAAAGCCCCTAGATCTTGTTTTAAGCCTAGTTTTCGCGTTCTAGCTCTGTTTTAGGCGTTCTTTATGTGCACATGATCGTTGTAACATGTAGAATAGTTCTAGCTTAGTTTAGTTTACTATTTTTATGTATTGTTGTACTGTTTCTTAGTATTTGCTCTTGTTTGCATGTATGTTTATGTTGTTGCCTTGTTTTTGGCCGTGTGTTCGTGAGTAGACGTTGAGCTACTGGAGGAGCACCAGTACCTGGAGCAGCCACCTTCCTTTGAGTAGTTTGAGCAGCAGGAGAACTTTGAGGAAGGCAAGTATAACATGAACAACACCTATCACCTTTAAATACAATTTCATACTGCATTTTAATACTGTATACATATAAGGACTTTCCTAGCCACTTTATATCCTTTATATATATCCTTTGGGTTGCATTTTGGTTAGTTGTGCTAGGTGTTGCGCTCTCACACATGGTCCTTTTTAATTAAATTGTTAATGGTCTTATGCAACTTAATTCTGAGAGTTACCCTCTGTGCTCTGTACTTGAGTGGTTTACGTCTCCTTGAAAACATGTTTTTCTAGAAACTTGGTTTAGGGGGCTCGCACTATGTTTTGTGCTAGCTACTCTCCATAAGGACCGTACATCATTAGAGCGACAACCTGGGACAACCGCGCAACCACAAGACTGGAATGAGACGGTCTTGGTTTACTAATTAGGTCTTTTTGGTTTGGAGTAACTTACCTGTGGGGCAAGGGTAGTAAGCTTCTATGGCCCTCGTACTGAGTGGCCTTGTCTGTGCTTTTGTGTCTTGACGCCCACTAGACCTGCTCCATAGTCGCCGATCCAACCCTCGCGGTTACTCCTTACCAATGAGATTCTTTGTAACGGCCTCGTAGTGAGTTTGCTAGTCATCTCACCTACGGAAGTGTGATGAACTACTAGCGTAGCTCACGACTTGTGGGTAAAGATGTGCAACCTCTGCAGAGTGTAAAACTGGTATACTAGCCGTGCTCACGGTCATGAGCGGCCTGGATCCTCCTTTTGATTAGTGGGGTTACCTTGGTGGTTTCGGTGTGGTTCTCAGAAGTTCTTAATTAATTTGATTAATTTCTATGCAACTGGGTTATGGTAATTTCATCAACTTGTAGTAATTAGCTTTAATAAAATTTTGCCAAGATTAAAAGCTAATGCAGTTGAGTCAGCCAACCTTAGAGCCTCATAGTTTGTGTTATACTTGTTGAGTACAAGTTGTGTACTCACTCTTGCCTACTCTACTCTTTTCCTCTTGTTCTCTCTGGGGATACCCTACTGCTGCTCAGTTCTCGGCGACGCGGAGGAGTTCACCCGGAGCTACCAGGAGTATGAGGACTTCTAGGCATTCATCTCCCAGTCGACGTCCCTGTGGCGCCCAGCTTCTGAGTTTCGTACTTGTTTTACGCTTCCGCATACTCTGTATCAGACATTTGTCATTTATGTAATAAATAACATCCGTACTTGCTTTATTATATCTTTTACATGATATGTGCTATGATATACTGTTCATTCTGTTGTATATACGTGTGACTTGATCCTGGCACGTATATGATTGCTCGGTTTATGTCCTTTTGTAAACCGGGTGTTACAATCATGTGGGGTTGGATCTGGTATTGGCATTGTCTTGGTGTCGCCTCAGGGGGCAACATTTGAGTTGTCTTTTCTAATAGAAGCTACTGCTACCAACAATCTGGCTGAGTACCAGGCTTTGCTTAAAGGAATTCGGCTGTTGCAAGAAATCGGAGCTGATGCAGTTGAAATATTCGGGGATTCCATGTTGGTGGTTAATCAGTTGATCGGCATATATGAATGTAAAGATGATATCCTGCGGGTCTATCATGAATAGTGTTGCCGATTATGGAAAGAATTCAAAAAGGTGACCATAGAACATATACCCAAGCTTTATAATGGAGATGCTAATCGGCTAGCACAGCATGCTTCTGGTTATCGGCCGATGGAAGGTGTGATGACTTTGGGATTGCCTGCCGATGATTGGAGGAAAGAAATTGTGGAGTATTTAGAAGATCCCTCCAAGAAAATAAGCCGAAGGATCAGATTTCAGGCGACTAAATATGTGTTGCTTGAAGGAGAATTGTATTATCGGACGATTGATGGAGTTTTACTCAGATGCCTTGACAAAGAGGAAGCTAAGGTCTTGATGGGAGAGATACACGAGGGTGTCTGTGGTTCACATCAATCGGCATACAAAATGAAATGGGTAATCAGGAGGAATGGATACTTTTGGCCAACCATGTTACAAGATTGCTTCACTTATTATAAGGGTTGTCAAGGGTGTCAGAAATTTGGAAATGTGCAAAGAGCACCGGCATCGGCTATGAATCCTATCATTAAGCCGTGGCCATTCAGAGGGTGGGGGGTTGACTTGATTGGATAGATTTATCCTCCATCCAGCAAGAATCACAAGTTCATACTAGTAGCAACAGAATATTTCACCAAATGGGTTGAAGTGATTCCTCTGAAGACTGTGACATCCAAAGAGAGGATTGAATTTGTGAAGGAACATATTGTTTATCGGTTTGGTACTCCGCAGACTATTACGACCGATCAAGGCAGTATGTTTATTTCAGAGGAGTTTGGGGAGTTTGCTGCAAGTATGGGAATTAAATTGTTGAATTCTTCTCCGTATTACGCTCAAGCCAATGGTCAGGCAGAAGCTTCCAATAAAGTGATCATTAAGTTGATTAAGAGGAAAATTGAAGAACAGCCAAAGAAGTGGCATACAACTCTTAATGAAGCTTTGTGGGCCTACAGAATGTCTTGCCATGGGGCTACTAAAGTGTCTCTGTATTAGCTAGTTTATGGGCATGAAGCTATACTTCCATGGGAAACTCAGCTTGGTTCTAGATGAGTTACGTTCCAGGATTAGTTAGCAGCCGAAGATTATGCCGCATTAATGAAAGATGAGTTAGAAGATTTGGCTGGGCATCAGCTGAATGCTCTCATCAATATCGAAGCTAACAAAGCTAGAGTGGGCAAATGGTATGATAAGAAAGTCCAAGCCAAATCTTTTGACCAAGGAGACTTGGTGTGGAAACTGGTCTTGCCGATAGGAACAAAGGACCCTAAATTCGGCAAGTGGTCTCCAACATGGGAAGGGCCATACAAAATTAGCAGATGTGTTCCTGGGAACGCATACATCCTAGAGACATTGGAAGGAGAAGAGTTTTTCAGCGCACTTAATGGCAAATACTTGAAGAAATAGTATCCAAGTGTGTGGGTAAATGCATAGCCGATTACGTGAAGAGATCAGTTAGTTTTAAATAGCCGATACAGAGAATGTATCGCCTTTAGTGCAAAATTAAAGAAAAGCTCGATCGTATCATAATGCGTTCGAGTGTTTTCGTGGACGATGTGACACATATCGCCCTTAGGTCCAAAAATCAAATCTGGAACATATGGTTTGGATTAGGTTCACATTTTCTGTTCGATTTTGGGTCTCGAAGGTGTGTTAGTTTGTTCAGCGCATTGCAAGACGGAAATTAACACAAAGCATAGTAAAGACAAAGAACAAAAGAAAAAGGAGGAGGAAGCCAGTCCATTAATTATATTTACAAAAGAACCAGACAGCTTGTTACATGCTACAACCTAATATGACTCTGCTCCGAAGAGGTTGCTGACAACCCCCTCCAAGCTCACATCGGCGACGATGGCATCGGCAGGGAGGTTGAGGTCATCAACCAGCTCATCGAAGGCTTCCCTCGCCGCTCCCCACTTAGGGAAGACTGGCTCCCACTGCCGGTAATCCGCACTGGACATGTGGGAGACGACAGCGATGGCCCTGGCGGCACCCGCATGGACCCCATGCTCGGCGACCTCCATGACGCAAGCCGGGATGTTTTGGAGGCGTGCGGCGATGGTACTTCCCCTCGCATTCACCGAGTCTATGGCGACTCAGGAAGCTTCCAGAAGGGTCTGGACCTGCGACTCCAAGTTTGAGAAGAAAAAGATTAGAACAAAGAAGTTGGAGAAAAGACACCAGAGAAGACATGGCCGGAAAACTTACTTGCGACCTTGGTGTCGGCATTGGTGAGGTGACCACGGATGACAACTTGGTCCGTCCGCACCCGATCAAGGTCACGGCGGGCTTCGGCGAGCTGGCGGATGAGGTTGCGGATGTAGCCTTGGGTACCCTCGTCCAGGGTCTGGTAGTTGGCGGGGAGCTCGATGGCGGCGTTTCTGCAGAAATGAGGTCAGATGGAAATCTAAGATGCAGCACTGACAGGAAAAGGTGAATATCTTACCCAAGGCGGGGATGGAGCGGCGGAGGAGCACCGGGAGATCCCTCGCCGGTGCGTTTGTTGCTGGCCATTTGTTCGAGCGAAAGAGAAGAGGCTAGGGTTTTTGGGGCTTGAGGAAGAAGAAGGCAAAGAAAGCTCTGGCTGATGGAGGGACTACAGTGCCGATGGGGTGATTTATAGCCCAAGATTGGGGAGATGAATCAGTTGTGTGTGCCGGTGCAGCATTTACTCCTGGGTCTAATCGAGGGACATATGGGTAAAAAGACAGAAGGTGAATTGGCAGATTCCCGTTGTGCGGATGAGGAGATGAAGGGTTGAGGGCAAAGGAGAGATTTTCATTCGCCACCCGCACGGGAAGCGAGACGGCAGTAAGTGAAGAGACCGTTCAGCAGCGTAATCATGACGAGGCTTAATTTCAAAGTAAAAAGGATGTTTTTACTCCGAAATTGGGGGGCATGTGTTGACACCAGATTTTGGCATGTGTCAAGGAGGCGTGTTGCGAAGGAGAAAAGGTTCTGCATTGTATGATCGGTGGATTTGGAGAGGTGATCGTGTGCCACGGTCAAAGATCTTGCTGACCGAAGAGGGGAAAGTTGACCAGATATTTTGGCTTCGGTTTGAAAAGTGTTATCTTATTTTTAGAATATTTTTTTTCTTAAGTTAGAATCATGTTTTGCCGTGGTCGGCTAGGATTGAATTAGCGTGGGGTATAAATATGAACCCCCCGACTATTGCAAAGATTGATACACATCCAACAAACAAAATTTACTTTACTTGCAATTTACTTTCTCGTCGGCGGCTTCGCCATCCTTTTCTTTTCGCGAGTTCTTTCAAGCTGATCAAGGACACCTCACAATCGAGCGACTTGGTTTGCTGGTAAGTCTTCGTTTACTGAGTAAATCTGAGCTTTAGCTTCCGGGCGCATCGCTGTGGCTTCGTTCAGATCTATCCAAAATTTATCGAATTTATCTGAGCTTTAGATCTCGGGCGCATCACTATTTTCTCATTTAGATTCATTCACAAACCACCCGGCTTAGTGATCTGTTTAATCGGCTGTAAGCTCTTTGTTTATCACGATAAACCTTGTAAAGCCGATTAGATTGAATCACAAGCTTAGCTTTGTCCAGATCCATACATTCGTGGGTTTGTACACTGTTACCCGGCACGTGTCGGCTTTAGATCTAGCCGTCTAGTTGCTTATTGGCATCAGCAGCTCATTGCCGATCCCTTGCAGATCGCTTTTATTACATGCTCATCATACCCGATCTTTTGTCGTCTTCTATATCGGCAGGGCCTTGCCGATACCCCGCGTAAGAGTGATTCGGAAATTGAGCCGATACACTCTTGAATTTAACGGTTTGTTGTTTCCTTATCAATTTACAGGTCAAATTGACTAGCACGCCTTGGTTCAAATCTAGTGCAGTCCGGGCTTGGCGTACGGGGCTCCTGGGCTTGGTGTGTGATCATCTTGCATCAACACTTACTAAAGTTCCATGACAATTTCTGCTGTGACTTTAGTCTGAACGAAATGGTTTGAATTTCTGCTCTGTTGCACATATATGGAGCATTTAACTTCTGCGAGAACTGACTTGACCACGGTGATCACTGGGTAGACCAGAACAGTACGGCAATACCTGATGGTTTAATCCCTTTTTTTGCCTTCTCAGTTTCAGTCATAGTCGAGTCCTTTGTTTTTTTGTTTTTTTTTTTGCATTCAGTTAACGTCGGTCATTCAGTCTGTCAGTTAGTAATTGGCTGAGGGTGTGTTTAGTTGGTGAAAAAGTTTGTGTTTTGGTAGTGTAGCACATTTCGTTGTTACTTGACAAATAATGTCCAATTATGAACTAATTAGTATTAAAAGATTCAGCTCGTGATAATCAGTTAGACTGTGTAATTAGTTATTTTTTCAAGTATATTTAATGCTTCATGCATGTGTCCGAAGAATCGATGTGACGGGTACTGTATGAATTTTTTTGGAAACTAAACGGGGCCTGAATTGGTCTAGTCCGTCAGTATGTACTATTCTTCAGGATAGTGTTAGCTGAGTCAAGGTCTCAACATCACAGGGCGTGTCCTGGTTGCACTATGGCCATTAGTGTTTCAGCCAGCAAGGCCATGCACATTTGCTTATGAATAAGAGAGCAATATAACAAAAAAATCTGCATCTATGCAGCGCCAAATACTTGAGCGTTCATAGTGTTCTTGAGCTGGGTGAGTTGAGAGATCTTACAGTACCAGCACTTGCCTATTGTCACTAATGTTGTAATCTTTTATTGGGAGCCCTGTCTGAATACAGCCGTGCAACTATCAATGATTTAAGAATAATTAATTGACTTGTTTTTGAATTTTGCCTTTGTCAAGGAATCGGCATCAGGCTTATTGATTTCTACTGACAGGAGAGCATTGAAAATGACAGACTTATCAGTCAGGTACATAACCAACATACACATTTCGAATTTGTTGGGATTCTTGTACTCCAGTCCAAGCAATTCATACTGTGTACCCACCTTATTGATTTCTACTGATAGGAGAGGCGATTGAGAAGTTCTTTGATTGGCATACTTGAAATGTGTGATGCCAATTTGAAATGAAGCTTTTTTTAGCAGAGTATGAGCAGCCGTAGCAGAAGAACCTGGTTATTTCCAACATCCAGTCATTGACATCTCTTGAGAGATTTTGGGGCGCCAGAATCAAGACAATAAGCTTGTATCTGAGAAAAAAAGATGAACATTGTGCCTGCCTGCTATATATACACATAGTAGTGTAGTACTATAATTCCATTATATTGTTTTCTTGAGAAGGATGAAGCCTGAGAATTTACAGCATCTATCCATCTTTAACTGAATTTTGTTCTTCTCCAAGCACAATTATCTGCAAATCTAGACTGAGCAGTGTGATCCTTGGTTCACTGGCACTAGCATTGAGCAGTGCAGGTCGGCAGGTCCTTGGTGCAGGTCGGCAGAGTATGAGCAGTGTGCTTGCTTCAGTACAGGGCGGGTTGGGGCATCTGGTTGAAATATTTGGGCAGGGTCGGGGCGAGTGATGAAATATTTGGGTAGGGGCGGGGTGGGTGAAGGCCTGCTCCTACAATGGGTAGTGGCGGGAGTGGGGTGGGTGAACTCTCAATAGCAGAGGTAATCGTGGGTGACTTGTGTAAGGATCGATGGACCAAGAGGGGGGTGAATTGGGTCTTTTTCAAATTTCTAAAACAAAGTAAAGCAACCTTAACCTATGCAATACTAGTAAGGCTCAATTCACCAACAGGCTAGCTAGGCAAACTACACAAGCTTACAAAGATACAACTAGAAAAGAAACTAAGCAAGATAGAGCTAAGCTATGATCTTTAAGGTCAAGCACATGAATAATTGCATGAAAGTAAGTGCTTGAAAGTAAAGAGTGGGCAAGAGACAACCGGATTTTTTTCCCGTGGTGTCGATGTGTTGGCACACACCCCTAATCCACGTTGTGACACTCACTAAGAGTCTTGTCACCTCCCAAGTCACCAAGACGAGGGCGCTCACTAAGAGTCTCCATTCACCATCCCGGCGTGGTGGAGCTCAAGCCACGTACAAACTTCTTCGGGCTCCCACAATCGTTGGCAAGCTCCGGAAGAAACACCTTCAATCACCAAGATCGCCTAGGTGCTGCCAATCACCAAGAGTAACAAGCTAGGGCCTTCACTTGAGCAAGAACCGATTACCAAGAACGGATGCACACAAGCTTCTCTCTACTCAAGTCCTTAGTCTTGCTTCTTGATTGATTGAATGAACAAATGTGTGGAAGATGAAGCTCAAGGTGGCTCTCAACAATGTATGAGTGTATGAATATGTCCTGGTGTCAAGAGAGAGCAAAATGACCCATTGGAGGGGTATATATATGCAGCTCACACGAATAGAGCCGTTGGAGAGAAGCTGCCAGAAAACTGCGTAGCGCCGATTAATCCGACGATCCTCCAATAGCCAGTGTCGGTTTAACCGATGAATGTAAACTGCCCCTTCTAAAAACTAGCCGTTACAACTTGGGCAGATTAACCGACATATCATCGGTTTAACCGGTGACTATAGATGTCCACTGATCAACTGAAAAACCAAGTCTCTGGACAACTGCACCGACGTTAACTCAAAACCATCGTCGGTTTAACCGGTTAGTACAACTTCAGAAATCCCTGGAAAAACCATCTCACTGGTCAATTGCACCGACATCTCAATTCAGACAGCGTCGGTTTAACCGATGTATAGAACCTTGAAACACCCTGGAAAAACCAACTCTAGACTAATGCACCGACGTTAAATTCAAACACGTCGGTTTAACCGGTGTATTGACTTGTCCAGACTCTGCTGACTTCGTTTAACCGACGTATAGAAAAATGAAAGCGTCGGTTAAACCGGTGTTAAAGACTTTTTCTGATTTTGCCTTTTCTGATTTGAGTCTTGAATGAAATCCAAATATTCTTGAGATATAAGTTGAAAACCACTTATTTGAACTTCTAGGAACCTGAGTGACCATAGTGTGCATCCATTTTTGATTGACCATGTCCATACTCAGGTTACTTGGCCTTAACCCCTCTTAATAGTGCGATCACTACAAAACTATAAAACCTATACTAACCTAAGTGTTCTTCTCAACCTTATGACACTTAGGACTAGAAGGATCATTAGTCTTGACATATAATTGAGTTGAATACCGTGATCGCATTTTTGAATAATGAAATTGAGGGGCCTCTTTTGACATATGACCAAATGAGCGATAATGATCTATTAAGCTGCACAAACTCATTAGTCACAATAATGGTTGTCATTAATCACCGAAACATACCTTGAGGGACTAGATTGATGACAACACAAACATAAATAACGAGAGAGCGAGAAAGATAAAACAGGATAAACACAAGCAAACTCGAAAAATGACCAAAGAGCTCAACAGCTCAAACGAAATCCATAGATATGTCTCAAACCACAGCATACTCAAGCGTCAAATGTACATATCCATGAATTAACACCAAATAATAAAAAAACATCAAGGTCCTGCAACTACGAGCTCTCTCTAACTCTACCCTCCCCCTGACTCCAACTCCCCCTGACTCTCTCCCCCTTTGGCATCAAAGCACCAAAAAAGGCGAGCTACTGGTCCGGCTGTCGCGGTACGGTGAGGAAATGGTCCGGGTCATCGTCGTCGTCGTCGTCATCGGACGGTGAACCCTCGGTGACGGACGGGAGCTGCTGGTCAGAATTGCCTGCTGGATCTGAACTGACTGGGGGTGTAGCTGTCGTCGAGGCTCTCGTGCTAGCACTGCCTGGAAGAGGGTCCGTAGACGTGGTAACTGGCTCAACAGAAGATGTGTCAACATCTGAAGTAGTAAGTGCGGAAGCTGCCGGCTATGTCGACTGCTGAAGTAAAGAACCCTCTCCTCCTCCCCCTGAAGGTAGTGTCTGTGGTACGACAGGGAGGGCGACTGACTGAACTGCCAACGGAGAGTCCTGGAAGAGTGAAGTCGCTGGTAGTGGTGAGAAGAGTGGACGACCGGCAGACCCAAGTAGTGCAGACATCGAGAACGTGGTCTCCGGTGTCGCCGTAGTAGCTGGAGCTGCAGTAGGGGCTGGAGCTGGAGTGACTGCAAGCTGAGGTGCTCCAATGCCCTGAAGGCCTGGCTGTCCTGGCTGCTGCGGGGCGAGTCCGGTGTGAGTGTAAAGCTGTGTAATCATCCCGAACATCGCCATCATGCCCTACTGCATCTACTGAAACTGAGCGTCTGTCCTCTGTGATACTCGATCAATAAGCCCGACAAAGCGCTCCTCAGCTGCAGCATGCTCTCGGGCGGCCTCCCTCTGTATCACTGCAAGCTGAGCCTCATGGGCTCTCCTAGCGTCCTCCTGTGCTATCCGATCCTCTCGCTGCTGAGTGACAAGCTGCTGAAGTAGAGAGGTAAGCTCGGACGGCTGAGTCACCTGGGACTCTGTAACAGTAGCAGCTGCCGGTGACTCTGGGGCTGGCTCTCTGGAGCCCCTGCCTCGTGGTCATGACTGGCGGGTGCTGCAGGAAAGTACTCGGCATCCTCGGAGGAGTCTGACTCAAGCTCAGACCAGTGTATCTCATCATCTCCTCCGGGAAGCTGTGCCTCGGCAGCTAGCAGTTCCTCATCCTCCTGTGCCACTCGGGCCTGTGCCTCAGGTGACAACTGTGCCATGGCAACTCTCTCGGCCTGTCTGCCCCTCCTCCGGTCCTGTGGTGCTGTCGGACGGTAAACTGGGAACCGGGGAGCCTCATCCTGACGGTACACACTACTGACAGGTGACTCTGCTGGTACAATTATCGAACAAATATAGCTGATCCAGTGTGCATAGGGGAACTGCCTCACGACCCCCATCCCGTCAGTGATCACATCCTCGATCTCAGCCAAAATGAAGTCAACTATATCAAACGGCTCGTGAGTGAGGATGTGAAGTAGTAGCAGCTGCTGCAAACCTGTAGACCCCTCTGGGTAGCCACTCCTCGGTAGCAAAGTCCAACGGAGGGCCATGTGTACTGCATATGCCTCTGGGGTCAGCAAGCTGGGTACTCTGGCATACGACGCTGGAAATGGCTGGCGGAAGCACTGAGAGATCGCCTCGTGAGAAGGTGCAATCCCGCCAATCATAGCTCTGCACGGTGGATCTGCGTCTCCGTATACCGTCTCGTGCAGGGAGACATCAACTAAATCAACTCCAAGTATCCCTGCAATCGTAACCATCGACAGACCAAAGACCTAGCCTCCAAAAACAAAGTGTACGGCTCTACGCTCGGGAGCGATCCAGGCTGTGGCATAGAAAACTCTGACCCAGTCCTCGATATATCTGTTCTGCTCTATCTGAAGTAACCTGGGCAGGCCTCTGAAGTGAGCGAAGTGCTCTATGACGTCTGCTCCCCCTGCGGCTGTCCTCAGTGACACCCAGTCAAGCACTCTGTGCGGGAAGATCCTGTGCCCTCACCTCTGGTAGGTCTCGTAGAAGCTGGCCTGAAGTAGTGTCCAGAACCTACGGTCGACCCTGCTGTCACGGGTCACAGGGAACCAGTCCTCCTCCCCAACACTCCACCTGAGACTCTTGAACTTTGCCGCATTGGCCTTGGTCAAGTTCTGGAGCAGTACACCTGGCTCCAGACGCACAACAGTGTCCATACGGAACACTGCACTCTCGGCCTCTAGGGCCTCGGCTCTACGGGCTGCTACTGCGGACCTGCGAGGCTCCTGTGGCTGGTGACCTCCTCGCGTCCTCGGTCCAGTGCGACACTCGGTCACTGGTGAAGACTCTCCTGTTGGAGACGTCTGCCGAGTGCGGCCAGAACATTGTAGAGTCGGTGACCCCTGTGTGCTCTGCCCCTAAGTCTGCTCTGACTGCGATGCATCTAAATCTGCATCTGAAACTGAGTGATCTGACTCTGCAGCTATCGGCTCCCCCTCAGACGAATCGCCCTCTGTCTGATGTGTAGTGGCCCTGGTGGCCCTGGCACCTCGGACCCTGCCCATGCCTCGACCTCTGCCCCTGCCCCTGGCTGGCTGCTCCCTGATCGCAAACGGACGAGCACGGACTGACGCCTGCTCCTCGGCGGCCTTGGCCACCATCTCGGCCCTCTCGGCCTCTCTCTCTGCACGAGTCCGCTTGCGGACGGGCTTCTCCACAACTACCTCCTTCCCCTTCCTCTTCTCGCGACCCATCTCGACTCGGGCAAACTGTCGAACACTCGGCGGGCACTGAGCGAGCGTGTGCTGCAGCTTGCGTTGTGGGGGTGCTGCTGCGTGGACGGCACTGAGCGTGTAGCAGAGATGCGAAGGCACTCGGTGGCGGCGGCGCCCGGGCGGCGTGGACGGCGCTGGCGGTGGTGTGGAGGCGCACGGGCGGCACGGGTGCGCGCGGGCGAAGCGCGAGCGGTTGGTGGCGCAGGCTGCGCGCGGCGGCAGTGGGCGGACGTTGAGCGGCGGCGCGGCGTGGAGTGTGGAAGTGCGGGCGCTGGCAGCGTGGATCGGCGATGGCGGCGTGGCGAATCGAGCGGCGGCGGCGACGTGAGTCGGGGAGAAACGGGCTGCGGCGTGGTAAACTGATAGCAGAGAACGCGGGCAAGAGATATATGACAGGTGGGACCGCATTTTTCCTTAACGCTGGTTAAACCGATGACTAGGTTTAGAACGCCGGCCGATTGCATCGGTGCAGTTCATCCGAGACTCCAGCAAAAATTCAACTGATCGCCAGTTGATCCGACGTAATGCATTTTGAACTCGCCGGTTGAACGCTGCTAACACCAGTTGATTGCTGGGTCAGATCTGAGTTACGTTCACCAGTTGATCCGATGCTCCGAAAATTGTATACGCCGGTTGAACGCCTGGTTTGACTGAGCTGAAACAGAAACTTAGTAACGCCAGTTAAACCGATGGGTATAGATCCATTGAACGTCGGTTTAACCGGTGAACCCAAAAACCCTTCACTCAGCTCACTCTTCTATGCTAAGTCCAATAAACTTATAAAATTCAACTAAACTCAAGTTAATGGACTTGCATAGGCGACTTTACCCCTCAAAATAAATAGGATCGCACACTAGCTTAAAAAGTTTTTCTTTTCAAACACATGGAAAAGCCGCAAAGCGAGACAAAACACCAAATAAAATGTATGAGCCTTGTCATAGGAATATTGAAGATAGAGAGCTTCAAACTCATTATGACATGACTTACTAGGCAATAACGCACCTAACACTTTGCTCTTTTCACTTTTCATGAATTAAGATCTTGCATATGAAACAAGTCTCATTTTCATCAAGTGATCTCCTTTGTGACCCTTACGCATGCAAGCTACAACCACATGCGAAAGTAAGGTAAACATGAAGTGCACATCTATATGACAAGAAATGCATAGCAAGAATTTAAGATCTACTTGTCAAGTTTGAACCCACGGGAATCTTCTTCATTAAGAGCCTTTCTACAAGCCTAGAGGAAAACAAGTGGACCACCACCTCTAGCTAAACCCTTGCTCATCACTGTCTTACCATGGTTAGACAAGTATCCTATATGTATGCATTTTTCTATATGACATGGCAACTTACATGACATTTGCCGCATCTAACACATTTAGCTCATTTCTTAGCCTAACAAAAGTACTCTCGTCTAATGGTTTTGTGAAAATATCCGCCAATTGCTCCTCGGATCTCACACCTTGAAGAGATATGTCTCCTTTGGCTTCGTGATCACGCAAGAAATGATGGCGAATAACAATGTGCTTTGTGCGAGAGTGTTGAACCTGATTCTTGGCAATTTTTACGGCACTTTCATTGTCACAAAGGAGTGGTATCCTATCTAGTTTCACACCAAAGTCCAAAAGAGTTTGCTTCATATATAGGATTTGGGCACAACATGCACCGGCCGCTATATATTCCACTTCTGCGGTGGACAAAGCCACGGAATTTTGCTTCTTACTCAACCAAGAAACTAGAGAACGCCCAAGAAAGTGGCAACCCCCAGAGGTACTCTTGCGATCCACACGGCTTCCGGCAAAATCCGAATTCGAGTATCCCAAGAGATCTAAGCTAGTGCCTTTGGGGTAACACAAGCCTATGCTAGGGGTGTGCTTGAGATACCGAAGGATCCTATTCATAGCCGAGAGGTGTGATTCCTTTGGGTTAGCTTGAAAGCGGGCACACAAGCACATACTAAACATTATATCGGGCCTAGATGCGGTAAGGTAAAGCAAAGACCCTATCATAGAACGATAGAGGGATTGAACAACCGGTTTACAGTCCACATCCAAGTCGAGATGCCCATTGGTTGCCATGGGTGTCTTGATTGGCTTGCACTCATCCATCTTGAACTTCTTCAATATATCTTTAGTATATTTTTCTTGATGGATGAATGTCCCTTCCTTCATTTGTTTGACTTGAAAACCAAGGAAGAAGGTCAATTCGCCAATCATGGACATCTCGAATTCCCTAGACATCATGGTAGCAAACTCATGGCTTAGTGAATCATTAGTTGAGCCAAAGATAATATCGTCAATATAAATTTGACAAATGAAAAGATCCCCGTTGACGTCTTTTGTGAACAATGTGGTGTCCACCCTCCCGATCTTGAAGCCTTGCATGATTAGGAAGTCACGAAGCCTCTCATACCAAGCCCTTGGAGCTTGTTTGAGCCCATAGAGTGCCTTGTGCAACCTATAAACATGGTTAGGATTCCTCGGATCTTCAAACCCGGGAGGTTGCTCAACATAAACAAGTTCGTTAATAACGCCATTTAAGAATGCACTTTTCACATCCATTTGATATAACTTGATATTATGATGTGAAGAGTAAGCAAGAAGGATACGGATAGCTTCAAGTCTTGCGACCGGAGCAAAAGTTTCACCAAAATCCAAACCTTCGACTTGAGAGAACCTTTTTGCCACAAGTCTTGCTTTGTTGCGTATCACCACCCCATGTTCATCTTGCTTGTTTCGAAAGACCCACTTTGTGCTGATGATGTTCTTGTCTTTCGGAGGAGCTTCGAGGACCCAAACTTCATTGTGGGTGAAGTTGTTCAATTCTTCTTGCATGGCCATCACCCAATCCGAGTCCTCAAGTGCTTCCTCTATGCTAGTGGGTTCAATACAAGAAACAAATGAGTAATATTCGCAAAATGAAGCATGCTTGGAGTGAGTTCTTACTCCCTTGGAAGGACTACCAATGATTTGACCAATTGGATGATCCTTGGAGATGTGACCAAGCTTCACTAGCGGTACTTGTGTGGATGCTTGTTGGGGTGGATCATGGGTGACTTGTGCTTGTGGTGGAATATTTTGCTCTTCTTGTTCTTGGACTTGGGGTGTTGGCGTTGGCACATTTTCTTGAGGTTGTGGATCATCTTTTTCTTGATCTTCATCCACTTGGGGTGCCGTGGAGGTGCTTGGTGTAGATGAGGAAGGTCCTCCCCCTTGATCATTGCCTTCATGCACCTCTTCCGGCTTGATATCCCCAATAGACATATTCTTTAAAGCTTCATCAATCTCCTCATCACCTACATTGTCATAGCCAACAACCTCCTCTTGGGAGCCATTAGATTCATCAAACTCCACATCACATGTTTCTTCAACTAACCCGGAGGTTTGATTGAATACTCTATATGCTTTGGAGTTTGATGCATAACCAAGAAAGAAACCTTCATCACATCTACTCTCGAACTTACCGAGCCTTTTCTTCTTATAGATGAAACATTTGCAACCAAAGACTCGGAAGTAGGATATATTTGGTTTCTTCCCGGTGATGAGCTCATATGGAGTTTTCTTGAGGAGTCGGTGGGGATACACTCGGTTGGATGCATGACACGCCATATTGATTGCTTCCGCCCAAAACTTCTCGGACGTGCCATAATCATCCAACATTGCTCTTGCTAGAGTGATGCGTGTCTTGTTCTTTCTTTCCACCACTCCATTTTGTTGAGGCATGTAGGTGGCAGAGAATTCATGCTTGATGCCTTCTTCATCGCACCATTCTTCAATCTTCATATTCTTGAACTCGGAGCCGTTGTCACTCTGGATCTTCACAATTGGGGAGTTGTACTCCCTTTGAGCTCTTCTTGCAAATGTCTTGAAGATTTCCGGAGTTTCACCCTTATCGCCTAGAAACATGACCCAAGTGTAACGTGAAAAATCATCAATGATTACTAGGCAATCGAGGTTACCACCAATGCTCTTGTATGTAGTTGGACCAGAGAGATCCATGTGTAGTAGCTCGAGCGGCTTGGAGGTAGACAACATCGTCTTGATGGGATGATGTGTTGCAACTTGCTTCCCGGCTTGACATGCTTTACATAGCTTGTTCTTGTCAAATGTGACGTCCTTCAAGCCGGTGATCATTCCTTTCTTGTGGGCTTTCTTGAGGTTGCTCATGCCAATATGAGCAATTCTTCTATGCCAAAGCCACCCAAGAGACGACTTGGTGAAGAGGCATGTCATGGAGCTTGTTTGCTTTGAAGAGAAATCCACCAAATAGATGTTGCCATGCCTAAACCCCGTGAATACCATTGACTTGTCTTCTTCAAGAGTTACTACAACACCATTCTTGTCAAAGGTACACGTTAGTCCAAGATCACATAATTGAGCAATAGAAATAAGATTAAAACTAAGTGCTTCTACAAACAAGACATTTGAAATAGATAAATCTTTAGAAATAGCTATTCTACCCAAACCTAAAACTTTCCCCCTTGAGTTATCACCATAGGTGACATGTTCATGATCGCCGGGGTCTTCAAGAGAGGTGAACATGCTATCATTGCCGGTCATGTGTTGAGAGCAACCGCTATCAAGTACCCAATATTTTCCACCGGCTTTGTAGTTCACCTACACACATGAGAATTCACTTTTGAGTTTTAGGAACCCAAATTAGCTTTGGGCCTTGCACATGTGTGACGAGCTTTTGGGACCCAAAGTTGCTTGGGGAGCTTCTTCTTTGACTCCTTAGCAATTTTGCCAATGAATTTGGCCTTCACCTTGCCCTTCACTTTACTCAAAAGAAAATGGTTATTTTGAAACATTGATGAGTAATTTTTTGGTAAAGTGGGAAGAGGATGTGATGGTAGGGTGCACTCCCTAGTGTGGTGCCCGGTGACTTGGCAATGTTGGCAATATGAACCAACTTCCTTGATGAAGCTAGTCTTGATCTCCGGAGAAGGAGTGGTGCCTTGATTTGGCTCCGGAAATGAACCAAGACCTCTCTTGCTATAGTCACGTGCATTGTTGAAGAGAATTTCTTTGTGGATGTATTCTCCTCTTGAGAGCTTCTCCACACTACTCTTGAGGCTTGCTACTTGATCCATCAATTCTTTTTCCCTAGAAGGAGCAAGCTCGGGCACAATATTAGTGGCATTTGCATTAATGAGTAGGTGATCACATGAAGTAGAAGCATTGACCTTTTCAATGGTTTCATTGACAAAGTTCTCAAGACTTGGGTCAATTGCTTCATAGGCAAATTCAAGTTCTTGATATTTGTGAGCCAACTCCCTATGCTCTTGTTTAAGCTTTTTGTGGCTCTCTTCAACTTGCTTAGCAAGTACAATTGACTCATTGTGCTTTTTGAGCAAGTCATTGTACTTGCCAAGCAAATCGGAGTGGGCAAGCTCTAACTTGGCATGAGTGCTCTCAAGAATCTTGACTTTGCCCTTTTCCCTCTTGATAACGGATGTATACTCATTAATGAGGTTAGTAAACTCATAAGGGTCAAGCTATTCATCACTATCACTATCCTCCTCACATACCTTTGTTTTACCTTTTGCCATGAGGCACATGGGAGGTGGAGGTAGCGATGATTCTTCATTGGTGAGGGCGATGGTGACGATATCTTCTTCCTCATCACTTGACTCTTCGCTTGATGAGACATCGGTCACCCACTCTTGTTTTTCTACCAAGAAGCTTCTCTATGTGTTGCCCTTTTTCTTTGGGAAGAGCTTGGTCTTCTTGTCATGGCTCTTCTTCTTCCCAAATTTCTTGTTTTTGTTCTTCTTCTCATCTTCATCATCATCGCGATGATGGTTGTTGATGCGTGGGCGCAGATCTTGATGGTTGAGCTCGAGGTGAAGGTCATCTGGTTGACCTCCTCTTCATCGTCGCGGGGTCGTGTCGAGTGATGACTCGGCTGGGTGCGGTAAGCCGAATTGTCCTTGCGCATCTGCTGGGCTTGCATAGTGACGACGTGCAGACGAGCGCGAGCCTTGATGATCTCGAGGGTCTCCTGGAGGCCTTCGAGCACCTGGAACACCGCGGCCAGGTTGGCCGATGGTGTGGCGAAGACATCATGGCCGTTGTAGTCGAGGACGAACTCGGTGTCGATGTTGCGTGGTCGGATTGGTGAGCACCGGTTCCTGGGGTTGCAGCGGTTGGCGTCCTGCATCTCGTGCTCAGACTGACAAATCGCCGCCTCATTGGGCCTTCTATCGGCGCGGATCTTGTTGCGGCGGAGTCGGTTCTCCCTCTCTTCGTCGTCCTCGTTGGGCCGAGTGTCGGAGTCGGCAGAGACAACAAAGATTCGGCGATGCTCCGTCGCCAATGAGCGGTTGGGTGGGAGGGTGAATGAAGTATCTTGGATGCCAAGCTCCGCTTACGAAGCCGAGTCAGATCATATCTGAACCAAGGTGGCCGAGTCCGAGAGTCGCACTCGGATCTGATCCGAGTACATTGTGGTGGCGTTACGGAGTCCGAAGGGAACCCGATCCGGGTCGTCGCGGTGGTGAAGCGCGTACTCGCCGAGTTGGATGCACTCGGCGATGGATCTACCGACTCGATCTATCTGGGAGATTAGATCGTCAGCCAATCTGGCATGGTGACGGGTCACCCTGGTAGGCGACGGATCAGATCGGAGAGGTGACGGGGCCCTGGGTGTCAGATCGGATCTAACCCCGGCGAAGACATTGCCCCCGATGGTCAAGGGGCCAGAAGTGGGGTTCCTGGGAACCTTGGCCTCCGGGAAGCTTCTGAAGGTGAAGGAGAAGCCAACTGTCGCCTCCATCTGGGCGGTGACGGTGGTAGAGAAGACGACGTCGGTGTTGGCTACCATTGAACTCGACGTATGAGCCCTGAGTCCCCTACCTGGCGCGCCAACTGTCGGATTGTTATTCCGGCCAGTCCACCAGGGGTGTACCCAGCAGTAGAGTTTCAGAATGGGGATCTCAGGACCAAGAGCTCGATGGTAACTCGAAAACATAGGGACTTAGACAGGTTCGGGCCACGATGTGTGTGGGAGGAGGAATGACGCGAGGATGTGACCTTCTCACAAGCTTCTCTGGATTTTCTGTGTAGTTTTCTGGTAGGGAGAAACCGGTCATACACTACCCCTGTCTTCTTTTCAAATCAAAAATAAAAGAAGACATAAAGTGACATTAGCCTGAAAGAGTAATGACTATATCTTGAGTACGAAGCCTAGATTAATATCAGCACAATAACTTTGTTCACATGCCATCCCCGACAATAGCGCCAGAAATGCTTGTTGGCATTTCTTAACGTCGCCACCGGGAGGGGTTAGTTCCCGGTAACGGCATCAGAAATGCGTGTTGACTTTCCTTGGCATAATCACTAATAACGGGGGTGTTAAGCCCATCCCTAGTAACCGCACCAAGGACTGCCACTCTCGGTGGTATAGTCTATACGATTACAGATGGGATCCGCAAGCACACAGATAATACCGTTGTAGCATTTAACCCGGAGAGTAAGGGTATTGTTATTTATATTTTCCCAAAGGATGGCAGTGGCACAGGTACTGTACTTAACATT
Source organism: Panicum virgatum (assembly GCF_016808335.1). Taxonomy (NCBI): domain Eukaryota; kingdom Viridiplantae; phylum Streptophyta; class Magnoliopsida; order Poales; family Poaceae; genus Panicum; species Panicum virgatum. The sequence continues at coordinate 40,515,877 of NC_053153.1, read as the reverse complement.
AATCATGACATCGTTCCTCAAGTAATAGGCAAAACTCTAGCAGGGGTAAGCCATGATAAAAGAGATAAAGCAGGGTAATGTGACACGTTCACATATTCACCACCCAATGAAGAAAGAGAGAAAAGAATAAAAGAACAAAAGAACAAACTAAACTATCCTATTTTAAGTTAGCTGGAGCTTAGGATAGGTTAGGTGTCCTAGTGTATCTATTCAAAGCAAAAGTTATGTTAGAACATGGTTTAGGTTGCAGACATCAGGAAAAGGTTTAAGGGGAGAAGGTCCCGCACTGGAGAACATCCAGTCCCGTTACCACTTTATGTACCTCCTACACCGAACGCAAATGTCGGGGACTTCACTAAACGCAACAACTGCTGTTACGCCGGATGGACATGGCTGTCACCTCATGCCGTCTACCCCTTTCATACCGTGGAGCATGGGAATATCCGCTAGATCCCGCATACCCGAGCACCACGCTCATGTATGAGGTCACTACTCTAATGCCCCTAGGGCTCCCACCCATCGGATGGCCAAGCAAAGCAATAGAGCAAGCTCGAAAGCACAACAAACCATTATCCAGCCCCCAAACATCTAGCCTAACTATACTTGTGTTATCGCCATAAATTAACAGGGTTAATTAATGGGCCGTGAGTGAGTTGGGCTTAATGAAGAGATTAAAGAAGGCTTACGAATCGGTTCCTGCGTGAGCATTTTGGGCTACATGGGCCCTTTAGATTTAGTTCAAGATTAGAGATAGAGTCTGATCGGGACAAGATAGGATTAGATTGTTTCCCAAGTCTCTGGACTATAAATATGTACCCTATGTTATTCATGAAAAAAAATGTCATCACGTCTCGCAAACAACAACTCTCGGCGCATCGCCACCCCTAATCTTAGGGTTTCATCCAAGTAAGCGCCATGCTGCCCAGATCGCTTCTCGCGATCAGGGCAGTATTGTTCTTGCTTTTACCTTAGTATTACTCGTACTGAAGCAGTTTTGATGGTGAGTAGTACTAGTTATCTTGATGTTCGTGGCATGGCCTTTAGTAGATTCATTATGCTTTTGTTGCTTGCCATCTATGAATATCATGTTGTCTCTGTGCAGTCACGTTTCAATCTTATGCTAATTCTTGTTGCATAGAATTAGTTACATGGAGGCAACACCTTGCTTCTCTTCTATCTAGTAGATCCAATCTGTTACGGTTTGTTCTTATTTTGTAAGGATTAGTTTATATCAGCTAAGTTAGGCCCTGCAAACGGATTGGATGTTCCGGTGATGTAATAGATGCTTTATCTTAGCCTTGATAGGGATTGTTCCGGGAATCGGCTCTTGCTAGTTCTTAGGCCTCTGTCTTCGGTTATGGTTTAGTTATCTGTTATGTTCGCTAGGCCTAGTTACGTGTAGGATGTTCCGATCTAGCAGTGAGGCTTTTACCGTCGTGGATCAGATTAGCTAGATTTAATTGAAGCAAGTTTTCCATAATTATTTGCTTTATTCATCAATATCCGGATAGATGCAGATTCAATCTGACACCGGGACTCGATCTGCTCTTTAAAGCCGATGCAAGAGTCGTCCCGGGGAGCCGACCACGGCTCGGACTTATGTTTCCACGTGTTTGTGTATGCAGGTAAATCGTTGCAAGCACGTTCGCACCTTCCTGATCGGGCATAGGTCAGGCGGCACGCCCTGCATCTTCAGAAGCCGCGGCGTGTGCTGGAATTGCGGGCCGTTGACGAGGAAGCAGTGCCTGACAGTGCCCCGGCGACCTCCCGGCTCTTCGTGTTGCCTGTCGCTACTCGCCGGTGGGTTTTGACCGACAACACATTCTGGCACGCCCGGTGGGACCTTCATCAACAACAACGTCCACCGCAGAGATGGCAGGAGCTCAGGACCAAGCACCGGTTCCGCCGGTCACCAAACCTGTCACATATGAAGAGCTGACTCCAGAACACAAGCAAAAATATGATGAGGTCAAAGCTCAGTTCGAAGGCGATCTCATCGGCTCTTTCGAGACGACCCGCAACCATGGTATCAGATGGAAGGGGTTCTCACCAGAGGGCGCTCTCGACAATGTTGATCTATCTGTGCCATCAGAGGAGCGCACCAGAGCCCTACGCCAGGAGATGAACTATATGGTGGCTCATGCGCTTCATCGGCACTCAGAGAGCCTGGTGAACGAGCTCGAGCGCGTGGCACATCGCGTCGTCCAGGAGGTGATCAAGAACCAGTACTCCCCGTCAGGACCAATCTTGGGGAGTCACAAGGGGGAAGCCTCCCTCCAGTCTAGGCCACCATTGACATATTCACTCGCGGCAGCAGGACAGCAAAGCTCGCCGATCTACGTCATGTACAAGATCGGCGGTGATCCTGGAGAGGGCCAGTTCCTGAACGAGCCGCCTAAGGAGATCCCGCATGGCTACACGTGCGTGTACATACCTGACAACATCAGCGCAACACGCACGGGGCAGCTGGTGGGTACAGGAGCCTCAGGAGCAGACGCGGAGAAACAGGCATGGCTGGCAAAGTACGCTACCGGGTCGAGTGCTGAACCCTCAGCCCCAGGAATTCTTAGTGTGGAGTAGGTCAGTGCAATACTAAGGGACCAGTTTGGCATCCTACCCAAGAGAAAGGCGATCGGCTATTCCAAGCCATATCCAAGTGACTACGATTTGATCCCATTGCCACCCAAGTATCGGCTTCCGGAGTTCACCAAATTCAGCGGATCAGAAGGAGCCAGCTCCATTGAACATGTGAGCCGATAACTGACTCAGCTTGGGATGATCTCAGTATCGGATCCTCTGAGGGTCCGTTTCTTCTCCCAGTCTCTCACAGGCTCAGCTTTTGGATGGTACACATCACTGCCTCCAGATTCGATCAGGACTTGGAGGCAGCTGGAGGATCAGTTCCACACCCAATATTATTCAGAGGCTGCCGAAGCCGGGATTACTGACCTCGCCCAAGTTAAGCAGAAGCGAGGGGAAACTGACTCAGAGTATGTGCAGTGCTTCCGAGAGGTCAAGGACTGATGCTACACGTCACGCATAACAGAAAAAGAAGCGGTTGTTTTGGTAGTTCTGGGACCCGCTAAGCCGATCAAGGATCTGGCTTTTCAGTTGGAATTCACCTCTCTGGCACACATGGTATAGAAGCTTATGGCATATGAACACTACCACCCTGATCTGTACCAAGAAAAGTTCAAGCGCCATGTTAATATGGCCCAAGCTGGTGATTCCGATGATTCTGGCGAGGAACAAGAAGTGGTTGTAGCAGAGTGGACCCGGGGCAAACCCTGTCCCGTGAAAATGGGTCAAACAGAAGGGGCTTGTGAAGGGCTTTGACTTTGATGTGGCCAAGGCAGAGCAGATATTCGATCTACTGCTCAAGGAAAAGCTGTTGAAGCTCCCAGAGAGTCACAAGCTACCAACGGCACAAGAGCTGCAGGGAAGGCTATACTGCAAGTGGCACCACTCGTTAACCCATGCCACGAATGACTGCAAGGAGCTGCGTCGGCAGATCCAATCGGCTATCGAGCAGGGCCGATTAATTCTGGCCCAACACACGATGAAAGTGGACAGTCAACCGTTCCCACAAGCTAACGTGGTGGAGCTGTCAGATTTCGGATCCGAGGGCCAGAATTTGGCATTCCAGATCAACATGGCGGGACCCATCCGCCGTCGTGTCGAGCAGAGGAAAGAGGCCGTTTCTGGCAAACGGCCCCAGGATGAAGACAAGTCGGAGCAGCAACATGTCACTGAAGAACAAGTGCGTCACATCCGCAACCAGCTCCCAGCTTCTGGAAAAATACCAGTATCAGTACGAGTTACGCCGTCGATACGAATCGGAAGAAGATGAGTACGAGCGCCGCACAGGGAGGACGCTGGGGAGACGCCAGGCTATACGAGACCACTGGCATTGCCCGTTCTTCAGGTACTATTGGAATTCCGGCATGAGCCAATTGCCTACTATAGATGATTGCTTGGAGTGCAAGCCTCAGGGACGCCAGCAAGGAGAGACATCAGTGTTCCAGCGCTTAGGGCCCAGAACACGTCACGATGACTGTGTGAGGCGGCCATCCAGGGATGATCTCGAGCCAGAAGAGGAAGACAGGTATCATCGTCCACGGTGGTGTCCTGATGCGCTCAGTCGATCACAGAAGCGCAGAGTGCAGCGCCTACGCAATCTCGAAGAGGCGGAAGCAAAGTACCTGGACGTGCTGAGGAAAGCACGTCCGGATCTCGCAGAGCAAGTCAGGCGCCTGCAAAAGGGTAGAGAGGCATCCTCCAAGGAGGGAGTGGCGCCCCAAGCAGCCAAGAGCTGTTGAGAAGCCATCGGCGGATGTGAACATGGTCTTCGTGCTCCCGTCAGAGTTTCGGGCACCCCAACCGGAAGAATTGGCCATCGCGCAGCTGGATCTCGGCCCACAACCGATCATCTTCGAAAAGCCCAAGGAGAAAAGCTACAAGCACCTGAAGGGATTGTATCTCAAGGGCTTCATAGATGGCAAACCTGTGAATAGAATGTTGGTCGACACTGGCGCTGCAGTCAACCTGATGTCGTACTCAGTGCTGCGCCGGCTGGGTCGTTCCACTGCTGATCTTATCAAGACCAATGTGTTGCTCAATGATTTCAACGGTCAGCCATCGGAGGCATAGGGTGTCCTAAATGTGGAGTTGACAGTTGGCCGCAAGACCGTTCCAACATCGTTCTTCATCGCAACAGTAAGAGTACATACACAGTGCTGCTTGGGAGGGATTGGATTCACGCGAATTGTTGCGTTCCTTCCATGATGCACCAGTGTTTGGTCCAGTGGGATGGCGATGAAGTGGAGGTGGTCCGTGCAGATGATTCCAGCGAGGTTTCGCTTGCGGACATGAACGCCTGGGATGCGGAAGGGCAAGAGCCGATCTCAGGGATCGCGCTGGAAGGTTGTGATCGGATCGAAGCGACAAAAAACGGACTGAGGCTGGTCTTATCCACTGGTCTCATAGAGTAGACACATCCTGGCAAGCTACGAAATCCAGCAAGGTTAGAGAGGCCGGTCCCAGCGACCGGCCCCAAAAAATGAGTAATATGTACTTGGGGTCTCAATTGTTACATTATGTACAAACAATGGCCTTTGCTGAGCATTCAGTTCTGGATAATAACGGTAATGTGGGAACGGCCAGCCCGTGCGGTTGGCCGGAAAATTTTTCTTGTCATCTCCCTGTGTTTGTTGTCGATGTCGATCTTTCAGATGGTGGCAAGTTAGGTTACGGGTTTACGTCTGCTGATGATTTGGAGGAAGTTGATATCGGTCCCGGGGATAAGTCGCGACCGACATTTATCAGCAAAAAGTTAGACCTGATCTTGCGTTAGCAAATGATAGCGCTGTTGAAGGAGTACCGGGACTGTTTTGCATGGGATTATACTGAGATGCCTGGTCTAGATAGAAATATCGTCGAGCATCGGCTCCCGCTCAAGAAGGGATTCCGGCCGTTTCAGCAACCAGCACGGCAGATGAAGGCCGAAGTCCTAGAGGAGATTAAGAAGGAGGTGCAAAAGATGCTGGATGTAGGATTCATCAGGCCATGTCGGTATGCGGAGTGGATCTCCAGCGTGGTCCCTGTACAAAAGAAAGATGGCCGATGGCAAGTCTGCGTGGATTTCAGAGACCTCAACAGAGCAACGCCAAAAGATGAGTATCCGATGCCTATTGCAGAAACATGGATCAACACAGCAGCTGGCCATAATATGATGAGTTTTATGGACAGTAATGCTGGCTAAAATCAGATTTTTATGGCCCCAGAGAATGTACACAAGACCGCATTCAGAGTACCAGGTGCGGTCGGGTTGTTCGAATACTTGGTCATGACCTTTGGATTGAAAAATGCCGGTGCAATGTATCAATGTGCCATGAATTACATTTTTCATGATCTCATCGGCAAGTTGGTAGAGATCTACATTGATGATGTCGTGGTCAAGTCCACATCGGCTGGGGGACACCTGGAAGATTTGCGTCAGGTCCTGGAGCGGACTCGGAAGTTTGGGCTCAAAATGAACCCAAAGAAATGTGCTTTTGGCGTATCGGCCGGTCAATTTTTGGGATTCTTGGTGCATGAACGGGGAATCGAGATCGGCCTGAAGAGTCAAGAAGCTGTGAAGACGATGAAGCCACCTACTACGAAGAATGAGTTGCAGAAGCTCATCGGTAAAATTAACTTTGTAAGACGATTTATTTCTAATCTGTCTGGGCGCATCGAACCGTTCATGGGTTTAGTGAAGATCAAATCCGATGATGAGTTTCGCTGGGGGGCGGAACAGCAGCAAGCTTTCGATGAAATCAAAGAATATTTATCAAAGCCTCCAGTGTTGGTTCCTCCTCAGCAAGATAGGCCGTTCTATGTGTACCTATCCGTGGGTGACACTTCCATTGCTTCGGGGTTAATCCAGAAGCACGACGGCCAGTAGAGGGTGGTTTTCTACCTCAGCAGGCGCATGTTAGATGCCGAGACCAGGTATCCTGAAATCGAGAAGCTTTGCCTTTGCTTATTCTTTACATGTACAAAGCTTCGTCATATTTTGCTCTCGGCGGAAACAATTGTCATATGCAAATCGGATGTCATAAAGCACATGTTGTCAGCTCCTGTTCTGAAAGGCCGGCTTGAAAAATGGATGTTTGCATTGTTAGAGTTCGATATTCGATATCAGCCTGCAAAAGCAGTCAAAGGACAGGCACTGGCGGATCTTGTTGCAGACAGGATTAGCACTGATATTGCTGCACTATTTATTCGTGCTTGGGCTATGTTTTTTGATAGATCGGCTTGTGATGATGGGTGCGGTGTGGGAATTCTGTTGGTGTCGCCTCGAGGGGCGACTTACTCTTTTTCCATCAGGATGACTGCCCCATACACCAATAATTTGGTGGAATATGAAGCCATTCGCAAAGGGATGGAACTACTCCTTGAAGCTGGTGCAGAAGCGGTGGAAATATTTGGAGATTCGAAGCATGTGATTTCTCAGCTCAAGGAAGAATATAGATGTGAGAGCGAGGCTCTTTTTCCGATATGGATGCAGTGCCGTGAGTCAATTCAGGTACATCAATTTCCACTGGATACGCAGGACTCTGAACAATGAAGCCAATGATTTGGCACAGATGGCTTTCGGGTACAAGGAAATGGCCGATGGGGTCGACGTAGAGGTTCAGTTTCTAGAACCTGGAGACTGGAGAGCCGATATCTTCAATTACTTGAAGGATTCGGCTCGGGGGGCACCCAAGAGGATAAGACTCAAGGCTATGAAGTATGTTCTGATAGGGGATGATATGTTTTACAGAATCTTGGAAGGACTACTGCTTTAATGTCTGGGACCTTCAGAGTCAAATCGGCTCTTGCATGAGGTTCACGAGGGAACCTGCGGTACTCATCAATCGGCTCATAAGATGAAGTGGCTGATTAGGCGATCGGGTTATTACTGGCCCACTATGCTTGAAGATTGCTTCAAATATTACAAGGGATGTCAGGCATGTCAGAGGTTTGGCAAAATTCAGATAGTGCTAGCATCAGTAATGAATCCTATCATCAAACCGTGGCCATTCAGAGGTTGGGCCATGGATATGATTGGTCAGATCAACCCGTCATCTAGCAAGGGTCACTAGTGGGTCTTAGCTGCTACAGATTATTTCACAAAGTGGGTAGAGGCAGTGCCCATGAGGTCAGTAACGTCAAGAGATGTGATCAGCTTTGTCAAAGAGCACATCATTCACAGATTTGGGAATCCTCAAACTATTACAACCGATGGAGGATCGGTCTTTATATCAGAGGAATTCAGGAAGTTCGCCGATGACATGGGGATTAAACTGATCAGATCATCTCCATACTATGCCCAAGCTAATGGACAGGCTGAAGCATCCAACCAGAGCCTCATCAAGCTCATAAAGAGAAAGATTGATGAATATCCTAGGCGCTGGCATGAGGTGTTGTCAGAATCTTTGTGGGCATATCGTATTTCATGTCACGGGTCCACCAAGACATCGTCGTACCATTTAGTCTACGGCCAAGATGCTATGTTGCCATGGGAAATCACGGCTGGATCAAGGCGTGTCGAGTTCCAGAATGATCTGACAATTGAACAATATGCAGCCTTGATGAATGACAATGTAGAGGACCTGACAGAGCTAAGACTTTGGTCATTGGAGAAGATTAAGGAAAACAAGGCTAAAGTTGCTCGTGCGTACAACAAGAAGGTCAAGCCAAAGAATTTACAGGTTGGAGACTTGGTTTGGGAGGTAGTATTGCCATTGGGACTAAAGATAAAAAGTATGGCAAGTGGTCTCCAACTTGGCACGGGCCGTACAAGATTGATCAGGTTTTGCCTGCGAATGCATACATGCTCGAGGAATTGGACGGCGTCAAGTTTCCTGTTGCTGTCAATGGCCAACACCTCAAGAAGTATTTCCCGAGCATGTGGGAAAGCGAGTAACAAGAGCCGATGAGATCCATCTGGCTGAACCGAGAAAGGCCAACACGTTGAGTTGGCCAGTAAAAAAAAGAAAGAGATAGGCCAACATGTTGAGTTGGCCGGTAAAAAAAATGAATGAGAGGCCAACACGTTGAGTTGGCTAGTAAAAATACATATGAGAAGCAAGATAGCCGACGTGTAACCATCGACTTAAGGTGTTTTAAATGAGTACAAGTTTCAGGTTTAACAGGCAACATCAAATGTTTTCTGAATAGTTCTACTAGTTCAGGAATCCTTCTATGGCATGGATGGCTTTTGCACGTATAGCATCAGCTCTTGCAATGATTTCTTTGTCGTCCTTGTCATCGCCTGATATTATCTGTCGACTCAAGGTGCTTATCTCTGCAAACTCTGCCTGTATTTGTTCAGTCATTTCTTGGGTTTCCTACTTGGAGTTTGCGATCGAAGCTTTCTCCTCTTGGATTAGTCTTTGGGTATTGCGGACCTTTTCTTCAAGTTCCATCAGTTCCTTTTCCAAGAGGTTGAGTTGTCTTGTGCTCTCGGAGATATCAGCTTTAGCATCTAGAGTTGCCTTCTTTTGGTTGAGTAGTTTGCACTTCTGAGCGATGTCGGCTTTCAGAAGGATTTGAGAATGACGCAGTTCTATTCTCTGTTGTGTTGCCTTCACCTCTGCCCGAAAGAAAGGAAGATGGCCGGCTGGCCAAAGTTTGACTCGAAGTGATTCTGGAAGCTGGGTTTCTATCTGCTCAAGAATTTCTTTTATCTTGCTGGAATCATCAACCAGAGTAATGATCGGAGCAGATAGTAGATCCTTGATGAGTTGAAGCTGATTTGCCAAGTTAGCCGATTGCTGCAAAGATGGCGCTTTTGCTCCAGGGGCAGTCAGACCCATTGATGCTGGGTCAAAGGAAAGCAAACCTAAAATGTCAAAGCCCTATGGACATATCTGAAGTTAGAGCAAGGTGCATTTATGAAGCTATCGGCTGGTTCAGAATTGGTTTTTATAGTGTTACCTGTTCTGAAGAAGAAGTGTTGGGCGGTTCAAGAGCGATCGTCCTAATAGACCTTGTGTCGACATCAAGAACATTGACTGTGTCAGCTGGCCCATCGCTTGCCTCTATCAGTACATTAGGATTTGCAGTCATCTCATGTTGTACTGGGCTTTCTGCATTGGTGATGTCTTCAGCCGTGTCCTGAAAATAAAATTACGGTCAACCAGAATATATGTGCATAAGGAAGAAGTTTCAGAAAAGATGAATCACCTGGTTGGAATTAGTATCTGATGGACTTGGGGAAGATTGGACAATTTTCTTAATGATCCTTTTTGTAATCATCTTCCTTTTTTTGGTTGAAATTCGGGGGGCAACAATTGCAGAAGCTTGTCTTCGTTTGGAAGCCGACTGAAGTAAGTCTGGCTGAATAGTGATTATCACTTTCTTCATAGATGGTGATCCCTTGCAGAAGAAGTACATTAGGGGCAGTTGGAAGAAAGTGGAAAGGTTCCCCGTTGCTGGTCATAGGTTCTGGACCATCTTGTTGCTGCAAACAGGGTGAGCAGGATTAGTTAAGAGAAAAAAATAGAGGATTTAGAAAGAATGAATGCATAAATTCAGTACCTCTTCTTCGGGGATTACGTATTCATGGTCAATTTGCTGCAGTCGAGGACCTAGAGCTTTCCTGAATACATGTGTTTTTAACATTCCCCACCATGTGCTAAAATCGATTGATGAAGGATCAAAGGGCAGATCGGCTGGTATTGGAATGTGGAGATCATCGAACATGCAGTAGCATCTTGAGATGGTGAGACCATCGGGTAGTTCGGCTCTACTCTCCACCAAGTGGTGAATATGGAAGTGGGGAGGGACTTGTCCCAGGCCAAATTGCCGAGCTGCTATGACTGGTTGATAGGTTTCATAGCCTGGTTTGATAATTCTATTGGAAGTACTCATGCCAACAGGGAGGAAACCAGGTCGGATCATCAGGGAATATAGATGCCGAGTGCTGTCGTTATCGGCAAAACTATCCAATCTAAAGGCAGTTGGGTTCTCAAAGGATTCAGATTCAATGAATGGAAAATAGAGTGGATTGTCTAGTCCTTTGTAGAAGACTCTGAACCATTTTGTTGCATCTGTTGGGTTCAGTTTACTGCCAGGAAGACTAAATAAAGCTTGGCCATAACTAGTACATCTAATTGGTTTGCCACTCTCATCAGGAAAGGAATTCTTGGTCAGGCCTTGGAAGTTTGGGATCTGGTGCTGAAAGTACAGTTGTGCCCACAACTGAATAAACCACCAAGGGCCTCCAGTTCTCAGTTTCTTTTGGTTAAGCAAGTTAGATGTCATCAAATGGAGATATTTGTAGGTTTCTCCAAGGAAAAGTTTACCTAGGCCAGTGCGGTTGCCATGGGTCAGATGATAGGCCAAGGGAAGATAATTCTTAGTTGGAGCTAAAGAAGGGCCACAGAAGATGAAGTGCTCTAGCCAAAGATTTAAGAAGACTGTGTGTTCCTTTTCAGTCACTGGACCTTTTGTTTTCATGTGCTGGTTCATGTAAGTTCCCCAGTTTGTGCAGTTTGCATTGGAAGAAAGTTTAAAGGGGACTTCTGCCATTTTGTGGGCAGCAGGATTAGGAGATCCAATGTCTAGGCCAGTGATCATGGTGACATTGTAACACCCTAATTTAAAATTCAGCATTTATTAATAAATGTAATTGGCTTTATTTAAATTTCTAAGGTTTAATGTGTTTAGCCTTGCATTTAATTTATTTTTTTTCACAAAGTAATTAAAATTTGACTAAGTTTAAAATTTTGTTGTTGCATTCATGCTGGTGCATAGTTTTAATTATTTGAGTGTAGTTTGAATTCAAATTTGTATTTGAATTCAAACTTTGTTTGAATTAGAAATAGAAAGGGAATAGGAAATAGAAAGGAATAGAATGGAAAAGAAAACCCAACAGCCCAAACCCACTCCTCCCTCAGCCCAGCCCGCTCTCCCTCTCCCACCGGCCCTCTTCCCTCCCCAGCAAATGGCCCATCCCGTGCAGGCCCCCTCGCCCTCTCCTCCGCTGGCCCAGGCCGCCTCGGCTCCGCTCGGTCCGGCCCAGAGCGCAGCGCTAGCCCAGCGCCACGTCCGCCCGCGCGCTCGCCTCCTCTCCGCTGGCACCGCCGGCCCACACGTCGGCGCCTGCCTCCGCAGCCTCCGCAAGCGCCCGCTCCCGCTGACATCCCTGGCCCACCCGCCAGCTTCGTCTTCCCCCGCCCGCGATCTCCGGCGAAGACCACGTCGGCCTTCCAAAACCGGGCGAGCACGCCTAGGTTGGCCGCCGCCCTATAAGTAGGCCCTGGCCTTCCCCGTACACCGTCATCCATCACCGCCCAACCCTAGCCGCCGCCGCTCACCTTGCTCTGCAGCGCAGAGCACCGCGCCGCCGCGGCCACGCTGCTTCACCACCTCCCCGCCCTCGCCGAGCACCACAGGAGCTCCGCCGGGCTGCTAGGAGTTTTCCCCAAGGTTGCTGCCCCGATCTCCACCACCATCGCGCCGGATTTTCGCTAAGACCTCGTCGCCGGTGAGAAGCTCCGCCCGCTCGATTTCTCGCCGCCGGTGGTCCCTGACCCGTCCTGACCCCAGGTTTTCGTTCGCAGCGCAACCCCGCATTGATTCGAGGAGATCCGGAGCCCGAGGCATCGCTGTGTCGACTCCTCCGCGAACGCCACCCATGCCATCGCCGCCGAGCTCGCCGTTGACCCTTCTGCGCCGCGTCTCCTTCCAAACTAGAGCACGGTGAGCACCGCTCGGGCCCCTTGATCCCTTTGTGCTAGATCTCGTAGACCCTGGCGCGCTCTAGGCGCCCAGGCACCGCGCTCCGGCGAGCTCCGTGGCCGCCGAGCCGCCCTCGCCGTCGAGGGGCCCGTTCCCAGCCCCGAGCCGCCTCCCTGTGGCCTCCAGTGCATTACGCACGCCACGGCGGTGCTCCACGACCAAACCGAACCCCGAGCAGACTCCGAAAGCGCCGGATTGGCTTACTCCGGCGACCCCTCCGCCGCGGAAGCCCTGTCCCCGGCGACCAGCGCCGCCGCCCACGGTCCAGCTCGCCCCTGATCGTCCGATCTTGCGTGGACGATCCAGATTAGATCCAGAACCGATCTAATCCTGGCCCTGAGATCTAGATCCAACGGCTCAAGTCTAAACATACCGCTTCGGCCTGTAACATTTGTTAAAGAGCCCCTACACTTTAGGAGATTCAACCCGTGGTCCAGCCTTAGTCAAAAGTATTTACGGTTTGGTCCTGTTTTTAGCACATAACCCCCTGTCCTTTCTGGAAATAGAACCCACCGTCCTTTGCTGCTGATTTTGCGAGTTAGACCCTGGAGTTAATGTTTAATTATGTTTTAGTCCTCGATTTTTGCAAAAACCCCCTGGAACTTAGTTTTTCTCGCAGATAAGCCCCTAGACCTTGTTTTAAGCCTAGTTTATGCGTTTTAGCTCCGTTTTAAGCGTTCTTTATGTCCACGCGATCGTTGTAACGCGTAGAATAGTTTTAGACTAGTTTAGTGTGCTGTTTTTATGTATTGATGTTCTGTTTCTTAGTTTTTGTTAGTATCTACTTGTATGCTTATTATCGTGCATTGTTTTGGCCATGTGTTCGTGAGTAGACGTTGATCCATCTGAGGAGCCCCAGTACCAGTACCCGGAGCAGCCGTCTTCTGAGCACTTTGAGCAGCAGCAGGAGCAGTACGAGGAAGGCAAGTGTAACATGAACAACCTATCACTTTTAAATACAATTTCATACTGCATTTTAATACTGTATGCCTATAAGGACTTTCCTAGCCACTTTATATCCTTTATATATACCTTTGGGTTGCATTTTGGTTAGTTGTGCTAGGTTGCTGCGCTATAACACATTCTGGTCCTTTTTAATTAAATTGATTAATGTTTTACTTGAACTTAATTCTGAGAGTGGCCCTCTGTGTGGATGAGTGGCTCACGTCTCGTTAAAAGATGGTTTTTGTAGAAACATGGTTTAGGGGGCCAGCACGGTGCTTAGTGCTTGGTTGGCCACTCTCCATAAGGACCAGTTCATAGAGCGACAACCTGGGACAACAGCGCTACCACAAGGCTAGAATGGGATAGACTTGGCTTACTAATTAGGTCTTTTTGGTTTGGAGGTGGGCCCCATCGTCGCTGACCTAACTCTCGCGGTTACGCCTTACCAACGAGATTCTTTGTAACGGCCTCGTAGTGAGTCGCTAGTCATCTCACCTAAGGAAGTGTGATGAACCTCTGGCGTAGCTCACGACTTGTGGGTAAAGATGTGCAACCTCTGCAGAGTGTAAAACTGGTATACTAGCCGTGCTCACGGTTATGAGCGGCCCAGATCCTCCTTTTGATTAGTGGGGTTGTCTCCTTCCGACGAGGGAGGTGCCTCTTGGGGTTACCTTGGTGGCTTGGTTTCGGTTTGGTTCTCAGTAGTGACATGTTTAATCTTGATTAATTACTATGTAACTGGGTTAATGGTAATTCATCAACTCGTAGTAAATAGTTTTAATAAAATTTTGCCAAGACGTAAAAGCTAATGCAGTTGAGTCAGCCAACCTTAGAGCCTCATAGTTTGTGTTATACTTGTTGAGTACAAGTTGTGTACTCACTCTTTCCTCTTCTCTACTTTTTCCTCTTGGCTATGCTACTGCTGCTCAGTTCCTGCCGACATGAGGGAGTTCGTCCAGCGCTACCAGGACTACGAGGACTTCTAGGTGTTCGTCTCCCAGTCGACGTCCTTGTGGCGCCCTGCTCAGTTTCGGAGAGTTCTTTTATCGTACTTGTACTTCACTTCCGCTGTATCAGACATCTTTGTCATTAATGTAATAAATAACATTCGTATTCGCTTTATTATGTCTTTTTACGTGATATGTGCTGTGATATACTGTTCATTCTATTGTATATACGTGTGACTTGATCCTGGCACGTATATGATTGCTCCGTTTATGTTCTTTTATAAACCGGGTGTTACAGAGTGGTATCAGAGCCGTATCGACTGTAGGACGAAGCCTAGATAGAACTGGTCGAGTTTTAGGACTTCTTCTCTCCAATCCTTGTCTGCTGAAACTATTTTACTATTATACCCCTTGACTTCTATGACTTTTACCCTTCTTGCCTTGATTTCTCTCTCTGAAGAATAGTTTTCGTAGATTCTGACCTGAATCAGTCATCTGACCACCATGAGTATTAGCTAGGTGACCCTTTTATAATAATACGATAGCACGTTCTGCGACGCGCTGTGTTAGTCGAGTCGTATGTTAAACTCGGCTAAGTTGTGGAAATTGTCTGCTTGTTATTGTGTTACATGTTTGATTTGGATTTTTGAATGATTGCATAGCTTAGTAGTTTAAATTTGTTTAAAGAAAATCACTCAGATGTTAAAGTTAACTAATTAATAAAATGAGTTAGATCGCTGGGGGTAAAACAGTCCACTCTATCCTGTCTACTTTATCATGGCTGAGTCTTTTTCCGCAAAGAGTTATCATATCCATCTGAATTTATTCCTGCAATATCCTTATTCGTGAAATCTTTTGTCCAAAATCTGATGGTGAACACCAGGCGTGGTTCTGACCAGCAGGGGCAGAACTACCAGGGTCAGAACATCTAGGGGACCGGGATCCCGATGCCTCTGCCTTTGACTCCGGAGCAGTACTTCTAGCTCCAGATGCAGATGATGGCCACCCTGAACAACACTGTTCAGGCTCTTCAGCAGGCTCACACTCAGCCTCCGCCTCCTCCACCGCCGCAGCCTCGCGACAGGCGTGCTGAGTTCCTGAGGGGTCACCCGCCGACGTTTTCTCACACGTCCGACCCTCTTCAGGTTGACGACTGGCTCCGTGAAGTGGAGCGTCAGCTGGACATCGCCCAGTGCGATGATCGGGAGAGAGTTCTATACGCAGCAGGACAGCTGCGAGGGGCAGCTTTGGACTGGTGGGAGTCCCACCCAGTTCATGACCGCGAGTCTTTCACTTGGCTCCAGTTCAGGGAGCGTTTCCGCAGCCACAACATCCCCGCGGGCGTTATGAAGATGAAGCAGAAGGAGTTCCTTGCACTGAAGCAGGTAACCTTAAATATAATCATTCAGCGGTTCATTTTGAGCTAGTACCCCTTGTTATATCCTTATGAATCTTGAGTTAATCCTTCGATATCTATCTGTCTTTGTCGCTTCAGGGGACTATGTCGGTCACGGAGTATCGTGATCGCTTTCTGCAGCTCGCTCGCTACGCCCCTGCCGATGTTGCGGATGACCGCAAGAAGCAGGAGCACTTCATGGAGGGTCTTGAGGACTACCTCCAGTACGCGCTGCTCAACCTCCGCTTCGACGACTTCAACCATCTGGTTGACAGCATGCTCAACACTGAGCACAAGCACTTGGAGATGGAGGACAAGAAGAGGAAGATTGTTCCCGTTGCTTCCGGCAGCAACGCTCGACCTTGCCTCCAGCAGCCTCAGCAGTACCAGCAGCAGTACCGGCCTCCTCAGCAGTACCAGCAGAGGCCACCGCAGCAGTACCCGCCTCGACAGCAGCAGCAGGCGGGGCAGGGCCAGAGGTTACCGGCACCTCCGGCTCGTGCTGCTCCACCGGCACCACAGGCTCCATGTCCGGCAGCTCCTACCGGACAGCAGGCTCAGGGACCCCCTTGCACCTGCTTTCACTGCGGCCAGCCGGGGCACTACGCCAACGCTTGCCCCCGGAAGGCGCAGGCGGGACAGCAGGGGCGCCCAGCTCAGCCCAGGGCGCCACTTCAGGGCAGAGTGAACCACGTGACGGCCGAGTCAGCGGCCGAGGCTCCCAACGTGGTTATTGGTACGTTCATGGTTAATTCATATCCTGCTACAGTGCTTTTTGATACTGGTGTTACGCATTCCTTCATTACTCAGTCTTTTGTCGAGCATCATGGTATTCATACTAGCACATTAAAGAGGTGCCTGTTAGTATCTTCACCGGGAGGACAGTTGAGGTCTCACACTTACTGCCCGAGAGTCAGTGTTTCCTTGAGGGGAGTGGAGTTCTGTACTGATCTGATGGTGCTAGACACCAAGGACATTGATGTCATTCTGGGAATGGAGACTCTGGCCAAGTGGGGAGTCCGGATAGATTGTGCTCAGAGGACAGTCTTGCTATCAGCTTCCAGTGGCCAAGAGGTTGTTATCAGTGCAGTAGAGCCTTCTGGATTTCTTCATCAGATGGAGGCTAGACCCACGGACGGTATTCGCGTGGTGTCTGAATTCCCGGATGTCTTTCCGGATGATTTGCCAGGTATGCCGCCTGAACACGCCATTGAGTTTTGTATTGATCTCTTGCCTGGCACAACTCCTATTGCAAAGCGGCCCTACCGTATGGCACCTATAGAGCATGAAGAGGTTAAGAAGACTATTGATGAGTTGCTAGCCAAGGGCTATATCCGTCGCAGCTTCTCTCCTTGGGCTTTTCCATTATTGCTGGTAGATAAGAAGGATGGCTCGAAGAGGATGTGTGTGGATTATCGGGAGCTGAATGCAGTTACTATCAAGAACAAGCATCCACTGCCCCGTATTGAGGATCTCTTCGATCTGCTTCGAGGTGCTCGTATATTCTCGAAGATTGATCTTCGTTCGGGTTATTTTCAGCTGAGGATCCGTCCTGGGGATATTCCGAAGACGGCATTCACCTGCAAGTACGGGCTATATGAGTATACGGTCATGTCCTTCGGCTTGACTAATGCCCCGGCTTTCTTCATGCATCTGATGAACATGGTTTTCATGGACTATCTGGATGTCTTCGTGGTGATCTTCATTGATGATATTCTGATCTTCTCCAAGACAGAAGAAGAGCATGAGGAGCATCTGAGACTCGTGTTGCAGAGATTGAGAGAGCATCAGTTGTATGCCAAGTTCAGCAAGTGCGAGTTCTGGATTGACGAGGTTCCATTCCTCGGTCATGTTATCTCTCAGGGAGGCATTGCTGTTGATCCGAGCAAGGTGAAGGATGTGCTAGAGTGGGAGACACCGCAGACAGTAAAGGAAGTCAGGTCTTTCTTGGGCTTAGCTGGATATTATCGGAGGTTCATTGAGAATTTCTCCAAAATCGCGAAGCCTTTGACTTCTTTGCTAGAGAAAATTGTGGCTTTCGTGTGGACTGATGAGCGTCAGAGGGCCTTTGATGAGCTGAAGAAAAGGTTGACTACGGCGCCAGTCCTGACTCTGCCAGACCAGACGAAGAGGTTCACGGTATATTGTGATGCTTCGAAGGATGGTCTTGGGTGTGTTCTGATGCAGGAGGGCAGAGTGATTGCTTATGCTTCACGGCAGCTACGCCGGCATGAGCTGAACTATCCTACTCATGATCTTGAGTTAGCCGCAGTTGTCCATGCTCTGAAGATTTGGAGGCACTACTTATATGGGCAGCGGTGTGATATCTACACTGATCACAAGAGCCTCAAGTACATTTTCACGCAGAATGAGCTGAACATGCGGCAGAGAAGATGGCTAGAGTTGGTCAAGGATTATGACCTGGAGATTCACTATCATCCGGGCAAGGCCAATGTTGTAGCAGATGCTTTGAGCAGGAGAAGTTATGTCAACATGGCCGTGGCTTTCCAGATGCCTCCAGAGTTATGCGAGGAGTTTGAGCAGTTGAGTCTGGGCTTCTTGCATCATACTTCCAGTGCAGCGTTTGAGGCAGTACCGACTCTAGAGTCAGAGATCAGGCAGCATCAGAAAGATGATGAGAAGCTGCAGGAGATTCATGAATTGCTCAAGAAGGGCAAGGCTTCTCATTTCAGAGAGGATGATCAGGGTACTTTGTGGTACAAGAACCGGATCTGCGTGCCTGATGTGCATGATCTCCGGAAGTTGATTCTGAGTGAGGCCCATGATACAGCTTACTCTATTCATTCGGGCAGCATGAAGATGTATTATGATCTGAAGGAACGTTTCTGGTGGTATGGGATGAAGCGTTCAGTGGCAGAGTACGTGGCTATTTGTGACACCTGTCAGCGTGTCAAGGCTGAGCATCAGAGGCCAGCAGGTCTGTTACAGCCTTTGAAGATTCCAGAGTGGAAATGGGAGGAAATCACTATGGACTTCATTGTTGGATTGCCTCGTACTCAGAAAGGGTACAACTCCATTTGGGTAGTAGTGGATCGACTGACGAAGGTTGCTCACTTCATTCCAGTGAACACTACTTACTCCGGTGCTAGACTCGCAGAGTTGTACATCTCTCGGATTGTCTGCTTGCATGGTGTGCCCAAGAAGATTATATCTGACAGAGGCTCTCAGTTCACTTCTCGGTTCTGGGAGCAGCTCCATGATTCGTTGGATACGAAGCTGCGGCTTATCACCCTCAGACAGATGGGCAGACAGAGAGAACCAACCAAGTGTTGGAGGATATGCTCAGAGCTTGTGCCATTCAGTACGGTACTAGTTGGGACAAGTGCCTATCTTATGCTGTGTTCTCATATAACAACAGCTATCAGGCCAGTCTGAAGAAGTCCCCCTTCGAGGCATTATATGGCAGAAAGTGCAGGACTCCTCTCTATTGGGATCAGATTGGTGAGAAGCAGCTCTTTGGCCCTGAGATCATAGATGATGCAGAGCAGATGGTTCAGGCTGTGCGAGAAAATCTGAGGATTGCACAGAGCAGACAGAAGAGCTATGCAGATGGCAAATGGAGAGATCTGACCTTCAGTGTCGGTGATTATGTGTATCTGAAGGTGTCTCCGATGAGAGGAATCCGTAGATTCAATGTCAAAGGGAAGTTAGCTCCTCGGTATGTTGGTCCATTCAAGGTGCTAGAGCGGAAAGGCGAAGTTGCTTATCGCCTGGAGTTACCTCTCAGCCTCTCAGGAGTTCATGATGTCTTCCATATATCTCAGCTGAAGAGGTGTCTGCGAGTACCCGAGGAGCAGGCACCACTGGATGGAGTAGATGTGCAGGAAGATCTGACTTATACTGAGCATCCGGTGAAGATTCTGGAGACATCAGAGAGGATTACTCGGAACAAGCGCATCAAGATGTGCAGAGTTCAGTGGAGTCACCACAGTGAAGCTGAGGCTACTTGGGAGCGAGAAGATGAGCTGATGAAGACATATCCAGATCTCTTTGCTAGCCAGCCCAGCTAAATCTCGGGGACGAGATTTCTTTAATGGGGTAGGGTCTGTAACACCCTAATTTAAAATTCAGCATTTATTAATAAATGTAATTGGCTTTATTTAAATTTCTAAGGTTTAATGTGTTTAGCCTTGCATTTAATTTATTTTTGCTTCACAAAGTAATTAAAATTTGACTAAGTTTAAAATTTTGTTGTTGCATTCATGCTTGTGCATAGTTTTAATTATTTGAGTGTAGTTTGAATTCAAATTTGTATTTGAATTCAAACTTTGTTTGAATTAGAAATAGAAAGGGAGTAGGAAATAGAAAGGAATAGAATGGAAAAGAAAACCCAACAGCCCAAACCCACTCCTCCCTCAGCCCAGCCCGCTCTCCCTCTCCCACCGGCCCTCTTCCCTCCCCAGCAAACGGCCCATCCCATGCAGGCCCCCTCGCCCTCTCCTCCGCTGGCCCAGGCCGCCTCGGCTCCGCTCGGTCCGGCCCAGAGCGCAGCGCTAGCCCAGCGCCACGTCCGCCCGCGCGCTCGCCTCCTCTCCGCTGGCACCGCGGGCCCACACATCGGCACCTGCCTCCGCAGCCTCCGCAAGCGCCCGCTCCCGCTGACATCCCTGGCCCACCCGCCAGCTTCGTCTTCCCCCGCGCAACCGCCCGCCCGCGATCTCCGGCGAAGACCACGTCGGCCTTCCAAAACCGGGCGCGCACGCCTAGGTTGGCCGCCGCCCTATAAGTAGGCCCTGGCCTTCCCCGTACCCCGACATCCATCACCGCCCACCCTAACCGCCACCGCTCACCTTGCTCTGCAGCGCAGAGCACCGCGCCACCGCGGCCACGCTGCTTCACCACCTCCCCACCCTCGCCGAGCACCGCAGGAGCTCCGCCGGGCTGCTAGGAGTTTTCCCCAAGGTTGCTGCCCCGATCTCCACCACCATCGCGCCGGATTTTCGCTAAGACCTCGTTGCCGGTGAGAAGCTCCGCCCGCTCAATTTCTCGCCGCCGGTGGTCCCTGGCCCGTCCTGACCCCAGGTTCTCGTTCGCAGTGCAACCCCGCATTGATTCGAGGAGATCCGGAGCCCGAGGCATCGCTGTGTCGACTCCTCCGCGAACGCCACCCACGCCATCGCCGCCGAGCTCGCCGTCGACCCTTCTGCGCTGTGTCTCCTTCCAAACTAGAGCACAGTGAGTACCGCTCGGGCCCCGTGATCCATTTGTGCTAGATCTCGTAGACCCTGGCGCGCTCTAGGCGCCCAGGCACCGCGCTCCGGCGAGCTCCGTGGCCGCCAAGCCGCCCTCGCCGTCGAGGGGCCCGTTCCCAGCCCCGAGCCGCCTCCCTGTGGCCTCCAGTGCATTAAGGACGCCACGACGGTGCTCCACGGCCAAACCGAACCCCGAGCGGACTCCGTGAGTGCCGGATTGGCTTACTCCGGCGACCCCTCCGCCACGGAAGCCCTGTCCCCGGCGACCAGCGCTGCCGCCCACGGTCCAGCTCGCCCCTGATAGTCCGATCTTGCGTGGACGATCCAGATTAGATCCAGAACCGATCTAATCCTGGCCCTGAGATCTAGATCCAACAGCTCAAGTCTAAACATACCGCTTCGGCCGGTAACATTTGTTAAAGAGCCCCTGCACTTTAGGAGATTCAACCCGCGGTCCAGCCTTAGTCAAAAGTATTTACGGTTTGGTCCTGTTTTTAGCACATAACCCCCTGTCCTTTCTAGAAATAGAACCCGCCGTCCTTTGCTGCTGATTTTGCGAGTTAGACCCTGGAGTTAATGTTTAATTACGTTTTAGTCCTCGGTTTTTGCAGAAAACCCCCTGGAACTTAGTTTTTCTCGCAGATAAGCCCCTAGACCTTGTTTTAGGCCTAGTTTATGCGTTTTAGCTCCGTTTTAAGCGTTCTTTATGTCCACGCGATCGTTGTAACGCGTAGAATAGTTTTAGACTAGTTTAGTGTGCTGTTTTTATGTATTGATGTTCTGTTTCTTAGTTTTTGTTAGTATCTGCTTGTATGCTTATTATCGTGCATTGTTTTGGCCATGTGTTCGTGAGTAGACGTTGATCCATCTGAGGAGCCCCAGTACCAGTACCCGGACCAGCCGTCTTCCGAGCACTTTGAGCAGCAGCAGGAGCAGTACGAGGAAGGCAAGTGTAACATGAACAACCTATCACTTTTAAATACAATTTCATACTGCATTTTAATACTGTATGCCTATAAGGACTTTCCTAGACACTTTATATCCTTTATATATACCTTTGGGTTGCATTTTGGTTAGTTGTGCTAGGTTGCTGCGCTATAACACATTCTGGTCCTTTTTAATTAAATTGATTAATGGTTTACTTGAACTTAATTCTGAGAGTGGCCCTCTGTGTGGATGAGTGGCTCACGTCTCGTTAAAAGATGGTTTTTGTAGAAACATGGTTTAGGGGGCCAGCACGGTGCTTAGTGCTTGGTTGGCCACTCTCCATAAGGACCGGTTCATAGAGCGACAACCTGGGACAACAGTGCTACCACAAGGCTAGAATGGGATAGACTTGGCTTACTAATTAGGTCTTTTTGGTTTGGAGTAACTTACCTGCGGGGCAAGAGTAGTAAGCTTCAATGGTCCCTGCTCCTCCGGCTTGGTCTGTGCTTGGATTGCGCTCCTGTGCTTGTACCCCCAGTGTAAGGATCGATGGGCCAAGAGGGGGGGTGAATTGGGCCTTTTTCAAATTTCTAAGATAGATAAAACAATCTTAACCTATGCAATGCTAGTAAGGCTCAATTCACCAACCGGCTAAACAAAGCAAACTACACAAGCTATCAAAGATATGAAACTAAGCAAGAAAGAGCTAAGCTATGATCTCTAAGGTCAAGCACATGAAAGAATGCATGAAAGTAAGAGCTTGAAATGAAAGAGAGTGCAAGAGACAACCGGATTTTTCCCGTGGTGTCGATGTGTTGGCACACACCCCTAATCCACGTTGTGACACTCACTAAGAGTCTTGTCACCTCCCATGTCACCGAGACGAGGGCGCTCACTAAGAGTCTCCGTTCACCATCCCGGCGTGGTGGAGCTCAAGCCACGTACAATCTTCTTCTCCGGGCTCCCACAATCTTTGGCAAGCTCCGCGAGAAACACCTCGATCACCATGATCGCCTAGGTGATGCCAATCACCAAGAGTAACAAGCTAAGGCCTTCACTTGAGCAAGAACCGATCACCAAGAACGGATGCACACTAGCTTCTCTCTACTCAAGTCCTTAATCTTGCTTCTTGATTGATTGAATGCACAAGTATGTGAATGATGAAGCTCAAGGTGGCTCTTGACTATATTATGAGTGTATGGATGTTGCCTGGTGTCATGAGTAGCAAAATGACCCATTGGAGGGGTATATATAGGCAGCTCACACGAATAGAGCCGTTGGAGAAAAGCTGCCAGAAAACTGCGTAGCGCCGGTTAATCCGACGTACCTCCAATAGTCATCGTCGATTTAACCGATGAATGTAAACTGCCCCTTCTGAAAACTAGCCGTTACAACTTGGGCAGATTAACCGACGTATCATCGGTTTAACCGGTGAGTGTAGTTGTCCACTGATCAACTGAAAAATCAAGTCTCTGGACAACTGCACCGACGTTAACTCAAACATATCGTCGGTTTAACCGGTGAGTACAACTTCTGAATTCCTTTGGAAAACCATCTCACTGGTCAATTGCACCGACATCCTGATTCAAACATCGTCGGTTTAACCGGTGTATAGAACTTGAAATACCCTGGAAAAACCAACTTTGGACTAATGCACCGACATTAAATTCAAACACGTCGGTTTAACCGGTGTATTGAATTTGTCCAGACTCTGCTGACTTGGTTTAATCGACGTATAGAAAATTGGGAGCGTCGGTTAAACCGGTGTATAGACTTTTTCTGATTTTGTCTTTTCTGATTTGAGTCTTGAATGAAATCCAAATATTCTTGAGATATAGTTTGAGAACCACTTATTTGAACTTCTAGAAACCTGAGTGACCATAGTGTGCATCCATTTTCAAATGACCATGTCCATGCTCAAGTTACTTAGCCTTAACCCCTCTTAATAGTGCGATCACTACAAAACTATAAAACCTATACTAACCTAAGTGTCCTTCTCAACCTTATGACACTTAGGACTAGAAAGATCCTTAGTCTTGCCATATAATTGAGTTGAATACCGAGATCGCCTTTTTGAATAATGAAATTGAGGGGCCTCTTTTGACATATGACCAAATGAGCGATAATGATCTATTAAGCTGCACAAACTCATTAGTCACAATAATGGTTGTCATTAATCACCGAAACATACCTTGAGGGCCTAGATGCTTACAATCTCCCCCTTTTTGGTGATTGATGACAACACAACCATAAATAACGAGAGAGCGAGAAAGATAAAGCAAGATAAACACAAGCAAACTCGAGAAGAAGGACCAAAGAGCTCAACGGCTCAAACGAAATCCATAGATATGTCTCAAAGCACGGCATACTCAAGCGACAAATGTACATATCCATAAACTAACACCAAATGTGATACAAAGAATCAAAGTCCTGATAACTATGAGCTCTCTCTAGCTCTACCCTCCCCCTAACTCTGGGGCTCCCCCTAACACCTCTCCCCCTTTGGCATCAAAACACCAAAAAGGCGAGCTACGGGTCGTGCTGTCGTGGTACGGCGAGGAAGCGGTCCGGGTCGTCGTCGTCGTCGTCGGATGGAGAACCCTCACCCTCGGTGACAGACGGAAGCTGCTGGTCTGGGTCTGAGCTCACTGTGGGGCGAGTCCGGTGTGAGAGTAAAGCTGGGAGATCATCCCGAACATCGCCATCATGCCCTGCTGCATCTGCTGGAACTGAGCGTCTGTCCTCTGTGAAACTCTGTCAATGAGGCCGACAAAACGCTCTTCTGTCGCTGCACGCTCTCGGGCTGCCTCTCTCTGAATAGCTGCAATCTGAGCCTCATGGGCTCTCCTGGCCTCCTCCTGAGCAAGTCGGTCATCCCTCTGCTGAGTCACGAGCTGCTGTAGTAGTGCAGTGAGCTCGGACGGCTGAGTCATCTGGGACTCAGAGACTGTAGCAGCTGCTGAAGTCGGAGGAGCTGGCTCTCCGGACCCTCCTGCCTCGTGGTCGTGACTGGCTGGGGCAGCTGGAGGAAAGTACTCTACGTCCTCGGAGGAGTCTGACTCAAGCTCAGACCAGTGAATCTCATCATCTCCCCCGGGAAGCTGTGCCTCGGCTGCCAGGAGTGCCTCATCCTCCTCTGCCACTCGTGCCTGTACCTCTGGTGACAGTCGAGCCATCGCAGCTCTATCTGCGTGTCTGCCCCTCCTCCTGTCCTGTGGAGCTGTGGGTCGGTAGACAGGGAACCTGGGAGCCTCGTCGTGATGGTAAGGGGCGCTGATGGGTGACTCTGCTGGCACTATCATAGAGCATATGTAACTGATCCAGTGCCCATAAGGAAACTGTCGCACCACACCCATCCCATCAGTGATCACATCCTCGATCTCAGCCAGAATAAAATCAACTATATCAAATGGCTCGTGAGTGAGGATGTGTAGGAGCAAGAGCTGCTGCAAACCTGTGAACCCCTCTGGGTAGCCACTCCTCGGTAACAGAGTCCTCCGGAGTGCCATGTGAACAGCGTATGCCTCTGGAGTCAGCAAGCTCGGCACTCTGGCGTAAGAGGCTGGGAACGGCTGGCGGAAGCACTGAGAGATCGCCTCGTGAGAAGGAGCAATCCCGCCAACCATCGCCCTGTGGGGTAGATCTGAGTCCCCATAAACCCTCTCGTGCAGCGAGACGTCGACCAGGTCAACTCCAAGTATACCAGCAATGGTCGCCCTCGACAATCCAAAGTCCTGCCCTCCAAACATGAAGTGCACGGCTCTGCGCTCGGGTGCTATCCAAGCTGTGGCGTAGAACACTCTGACCCAGTCCTCGATATAACGGTTCTGCTCCATCTCTAGCAGCCTGGGCAGTCCTCTGAAGTGAGCGAAGTGTGCTCTCACATCTGCTCCCCCTGCGGCTGTCCTCAGTGAGACCCAGTCAAGAACCCTGTGCTGGAAGATCCGGTGGCCCCTTCGCTGGAAAGTCTCGTAGAAGCTGGCCTGTAGCAGAGTCCAGAACCTCCTGTCGACTCTGCTATCTCGGGTCACTGGGAACCAGACCTCCTCCTCAACACTCCACCTGAGCCTCTTGACCTTGGCCGCATTGGCTCGGGTCAAGTTCTGTAGCATCACACCTGGCTCCAGACGCACAACAGTGTCCATATGGAACACTGCGCGCTCGGCCTCTAGGGCCTCGGCTCTGCGAGCTGCTGCTGCTGCTGCTGCGGACCTGCGGGGCTCCTGTGGCTGGTGTCCTCCCCGAGTCCTCGGTCCAGTGCGACGCTCTGTCTCTGGCGGGGAACCTCCCTCAGACGACTGCTGTGGAGAACTCTGCCCCTCTGACTGTGCTGCCTCTGAGTCAGAACCATCTGAATCTGTCGCTGCTGCTGCTGTTGTCGCGGCTCTGGTGGCCCTGGCACCTCTGACTCTGCCCATCCCCCTGCCTCTGCCTCTGCCTCTGCCTCTGCCTCTGGGGTCCTCCCTGATCTGAAACGGAAGAGCACGGCCTGATGCCTGCTCCTCGGCGGCCTTGGCCACCATCTCAGCCCTCTCGGCCCCCTTCTCTGCACGAGTCCGCTTGCGAGCGGGCTTCTCGACCACGACCTCCTTCCCCTTCCTCTTTTCGTGACCCATCTTGACTGACGATGTGCGGAACACGAACGCGGCGCGAAAGAAGCAGCTCAGGCAAATCGTCGAGCACTTGGCGAGCACTTGGTGAGAAGGTGTTGTCATTGCGGCTGCGGCGTGGGATGCTGCTGCGTGGGCGAAACGTGGTGCAGGAGTAGTAGTGGTGGCGGCGCACAGGCGGCGCGGGCGGCGCTGGTCACGGAGGTGCGCGCGGGCGGCGTGTTGGCGGCGCGGGCGCGGGTGAGGAGCAGCGCAGGGCGGTGCAGGTGCGCACGGGCAGCGCTGGGCGAGCGCGAGGGCGCGCGGCGGCGGCTTGGAACGGCGGCGCGGTGTACAGGCGAGCAGCGGCGAGTGGTGGCGGCATGGAGGCAACTGCGGAGCGGCGGCGGCGTGAGGAGTGAAAGAAAACAGAGGCCGGCAGCGCGGGCAAGAGACATATATGACAGGTGGGACCCGCGATTTTCTTTAACACCGGTTGATCCGACGCATAGGGTTTGAACGCCGGTTGATTGCGTCGGTGCAGTTTACCCGAGACTCTGCTAGATCTGTTTTTGAACGCCGGTTGAACCGATGATGCCAAAAGTGAACTCGTCGGTTGATTGATCAAAACGCCGGTTGATTGCTAGGTCTGGTCTGCATTAATGATCACCGGTTGATCCAATGCTCTGACTTTTGAATACGCCGGTTAAACGCCTGAAACTGCCTGAGCTGAGACCCAACTTTAGTAACGCCGGTTAAACCGATGGTTATAAATCCATTGAGCGTCGGTTTAACCGGTGAAGCCGAAAAGCCCCTCACTCAGCTCACTCTTCTATGCTTAGTCCAATAAACTTATAAGATTCAAATAAACTCAAGTTAATGGACTTGCATAGGCGACTTTACCCCTCAAAATAAATAGGATAGCATACTAGCTTAAATAATTTTCTTTTCAAACAAGGAAAAGCCGCAAGAGAGACAAAGCGCCAAATAAAATGTATGAGCCATGTCATAGGAATATTGAAGATAGAAAGCTTCAAACTCATCATGACATTGCTCACTAGGCAATAACGCACCTAACACTTTGCTCTTTTCACTTTTCATGAATTAAGATCTTGTATATGAAACAAGTCTCATTTTCATCAAGTGATCTCCTTTGTGACCCTTACGCATGCAATGATAATGCAAACTACAACCACATGCGAAAGTGAAATAAACATGAAGTGCACATCTATATGACAAGAAATGCATAACAAGAAATTAAGATCTACTTGTCAAGTTTGAACCCACGGGAAGCTTCTTCATGATGAGCCTTTCTACAAGCCTAGAGGAAAACAAGTGGACCACCACCTCTAGCTAAACCCTTGCTCATCACTATCTTACCATGGTTAGACAAGTGTCCTATATGTATGCATTTTTCTATATGACATGGCAACTTACATGACGTTTGCCGCATCTAACACATTAAGCTCATTCCTTAGCCTAACAAAGGTACTCTCGTCTAAAGGTTTTGTGAAAATATCCGCCAATTGCTCCTCGGATCTCACACCTTGAAGAGATATGTCTCCTTTGGCTTCGTGATCACGCAAGAAGTGATGGCGAATATCAACATGCTTTGTGCGAGAGTGTTGAACCGGATTCTTGGCAATTTTTACGGCACTTTCATTGTCACAAAGGAGTGGGATCCTATCTAGTTTCACACCAAAGTCCAAAAGGGTTTGCTTCATATATAGAATTTGGGCACAACATGCACCGGCCGCTATATATTCCGCTTCCGCGGTGGACAAAGCCACGGAATTTTGCTTCTTACTCGACCAAGAAACTAGAGAACGCCCAAGCAAGTGGCAACCCCCGGAGGTACTCTTGCGATCCACACAGCTTCCGGCAAAATCCAAATCCGAGTATCCCAAGAGATCTAAGCTAGCGCCTTTGGGGTACCACAAGCCTATGCTAGGAGTGTGCTTGAGATACCGAAGGATCCTATTCATAGCCGAAAGGTGTGATTCCTTTGGGTTAGCTTGAAAGCGGGCACACAAGCACACACTAAACATTATATCGGGCCTAGATGCGGTAAGGTAAAGCAAAGACCCTATCATAGAACGATAGAGGGATTGATCAACCGATTTACCGTCCACATCCAAGTCGAGATGCCCATTGGTTGCCATGGGTGTCTTGATTGGCTTGCACTCATCCATCTTGAACTTCTTCAAGATATCTTTAGTATATTTTTCTTGATGGATGAATGTCCCTTCCCTCATTTGTTTGACTTGAAAACCAAGGAAGAAAGTCAATTCGCCAATCATGGACATCTCGAATTCCCTAGACATCATGGTAGCAAACTCATGGCTTAGTAAATCATTAGTTGAGCCAAAGATAATATCGTCAACATAAATTTGACAAATAAAGAGATCCCCGTTGACGTCTTTTGTGAACAACGTGGTGTCCACCCTCCCGATCTTGAAGCCTTGCATGATTAGGAAGTCACGAAGCCTCTCATACCAAGCCCTTGGAGCTTGTTTGAGCCCATAAAGTGCCTTGTGCAACCTATAAACATGGTTAGGATTTCTCGGATCTTCAAACCTGGGAGGTTGCTCAACATAAACAAGTTCGTTAATAACGCCATTTAAGAATGCACTTTTCACATCCATTTGATATAACTTAATGTTATGATGTGAAGAGTAAGCAAGAAGGATACGGATAGCTTCAAGTCTTGCGACCGGAGCAAAAGTTTCACCAAAATCCAAACCTTCGACTTGAGAAAACCCTTTTGCCACAAGTCTTGCCTTGTTGCGTACCACCACCCCATGTTCATCTTGCTTGTTTCGAAAGACCCACTTGGTGCCGATGATGTTCTTGTCTTTCGGAGGAGCTTCGAGGACCCAAACTTCATTGCGGGTGAAGTTGTTCAATTCTTCTTGCATGACCATCACCCAATCCGAGTCCTCAAGCGCTTCCTCTATGCTAGTGGGTTCAATACAAGAAATAAACGAGTGATATTCGCAAAATGAAGCATGCTTAGAGCGAGTTCTTACTCCTTTGGAAGGACTACCAATGATTTGTCCAATTGGGTGATCCTTGGAGATGCGACCATGCTTCACTAGCGGTACTTGCGTGGATGCTTGATGGGGTGGATCATGGGTGACTTGTGCTTGTGGTGGAACATTTTGCTCTTCTTGTTCTTGGACTTGGGGTGTTGGCATTGGCACATCTTCTTGAGGTAGTGGATCATCTTTTTCTTGATATTTATCCGCTTGGGGTGCCGTGGAGGTGCTTGGTGTAGATGAGGAAGGTCCTCCCCCTTGATCATTGCCTTCATGCTCCTCTTCCGGCTTGATATCCCCAATGGACATATTCTTCAAAGCTTCATCAATCTCTTCATCACCTACATTTTCATAGCCAACAACCTCCTCTTGGGAGCCATTAGATTCATCAAACTCCACATCACATGTTTCTTCAACTAACCCGGAGGTTTGATTGAATACTCTATATGCTTTGGAGTTTGATGCATAACCAAGAAAGAAACCTTTATCACATCTACTCTCAAACTTACCGAGCCTTTTCTTCTTATAGATGAAGCATTTGCAACCAAAGACTCGAAAGTATGATATATTTGGTTTCCTCCCGGTGATGAGCTCATATGGAGTTTTCTTGAGGAGTCGGTGAGGATACACTCGGTTGGATGCATGACACGCCATGTTGATTGCTTCCGCCGAAAACTTCTCGGACGTGCCATAATCATCCAACATTGCTCTTGCTAGGGTGATGAGTGTATTGTTCTTTCTTTCCACCACTCCATTTTGTTGAGGCGTGTAGGTGGCGGAGAACTCATGCTTGATGCCCTCTTCATCGCACCATTCTTCAATCTTCATATTCTTGAACTCGGTGCCGTTGTCACTCCGGATCTTCACAATTGGGGAGTTGTACTCCCTTTGAGCTCTTCTTGCAAATGTCTTGAAGATTTCCGGAGTTTCACCCTTATCGCCTAGAAACATAACCCAAGTGTAACGTGAAAAATCATCAACAATTACTAGGCAATAGAGGTTACCACCAAGGCTCTTGTATGTAGTTGGACCAAAGAGATCCATGTGTAGAAGCTCGAGCGGCTTGGAGGTAGACAACATCGTCTTGATGGGATGATGTGTTGCTACTTGCTTCCCGGCTTGACATGCTTTGCATAATTTGTTCTTGTCAAATGTGACATCCTTCAAGCCGGTGATCATCCCTCTCTTGTGGGCTTTCTTGAGGTTGCTCATGCCAATATGAGCAATTCTTCTATGCAAAAGCCATCCAAGAGAAGACTTGGTGAAGAGGCATGTCATGGTGCTTGTTTGCTTTGACGAGAAATCCACCAAGTAAATGTTGCCATGCCTAAACCCCGTGAATACCAATGACTTGTCTTTTTCATGAGTTACTACAACACCATTCTTGTCAAAGGCACACGTTAGTCCAAGATCACACAATTGAGCAATTGAAATAAGATTAAAACTAAGTGCTTCTACAAACAAAACATTAGAAATAGATAAATCTTTAGAGATTGCTATTCTACCCAAACCTAAAACTTTTCCCCTTGAATTATCACCGTAGGTGACATGTTCATGATCTCCGGGGTCTTCAAGAGTGGTGAACATGCTATCATTGCCGGCCATGTGTTGAGAGCAACCGCTATCAAGTACCCAATGTTTTCCACCGGCTTTGTAGTTCACCTACACACATGAGAATCACTTTTGAGTTTTAGGAACCCAAACAAGCTTTGGGCCTTGCACATGTGTGACAAGAGCTTTTGGGACCCAAAGTTGCTTGGGGAGCTTCTTCTTTGACTCCTTAGTGAGTTTGCCAATGAATTTGGCCTTCACCTTGCCCTTCACTTTACTCAAGAGAAAATGGTTATTTTGAAACATTGATGAGTAATTCTTGGGTAAATTAGGAAGAGGACGTGATGGTAAAGTGCACTCCCTAGTGTGGTGCCCGGTGACTTGGCAATGTTGGCAATATGAACCAACTTCCTTGATGAAGCTAATCTTGATCTCCGGAGAAGGAGTAGTAGCTATGTTTGGGTCCGGAAATGAACCAAGACCTCTCTTGCCATAGTCACGGGCATTGTTGAAGAGAATCTCCTTGTGGATGTATTCTCCTCTTGAGAGCTTCTCCACACTACTCTTGAGGCTTGCCACTTGATCCATCAATTCCTTTTCCCTAGAAGGTGCAAGCTCGGGCAAAGCATTAGTGGCATTTGCATTAATGAGTAGGTCATCACATGAAGTAGAAGCATTGACCTTCTCAATAGTTTCATGAGCAAAGTTCTCAAGACTTGGGTCAATTGCTTCATAGGCAAATTCAAGTTCTTGATACTTGTGAGCCAACTCCCTATGCTCTTGTTTAAGCTTTTTGTGGCTCTCTTCAACTTGCTTAGCAAGTACAAGTGACTCATTGTGCTTTTTGAGCAAGTCATTGTACTTGCCAAGCAAATCGGAGTGAGCAAGCTCTAACTTGGCATGAGTGCTCTCAAGAACCTTGACTTTGCCCTTTTCCCTCTTGATAACGGATCTATACTCATTAATGAGGTTAGCAAACTCATTAGGATCAAGCTCATCATCACTATCATCTTCACTCTCACATACCTTAGAGTTACCTTTGGCCATGAGGCACATTGGAGGCGGAGGTAGTGGTGGTTCTTCATTTGTGAGGGCGATGGTGACTATGTCTTCTTCATCACTTGAATCTTCGCTTGATGAGACATCGGTCACCCACTCTTGTTTTTCCACCAAGAAGCTTCTCTTGGTGTGCCCTTTCTTCTTTGGGAAGAGCTTGGTCTTTTTGTCATGGCTCTTCTTCTTCCCAAGCTTCTTGTTCTTGTTTTTCTTCTCATCCTCTTCATCATCGCTTGAATCATGGCGATGTTTGCCTTTGTTGTCCTTCTTTCTCTTGTCCGGCTTGGGGCAATCGGGAGAGATGTGTCCTTTTTCCCCACAATTATAGCATGTTTTGTACTTGACATCTTCCCTATACCGGAATATCCTTCTTTTGGGGTCAAAGTTGTAACCCTTCTTGTTTATCTTGTCGCTCAAGCGTGTGAACTTTCTCATCATGAGAGCAAGTTCCCCATCTTCTTCATTATCGGATGAGCTCTCCTGATGATCTTCTTCTTCATTGCTTGAGCTAGATTCTTGCTTGACCATCTTGAGCTTGCGGGATTTGTTGGCCTTGGTTTTGAGAGCAATTGACTTGCTTGTTGTTGGCTCTTCGGACATACCAAGGATACCCATTTCATGAGCGCGAATTTCGCCCACAAGCTCTCCCACTTCCATTGCATCAAGATTCTCTTTTTGAAGCATAGCATTGATAATGTTATACTTGGGCTTCGGAAGGAGCATGAGAATCTTGCGGTTGATAGAGCCACTGTCAATTTTAGAAACTTCAAGAGCGTTAATGTCCTTGACAATGACATTCAAGCGAGAATACATATCATTGCAATTTTCATGAGCAAGCATTTTAAAGGAATCATATTTTGCTCTAAACAAGTGATATTTTTGTTCACGGACTTTTGTGGAGCCTTCATGAATTTCAATTAGCTCTTTCCATATCTCACTAGCTAAGTCCATGCCATTTACTCTAGCAAAGACTTCCTCACTAATGGCTTCGAAAATTGCATTTCTAGCCTTAGTGTTCCATTTTAATTGCTCCGGGGTGGGAGTTCCGGTGAATCCGGTCTTAGTTGCCATCCACACTTCGGGGGCAATCGCATCAAGGTATGTGGCCATACGAACTTTCCAATAGGCAAAGTTCTTGCCCTCGAAGTGAGGCGGCGACCCTCCCATCTTGGCCATAGCTCTAGGCGGTGAAGCCTAATGATCCAAATGAGCAACGAGGCTCTGATACCAATTGTAAGGATCGATGGGCCAAGAGGGGGGGTGAATTGGGCCTTTTTCAAATTTCTAAGATAGATAAAACAATCTTAACCTATGCAATGCTAGTAAGGCTCAATTCACCAACCGGCTAAACAAAGCAAACTACACAAGCTATCAAAGATATGAAACTAAGCAAGAAAGAGCTAAGCTATGATCTCTAAGGTCAAGCACATGAAAGAATGCATGAAAGTAAGTGTTTGAAATGAAAGAGAGTGCAAGAGACAACCGGATTTTTCCCGTGGTGTCGATGTGTTGGCACACACCCCTAATCCACGTTGTGACACTCACTAAGAGTCTTGTCACCTCCCATGTCACCGAGACTTGGGCGCTCACTAAGAGTCTCCGTTCACCATCCCGGCGTGGTGGAGCTCAAGCCACGTACAATCTTCTTCTCCGGGCTCCCACAATCTTTGGCAAGCTCCGCGAGAAACACCTCGATCACCAAGATCGCCTAGGTGATGCCAATCACCAAGAGTAACAAGCTAAGGCCTTCACTTGAGCAAGAACCGATCACCAAGAACGGATGCACACTAGCTTCTCTCTACTCAAGTCCTTAATCTTGCTTCTTGATTGATTGAATGCACAAGTATGTGAATGATGAAGCTCAAGGTGGCTCTTGACTATATTATGAGTGTATGGATGTTGCCTGGTGTCAAGAGTAGCAAAATGACCCATTGGAGGGTTATATATAGGCAGCTCACACGAATAGAGCCGTTGGAGAAAAGCTGCCAGAAAACTGCGTAGCGCCGGTTAATCCGACGTACCTCCAATAGTCATCGTCAGTTTAACCGATGAATGTAAACTGCCCCTTCTGAAAACTAGCCGTTACAACTTGGGCAGATTAACCGACGTATCATCGGTTTAACTGGTGAGTGTAGTTGTCCACTGATCAACTGAAAAATCAAGTCTCTGGACAACTGCACCGACGTTAACTCAAACCTATCGTCGATTTAACCGGTGAGTACAACTTCTGAATTCCTTTGGAAAACCATCTCACTGGTCAATTGCACCGACGTCCTGATTCAAACATCGTCGGTTTAACCGGTGTATAGAACTTGAAATACCCTGGAAAAACCAACTTTGGACTAATGAACCGACGTTAAATTCAAACACGTCGGTTTAACCGGTGTATTGAATTTGTCCAGACTCTGCTGACTTGGTTTAACCGACGTATATAAAATTGAGAGCGTCGGTTAAACCGGTGTATAGACTTTTTCTGATTTTGTCTTTTCTGATTTGAGTCTTGAATGAAATCCAAATATTCTTGAGATATAGTTTGAGAACCACTTATTTGAACTTCTAGAAACCTGAGTGACCATAGTGTGCATCCATTTTCAAATGACCATGTCCATGCTCAAGTTACTTAGCCTTAACCCCTCTTAATAGTGCGATCACTACAAAACTATAAAACCTATACTAACCTAAGTGTCCTTCTCAACCTTATGACACTTAGGACTAGAAAGATCCTTAGTCTTGCCATATAATTGAGTTGAATACCGAGATCGCCTTTTTGAATAATGAAATTGAGGGGCCTCTTTTGACATATGACCAAATGAGCGATAATGATCTATTAAGCTGCACAAACTCATTAGTCACAATAATGGTTGTCATTAATCACCGAAACATACCTTGAGGGCCTAGATGCTTACACCCGGAGGTGGGCCCCATCATCGCTGACCTAACTCTCGCGGTTACGCCTTACCAACGAGATTCTTTGTAACGGCCTCGTAGTGAGTCGCTAGTCATCTCACCTAAGGAAGTGTGATGAACCTCTGGCATAGCTCACGACTTGTGGGTAAAGATGCGCAACCTCTGCAGAGTGTAAAACTGGTATACTAGCCGTGCTCACGGTTATGAGCGGCCCAGATCCTCCTTTTGATTAGTGGGGTTGTCTCCTTCCGACGAGGGAGGTGCCTCTCGGGGTTACCTTGGTGGCTTGGTTTCGGTTTGGTTCTCAGTAGTGACATGTTTAATCTTGATTAATTACTATGTAACTGGGTTAATGGTAATTCATCAACTCATAGTAAATAGTTTTAATAAAATTTTGCCAAGACGTAAAAGCTAATGCAGTTGAGTCAGCCAACCTTAGAGCCTCATAGTTTGTGTTATACTTGTTGAGTACAAGTTGTGTACTCACTCTTGCCTCTTCTCTACTTTTTCCTCTTGGCTACGCTACTGCTGCTCAGTTCCTACCGACACGAGGGAGTTCGTCCAGCGCTACCAGGACTACGAGGACTTCTAGGTGTTCGTCTCCCAGTCGACGTCCCTGTGGCGCCCTGCTCAGTTTCGGAGAGTTCTTTTATCGTACTTGTACTTCGCTTCCGCTATATCAGACATCTTTGTCATTAATGTAATAAATAACATTCGTATTCGCTTTATTATGTCTTTTTACGTGATATGTGCTGTGATATACTGTTCATTCTATTGTATATACGTGTGACTTGATCCTGGCACGTATATGATTGCTCGGTTTATGTTCTTTTATAAACCGGGTGTTACAGACATCTAGCAGAGTAGGGGTCATGGGGCTGTGGCCAAAGAGAAAACAGTTCAGGGCATCAGACCAAAAATAGCCGATGGTTTTCAGAAGATTTTCATCTTTGTCAAGAGGTGATAATGATAGGCTAAGTGCATCGGCTATGTTCAATTCCTGCCACAACTGCATATAAGCTTTTGCTACTCTGCTGTACCATGTAATCCAGCTCTCAGGGGGGTTAGGCCAGGCTCTTAAGCAGTCGGCCCAGAGGTTCAAATCGATGTTTTGATTCATGAAAGGAATCCTATTTGCTTCACAAGAGATCAAATCTATGGGGTTTTCATAGGTTCGTGGGCCGAGACAGAAAGATTTTGGATTGGAAGGATGCGGCAGAAGAATGTCTGACACCTGAAGTTCAGAAATTCAGAAGTATGCATATGGTGTCAGGTTTCAGAGTTTAATGTTTCAGAGGCTTAGTAAGTTGAGGAAAACCAAAAGAATTAGGCTGAATATTACCTTCAGGCCGCAGATTGCCGCATCATCAACTATAGGATTTGTTGTTTGAGCTACAGAGTCCGCCATGGTTCAGATCTGTTGGTTTAGGGTTTGATTGCTATGGGTTCTGAATCGAATTCTGGATGCTTGGAGAAGTTCTTGCTCGAATTTGTAGAGCTGGGTTTTCGAATTACGCTCGGATTTGAGAGTTTGTTTCGAGTTCGGTTCAAGGTGGAAGTGATACTCTACTCTTGTGCGGGTTGCTCTTAGTTTGAATTTCGTCGGCTCTTAGATATTTATAGAAGCCTGATGCGTTGCCATCGGCTTTTTGGAAAATAAATCAAACACACAACAATTGAAGGAAATTAACTTCATTAAAAGGAAAGGTTTTTACAAGGAAAAAGCCGATTTTTACAAAGGAATTAATCCTTCGGCTTTACAATCCTACTCCTACGGTACTACTTCTACTGCTCGTAGGTACCTAGTACCTACGGCGTTTGGAGCTCCGGGCCGGCGCATCTCCGCCATCGTTGCCGTCATCATCGTCGTCATCGCTGTCATCGTCCTTGTCGTCGTAGCTGTCATCGTCGTCGAAGGCACTGCTGCCGCCCTCGGACCCGAAGTCACTGCTCCGACCGCCGCCACCGCTGCTCTCTTCCTCACTATTCTCCTCGGAGGACCCGAGGAATCGGAAGGTTTCCCTCCCATCGGGTCATCGCCGGAGGAGGAGTCGATCTCCTCTTCCGAGGAGGAGTCGACTCCATCCCAAGAGAAAGCGTCATCGCTGATGCTCTCCAGTTCCTCCTAGAACAGGAACAGGAGGTCTTCCCCCTCGGTCTCGGGCTCGTCCTCCTCAGAGATGACCCCGAAGTCGAACTCCTCTGCATCCCAATGCAGAGGAGCCAGTGCCTCGTACGCTGCTGTCGGGTTCCACTCAGGAGTCGGCTCTCGGCTCTCCGGGATGGAGTCGATGGAAGAAGCGGAGAGGGAAGAAGAAGAAGGAGAAGAGGAGGAGGAAGAATCTTCGAAGGAGTTGGAGCCGGAGGAGGAAGAAATCGCCATGGTTACTGGAGGTGGGGTTTTTCTGTGCTACTTGGCTTTGGAGGAAGATGTGTTTGTCGTGAAGAAGAGCCGATTCGGGGTGAGATTAAATAATGAAAGATGGGAGACGGATCGGCAGTTTTCACGTTCTACGAGGAGCCAGTTGCAGAGACGTTGCGTCTTCCTTGGTGGTTGCCGTGTGTTTTAATGAGCATTAACGGGAAGATGAAGCGACGGAGTGGTTTTGGAATTATCATTGCCAAAACCAGGGGGGCATGTGTTATCGCCATAAATTAACAGGGTTAATTAATGGGCCGCGAGTGAGTTGGGCCTAATGAAGAGATTAAAGAAGGCTTACGAATCGGCTCCTGTGTGAGCATTTGGGCTACATGGGCCATGTATCTTTAGGTTTAGTTCAAGATTAGAGATAGAGTCCGATCGGGACAAGATAGGATTAGATTGTTTCCCAAGTCTCCGGACTATAAATATGTACCCATGTTATTCATGAAAAAAACATCATCACGTCTCGCAAACAACAACTCTCGGCGCATCGCCACCCCTAATCTTAGGGTTTCATCCAAGTAAGTGACATGCTGCCCTGATCGCTTCTCGTGATCAGGGCAGTGTTGTTCTTGCTTTTACCTTGGTATTACTCATACTGAAGCATTTTTTATGGCGAGTAGTACTAGTTATCTTGATGTTCGTGGCATGGCCTTTAGTAGATTCATTATGCTTTTGTTGCTTGCCATCTATGAATATCATGTTGTCTCTGTGCAGTCACGTGTCAATCTTATGCTAATTCTTGTTGCATAGAATTAGTTGCATGGAGGCAACACCTTGCTTCTCTTCTATCTAGTAGATCCAATCTATTACGGTTTGTTCTTATTTTGTAAGGATTAGTTTATATCTGCTAAGTTAGGCCCTGCAAACGGATTGGATGTTCCGGTGATGTAATAGATGCTTTATCTTAGCCTTGATAGGGATTATTCTGGGAATCGGCTCTTGCTAGTTCTTAGGCCTCTGTCTTCGGTTATGGTTTAGTTATCTGTTATGTTCGCTAGGCCTAGTTATGTGTAGGATGTTCCGATCTAGCAGTGAGGCTTTTACCGTCGTGGATCAGATCAGCTAGATTTAATTGAAGCAAGTTTTCCATAATTATTTGCTTTATTCATCAATATCCGGATAGATGCAGATCCAATCTGACACCGGGACTCGATCGGCTCTTTAAAGCCGATGCAAGAGTCGTCCCGGGGAGCCGACCATGGCTCAGACTTATGTTTCCACGTGTTTGTGTATGCAGGTAAATCGTTGCAAGCACGTTCGCACCTTCCTGATCGGGTATAGGTCAGGTGGCACGCCCTGCGTCTTCAGAAGCTGCAGCGTGTGCTGGAATTGCGGGCCGTTGACGAGGATGCAGTGCCTGCCAGCGCCCCAGCGACCTCCCGGCTCTTCGTGTTGCCTGTCGCTACTCGCCGGTGTGTTTTGACCGACAATAACTTGTCACACAACTCATGATGAACATAAGCATGGATTGATGAACTATCAAGATAGCATAGCAACCATGAACAAACTCTATATTATGAATAGAGTACTGACAGAAAGAATACAAAGTCCGAGAGTCGATGATCGCTCAACGACTCCAAGGACGACTTGATTCGCTAAAGAGAAACTAGCCTAGCTCCACTATCCTACACTAAGAGCAATAGAGAGAGAGAGAGAGCCTTGAGGGAGAGTGGGTGTGAAATGGTGTGTGTGTGTGTGTTGTGAGGGGGGTGGAGAGGCCCTATTTATAATCTTGGAGGTCGATTCCTGCCATATGCACATATGGAAAGCAATCAGGTGCCTTGGCAGGTACTCCTTCCCGAAGTGCACCTGGACGGGATCACAGCTAGGTGTGGCCGACCCTAGGGGTCGACTGGCCCCACCTGTCAGCTGTTTGATCCTATCCTTTGCATGATGGCTGACACGTGGATCCTTGTCCTTATCCACTAGTGCATCTTCCTTAGAGCCCCCGTTTGCTCTGACATGTGGGCCCTCTTTGTAAGGGTGTGACACCGGTTGTGATCTTCTGTGGAGTTGCGTGGTGTCTTCGTCGTGTTTTCTTCTTATTTCACTCTTGCTCTTATGAAATCTTACAAACTAAAAATAACTATGGAACTAGGTTAGTATAATATAAATGTGAGTAAGGTGTATAGTTTTTCCTTTATTATTAATTCTAGTTGACGGTCAGAAATGGTACTTAACGACCGTCAGCAAACACACTAAAGTTTGGAAAGAAAAGTGTGGAAAATATTTTTCCATGTACAATGTTCTTGCACACTTATGGGCACCCTTTGCCACAATCAATTTCAAAGGTGTGGCTGCTCTCTGGCTTCAGACATATGTGTAGTTGTAGACCACAAGTTTGACAGAGACATGTATCAAAATTACATGAGAGAGTTGCTTGCTATAAAACAGACCACCACTCCACCACATGAGAGAGTATGCTGAACGTTTTGACATTGCTAAACATCGTGTGTTAGTCCACAACTCCAGTATAGATGATGTCTTCTTTATTTAGAAGTTCCTAGATGGCCTTAAGTAAAACATTAGTAATGCTATGACACTGCACAAACCAAGAACTGTTGATGCTGCGCTATCATTGGTCTCATGCAGGAGGACTTGTTGGAATCGAAGTCCAGAAGATATCAACCACGGCATACATCTGACATGGTCAAATTCAGCCCAAGACCTTTCACTGCTGGTTTAGCAGGTATTCTAGGAGCCACTCCAACAGAAACCGTTGTAACTTCACCACCACCAGCTGGGAACAAGCTCAAATGGGATGACAAGCTGCAAGCTCTAAGAGCCCAAAGGAGAGCACAAGGGCTGTGTATGAAATGCGGGGGTAAATGGAGCAGAAACCACAAGTGCCCTAACCAAATTCCTCTTCATTTTCTGGAAGTGGTGCTGGATGCCATGAACATTGAGGAAGCCGGGATGATGAGCCTGATCAAGATGGCAGTTCTAGTGATGAAGAGCTACTCACTCTGTCCCTCTGTGCCACAGAAGGAGTTCAAGGCAAGAACACAATCAGATTACAGGGTCTGATCAATCATCAAGTGATACTCATATTGGTGGATTCTGGAAGCTCCAGCACATTCCTCAGTGCTAAAACAGTCGAAGAACTCCAATTCCAACTATAGGACACATCTCAAGTGCAAGTCACTGTTGCCAATGGCACAATTGTCTCCTCTACCAAAATAGTGACCAACATCACTTGGTGGACACAGTGGCACACATTTACCACAACTACAAGAGTGTTGGATCTCCCATTCTATGATCTTGTGTTGGGTATGGACTGGTTGGAGCTCTTGAGCCCCATGTGGGTCCACTGGAAGAGAAAGACGATGAGGTTCACTCACAAAGGCATAAGGATCACCCTCACTGGAATCAAGGATTGTGCTTCCAAATGCACTAAACTGAAATTGAGGAAATTAAAAGGACTCATGAGAAAAGGGGGTGTGGCCCAACTTGTGCAGTTATCTCCAGTTACAACTACTAGCCCAACACCAGACACTATACCTGAAGCTATCTAGCAACTCATTGACACCAATACCAATTTATTCCAAGACCATCAGATTACACTGTTTCCAGGGTACAACCTATAAATGTGAAACCATATCGGTATTCCCCCACTCAAAAGGATGAAATAGAGAGGCAAGTGAAGGAAATGCTAGCCAATGGCATCATCAAACCCAGCATCAGCCCATTTTCCTCACCAGTGCTCCTAGTCAAAAAGAAGGATGTTACTTGGAGGTTCTGCATTGACTATAGACAGCTCAATTCCATAACAGTAAAAAACAAATACCCTCTTCCAATAGTAGATGAATTACTAGATGAATTGAAGGGTGCTCCGTGGTTCACTAAACTTGATATGAGATCAGGCTACCACCAAGTGAGAATGTGCCCTCAGGATGAGCATAAAATAGCTTTCAAGACCCATCATGGCCACTGGGAATTCAATGTCATGCCATTTGGCTTAACAAATGCACTAGCAACATTCCAGCAGATCATGAACACAATTTTTGCATCACTGCTGAGACAATTTGTTCTGGTATTTGTCGATGACATTCTACTGTACAGCAAAACCTTAGAAGACCATATAGCTCATCTGGATCAGGTGTTCCACATCTTATAGAAGCACCAATTTCTGCAAAAAATTATCCAATTATTCCTTTGCTCAACAATCCCTGGAATATCTTGGTCACATCATTACTGCAGCTGGTGTTTCCACTGACACTACAAAAGTCCAAGCTGCCACTAAATGGCCGCCTCCAACTAACCTGAAACAGCTGAGGAGATTCCTCGACCTCTATGGCTATTATAGGAAATTCATAAAAAATTATGGAGTAATCAGTAGGCCCCTGACTGAATTTCTCAAGAAGAACACCACCTTCCTATGGACTCCTCCGCATCAGCATTGTTTTGACAATTTAAAAAGGGCACTTGTCTCACCACCAGTTTTGGGACTCCCTAATTTCACTAAAGGCCTCACCACTGAAACTGATGCCTCAGCCAAGGGCATTGGGGCTGTCTTGATGCAAAACAACCATCCAGTAGCCTATCTTAGCCAAGCTTTAGGTGTCAAGGCATAGGCACTTTCAACTTATGAAAAAGAATGATTAGCCCTCATAATGGCTGTCACTAAATGGAAACCTTATATGCAACACAAGGAGTTCACTATCCTAACTGGCCAAAAGAGTCTCATCCATTTGGGAGAACAAAAAAAATCCACCAAAGCATGTGAAAGGATCGATACTAGGCCTAGAGGGGGGGGGGTGAATAGGCCTGTTTAAAAATTTTCTAAAAAAGCTTGGTAGAAAATCGTCAGGTTCAGATGATCCGGCCTAGGGTCAGATGATCCGACAGGGGGAAAGAATCTTGCACGAGATTTGAAATCTACTTAGCTTTTGACGATTCCCTTTGAATACAAAGTTGATAAATGAAGTAGCTAAGCCTGTGAACTAGATTAGCACAAGAGGAAAGCCACTAACAAGTAGATCAAGTCAAGATTAGCTCAAGAACAATAAATACAACAATAAATGAAGGAGACACAAGATTTATCCTGAAGTTCACTCCACAAAGGAGCTACATCTCCGTTGAGGTGCTCACAAAGAGAAGGGTTGCCCTATAACCCTCTCCCTCACTCAATCAACCACACAAGAAGATTGAGTTGCTCACTAGTAGATGTCCACGAAGGACGGGGTAATACAAACTTTCGGGGCTTAACCACAAGAGAATGGAAGCTCACCGGCACCTCTAACCGTCTAGGAGCCAAGATCCAAGAGTAACAAACGTGAATCGACGAATCAAAGGTTGCTTCAAGTGCTTCTTAAGATGAACAAGTGCTAGCCCACGGAGTGCTCTCAAATCACACCTCGAATCTCACTTCCTCTCAATCCCTAGGTGTTTCCTTGTAAGAATCAAACTCTAGGATGGAGAGAAGTGAAGGAATGAATGCTTTGGAGGCGTAGTTGGTCGGGGAGTGAGAGAGAGGTAAATGAAGGGGTATATATACTCCAACCCCCGAATGTGACCGTTGTGTATTATCTGGTGGTACCCGGATCATCCGGTGTAACCTCGGATCATCCAGGGTAGGAACAGAATAGGCTAAACACACTCGAAATTCCCAGGTCCGGATCATCCGGTGTAGGACAGGATCATCCAGCCTGGCCTTCTTCTAGACGCTCACAAGTCACCAGGTCCGGATCATCCGGGCTAAGGCCGGATCATCCGGACTTGCGCAGTACTGAATTTTACTGTGTGGCCGGATCATCCGGCCCAAGACCGGATCATCCGACCTTGTGTAGGGACTTTGTGTAGGGGAATGTTTTGTGAGTGTTTTCTCTCAAGAATGCCATCTCAAATGAAGCATTTTAACAATCTGAAATTCATTCGAATGCGTCCCCCTTGATAGTACGGTGATCCTATACTCAAATTCAAACCGAAAATTAAAATTAAATCTCCAATTGAATCCACCATACTCAATTTGAAATTAGAGACCTTCTTTTCATCTTCTTCTTGTTTTTCTCATTTTATTACTGCACACACTTTCTTCAAAGCATCATATCCCCAAATTGTGATTGATAAAAATCACCAAAATCATTTAGGAGCCTAGATGCACTTTCAGCATGCAACAAAAGCTTTCCTGAAAATATTGGTGCTGCAATATAAATTGGTTTACAAGAAAGGAGTTGATAACAAAGCAGCTAATACTCTCTCCAAGCATCCCACTGCTGATGAGTTGCTGGCCATATCTACTAGCACTCCAAGATGGTTAGAAATTATTGTGGAAAGCTATCAGAAAGACCCCCAAACCCAACAACTCCTTGCTGAACTCAGTATCACAGGAACTAATGACAAAGGCTTTGCTTTAGTGGATGGGCTGATCAGACATAAAAGTAAAATATGGTTGGGCACGTACTCTTAGCCCTCCATACCAGTGGTTTGGGAGGCCACAGTGGTGTCACTGCTACATATCACAAAATAAGAGCTCTCTTCTCTTGGCCTCATATGAAGAAAGACATCCAACAATTCATCAGCAAATGCCAAGCATGTAGTCAGGCAAAATCTAAGCACTGTTGCTTACCTGGATTACTACAACCTCTACTTGTCCCATCTCAAGCTTGGCACACTATAAGCTTAGATTTCATTGAAGGGTTGCCCAAGTCTAAGTCCTATGACACAATCTTAGTGGTCATCGACAAGTTCTCTAAATATGCACATTTCATTCCACTTTCCCACCTATACACAACATTATCTGTAGCTCAATTATTCCTCAACCATGTGTACAAACTTCATGGTCTGCCCATCATGATCATCCTAGATAGGGATCGCATTTTTACAAGTACCTTATGGAAAGAACTGTTCTGGCTCACTGATACCACTCTTAACATGAGCTCTTCCTATCACCCATGAACGGACAGCCAAACGGAGAGACTCAACCAATGTCTAGAAACATATTTAAGGTGTCTGGTCCAAGCCTGTCCATCCAAGTGGTCTCAATTGACATCTCTAGCAGAATATTGGTACAACACAACATACCATTCTGCTTTGGGTACAACTCCATTTGAGGTGTTATACAGCTATCAACCACGGCATTTGGGGATTGTGCCGGCTAATGCTTCCTCTGCAACAGATCTGCAAGAATGGATCAATGAAAGATCAGCCATGACTCAGGCTATTTAGCAGAACCTCCTCAGAGCTCAGCAAAGAATGAAACATCAAGCTGACAAACACGGATGTGAACGTGAATTTTTTGTTGGTGACTAGGTGTATCTGAAGCTACAGCCTTGTATCCAGCAATCAGAGTGGCTCAGAACAAATCACAAGCATAGTTTCAAATATTTTGGGCCATATCTCATCCTCCAGCGAGTCGATGAGGTTGCCCA
This sequence comes from Panicum virgatum, assembly GCF_016808335.1. Taxonomy (NCBI): domain Eukaryota; kingdom Viridiplantae; phylum Streptophyta; class Magnoliopsida; order Poales; family Poaceae; genus Panicum; species Panicum virgatum. The sequence continues at coordinate 40,471,237 of NC_053153.1, read as the reverse complement.
TAAACTCCAGCTTCCTCCTTCATCTCACATCCACTCAGTTGTCCATGTGTCTCAGTTGAAGAAAGCCCTTTCTTGGGGCACTGAAGTCCTCCACGATAGTCAGCTACAGTTTTATCACTGGAGACTGCTTCATCTCCACCCCAGGTACTGGACATTCGTCTACCGAAGGTCGGTAGCTCTGTTACCCCATATGCTTTGGTTAAATGGCATGATGGACCGATCGATTGGGCAACCTAGGGAAAACTGTGTGTGCTGGCGACAAGGTGTTCATCTTCTACATCTTGAGGACAAGCTGCTGCTTAAGACCGGGGGAGTGTTACATCCTTCATGGGCTACCATGCTCTAAGCTATCTTGGGCCTGCGCGCCATTTGGGCCTATGAGCCCATGTAATGCCGACCTACGCGCCGATGGATATATACACTGTGCTGAACCCCGGAAGGGGTATGAAACGTAATACTGAAACCCCATCTCCCTCCTTCTTCCTCCTCTCAACTGCTTGAGGCGGCGCCGCCGATCTCGCTGCTGCGCGCGATGCTGGCACCCATCCTATCTAGATTGCCACACTTCATTGTAACTGTGACATCGAGTCCTTTTGCTGTGAATCAGGGCCCATGTTTTTATTCCTCACCACTATGCTGATTAGTTCTTTTGTGATTAGAGCTTGAACCCCATCTCGTTGTGGTAAATTTGCTTGCAGAAAAAGTCTTCTTGGTGAGGTCAATCAAGTTGTGCTTGGTTGATAACCAATGGAGTAGTGGTGTAACGGTTGCTGGACTTCGAATCGTGTCTGATTAGAAGCTGGATCACCAACATCGAGACTCCACCAATCGAATTTACCTCTACCTCTCGAAAGATCGGGCCAGTTCTACATCACCGTGCCTTTGCTCATACAAAGGCATTGATAAGGATTTGCTTGAGAAAACATATATGAATGTTGACTTCCTTTACAATCAAATTCCTTTGCACCTTCGAAAGCTATAGGTATATGATTTTGCAAATGTCTATGAAGCTGGTTCATGCCACCTTACAATCAAACTCCTTTGCACCTTGGAAGAAACAGATGATTGAATTGCCTTCGATTCTTTAGAAATGAATATTACATGGAAAATCCGTAGTCTGCTTTTGGGTTTTCATAAACGTTGCTGTGTTGACCTAAAAAAAATAGCAACCCCTAGTTTCAATAACCGAAGTTTGTGGGCAAGCATTTCGGGTGAAACTGTTTGTGGATAACCCCAATGGAATGATTCAAAAGGAAAAAGTCAAGTTCACACCCTCGAACTATCATAAAAGTTTGATTTTCAACTATCAACTATAAAACTGGTTAAGAAGGGACTGGACAACTTTGGCTCTTCAGGTGGTTTCAAAGGTGGTTTTGTATTTTTTTTACAAAAATTCTGGTTAGATCTAAAAAAATCTAAACTAATTCATTTTAAATAAGGAAAATATGAAACTCATATCAAAATTTCCTTAAAATATAACTTATTTATTGTTGTTCTATTAAAATCTTATTTGTTTAAAAATAATAGGCATAACTACAAGCAAACAAATAGAAGGAACACAAACAATTAGGATCTAAATATGACATGTAGAGTGCCAATAGAAAGCTTACATTTTTTGAAAAATGTTGGCACCTGTTTCATACTTTTTTGATTTAAAATAAATTATTTATGAATTTTATATTTTAAACTTTAATATTTTTTGAAAATAAAAATCCACCTTTGAAATGATGCAAAGGACCAAATTTGTCTTGTTTAAGCAGTTGGATGGTCTCCGTTATCTGGTCTTGTAGTTGAAGGATGAAAATAAGATTTTTGTAATAGTTCAAGGGTGTAAACTGAACTTTTCCCAATTCAAAATCCCACCTTGCGGTTGATTCATAGTTGTTTCTTACTTCTTAAGAGGTAATGCCTTATATCCTTTATTTTCATGCATAAAACTAGATATTCAATGAGCTATATGATAGGATAATTTTTGCAGCAATCCGAATTGCCGTGGAGCCCATGCCACTTCCTCTCGACTGCTGTTTATAAATTGTTTGCCTTCTAGGATGCTTGACATCAAGTTCATCCCAGTCGCATGGACGGTGCTATGATATATGTATCTTTAGGATAAAACGAAAGATGCAATGAAAGTTTTCTGCAGAAATAAAGCCATCGATGCATACCCATACCCTGTCCGTAATCATGATTTGGTTCCTTAATATCTACGCAAGGATGGGTAACAGAGATCGCTTGCGAAGGTAAAGAAGGAAATGCGAGAATGATTAAGTCCAGCCAGCGCAACCGAGCAGGAGGTGATGATGATTGCGTTGCGTCGCTGGGAGTCATTCCTCGTTCCTTATCACCCCCTTCTCAGTTCGCTGCTCTTTTGCAAAAATTTCAAAGGCTAGTGGTACCTTCAATTTGCGCCCCCCCCCCCCCCCCCCCCCCCCCCCCCCCCCACACGCCCTTTTCCGTGGAATATCCACAAGCTAAACGTAGCTGAAGCAGTGACAAATTAATGGCAATAACACAATATCTTAATGAAAGTCAATGCACTTCAAATCTCTAGTGGAATTTGAGAACATCTCTCCAAATCTTAACAGTCTTGCAGAATGAATTATCACTAATTTTCATTTGCTGGTTGTTCTCTTGATCTGACTTAAAAGTAAACTTGATTTCTGTCCTAACGGGTTTGAAACGAGGATAAAGGTGTACTACCCGATAACTTATTTATTTTCTACAGAAAAGAATTCCATCCATCGATAATTATACAACATGATTTCACCTATCTTCATACCTAACCAAAATTAAATATCTGCTTGGTTTGCTATGACAAAATGCAACAGTATTCATCTATATAGGATTCTTGTGGTTCTGCCTGTTTCAAAAATTCAGTAAGTTTCTTCCGTGATCCACATTTCCTACAGCGACGAACTCTCATCGTCGGAGTTGCTATCCCTTCCATGCTGGCTGTGCAAATTCAGCATTGCCGTTGTGGCAGCTGACATTCGGAATGACCTTGCAGATCCAACAACTGTCCTGTCTTGCTGGCTGACCTCCCTGCAGACGTAGTCCAATATGGACAGGAAGTCCCTCACCACCATGAATATCCTCAAAGGGTGCGCTTCCTCCTTCGCGGCATCCCCATGGAAGTACTCGGTGATCTCTTTCACTCTTCCCAGAGCTCGATTCTCCTCGCTCCTGACCTGTTCGATCTTCATCTCAGCTTCCTTGAGAAAATCATGCATCGTTGAAAAGAAATTCTGGCCTTGAGTGCACAACTTCTCGAGCAGGAGGATTGACTTGATGCTTCCAAGACCAGCTTCAAGCTTCGACACATAGCCGTGCAGTACATCGAAGTCCATGCTAGCTGCTTTCTTGACATTCCCTAGCTCAGTGCTCAGCCCAGATACAACTTTGAGTCCTTGCTTACGGAACTGTTCATCTTTGACGATATTCCTGCTTTGACTTTCTGGAGCTTTCTCAGATTTTGCATCTTCAGAACGGACGATTTCTTGAACAACGAAGTGTAGCAGGGTGGTTTTACCGTCAGTACCTTTGACGTCTGCGAGTTTTAGGAGGGTATCGAGCTTGAAGGCTTTTGCCTGACCCCGGATTGTGCCAACATTCATTCTATTCCCAGTTCTCAGAACAGCTTCAAGTAGCTTCAGAAACAATCTGCTGCCTTTCAAATCATCACAAGCGGCCTGCAAAACCATGTGAAGAATGTCAGGAACCCATGCATGGAAAAATCCCAAAACTAGAAGGAAAAAATCGGAATGTGCTATCGAAAAATTATCCATTTTGAAAAGTTGATTCCACCATAATCCAGAGTAGCTCTGATCTATCAACAAAAATGTGTGAGCTAGGAAAATGACTTAATTTGTAAAGAATTGTTTGGAGGCAACAGATAGGAAATAATGACATACAAATTAAAGTAGATACTTGTCGTAGAAGTTACAATGAAATGTTCACGGGCATACCTCTAATGTTTCAAAAGATTTCTTGAGGTAATTTATTTCGCTCTCAAAATTAGCTCGATAGAGCATAGCGTCAACTCTTTTGAAGGAAAAAGGTATATCAAGCACGACCTTGAGAAACCGCTCTGCCGAACCCAGCTTTGATAAGTCCCCAGTAAAGTTTCGAAGTTTCAGTTCTTCCTCTTTAGTAGGAGCCATCTTTATTAAGGTTTCCAACAGATCAGCCCCCAGACATTCAGCATTGCCTATTTAAAATGTCAGTAACAATTAACACTGTGAGTAGAACTAGACAGGATATCTTTGAATATGATGATGTATCTGATTGACGATTCTAGAGCAGCATGTATTGCATTTTTTCCTAAATCTGATTGAAAAGTTCCTCATATATACTTCAATACGCATTGGTATAAGCATTATTTATAAGATACTAAACTTCCAAACATTCTCTGGGTAAGAATATTGAGAAGTCCTAAACTCCAGTTGCGTAATATAACATCTCTGCGCTACTGCAGACATAATATGAAGAATGTATATAATGCTCATTGTGGAGTGGCTTGCAAAGTTTACTCAGACTATGTTCAAAATGAAAATTCAAACAGCATACAGAATAAAACTATCTGCTAAGTATCTGAGTTTGATCTAATGCCGTGATACCATCACACTGCCTGTACAGTCATAGATATCTGCAGATTGTATTGTTGAGATCCGACAGTAATAGAACATTCTGAAAGGGTTCTCCTGGAAGCTAATGCGTGCCAGTATAATTTTGAAATTAAAGAATCTGGCTATCTGATTATAGTCCTAGAAATGTCCACACCGTAACTAATTAAATTGTACTCCCTCAAGTCACAACTACTTGACATATTGGACCGACAACCTAGTACCTAATGCTCAACCATGATATTAGATATTAGATGAGGTCACCTTATTTCTATTTAGTAGATATTCTGCATCATAAATATTCAGTAATCAAAGAATTGCTCACCATCTAGCAGTGCATCGGAGACCTCCTCCAGCGTCACATTCAGTGCACGCAGAAGGATGGCAATGTTCTGTGCCTTCTTGGGATCAAGGACCTTCTCTTCAGACCTACATTGTGGCACTCCAGCTTTCTTCGGTGTGTCCCTGTGAGGTGCATTTGCCGCATTGTTGGTGAAAAGCACCTCGATCATGTCCTCATCCAACCTGCAAGGAACTCATGTCAACATCATGATTTCTAATGAGTCGATACGTAACAAACATCCAATAATTCTACGTATGTTCCCAAAATCGGGTCTTAACTGGAATGAGTTGGACTTGAGCCGGTCCCAGACCATGTCACGGTCGGAGCACGCCCGGACCTTGTCCCAGTGCAGCGGCTTCAGCTTGGGCCGGGCTTCATCAACAGCAGCATCATCCTGCATCCGAATTGGCATGCCGTCATTGTCCCTCTTCACTGACATGAAAGGCGCTCTCGGCATGGCGACACTTGGCCCCTCTGTTTGCTCTGGTTTCAGCAGCCGGCTTGCTGATAATTGGCCAGCGGGTGGCCCCGGCGGCGGCGGCGGAGGTTTAGGAGTTGCATCGTTGCATCTCGGCGCCGGTGGAGGTGGCGGTGGCGGGTTGGGGGGTGGCAAGACCATTTGTTTGATCATGTCAGAGGCAGAGCCGGCGGAGAAGCGGGTGCGCGGCAGAGTGCGGCGGGAGCGCGGAACAGGAGGAGCGGGAGGTGGGGGCGCCACGGATGCAGCCGCGGGCGTCGGGGGGAAAAAGTCGCTGGTAAGGCTGGGGAGACTGCGGCGGGACGGAGTGGTTGTGCGCGGGCTGGACGAGCACGCCTCGCTCCACGTCCCCACGCCCTCGCCACCGCCGGACCCCGCCGAGCGCTGGCCCGGCGTGTAGTACGCGGCGTCCTCGTCGGACGACCCCGCGCGCCGCAGCGTTGGGAGCGGCCGTAGCTCTGGGCTCGGGACGGTGTCGTCGACGTCGCGGCACATACCCCTCCGTACGCACTCCGAGCGGACCTTCCGGTACGGGGTGGCGCCCGACGACGATCCCGCCGCAGAGGTGCCCACGGCGTCGGCGTGTAGCACGACGGCGGAGGCAGGCCCAGGGTGAGCGGCGGCGGCGAGGCCGGGGGGCATGTGCGTATGCGCGGAGTGGCGGGCGAGGCGGCCCGTGAGGAGGAACGCGGCGGCAAAGGCGAGCAGCGCTAGGACGGCCGCCGCAGCAGCGGAGGCGACGACGATGGCGGCCTTGGGTGTCCCTCCGCTGCCACCCCGGGAGCGCGGGGCCGGGCCCGTGCGGGAGGAGGAGGCGTCTGCGGTGACGGTGTCCGGCGGCGGCGGCGCGGGGAGCAGCGCGGGCCCGCCGTTGTCGACGGGCGGGACCGGCGTGGAAGGGTAGGCGGCGAAGCCCGGTGCTGGGGGAGCCGTCGTGGACGGCGGCGGGGTCCATTCGATGGGGAAGAGCGGCTCGTGCAGCTCGCGCCTGGCGTCGCCCCCGGCGCTGGCGCCGGCCGGGAGGACGAGGACGAGGACGAGGAGTGAGGTGAGCATGAGAAATAGAGATATTGGTGAGAGTGAGGAGAGGTGGCAGTGGAGTGAGAGTGAGATTGTGAGGGGAAGCGGAGGAGAGGGAAAAGGAGGGAAGGAATAAGGAAGGAGTGCGGGGAGAGGAAGGAAGCCGCCATTTTCTGGGTTTGCTTCGCTGCAACGTCTCTTGCACGCGTGGCACTTCCTTCTTTTCTTATAACAACATTGACTTTTGCTATTCGGTCAAAAGTTCTCTAGCGGGTCACTCCCGGTGGAGATTTGGTTAGAGTTTTATGCATATTGAATAGGATTTTATGTCACCTTTAAATGATGTGGTACAAATTTAATGAGAAAAGGGATAAAATGAGTTTCATCTAGATAAAATTATATATGTATGGTTACCAACTCTTGTTATGTCTTTGAATTAAATGGGACCAAAACCTATAGAATAACTAATATAAAATAATGCATTATAGAGTGAGTTTCATCCAAATTTCATTTGTATTTGGTGATGTGGCACTCTTGGAAACAACAAAATGAAATCTATTGAAATTAGCCTTATGTTGTGTCCAGACCTCCAACTAGGAGGATCCGAGCACCACGATAACTGAATTTGAGAACAGAAGAATCAGAGAGGGATTAGAGAGGAATCGCAGGGGAGGAAGAACACGAGAAGGAGAGGTCCAGGGATGACAGTTCATTTCTTTTCTATGATAGCAAGTCCTTCGGCTGTCCAGATACATATAGATCGAAAGCGTAGGCTAGAAGCACCCAGCACAAGCTTACACGGCCCAAGGCCTGATAACAAATAAGCTCACATGGCTCAAGAAAATATATCACTACTTACTCACGCATGACACTACCCCCTCCCGCAGAACCACCTAGAGCCCAGGCTGGTGCAGATGAAAATCGCGCCTTGACGATGTAGTAGTCTTCCCAGGTTGACATCTCTGAAGGGAGGCCACTCCATTGGATCTGCACTTGGGTGATAGAAGTATCCCCTTTTTTTTCACCAGTCGTCGATGGAGAATGAGTTGAGGCACCACATCAGCTCTGTCCAGCGTTGGAAATGCAGGGATCTCTGAAAACACAGGTGTATTGTCAGGCACTGAATGCTTCAGTGGTGAGACATGGAACACTAGATGTATCTGAGTATGAGTAGGAAGCACCTGTTTATAAGCAGCATTGCCAATTTTCGCCAAGACCTTGGAAGGACCAAAGTATTTGAATGCCAGTTTTGGGAATGGTCTATTAGCAACAGAAGACTGTGCATATGGTTGTAGCTTCAAGAAAACTGAATCACCCAACTGAAATTGTCTAGGAGACCTGTTCTTATCAGCATATGATTTCATCTTCTATTGTGCCTTGGACAGATTGTTTTTGAGTGTTGCTAGAAGAAGTTGCCTGCCTTGTAATAGAGAAGCGGCTTAAGAGGACTCGGACTCAGAAATATCATAAATCATAGGAACAACACTTGGGTTTGGATCAACACCATATAAAGCCTTGAATGGAGAACACTTGAGAGCTGAGTGTATCACTGGAGTTGTACCACAGCTCAGCAGACCACAACCATTTGTGCCACTTCGTTGGGGAATTGTGCACAACACAACGAAGGAACATTTCAAGACACTAATTTATCCTTTCAGTTTGCCCATCTTTTGAGGGTGGTAGGCAGAGCTCATGAGTAATTTAGTGCCTAAAAGAGTGAACAACTCTTGCCAGAAGTGTGTTGTGAACACCTTGTCCCGGTGTTGACGGTTCTTAACTCCTAAAATCAACCGTCCACTACTGCAGCATTTCATAACATACCGATCACCAAACTTAGTTGTAGGGCTTATAGCTAATCGATTCCACGAGTTTTGGTGAATTGTGATTTGCAGACACCCACAAGTGAAATACAAGGGAAAACACAAGTGAACTCTGAAGAAACACACAGAAGATCTGTCCTGCGCCACACTTACAAGATGGGCCCATTTGATAGGTCAAACCGACATACAAAGCCCGGGCACACACATATCTAAGACAAGGACCCACCTATCAGTGACCCAGTCAAAGGTGGTGGCGAACAGCGGCAAAAGGGGGTTGGCCGAACCAGTGGATTGGCCGAACCCAGACTGAAGCCCGTCCAGGTGCCCTTTGGCGGGAGATTCGCCCTTATCCTCCCAACGTCGGTTATCTATGTTCCCATGTATGGAGATGGCGGGAATTGACTCCAAGTAGTATAAATAGGGCCTCCCTCATCCCCTCTCACACACCATCCAAGAGAGTAGAGTAGTGCCACATTGCAAAGGCGACGCGCTAGTTCGCTAGTGATTAGAATAAAGGAGGAGAGTGAGGAGTAGTTCGGGGAAGCGTCGGGCCTGTCGTTGTTCTTCTCCAAGCTGTACCTCTACGGATATTGGCTTCTTTCGGAGTAAAGTAAGTTAGTATTTGTGATTTCCTATTCTTGCATAGTACTTATCTTTGAGTAAGTTCAGTTCTCTTACTCGTGGGTTCGTCTCTCTATATTTGTACAGAGTGCCGTAGTTTACTACGGGGTACCAAACATAGTTAGACTATGGTTGTAATCAGTGGCATAGACGTGGTATCTAGGCTAAGGGTTACCTTCGTTTGCCTTATATCCCACGGTCTATGAGGTAGTCCACAGGTGGTGACAGCCCTGTTGGTCCTTAGTAGCCCTCCATGTTCGGATATAGGGTAGAGCCTTTGGCCGGAGTCTTCTGACCATTTCAGGGGTAAGCCGGTGTCCGAAGCGAGTATCTTACTCGAGAGATCGACCTTAACTCATCTCTAGTACTACCTCAGCAATCCTCTCTATCCTCGCCACTTATCTTGGTGTGTCCTTGGACTGACTCAGTTGGAAGTTAGTGCACACACATTCCCTATGGATACGATACCCTTGAATACTCATGGGTGAAAGCTATAACGGTATCCGTGCGTTTGTGGATTTATTCGTAGTCGTTAAAATTTCCAACAAGCTTTCTGGCGTCGTAGCAGGGGAACAGTTGTTGTATCTTTCTTCTTACCTAGTCGTCCTTGTATCTTATATTTTCAAAAAAATATCAAAACTTTTCTCTATCCTTCTTCTATCCTCACCCCCAATATCATGGAGCAAACCTCTGTCCTAAGCTTCTCTGCTCCTAAGGGCGAGCTCTTAGAGCCTCCGCAATCCGAGCACCCAATTCTTGCATCTAGCTACGAGCTCCGCCCCGACCTTATCGCTATGGTTCAGAAACTATCCTTCTCAAGATTAGATAGCGAAAACCCTTACCATCGTCTGCGGGAGTTTGACCAAGTGTGTTCATGTCGCACCATCGCAGGCATGTCACATGATACCCTCAAGTGGGAGTTGTTTCCCTTTTCTCTTGTTGAGAGGGAGAAACAATGGTACACACATACCGCAGGAAGCATGAACGGAAGCTGGGATGAACTTAGAGACAAGTTTTGTCTTTCATTTTCCCCCAGTCCCATATTGTCGCCCTACGAAGGGGTATCATCTGCTTTCAGCAGAATGAGAAGGAATCCATAGGTGCGGCCTGGGTCAGGTTTTCACTTTTTCTAATATTTGGCCCTAACCTGTCAATACCCGATCATTTGTTGCTTCAACATTTTTACATCGGGCTTGACATGGAATCCGCCCTTTACCTTGACATTGCAACTGGAGGATCCTTTTCCATAAGACTACATCCGAAGGTAGGAAAATCCTAGATCGTATCACCAAAAATACTTCCTTTGTGGCCAACCCCGGATCCTCCCAAGAAGAGCATACGTCAAGACATGAGGACATTCTAGTAGCCAAATCAGATCTTTCACCTCCAATAACCCTAGATTCAGCTCCAGAACCCTCTTCTTAACCACAGACTCTGGAGGAAGAAGAAATTCAACCTTCGGAGCTCCCTTTCGAGTTCGAGGATGATATTTTCGAAGATTTCAGAAACACCTAGAACTATCTCTGCACGAGGAAGCCGTCAGTTCCCATCCCTTCCACGGATCCTATAGAAGCCACATTCCTTAGGGAAAACATCACGAAGATTACAACCATCATGGCCCGTGAGTGGTCAAAGCAGGCGGAGCTGTCGCCCGAAGTTCTCCGGATCAGCTCCCCTTCGTCATCCATTCTGTGGCAGCCCTGCCCGACATAAACCGGCTTAAGTGCGCTAACCATCATCAAAACGACAATCAGGGTTAACACGCACTTAAAACGGAGCAATCCGGCAGTGCTGTCGGGTAAAATCCCGATAAAACCACTTACACCTGGATCGAACAAAGCAGCATAACTCACACGAAGGCGAGTCCAGAGAAAACAACTCCTCACAATATATTACACCACAGAGTTTAACATAAAAACAGAATTACAAACCAAGCTCCAAATTTAACAAAATACTTTTCAAACCAACGTAACAGAAGTTCATCAGAGTTCTTTATTTTAGCGGAAAGTAAACATGAGAACTAACGACGATATGGATGTCTCGAGAAAGCCCGATACAAGACATCACTCGTTCTTGTCATCATTGGCCGGGGACGCATCCCACTCCACGGACCAACCAGGCGGAAGAGTGCAAGGCCAGGTCAAACTGGCAATCATATCCTCAAAGGTTTCACCTGAAATAAAATATAGCCACAAGCAAGGCTGAGTATTCTAATACTCAGCAAGGCTTACCCGTCTGAGGGTATACTTAGCCCTTTATCTAGACATGCAAGGCTTTTGGCTTGAGGGGTTTGTTTTGCCGAAAAGCAATAAAGAGTAGATCCTTATTTGCAGGTTATAGTTTTCAGATTCTAGTTCAATTAACCATTCTAGGTGAGCATCTATCCAAAGGCATGCATGGTGAAAACAATTATCTTTTATTTTCCAATCAACCATGTTCATCATCCTCATCTTTCACTTCTTACTCTATGTGGCAAAAGAGTTAAGCAGTCCCATTATCCGTGAGAGGCGGACGATTCGAATCGAATTTGTTAACCTTGCAAGGCAGACCTAAACACACGTCACGTGGTTACTCACAGAGTCACACGTGCAACATTTCCCCTTTCTTTCCGGGTTGTGGATCAGGGTCACCGTCCTCGACTACAGAGTACGACGACTCTGCACCCGCATGTGCGCGCATGAGAAACGACGTTCAAAGAAGGTGAAAGTAAAGTCCACTTCCCGGTCCAATCAGGTACTTAAGCTTACCGATTACCATATTCTCGGCATGTGTCTAGTACGTTCAAACGCTTAACCACCACTACCACACACTGCGGCCTTATCAAATTTCAATAAACAGACGGGGCATCACAAGTACCACAGCCCCGCCCGTAAGCCTTATAGTTGCAGCGGGTATTAAACAACCAACTCCTATAATTCTCGCGAGTGACAGGAAATCACTCGACTTCTACCGAACACTTAGCATAGCCAACTAGCGACCTACACATACTAGTGTTCAAGCATAGGTACCTAGAATCATGCAACTAAGGTTCCAGTCAACTCCTGTAAACTTAAATGCACAAGTAGATAGGAACAATAATAAGTGCATAAATTTAAAATAGTAGGACATGCTCCGGGGCTTGCCTGGAATTAACACTAGGTTAGTGTTAGTTAGAGGAGAATTGCTCAACGAGCAGCTTCCTTCAGTCTTGTACATCGGGATCCACCCGTCCATCTTCTAGACGTGTCCACCATTCACCGTCTTCTGGCTCGGCTCCGATATCACGTCATTCACGCGATTCTTCTATCGTACCTAAATGAAATACGACAATGCATATGTATGAAATGTATATAATGCATTTATTTCTTGATATAGATGGAGGTCAACTAAACTCAAGTTGGAGGGTGCTACTACTTTCTTTTTCAGCCTGTTGGGCAGTCATTTATAGAGTAGGAATTTTATCTATACTAACTCATAAAAAAGCTGGGTGTGTCGCTTTTCTTTTATATTAGTTCAGAAAAAAATGCAGAAAAAGTGTTTTTCATCATATTAACACATGGAAAATAAGAGAAAACTATAACTAAAGCTAAAAGCATAGAATGGTGCTGATATTGTTATGAGAGATGCTTTATTGGTTCACTAGTGCACAGTAAAATTTTCAGGTCATTTGATGTAACAAATAAATCATAAAAACTCATGAATCTATTACTACTAGTGTGCAAAAACAAATCTCTAGGGTAAAGAATGCAAGTTCTGGTATTGAAATTGTATCAGTAGGTTAGATTCCTTAAGATGAGCTTGTGGTAAAGTTTTCATAATTTATTGAGCTATACAGCAAGCATAGTAATTTAGATTCCTTTCCTAGGCATTTGTCTAACTACAAATCTACGAAGTAAACTACTTAGTTTTAGTGCCTAAAATTGTACAGGCATGATCATGTTTTGAAAACCAAGCTCTAGTAAAAATATGAGATTTTTCTAATGAAGGAAACTAGGGTTTTTGATTTACAAAGTTTATTCATGAATAAAACAAAAGGACTAGTGATACATTACTAAAAATTCCCAAAAATTTTCCATAGCATCTAGAAACTAAATTAAGGCTCCTGTAAAAATTTCAGCTCATGAAAACTAAAATAGAACCCTGTGTATTTAATTATATTTAACATAGGCATAAACCAAGATCTAATGAAACATATAGCTAGATTTGTCAAAATGTCATCAAATTTTTACAGTAAGCTACTCATCTAGGGTATAGCACACTGTCCAAAAACTAGCCTTAGTTCAGGACTACAACAGGAGATACATACAAAGGTGTATAAAACTAATATTTAATATAGAGATAAAACTATTGGTCAAATGCAAAACTGGATGTAACAAAAGTTGTAGGTCTTGTTGCAAGGATTCCAAAACATTTGGATTTGTATTTTTCTGATTTTTCTACGATTTTCTAGGTATTTTCAAAGTTCGCTGTTTTGAGTTCATGGCGTTTTTGCGCTTGGCCCCCTGGACTTCTGTTTCTTCTAACCGTAGGTCCCTGGACGGACCAGGAACAGAGGAACGACGGCGGTCCGTTTCCCGGCGAGGAGAGGCACCGGAGGTGGGGGCTAGGTTGGGGGAAATGGAGAGGAGGTCGAGCCGCACCTGTAGATGGTCTCGGTGGAGGCTGAGGTGGCTCGTAGCGGGCTGTCCGCGGGCGGCGGCGGCCGGCGGCGGCCCTGTGCCGCGGCTGCGGCACTCCGGCGAGTGGGAGGCGGCTTGGCTGGGCTTGGGAGGACCAGTGGAGGTCGAGGAAGCTCGCTAAAGGGTCGGTTTGGGGAGAGGAGAGGCGCAGGAGGAGGCTCGGCGGCGGCCTAGGTGGAGGCGGCGGCCATGGTGTGGTGGCGCCTCTGCGCGTCCAGGGAGAGGCGGTGGGCAGGCCTGGGAGATGCACGGGACGAGAGAGATGCTATCTGGGCGCTGAGTTGTGGCGGAGGAGGGGCAGGGCAGGGGTTTCGCGGCGAGCTGCGAAGCGGCACACGACACGGCTCGGCGTGTTCGTCGCCGTGGCGCGTCGACGGCCGTCCTCGGCGTGCGCGTAGGGAGATGGCGCCGCGTGGCGATGTCGCGAAGCTTCAGGGAAACACCAGAGGCGCGGAGAGGGCTGGGGCGCGGCGCGTGGCCGGCGGCGCTGGCAAACGCCGTCGTCACGGCGAGAACAGAGAGGGAGGTGCGAGGGGATGGAGGTAATGGCAGTTTCGTAAATAAAACGAAGTTTAAAACTCCAGTTTGAAAACTAAAATTTTCTCCTTCTACATGGCCTCAAATGAAAAACTTTTGAATACCAAACTTGCTTAGAATTTCGAGATCTACAACTTTCGTTTTAGGCAAAAGTTCATTTGAAGCTTCGTTTGAAAGATACAATTTAAAACTTAAGTACATTTGAAAATGTCCTTTGTGCTTCGAAATTCAAATATTTCTTCCATTTTTGTGCGGCAACTCGAAAAACTTTGAACACGAAAATTGTTCGTATTTTGAAAACCTACAACTTTGGTTTTGGACAAAAATTCATTTGAGCTATAATTTAGAAATTATTTTCAAAGCAGATTAATTTGAAATTTGACCTGTCATTTTATGTTCAAACTTTTATTTTCTCTCTTTGACTTCAACAAGACTTTGATTTAACATGTTTTTAGAGAGACGCCTATTTGTTTTCATATGTATACTTACATTAGTTTAAAAATTATTTACGGTTTCTGACATATGCAACTATACACATACACATGCATGCACACATAAATGTATTCGATTCCATTTTCTTGGTTGATTATGCATGATATCATATTTAATATTTCTTGCTTAGCATTTTAAAACTCTGGGATGTTACAGCCTACCCCCCTTAAAAAGAATCTCGTCCCGAGATTCCGATGAAGTGGTACATTAGAATTGATATAGGATAACAAAATGGATCGCATACAAAAACTTGGAGCTCTCATGAGGATGAAATGCGGAGGTGGAATAGAGGTGTGAAGATCAATGCAGTAGGGCCGCATTCACATAAATCAAAGATACCAACGCTCCGCCAATGACAAAATCGTGCAACCTCCATTGTTCAGCACAAGCAGAGGTGTACTGGTTGTCATGGTACCAGATGACCGTCCAAGTACAAGCCCACATGCACCAAAACAAAATAGATAGATACACGAGGTCCTTGGTTGTATCGTGGTACCTTAGTTTGTCGCTCATGGACCCATTGCAAAAGAAAATAATTACAAAATCAAGGATATCGCATCTAGATACGAAGGGTAGAATAGGAGATCAGAAATGCTTATAAACAGCTAGTCTATTTTTCTCTTTACCAAAATGCACCTGATCTAACAATGATACTAAATTGCTATTGTGGGATGGTTAAATGCATGGATATGGAAAGATGCTCATGCATACAGACATTTCATTTTCTAGTGCAGTTCACAGGTAGGCACCTAAATTGATATTATTAACCCATGGCATGTTAGAAAGTTTTGGTGAGTTAACAAGCAGGAACCACACAAGGAAATTTGATAAGAAACATAACATTGTTGGCCATTAACAACTTTTCAAATCAAACATGATATGATATGATACATGCACGTCCTATACGTCCTCACAAAACAAAACAACTGCCAAATAGCTTTGGACTTACAGGGTTAGCGCCGGTAACATAGCACAAAATTACGTCTCTCCCTATATATGTCTAGCCGAAATCTAACCGTTCTTAACTTAACGTAATCGCGGTTAGTGTACCTGCAGGAGATGCATAGCATATATATATATGAATATCCACGACTGGACCCTTCGTGTCAGCACTCACGAACGGCCCCCATGTGTCCTACGCCACATGGGTAACGCATATGCAGTTGCCCACATATTCACCCAAACATTGCCATTCACTATAGAAACGGCAGCCATACAATTTTCCGCCGTATGGCCAACGTTAACATACGCTACCGAGATAGCGTATTCACGAGTTCCTTTACTCCCAATATAATCGACTGATGGTCGATATATTGGCAGCAGCTCAAGTAGGCCACTGCTTGAGCACAGCATTCGGTTCGCATCACCGACGGGAAGGTCAGACTCCCTCAGCTGACTGAGTATACTTTACTCCCAATATAGTCAACTGATAGTTGGTATATTGGCAGCACCTCAAGTATGCCATTGCTTGAGGGCAACGTTCGGCTCGCATCACCGACGGGAAGGTCAGACTCCCTCAGCTGACTGAGGATTCTTACTTTCTTACCTTAGCGTAGGTGCGTCGTTACAAAATTCAAGGGTTGATTGAGCACAAAAATAAGGTCTGACGGAAAGTAAAGTGCTGGAAGTCAGATATATAATGACATAAGTTAAATAGCCACCTAGTAACTTCCCATAATTCCCTTAGGGCTTTACGAACTAGGCACCACCTTAACGAACCAACGTATTTTGCAAACGCAAGTGTTACGGTCAAAATTTTAATAAAATCCTTCAAAAACTCGTCACTAACTCTGGTGCACGCTTTGTTCGGCTCTGATACCAGCTGTGGCAGCCCTGCCCGACATAAACCGGCTTAAGTGCGCTAACCATCATCAAAACGACAATCAGGGTTAACACGCACTTAAAACGGAGCAATCCGGCAGTGCTGTCGGGTAAAATCCCGATAAAACCACTTACACCTGGATCGAACAAAGCAGCATAACTCACACGAAGGCGAGTCCAGAGAAAACAACTCCTCACAATATATTACACCACAGAGTTTAACATAAAAACAGAATTACAAACCAAGCTCCAAATTTAACAAAATACTTTTCAAACCAACGTAACAGAAGTTCATCAGAGTTCTTTATTTTAGCGGAAAGTAAACATGAGAACTAACGACGATATGGATGTCTCGAGAAAGCCCGATACAAGACATCACTCGTTCTTGTCATCATTGGCCGGGGACGCATCCCACTCCACGGACCAACCAGGCGGAAGAGTGCAAGGCCAGGTCAAACTGGCAATCATATCCTCAAAGGTTTCACCTGAAATAAAATATAGCCACAAGCAAGGCTGAGTATTCTAATACTCAGCAAGGCTTACCCGTCTGAGGGTATACTTAGCCCTTTATCTAGACATGCAAGGCTTTTGGCTTGAGGGGTTTGTTTTGCCGAAAAGCAATAAAGAGTAGATCCTTATTTGCAGGTTATAGTTTTCAGATTCTAGTTCAATTAACCATTCTAGGTGAGCATCTATCCAAAGGCATGCATGGTGAAAACAATTATCTTTTATTTTCCAATCAACCATGTTCATCATCCTCATCTTTCACTTCTTACTCTATGTGGCAAAAGAGTTAAGCAGTCCCATTATCCGTGAGAGGCGGACGATTCGAATCGAATTTGTTAACCTTGCAAGGCAGACCTAAACACACGTCACGTGGTTACTCACAGAGTCACACGTGCAACATTTCCCCTTTCTTTCCGGGTTGTGGATCAGGGTCACCGTCCTCGACTACAGAGTACGACGACTCTGCACCCGCATGTGCGCGCATGAGAAACGACGTTCAAAGAAGGTGAAAGTAAAGTCCACTTCCCGGTCCAATCAGGTACTTAAGCTTACCGATTACCATATTCTCGGCATGTGTCTAGTACGTTCAAACGCTTAACCACCACTACCACACACTGCGGCCTTATCAAATTTCACTAAACAGACGGGGCATCACAAGTACCACAGCCCCGCCCGTAAGCCTTATAGTTGCAGCGGGTATTAAACAACCAACTCCTATAATTCTCGTGAGTGACAGGAAATCACTCGACTTCTACCGAACACTTAGCATAGCCAACTAGCGACCTACACATACTAGTGTTCAAGCATAGGTACCTAGAATCATGCAACTAAGGTTCCAGTCAACTCCTGTAAACTTAAATGCACAAGTAGATAGGAACAATAATAAGTGCATAAATTTAAAATAGTAGGACATGCTCCGGGGCTTGCCTGGAATTAACACTAGGTTAGTGTTAGTTAGAGGAGAATTGCTCAACGAGCAGCTTCCTTCAGTCTTGTACATCGGGATCCACCCGTCCATCTTCTAGACGTGTCCACCATTCACCGTCTTCTGGCTCGGCTCCGATATCACGTCATTCACGCGATTCTTCTATCGTACCTAAATGAAATACGACAATGCATATGTATGAAATGTATATAATGCATTTATTTCTTGATATAGATGGAGGTCAACTAAACTCAAGTTGGAGGGTGCTACTACTTTCTTTTTCAGCCTGTTGGGCAGTCATTTATAGAGTAGGAATTTTATCTATACTAACTCATAAAAAAGCTGGGTGTGTCGCTTTTCTTTTATATTAGTTCAGAAAAAAATGCAGAAAAAGTGTTTTTCATCATATTAACACATGGAAAATAAGAGAAAACTATAACTAAAGCTAAAAGCATAGAATGGTGCTGATATTGTTATGAGAGATGCTTTATTGGTTCACTAGTGCACAGTAAAATTTTCAGGTCATTTGATGTAACAAATAAATCATAAAAACTCATGAATCTATTACTACTAGTGTGCAAAAACAAATCTCTAGGGTAAAGAATGCAAGTTCTGGTATTGAAATTGTATCAGTAGGTTAGATTCCTTAAGATGAGCTTGTGGTAAAGTTTTCATAATTTATTGAGCTATACAGCAAGCATAGTAATTTAGATTCCTTTCCTAGGCATTTGTCTAACTACAAATCTACGAAGTAAACTACTTAGTTTTAGTGCCTAAAATTGTACAGGCATGATCATGTTTTGAAAACCAAGCTCTAGTAAAAATATGAGATTTTTCTAATGAAGGAAACTAGGGTTTTTGATTTACAAAGTTTATTCATGAATAAAACAAAAGGACTAGTGATACATTACTAAAAATTCCCAAAAATTTTCCATAGCATCTAGAAACTAAATTAAGGCTCCTGTAAAAATTTCAGCTCATGAAAACTAAAATAGAACCCTGTGTATTTAATTATATTTAACATAGGCATAAACCAAGATCTAATGAAACATATAGCTAGATTTGTCAAAATGTCATCAAATTTTTACAGTAAGCTACTCATCTAGGGTATAGCACACTGTCCAAAAACTAGCCTTAGTTCAGGACTACAACAGGAGATACATACAAAGGTGTATAAAACTAATATTTAATATAGAGATAAAACTATTGGTCAAATGCAAAACTGGATGTAACAAAAGTTGTAGGTCTTGTTGCAAGGATTCCAAAACATTTGGATTTGTATTTTTCTGATTTTTCTACGATTTTCTAGGTATTTTCAAAGTTCGCTGTTTTGAGTTCATGGCGTTTTTGCGCTTGGCCCCCTGGACTTCTGTTTCTTCTAACCGTAGGTCCCTGGACGGACCAGGAACAGAGGAACGACGGCGGTCCGTTTCCCGGCGAGGAGAGGCACCGGAGGTGGGGGCTAGGTTGGGGGAAATGGAGAGGAGGTCGAGCCGCACCTGTAGATGGTCTCGGTGGAGGCTGAGGTGGCTCGTAGCGGGCTGTCCGCGGGCGGCGGCGGCCGGCGGCGGCCCTGTGCCGCGGCTGCGGCACTCCGGCGAGTGGGAGGCGGCTTGGCTGGGCTTGGGAGGACCAGTGGAGGTCGAGGAAGCTCGCTAAAGGGTCGGTTTGGGGAGAGGAGAGGCGCAGGAGGAGGCTCGGCGGCGGCCTAGGTGGAGGCGGCGGCCATGGTGTGGTGGCGCCTCTGCGCGTCCAGGGAGAGGCGGTGGGCAGGCCTGGGAGATGCACGGGACGAGAGAGATGCTATCTGGGCGCTGAGTTGTGGCGGAGGAGGGGCAGGGCAGGGGTTTCGCGGCGAGCTGCGAAGCGGCACACGACACGGCTCGGCGTGTTCGTCGCCGTGGCGCGTCGACGGCCGTCCTCGGCGTGCGCGTAGGGAGATGGCGCCGCGTGGCGATGTCGCGAAGCTTCAGGGAAACACCAGAGGCGCGGAGAGGGCTGGGGCGCGGCGCGTGGCCGGCGGCGCTGGCAAACGCCGTCGTCACGGCGAGAACAGAGAGGGAGGTGCGAGGGGATGGAGGTAATGGCAGTTTCGTAAATAAAACGAAGTTCAAAACTCCAGTTTGAAAACTAAAATTTTCTCCTTCTACATGGCCTCAAATGAAAAACTTTTGAATACCAAACTTGCTTAGAATTTCGAGATCTACAACTTTCGTTTTAGGCAAAAGTTCATTTGAAGCTTCGTTTGAAAGATACAATTTAAAACTTAAGTACATTTGAAAATGTCCTTTGTGCTTCGAAATTCAAATATTTCTTCCATTTTTGTGCGGCAACTCGAAAAACTTTGAACACGAAAATTGTTCGTATTTTGAAAACCTACAACTTTGGTTTTGGACAAAAATTCATTTGAGCTATAATTTAGAAATTATTTTCAAAGCAGATTAGTTTGAAATTTGACCTGTCATTTTATGTTCAAACTTTTATTTTCTCTCTTTGACTTCAACAAGACTTTGATTTAACATGTTTTTAGAGAGACGCCTATTTGTTTTCATATGTATACTTACATTAGTTTAAAAATTATTTACGGTTTCTGACATATGCAACTATACACATACACATGCATGCACACATAAATGTATTCGATTCCATTTTCTTGGTTGATTATGCATGATATCATATTTAATATTTCTTGCTTAGCATTTTAAAACTCTGGGATGTTACACATTCCTTGCAAAATAAGTGGAACCTCGGTAAACATCCTCTAGAGTCCCACTATTGGGGCCAACATCATCTCCAGCGAATGCGCGTTCCAACTCTTGGGAGATGAGCCGCTGGTGCAAACCAACAAGACCTTCCAGACTTCCTCTTGAAAAATCATAGAAGGAATTGGGATTTTGTAGAACATAACTGTTAAGCAAGAAAACGTCGATGTGATCCTTGATTCATGTCTTCGATGTCCAAGACTTCGATCTCATGATCGGGCACCCCATTGAGGAATTGCACATGGATTCCCCGACTCAAGGTAAACTTGATGTCCGTCTACGAAAGAAAACCTTTTCGGTCCAATTCTCCAGAGCAGCAAACTCTTTGGCCGAACCTTCCCTTGATTCTGAAGCAATCATGGAGTTGACTGGAATTCTCCCTTTTGACTCACCAGAATTCCTCCTTGAAAGAGATGCTGAAAAGTTCATTGAGGAGGTTGATGATCCCACTGGACCCATAGACATATCTGAGTTCGAGTCTCCCCCTAGACCTCCGATCAAGTTGAAACCTTTACCCGTAGGCCTCCGTTACACCTTCCTCCACAGTGATTCTCAATCTCCCATGATCATTAGTGATAAACTTTCGGAAGAAGAATCTTTGAGACTAACCACCATCCTAGAGAAACATAGAACCATTCTAGGATATTCCCTTCAAAATCCGAAGGGAATTAGCCCAACTCTTTATACCCATCGCATCCCTTTGGATACGGCTTTCGCACCATCTAGGGAACCTCAAGGAGGTGGAACAATGTGATGAGGGAAGTCGTTAAGAAGGAGGTCCTGATACTCCTACAGGCTGGGGTTATCTACCTCGTGCCGTATAGTGAGTGGGTTAGTCCCATTTAGGTTGTGCCTAAGGGAGGGTTGATGGTTGCCCCTAATGACAAGAATGAGTTGATCGCTCAATGTCTCCCAATTGGGTGGAGGATGTGCATAGACTATAGAAAACTCAATGAGGCCACAAAAAAGATCATTTCCCACTGCCCTTCATTGATGAAATATTGGAGTGGCTTGCAAACTATTCCTTCTTCTGTTTCCTTGATGGTTATTCCGGTTATCACCAAATCCCCATCCATCCTGATGACCAAAGTAAGACCACGTTAGAATGCCCTTATGGAATGTACGCCTATCGTAGGATGTCGTTCGGCTCGTGTAACGCACCTGCTTCGTTCCAAAGGTGCATGATGTCTATTTTCTCAGACATGATTGAGGAGAAACCTTTGATCATTGTCTTGAGAATTTTGATATTGCAACGATGCGCGGAGAAAGATTTGGTGCTTAATTGGGAAAAGTGCCATTTCATGGTCCACGAGGGCATTGTCTTAGGGCACCTTGTTTCTGAACGTGGGATAGAGGTGGATCGAGCCAAGATTGAAGTTATAGAAAATCTCCCACCTCCTGTTAATGTCAAGGGAATCCGTATCTTTCTAGGCCATGTTGGGTTCTATTGCTGTTTCATCAAGGACTTTTTTCACATCGCTAGACCCCTCATGAGCCTCTTAGCTAAGGATGCACCCTTTGAATTTACTGATCAGTGCCTTGATGCCTTTCATACTCTCAAGAAGGCACTCATCTCACCACCAATCATCCAGCCCCCGGATTGGACACTCCCCTTTGAAATCATGTGTGATGCTAGTGACTATGCCGTAGGGGCCATCCTCGGCCAAACTAAGGATAGAAAGCATCACACGATTGCTTACAATAGCAAGACTTTGACAGGAGCTCAGCTAAAATATGATACCACTGGAAAAGAGCTCCTTGTTGTTGTCTTTGTGGTCGACAAGTTTAGATCTTACTTAGTAGGAGCAAAGATTATTGTTTACACCGATCATGCTGCCTTGACTATTTGCTTGCTAAGAAAGATGCTAAACCTCGCCTGATACGTTGGATCCTTCTACTCCAAGAATTTGATATTGAAATAAAAGGTAAAAAGGGAGTAGAAAACTCTGTTGCAGATCATTTGTCGCGTATGCATTTCACTAACATGCCGGAGCTACCGATAAATGACTTCCTTTAGGATGACATGCTCTTGAAGGTAACGGTCTTCACACCCTGGTATGCAAATATTGTGGATTCTATGGTTGCAGGGTATGTACCACTAGATGAAAACAAGAAGAAGCTAGTCTACGAAAGCAGACGCCACTTGTGGGATGATCTGTACCTCTACAGAGTTTGTGCTAATGGCTTACTATTGACGGCCATTATTTCCCATTTTGACCGTCAACTTCTCGGGAATTAAATGAGCTTTACTCCATGTTCCATACATATTTTGCTTATTTCTAACAAATGCAACAAGTTTTGGATGAGTTGTGGTCGCAGGAACTAGTGTACCAAAAATCAGGAAAAATGGACAAAATACCAGGCCGACTGGACCACCCTAGGCCGGCCGGCCTGGTACCTCAACATACCATGCCACGAAATTTTGCTAGAGTGATCATGAGCACAAATCCAAGCCAATCCAATTTGTTTCCATCCAAAATTCACAAACAAAGACCAAAAGGCTTGAGCAATGGAAGGTTGGGACCATTTTCAATGTCCAAACGCAGTTTCAAGACCTAAATCGCCTTGAGCAAGAATGTGCAACCATTGATTGAAGCGTCGGTGAAACAGAGGGCCGAGAGGAGCCAAATCCAGGCTGGTCGGCCTAAAAATCACGTGCTTTGGACCCAATCCTCTTCCACCGACTTCCAGGAGACAATCCATGCCGTCCACAACAAGTCGGTGGCCAGATGGTGGGATCACCAGGCCAGCCAGCCTAGGGGAGGTCGGCCGGCCCCACCTTGCAGCGGCTCGTGCTCAACTTCGCGTGGAAGTTACATCAACTTTCCTAGTTGCTTACAACACACGCGCTCACCTCGTACTGACCTTGGAGCACTATAAATAGAGAGCAATACCCTCACTCTCAACACACACCAAAAGGGGTTCTCTCTTCTCACTTTTAGTTTCTAGAGTAGGTTAGGTAGTCTGGGGGTTAGAGTCGAGTCGAGCTTGTCTCGGGATTCCGGAGCCATCATCGGAAGTCAGGTATAAGTTCTTGTATCTTTTCCTTTGACATTTATCAATTTAAGTAATCTTCTTTATCTTTTCGAGTCAGCTTTACTTTCCGCATTTATTTACCTTTCCAAGTTATCTTACTTGTGTGCGGAAGTAATTCTCTAGCTTAGACTTTGTACCTATCTTGTTTATCGGGATCTTACCTTACGGGTTTTCTCGCCTGGACTAGAGTATCTCAAGTTAGTTAATGGGGACGTGGGTTCCTGATCTTCCATCAGGTTCTGGATAACTCTCATCGTAGGCGGAGCGAGACACACTGATCCGGCTTCAGATCCTAAGACCCGAATCCAGCAATCTTAGCACCACAACTCCCCTGGTTATCAACCGTGTCACAACCCGGTTGACCTCGCCAAGAAGGCTAATCCCTGCAAGTGCAATGAAGAACACAAGTAAGAACTCGAAAGAAACGCAGCTCAAATGAAGTGACTCTGCAGATCAATGATTAATCTCACGAGTTGGGGTTTCACAAACCGATGAACGGCGACAACTGTTCTTGACAGAATGAATCTAAGCAAAACCCAAGTCTCACGATGGCGGCGGCTACTAATAAGGGTTTAGGTCGTGCAAGACCTCCTGGACGCGCCCCTATTGGGCTCCAACACGATACACAGGCCATCGGCCCAAAAACAGTGACGCAGCAACGGAATGGATTCTGGACGCCAACTTCCACAGACGATTCCCGTCTACTCAGGAAGAATTTGAGCCTGAGACCAGAGCCATTGGAAGCGTCTTGAAATTATCTTTCCATCCATATCAAGTGCGCCCAAATCCGACTCCGTATGCAACTTAGGCGTCCGTTTTAGTGCGGCCTGTTCCTGGAGTCCGAAACTGAAACGACGTCGAATCGGTTTGGGCCTCCATCTTGATCCGAACGTCCTTGCTGGTCCTCCACGCCTCCAAGGCCTTCTCCACACCCTTGCTGATCCTCTCCTTTGATCCTAAGTACAATTAAGTCATTAGGTAGCAATCTATTCTCAGATTCACAATAAACATTACTTAGGAACGAACTCACCTGTAAGTTCAATTGTCGAGCACGTGCGCGAGTAATAGGACCTTGTATATCATCTTGAGGAGTGTCGTTTGTATCCGTAGGAGTGATGTCCTCATCATTCTCCCCCTCTTGAATTGGAGTCGTCCTCGACTCAAGTTCATCTTCTTCTCCCAAATATGGCCTCAAATCTGAAATGTTAAAGGTGGGACTAACCCCAAACTCTGGGGGCAACTCAAGTTTATATGCGTTATCATTAATCTTTTCCAAAATTTTATATGGTCCAGCAGCACGTGGCATCAATTTAGATTTTCTCAAATCTGGAAATCTTTCTTTTCTCAAATGCAACCAAACTAAATCACCCGGTTCAAGTTTAACTTTCTTTCTACCTTGACTACCCGCAATTCTAAATTTCTCAGTCATCTTTTCAATGTTCTCTTTAGTTGAAGCATGCAATTTTAAAATAAAATCAGCACGCTCTTTAGCATCACTATGTACACGCTCAGTAGTAGGTAGAGGCAAAAGATCAATGGGAGCACAAGGGTTAAAACCATACACTACCTGAAAAGGACTTACCTTGGTGGTGGAGTGTTCCGCCCGATTATATGCAAACTCCACATGCGGCAAACACTCTTCCCACATCTTCAAATTTTGCTTCAATATTGCTCGCAGCATCGTAGACAATGTTCTATTCACCACCTCTGTTTGTCCATCAGTTTGGGGATGACATGTTGTAGAAAACAGCAACTTTGTCCCCAATTTGTTCCATAGCGTGCGACAAAAATGACTCAAGAATTTTGCATCACGATCTGAAACAATAGTAGAAGGCATACCGTGCAAGCGAACAATCTCTTTGAAAAAGAGGTTAGCAATATGAATGGCATCATCTGTTTTATGACAAGGTATAAAATGTGCCATCTTGGAAAAACGATCGACCACAACAAAAACGCTATCACTCCCCCTCTTCGTCCGAGGCAATCCCAAAACAAAGTCCATAGAAATATCCGCCCACGGAACCGAAGGAATAGGAAGAGGCATATACAAACCATGTGGGTTCAAGCGCGACTTAGCTTCTTGACATGTATTACAGCGAGCCACGAACCGCTCAACGTCTCTCCTCATCCTTGGCCAAAAGAAGTGTGTGGCCAGAACATCCTCCGTCTTCTTCGCACCAAAATGTCCCATCAAACCTCCACCATGTGCTTCCTGCATCAACAAAAGACGAACGGAACCAACTGGGATGCATATGCGGTTAGCTCTAAACACAAATCCATCATTTATCACAAACTTGTTCCATGTACGTCCCTCTTTACAATTCAGCAACACCTCTTTAAAATCAGGGTCTAGCGCATATTGTTCTTTGATCGATTCAAGCCCAAAAATCCGACAATCAAGTTGGGACAGCATAGTATAACGTCTAGACAAAGCATCGGCAATCACATTATCCTTCCCTTTCTTGTGTTTGATAATATAAGGAAAAGATTCAATAAATTCAACCCACTTAGCATGTCTACGATTCAGATTATTTTGAGAACGAAGATACTTAAGCGATTCATGATCGGAGTGAATAACAAATTCCTTAGGCCATAAATAATGACGCCACGTCTCTAAAGAACGTACAAGTGCATACAATTCTTTATCATATGTAGAGTAATTCAAAACAGGGCCATGCAATTTCTCGCTAAAGTAAGCAATGGGTTTACCTTCTTGCATCAAGACACCTCCAATGCCAACTCCACTAGCATCGCATTCAAGCTCAAAAGTCTTACCAAAATTTGGAAGTTTCAGCAAAGGAGCATGTGTAAGCTTGTCCTTCAAAGTGCAAAAGGACTCCTCATGTGCCTTTCCCCAATGGAACACCACACCCTTCTTGGTCAACTCATGCAGCGGCGCAGCAATGGTGCTGAAATCTTTGACAAAGCGGCGATAAAATCCTGCAAGACCAAGAAAACTCCTCACCTGTGTGACGGTTTGGGGAACCTGCCAGCTCTCTATGGCTTCAATTTTAGTCTCATCCACCTCAATTCCCTGTGGAGTAACAACATAGCCAAGAAAAGAGACTCGATCCGTGCAAAATGTGCACTTGTCAAGGTTACCAAATAAACGTGCATCACGTAAAGCATTAAAAACAGCACGTAAGTGATCCATATGTTCATCCAAAGACTTGCTGTAAATCAAGATATCATCAAAGTAAACCACCACAAATCGTCCAATAAAAGCTCTTAAAACTTCATTCATTAATCTCATGAAAGTACTTGGTGCATTAGTCAAACCAAAAGGCATTACTAACCACTCATACAAGCCGAATTTAGTCTTAAAAGCTGTTTTCCATTCATCTCCAAGTTTCATTCTAATTTGGTGGTAACCACTACGCAAGTCAATCTTTGTAAAAATTATAGTGCCACACAACTCATCAAGCATATCATCAAGTCTAGGAATAGGATGGCGATATCGAATGGTAATGTTATTTATGGCTCTACAATCAACACACATACACCAAGTACCATCTTTCTTAGGAACCAAAAGCACAGGAACGGCACAAGGACTAAGGCTTTTACGTACATACCCGCGGTCCAAAAGCTCTTGGACTTGGAGCTGAATTTCCTTAGTCTCGTCGGGGTTGGTTCGATAAGCAGCTCGGTTAGGCAAAGTCGCTCCCGGAATCAAGTCGATCTGATGCTCAATTCCCCTCATAGGTGGCAGTCCGGGAGGTATCTCAGCTGGAAAAATGTCCTCAAACTCATGCAAAAGGTTAGCGACAACAGGAGGTATCGAGCTAACATCATCATCAAGGGAAAACAGTGTTTGTTTGCACACCAAAGTGTAACAAACATCATCATCAGAGATTTCAGCAAGGTCACATTTTCTAGCAAGTAAAACTCCACCCTTCAATTTAATCCCATCAGTCTTGGAAATAGGTGCAGACTTATCATTTTTAGGTGGGTAAACAGAATTAGCAACTTGCTGATTTTCAGATTTAGTTTCATGCAAAGTAGCAGCTCGTTCTTTTTCAGCTTGTACAATTTCAGCAGGGGTCATAGGAAGTAAAGTAATTTTCTTTCCCTTATGCATGAATGTGTAAGTATTACTTCTACCATGGTGTAAAGCATCATTATCAAATTCCCAAGGTCGACCCAACAAAAGCGAACACGCCTCCATAGGTACAACATCACAATCTACAGAATCAGCATATGAACCAATGGAAAAAGAAACTCTGCAAGATTGTGTTACCTTAGCTTTCCCCGCATCATTAAACCACTGAATATAATATGGATGGGGGTGTGGATGTGTGGCCAAGCCAAGCTTCTTGACCAAATCTGAACTCACCAAATTATTGCAACTACCTCCATCAATGATGACACGCGCTCGCTGATTGTTGATGATGAAGAAAATCTGGAACAAATTATGGCGCTGAAACTTCTCTGGTTGTTGTGCCTGTACGCTGAGCACTCGCTTCACAATGATGCTCCTAAAGGCTGCTGTGTTCTCGCTACCCAGAACATGGCCGGCCTCCGCAGCCTCTTCTACTTCTTCTTCTTCATCATCTTCAATGTCGGAGGCACTAATGTAGCCGTCTTCGGTAGCAATGTATGCCCGCTGACTTGGGCAATCCTTCCGCACATGTCCAAATCCATGGCAGCGGTGGCACTGAACGGTCGTGCCTCCCATCGAGGACACGGAGGACGAACTCTTGGCTGGCTCCTACAAAAGCTTTTTACCTGAGTCTGAAGTTCGCGCAGGAGATGGTTTTGGCGTTGTGGCAGCTTCCAAAGCTGCTGGTCGCTTGTTCCTCGCAGGTGGGGGCGATTGAAAAGAGGCAGGCTTGGTCAGCCCTGAAGACGGCACCGAGCGTGGGGTGTAGGTGGCCTTGGTCCTGTTCTGCAAATCACGTCCCTGCAACTCCTTCTCTGCAAGCATGGCAAACTGAAACAACTGGTTGACAGTGTGAAATTCTTTGTAATCAACAATGTCCTGAATGTCACGCCTCAAGCCCGAGTAAAATCTACATATAGCATCCTCAGTTCCCTCAACTATGGCACAACGCATCAAACCCTTTTGAAGCTCACCATAATAATCCTGCACGGTTTTATCTCCCTGTTCTAAGCGCATCAATTTCTTACGCAAATCTCTATGGTACGATGGGGGAACAAATCTATCACGCATATCAGACTTAAGATCATTCCAAGTAGTAGGTGCAGCATCCTCAGCAATTAGACCGGTCCACCAAACGATAGCAAAATCTTTAAACTCACTAGTGGCTTGTCTAACTCTATGTTGCTCAGGTACAAGGTGTGCACTAAATTTCTGCTCTACTGTCATCTCCCAATCAAGGTACCCCTCAGCATCATAATATCCCGAAAAGGAAGGTATGGTAAACTTAACCTTAGCATAAGGATCATCGGGTACACGATTCTGATTACCTTGCTGGTGATTGTGGTTGTGGTTGTGGTTGTGGTTGTGAGTACCACCCATACCTTGTGTGTTGCGGCGAAGATGATGGCGTAGCCGTGCTTCCCGTGTGGCCGCTTCATCTATATTACCCTGGTCATCATACACCATGTCCTCATCTTGATTGTTCTGTTGACGAGCCTCCAGCGCATCAATCTTGTCAGTAACCGTGGATATGATTTCACCAAGCTTGAGGCCTATGATCGCCTCGGTGACTGCCTTGGTGATGACCTCGTGCATCTCTCTCTTGGCATCATCCAGCTGTTCTTGGCTAACACACTCGTTGAAGTCCTTGGGCGTATGACCCCCACTTCCATCATCACCTGCCATGGTAGACACAAAAAAACAGGAACAAACAGTGAAGGTTATCCCTAATAATCTGACTACGCAGGTGGTGGTGCCTCTCAAGGTCACAACTAAAGAGAGCGTCTTACCAAGCCCTTACAAGGTTCTTACCAACGCGAGCAGTGGACGGTACAACCGGTGGCCGGTTCGTGATACCTGTGAGGAAGTGGTACCAAGATTGCAAGATCCTCTGGGTGTATTGATCTGAAGATAATATGTGGAGCTTTGGGAGGCTCAAAAGTATAAGTATGTGGAACACAATTCAAAATCAGATAGCAATGCTGAATAATGGTCCAAAAGCACAGTTGACCTAGTTGCTGGCCTATACGTGTCCTAGAACAGTAATGGTAATAAGCAGGATCAAGATCAAGTATGGATATGATAAACAGCACTGAAACGGGCTCAACGGAGCTCGTCGTGAGGTGGAGGCACTAGTAGAAATCAACTTTTCTTTTTTTTCTTTTATTTTTTTGATATTTTTTCTCAATCTGCCTCAACAGAATAGGCGTCTCACAAAAATTCAGCTTGAACGGCTATAATATGTGGCCTATGGAAATTCTGCAAAAAGTTCAAAAAGCGTGCAGAAACTTCGGAGCTCCGACAGACAATTTTCTGATGCGAAATTTGCAATTCTGAATTCACCCAACCCGGCATGGTCCAGGGATAGACGGATGCGAAATTTTTTTCTCTTGTCCAAAAAGTTAAATTTCACCTGATTCTGAATCCGTATGCGAGAGTTATGGCCGTTTGAAATTCGGGGGTCCGATTAGGGTTTCTATGGAGAGCAAAACCCAAATCGGGTGGTAAGCGATGGTGGATCTGATGGCAGCGGGGATGGAAAAACACTACTGGACCAAAACACGAACTAACCAGCAACAAGACGATGAACTAGGACACAAAACTCAACACGACGGACTCTGAAAAAGAATTATGCAAAAGGCTAAACACGGCTGTGGGACGGGAAAACTAACCCTAATTTTTCTTTTGGCTTTTTCGTGGACTATGGGACGAAAGACAAAAAAAAAACACTCGAACTAAAGATAGATGTAAAACCTGACAGTAAACCTGAGTCACTGATTACCAAATAATGGGGACGTGGGTTCCCGATCTTCTGTCAGGTTCTGGATAACTCTCGTCGTAGGCGGAGCGAGACACACCGATCCGGTTTCAGATCCTAAGACCCGAATCCAGCAATCTTAGCACCACAACTCCCCTGGTTATCAACCGTGTCACAACCCGGTTGACCTCGCCAAGAAGGCTAATCCCTGCAAGCACAACGAAGAACACAAGCAAGAACTCGAAAGAAACGCAGCTCAAATGAAGTGACTCTGCAGATCAATGATTAATCTCACGAGTTGGGGTTTCACAAACCGATGAACGGCGACAACTGTTCTTGACAGAATGAATCTAAGCAAAACCCAAGTCTCACGATGGCGGCGATGGATATTAATAAGGGTTTAGGTCGTGCAAGACCTCCTGGACGCGCCCCTATTGGGCTCCAACACGATACACGGGCCATCGGCCCAAAAACAGTGACGCAGCACCGGAACAGATTCTGGACGCCAAATTCCACAGACGATTACTGTCTACTCCGGATGAATTTGAGCCTGAGACCAGATCCATTGGAAGCGTCTTGAAATTATCTTTCCATCCATATCAAGTGCGCCCAAATCCGACTCCGTATGCAACCTGGGCGTCCGTTTTAGTGCGGCCTGTTCCTGGAGTCCGAAACTGAAACGAAGTCGAATCGGTTTGGGCCTCCATCTTGATCCGAACGTCCTTGCTGGTCCTCCACGCCTCCAAGGCCTTCTCCACATCCTTGCTGGTCCTCTCCTTTGTTCCTAAGTACAATTAAGTCATTAGGTAGCAATCTATTCTCAGATTCACAATTTACATTACTTAGGAACGAACTCACCTGTAAGTTCAATTGTCGAGCACGTGCGCGAGTAATAGGACCTTGTATATCATCTTGAGGAGTGTCGTTTGTATCTGTAGGAGTGATGTCCTCATCATTAGTGCTCTAGGTTGAGGGGGATTTCTCTTGTTCGCAACAAGAGAAATCCTAACATCGAGTACGGACGTGGTGTCTGGGCTTAGTGTTAGCTAGAAAGTGTGTTCCACCCCACGGAACCGTTGTGGTAGTCGGTAGGTGGTGACAGCCCTACCCGTCCTTTGTAGTCCACCACGTTCGGGTGTTTTCATAGTAGTAGTTGCAGGTTGCCGTTGGACTCTCCTCTCATCCCTTTCTGAAGTCCTTCCTCTTCCAGCAGCCGAAGTAAGCTCTAGGTTCCCGATAACTAGTTAGAAGCAAGGTTTAGTCTAGAGAGGCTAGCTCGATAGTTTAGAAGTGTTTTAGGAGTCTTTCTCACTCGTTGTCCTCCCAGCTACTTACCTCTCTAAGGATTAGAGTCTCCTATGTCAGACGGTCATCGTTGGCCATCATCTTATCCTATCATATCAGGCTTACCCCCACTAAGTTAGTCAGTTGATATCTCTAGTAAAGTTTGTCATTCGATTCTTCGATACTCTTTAACCATAGTGCTTCCCTGAGGAAATATACGATACCCTGGAATACTCCAAGGTGAAGTGCTACAGCGGTGATTCTGTGCGCTTGCGGAATCCATATTCTATTGAGCGTAAGAAACGCCAACAAGCATTTCTGGCGCCGTTGCCGAGGAAGCAATTGGCTAAAGATTTCGTTGAATAGTTTGACAAAATTTACTAGTTTGTCACCGCTAATTTTAGCGGGATTACCATTGCTCTCAGTATCTTTGTGATTTCTGCAGAGCAGTGCAGGACCGAATTCGATCTACCATATTACTTCAACTCAGATCCAGAAAGAATTGGGTGAATTTTTTTTTCTACCAGAAGAAATTTTCTTAATATCAAGGTTTGACAACACCAGCTTTATACTCATGGCTCAGAAGACACTCCGTCCATTCTCAGTCCCGTCCAATAGACATATCCTTACTGGACTAAACAATTACCAAGGCACTGATGGCTTTGAGATAAAGACTGGGCTTGTCAACATGGTTCAAGCAAGTCCCTTCTACGGAATGGCATCAGAGGACGCCCACGCTCATCTATAGAATTTTCTGGAAGTGAGCAGCATAATCAACCTAAAAGGCACTACGACAGATAATGTTCGTCTTCGACTATTCACATTCTCTTTGCTTGGGAAAGCAAAGATGTGGTTCTACACCTACAAGGACGCGTTCGACACTTGGGATGCGTGCTCCAATGCTTTTCTGGTAAGTACTTTCCGGTGGGCAAAACCAATGCCATTCAGAACAGGATTTCCAATTTTGAACAACTCTAGGATGAGACAGTCCTGGAAGCCTGGAAACATCTTTAGGAATACATTGCAGCATGCCCACACCACGGCATGGAAGAATGGCTTATCAATCAGAACTTCTTCAATGGCCTGAACCAACGATCGCAAGATCACATGGACACAGCAGCAGGAGGAGCATTCCTCTCCCTCAATGTTGCAGGAGCTAGAACGCTCATCGACAAGGTTGCTACCAACCAGAGTTGGAAGGAAGATAGGAAGCCAGCTCATGCAAAAGGAATACATGAAATCAACAGTGTCGATATGCTGGCAGCCAAGATGGATCTTCTCATGGAAAAGCTGGAATCTCCACACCAAGAGGTCAACCAGACTATGGAGTCTCAGATGACATGTGAGAAATGTGGCAATTGCAATCTTCAACACTCCCATCGCTGCGATGGCCAAAGCTACCATCCGCCTTATGCAAATGCCAAGGAACCGAGAGACAGAACACATAATTCAGCTCATCTGTAATGCTGACGACCAATTGGAGTGACAAAATCCCTTGCCATCAATACGCCGAGCGGGCTCCAGGGCTACAGCTTCAGTAACTCCGCAAGCTAGCCGCACCCCGGGCAGCCACCGTCGACAACAACAACAGTAGAGAGTCCAAGAGGAGCAAGAGGTTGCCAGCGCCTAACATCTCAGGGGTGAACGACCCATGGGCAATCAAGCTCCAAGGAACCAGCCAAACCGTGGCCAAAACAATGGCCGTGGTCACAACAATGAGAAAGTAGCCGATTCTGGAATTGATGCTCGGCAAATCATCAACGCAAGACGTCAAGGACGCCTCTCCGACAACACTAACCGCTATCCAGCCCTTAGCAGCACCTTTGCCGACGCCGAGTACCCCAAAGACTTCAAACCAGCAAATCTCCAGAAGTATGATGGTAAACAAGATCCAGTTCAATGGTTGCGTTTGTACTCGACTTCTATCAATGTTGCAAGAGGTGACACCATCACCAAAGTCCTCTACTTTTCGATGGTCCTGGAGCTGGCACCTCTCACGTGGATCAAGAGCTTGAAGCCGGAATCCATTCACTCTAGGGACAATCTCAAGAAAGTCTTCGTCGACATCTTCCAAGGGTCCTTGCACCGGGTCGCTACTCGCCACGACCTTGCAATGTGCAAGCAGGAGCCCGGAGAAACCCTAAGGTCGTACATCAAGCGCTTCTTCAACACAAGGGAAACCATTGTCAATGTCCCCGACGAGGACGTCATCGACTACTTCCACGACGGCCTCACGACACAATCACTCTACCGTGATTTTGGACGAAACTGTCCAGAAACAGTGGTAAGGCTACACAATATGATGCAGTGCTGGGCAGATCAAGAGGAACAAGAGCGCAACCGCTTCCCATGCCGCAACAATGACAACATTGGGAAGCGCAACAACGATCATGGTGGTAGCAGTAGCCAACGGGACCCCATATGTAAATGTAAGCCAGACGATGTTGTCGGGACTATTGATCACAGCCCCGCGAGGCAAAAAGGCAAGAAAGCCTCAGGATCAATTCGACAAGATCATGCACAACAAAAGGTGCGCGATACATCCAAAGAGTAACCACTCAATGTTCGAGTGCAAGTCTCTCCAATTTCCTATACCAGAAGCACCCAAGAAGAAGCCAAACAAGGAAGACGATGATGATGAGAAGAAGGATCCTGACGGGTTACGACAACCCAAAAATGTGGTCAACATCATCTTCGGAGGAGATCCAAGCTTCTCCAAACGTGCTCAGTAGCTGCTATTACGAGAGATCCTCTCGGTCGAGCCCGCAATTCAGAGACCCCTAAATATAGCGAGGTTCCCATCACCTTCTCCAGGAGGATCAATGGACCAGCTTCTCTGAGCCAGGAAAATTTCCAATAGTACTTGATCTAGTCGTCCAAGGATCCAAGCTCACTCGTTGTTGACGGTCGTTATCACATAAAATTTGATTGTGAAACTGAACTAAAATGACAACATTCCATGTCTACTCCATGTCTGATCATAACAAAATATTATTTATCTGACGGGTACCACGAGTTTCGAGCTCCCATGAGTTTTACAGGAACTTCTAATTTTCACAGGTAAAAACTATCTCGAATGCAGAAACAAAGTTCACCATTGCGAAGAGCTCATTGCGCTGATCAAAATGGATATATAATTTACTATTTTTTGAGCTCTCAATAAAAAGTTATGAATTTCGCAAATTAAAAAGGAGCGCTGACGTCAGCGCCCCCGAAGTCAACTCGAGCAGGAAGCTGACGGGTGGGGCCCAAGACACAGGCGGCCCACGCCATGCTGCCAGAAGCGCACGCGCGCACAATGGTTCAAATGAACCGATCCTGTGCCAACCCGTGGCCCCGGGAGGGGGCTCCCCGCGCGGGAGCACATGCGCAGGCGCGCGTGGCGTGCTCAGCTGCTGCCCAGGCAGGCCCAGGTGGCAGGAGGGCAGCGCTCACACGCGGGAGCTCCGCTGAACCGACCCCCCCAGGGGCACGTGGCAGCGCGAGACAAGTGCGCTGGAGGCGGTTTCCGGTCCAGGCGCCCGAGGCGCGGGTTAGCCCCTGGTTTTGGCCGGTCCAGTCGCCAGAAGTTCGGTTTTCTTCCCAGAAATGCATTGCAGCGCGGGTTTCTCTTGGTTTAGCTCCGGTTCTCACCCCTTTAGTGTGGGTTTTGTCCAGTTTTCGCTACAGGTCGGTGGAGGAAGATGTTACCGATGCCAGGGAGGTCGGTTGCATGAGGGAGGTTCGTGGCATGCAATGAAGCTATTAGGAAGCACCTCTCCCCCTATAAATAGAGGCCATTTCCTCCTCCCACAACACACACCTACACAATTGAGCTTCATTTCTCCATCTTATCCTTGTAGTAGTGTCCCTCTAGGTTTCTCCACCTAGTTGTATTATAGAAAAGAGGAGAGTGAGAGTAGAAGAGAGGAGGAGCCGGGCTTGTCGGAATCTCCTCAGCTTTTGTACCTCTATAGATCTGCTTCAACTCGAGTTGCTTCCAGGTTATCTTTCGATATTTCTGAGCTTATTGTTTGTCTAAATTCAGTTCTTGCTTTACTTTACTTACGGGAATTCCGCTCGATCGAGTGCTTTAGTCCAGGTACCGGGTTAGAGTAGTAATCGTTAGCATAGACGTGGTGTCTAGACTAGGGTTTACCTGAGTTTGCGCCTGTGGCAGAACCGCCTAAATTATCCCGGCTCAAGTGCGTAAACCATCACCATAAAGGCAACATTAGCTTAAACGCACTTCAAACGGAACAATTTTTGGTCTGTCGGGTAACGTCCCGATACAACCACCGATTCTCGGATCGAACAAGCATACCTCGCACGAAGGCGAGTCCAGAGATATTACAACCACAATTTTACAACACAGGCATATTAAAGATTACAAACCAGTTCAAAAGATTATTACAAAACCAACTTAAGTAAAACAGTTATACAAACATAAGTGTAGAATCAGAGTTTAAAACAGCGGAAGATAAAAACACGACGGCTACAACACGTCGCAAGAAGGATACCAGGCTAGCCCAGGCATGGTATCACTCGTCATAGTCATTGCCGGCCGAAGACGTATCCCATTCTACGGACCAGCCAGGAGGCAACGAGCAAGGATAGGTTAAGCTAGCGATCTGATCCTCAAAACTCATACCTGAAAAAGGGGTTTCAACAGCAAGGCTGAGTATTCTAATACTCAGCAAGACTTAACCGACAACGGGTATAAGTAGCCCACCTTAGCTAGACTATGCAAGGCTTTGTAAGTCTCTGGTTTTCCTTTGCTGAAAAGCAATAAAGAGTAGGTCCTTACTTTCAAATTTTAGCTGCAAGATTCTAGTTGATTAACCATTCTATGTAAGCATCTACTAAACATTCATGGTGAAACTTCTAAGCAAACATCAAGATTAATAAGAATATTGTTGCTCTTATTACTCTGTGTGGCAAAGAGATCAAGCAGTCTCATTTCATCGTGAGAGGCGGACGATTCTGAATCGAAATTCAACCTTGCAAGGGTAACCTAGCACACACGTCTGGAATACCGTCGGGTCATTCCCAAACAACCGTTAACCTTTCTTTCCGGCTTGTGGATAGTGCCACTCTCCCCGACTACAGGGCTCCAAGGCCGAACCTTGTCCCTAGAAGTCGTAGTGTTGCGCAACATAAAATAAAACCTATCCCTACTGAGAGAGTGGGAGGTATATCCACTCCCCGGTCCAATCGGCTACTAGGCTTGCCGCGTACCATATTTACGGCATGTGACTAGTACTTTCAAAAACTTAACCAGCACTACCACACACCGCGACCTTAGCAAGTTCATCAACACAGACGGGGTCTCACATAGGACATGATATCGACACAACCCCGTCCGTCGTCCTTATATTGATAACAGAAAGTAAACAAGCAATTCCTATATAGCTCGCGAGTGACAGGCAATCACTCGACTTTTACCGTTCCTATAAGCTTAGCAGATAGTCGAACTTAGGTCTAGTGTTCAGTACATAGGTTCCTAGGATCATGCATCTAGGGTTTCAATTCAAATCCTAAGAACTGTAAATGCACAAGTAAGTAATAACAGTAAATGATAATAATTTGAAATATAGGTTATGTCCGGGGCTTGCCTTCTCGGTAATTGCTAACTATTTCAGCGCTAGGCTCTTCCGAACTTTGGTTCGGGGCTTCAGTTAGTTCCGCAGTGTTCACTTGAGCTTCGAGATCACCTCCGTCAGACTCCGGAAGCAACTCGTACGTCCCGTCTGACAAAGTAGTCGTATCTATATGTAATGCAAGAACAACATTATAAACAAACATGGGCAAACGTTTATAGAGTAGTTAAATGACAAATTTAACTACACAAGGCATCATGATTAACAGCACAAAAGAAGTTAACTAACTTCATAAAATGAGTGGTGGTGATTTATCATACCACTAAGCCATGGTTTGTAAATAAATCATCAAATCAGAGTACAAAAAGTAATAAATTATACCAAAATTACACTAAACAGAACATGAACAAAGTAATCTACCCTTCAAAAATCATATCAAGACATGTAATCATTTAATCACAATAAATCATTTATGCAGGCAACACCTAGTACAAGCTCGAATTATACAGACTAAAATATTGCAAAGTAGAAGCTCAAAATTTAACAGGAGATTTACAAAGGTAAGATCTAGCTACAGTGAATTTTTCATGATTTTATCTACAAAGAATTAACTCTGAGAAAATAACTAAAACAAACAACAGATTAGCAAGATTTATTTTTAGCCCCTAATCGAGCCATGAACTAAGGCTCAAACTTCCTGGACAAGCTAATATACTCCAGAAGAACACTCAGGAATATTTTCAGGATTTAACAAGAACAGAAACTACTTATCATAAATAAAGTATACTAAACAAGGATTAAATCAAATAAATAGCTACACAAGAGAACTGATCATGAAATTTTTATAGAAAAGCTAGTGTAACATGAGTAAACTACCACAAAAATTTCAGAGCAAGACCAGCTTTCAAGCATTAGATAAGAAAAAGACTAAACATCTAGTATTTATTTACCTAGTGACACAAAACCATTTATACGGCAAAAACTTGCAACTAAAGCCTAACATATTATGGTTCTACTGCATAGAGCTCTTCAAGAGGATTCCAAAACATCAAGATTTTCTAATTTACGAATTTTCTACGAATTGATCTAGAATTTCAAAGTTCACTGAAAATATTACAAAGCAGCCCCTACTGGCACTATTCATCTGAGTCTAGGCCTATGCAAATAACCCCCTGGGTTTTCTTTCCTTTCAACCCGAGGTCCCTGGGCCGGGTCAGAGAGGGGAGGCGGCGGTTGACCGGCCGTTTCCCGGCGAGGGGCTCACCGGCGGCGAGAGGGGAGGGGTGCGTGAGCTTCACGGGTGCAAGGCACACCTCTGGGTGGCCTAGGGTTGCGCGGAGGGGCTCCGAATCGGCGGCTCGGCGGAGCAGGGCGGGTCGGCGGCGGAGGCAAGCGACGGCGAGGGTGCTCCGGTGAGGTTCAGGCGAGGGGAAGTGGCCTGGGAGCTGCGCGAGGTCGAGGCGGTGCTAAAGGTGGGGGCTGTAGGGGTAGAGCGGGTCTGGGGTGGCGGCTCCGCGGCGGGGTGAAGCTCGCCGGCGTTCGGGGTGAGCGGTGGCGGCGTTCTGGGGCGTGGGGTTAGGGAACTGGCTAAAAGAGGAGGGGAATAGAGCGCGGGGCTTCTTGTAGTGCTCAGGCGCGCGAAAGATCGAGAGCTGGGCCTCGGGTTTGGGCTCTCCACGGCGGCGTCGCGGTGGCGGCCGGCGGGGAGGTTCTGGGTGCGGCGGGGCGGCGTGGCGAGGGGTGGAGGCGCCAGCGCGAGGCAACAGGCGGGGGAGGAGCTCGTCCGCGATGCGTGGGCGCCAGCGCACGGCGAATTGATGGCCGGGAAGGCCGGGAAATCGTCGGCGGGCGGCGCTGTCGGTGGCCGGCGGCGCAAAACAGAGCAGGGGGTGGAGGTGGAAGACAAGGGTAGTTTTGCAATTTCCAAAAATTCCAGGGACCTTTCTGTAAACAAGCAATAACTTTTGAACTAAAGCTCAAATGAAAAAGTGCCCAACATGAAAGTTGTTCAACTTTTCAAGATCTACAACTTTTATGTTGTGCAAAAATTTATTTGACCAAAGATTCAAGAGTTAAAATTAAAATCGTTGAAGGATTTTTGAATTCCAGGAATTTTGTCTTTTTCAAAGCAATTTCACTTCAAATGTAGACCTTTAAGCAAAACTGACCACCATGCATTAAATGCACTGAAATTTTGCACAAACACCCTCCACTAAAACTATAAATACACGATCCATTCAACACAACTGCAAAAAGGACCTTGCATAAAATTATAATTACACATATAACCTTTCACAATTACAAAAAGATCCTTTTTACGCATTTCAAGCACATGATGCAAAACCAACCTACACCATTACTGTGCAGACACTTATTTAATTACTGTGCAAACACCCGGGGTGTTACAGCCTTCCCCCCTAAAAAGGAATCTCGTCCAGAGATTACAGGAAGAAAAGGGTGCAAAGAATTGGTACCTGGATTGGTTCTAAGAAAGTCGGGAAAGTTTCTTTGAAGAAAATTTTCAGTTTCCCAAGTAGCTTCTTCTACCGTATGCTGATTCCACTGGATTTTGTACATTTTAACTTTCTCCCTTCTAGTACTTCTTTCTTTTGTGTCAAGAATCTTGATTGGATACTCCGTATAAGATAGATCGGATTCAATTTCGATATCTTGTGGTTCAAGGATTTCAGTAGGTACCCTGGTGCACTTCCGAAGTTGTGAGACGTGGAAGACATCATGAACGGCGGCCAACTGAGATGAAAGACGAAGTCGGTAGGCAACGGGTCCACAAGTTTCGATAATTTCAAATGGTCCAATGTATCGGGGTGCTAATTTTCCTTTTAAGCCAAAGCGTTGAACACCTTTAGTAGGAGATACTCGCAAATATACAAAGTCTCCTACCTCGAATTGTAAAGGATCTCTCCTTTTGTCTGCATAACTTTTCTGTCTTGATTGAGCTGCTTTAAGATTAACCTGGATAATTCTGACTTGCTCCTCTGCCTCCGAAACTAAATCTGGCCCAAAAATTTTGCGTTCCCCAGCTTGTGACCAATTCAAAGGAGTTCGACACCTTCGACCGTATAATGCTTCAAATGGGGCCATTTGCAAGCTAGATTGATAACTGTTATTGTATGAAAACTCTGCCAGTGCTAAGCACTTAACCCAATTCTTGCCATATTGAATAACACATGCCCTCAACATGTCTTCAAGGATTTGATTGATTCGTTCAGTTTGCCCATCTGTTTGTGGATGATAAGCCGAACTACGAATCAATTTTGTTCCAAGGGATTCCTGCATTTGCTCCCAGAAACGTGCTATAAACTGAGGCCCACGATCAGAAATAATCGTCTTTGGAATGCCATGTAAACGAACAATCTGATCGAGATAAATCTCTGCGTACTTCTTGGCAGAATAAGTGGTGTGTACTGGAATAAAATGAGCGGTCTTGGTGAGTCTATCAACGATTACCCAAACAGAATCATGCCTATGAGGAGTAATGGGTAAACCAACGATAAAATCCATACTGATGTCCTCCCATTTCTAGGATGGAATAGATAAAGGTTGGAGAGTACCAGCTACTTTCAAATGACTAGCTTTAACTCTTTGACAGACATCACACTCAGAAACATATCTGGCGATCTCTCTTTTCATTCGAGTCCACCAGAAATTTTGTTTGAGATCATGGTACATCTTGGTACCACCGGGATGAATCGAAAATTTCGAAAGATGTGCTTCATCAAGGATCTGCTTTCTAAGCTCATGATTCTTGGGTACAACTAGTCGAGATTCAAACCATAAAACTCCTCTATGATCCACTCTGAAACATTTATACTTTGCTTCACCTTGTGATAACTTTTCCTTGATGACCTTGATACCCTCATCATGTAATTGCCCCATGATGATGCTATCATGAAGTGTAGGCTCAAGGGATATATGGTTCAAACTTCCTCGGGGTACCATTTCTAGGTTTAACTTCATCATTTCCTGGCATAGAGTTTCATTGAATGGTTCTACATATAGACAATGGCATTGTGACTTGCGGCTGAGTGCATCCGCAACCACATTAGCCTTTCCCGGATGATAGTGCACTTCTAGATCATAATCCTTTATTAACTCTAGCCAGCGTCTCTGCCTCATGTTGAGATCAGCTTGAGTAAAGATATATTTGAGGCTCTTATGGTCAGTGTAAATATTACAGTGAGTTCCCATAAGATGATGTCTCCAAATCTTAAGAGCGTGAATGACAGCTGCTAATTCCAGATCATGGGTTGGATAATTCTTCTCATGATCCCGGAGAGCTCTTGATGCATAAGAGATAACCCGGTTGTCCTGCATAAGCACACAACCAAGTCCCGTACCCGATGCATCACAATAGACATCAAAAGGTTTAGTACTGTCCGGTGTAGACAATACTGGAGCGGTAGTTAATCTTGCTTTGAGGGTTTGGAAAGCTTCTTCACACTTATCATTCCAAACAAACTTTACTCCCTTCTTCAATAACTCCGTCATAGGCTTGGCTATTCTGGAGAAATCAGTAATGAATCGACGATAATATCCAGCTAAACCAAGAAAACTGCGAATTTGATGAACTGAAATAGGAGATTCCCAATCCATCACTTCTTGTACTTTAGTTGGATCAACAGATATACCATCACTGGAGATAGTGTGACCTAAGAATTTCACACTGTCCAACCAAAATTCACACTTGGAGAATTTGGCATAAAGATGATGATCTCGTAATCGTTGGAGAACGATACGCAAATGTTCAGCATGATCTTCTTCATTCTTGGAGTAGATCAAGATATCATCAATGAAAACCACGACGAATTTATCCAGCTCCGGCATGAAGACTGAATTCATCAAGTACATAAAATATGCTGGGGCGTTGGTAAGACCAAAAGACATAACCAAATATTCATATAGTCCATATCTGGTAGAGAAAGCAGTCTTTGGAATATCACAAGGCTTGATCTTTATTTGATGGTAGCCAGAACGAAGATCAATCTTAGAGAAAACCTTAGCTCCAGCTAACTGATCAAATAGAATATCAATGCGGGGAAGAGGATACTTGTTTTTAATAGTGACCGCATTGAGTGGTCGATAATCAACACATAGCCTCAAACTATTGTCTTTCTTCTTCACAAACAGGGCTGGACATCCCCAGGGTGAAGAACTTGGACGTATAAAACCTTTGTCAAGAAGGTCTTGGAGTTGGACTTTCAATTCTGCTAATTCATTTGGAGGCATTCGGTACAACCTCTTAGAAATAGGGGCGGTACCGGGTTGAAGTTCGATAACAAACTCGATGTCCCTATCAGGAGGCATTCTAGGTAAATCATTTGGAAACACATCCGCATACTCCCACACAATAGGGATATCTTCAAGTTTAATTTCTTTTGCGACATAGGCACAAGAGTTAATGTACTCTCGTTGTGGTAGATAGAGTATGGTGGCTCCTTGATGTGGTGAATCTATCTCGATAGCTCGGGAAGAGATATCTAGTAGTACTTTATGTGTAGTCATCCAATTCACACCTAGAATAACATCCATGCCTTCTAAATTCAGCAAGATCAAGTCTGTCTTTATCAATTTGCTACCCAGCTTAATTGGCACACATCTAGTGATTTGATTGGAAGCTATCTTCCCACCAGGGGTTGTTATCATAAACGATCCCTTAGTATGACAAAAATCCAATCCTAATCTTGCTCCAAATTTGGCACTTATAAAACTATGCGTTGCACCAGAATCAAATAATATGACTGCGGGTTTATTGTGGATAGAGAAAGTACCCGTCATTACTGGTGCTCCTGCTGGAAGGTCTGCAAGAGTAGTGAAATTAACTCGCCCTTGTCGGACTTGCACCATTTGCCTCTTGCCCTTGCCCTTGTTGTTGTTGTTGTTGTTGTTGTTGTTCTGATTAGAGTTTTGCCCTGGATTGTTTCTTCTGGGTTGTGGACAATTCTTGGCAAAATGAGAAGCACTGCCGCAGTTGAAACATCGATTATTACTATTCCCACTATTGAACTGTGGGGCATTCGACCTTGGGCTAAACTGCTGCTGTTGCTGTTGCTGGGGCACTGGAGGTCTGAATCCTCCTTGTTGCTGAGGCGGCCTAAAGACAAACCTACCCACTGGGGCATTTCTTTGTGGAGGCCTTGGTGGAGTATTTTGCACCAGGCGATACCTTGGTGGCTGGGCACTCGAGGGTCCCGTTGGTGCCTTCCGCTTTTTCTCAGCACGATGTGCAGCAATACAATCTTCCTGTGTAATGGCCATATTCACCAGCTCATTATAGGTATGGGGCTGAACCAAGTTTAAACGTTCCTTGAGCTTAGTATTGAGGCCACGACGGAAACGATCACGTTTCTTGGCATCAGTATCAGCATGATGGCCCGCATATTGGCACAGATGATTGAAGGTCTGTGCATATTGAAGAACAGTGCGGGTTCCCTGATCTAGAGCCAAGAATTCATTCAACTTTCTCTCCATCAGTCCATCCGGAATATGATGTGATCTGAATGCAGTTCTGAATTCCTCCCAAGATATGATATGTTCAGCAGGCTGCATTTCACAATAATTATCCCACCATATACGTGCAGGACCGCGAAGCTGTTGGGCGGCAAAGGGGGCCTTGTTTGCATCAATACATGGTACCGCTAACAAAGCAAACTTGGAATTGATTGTACGAAGCCAAGCATCGGCATCCAATGGGTCATCAGCTTTGCTGAAAAGTGGAGGTTGGGTACCAAAGAATTCCTGGTAACCCGCTGGTTGCGCCTCCCTTCCTCCATACTGTTGGCATGGCTGATTTTGTTGCCCATAGACTAGCTGGCGAAGCAGCTCTGTTTGCATGGCCATTAACTTGGCCAGATTTGACGGGGGTGGCGGTGGTTGCTGAGATCCACTGCCAGTTTCACAACCAAAGCCATCAGGCGTTCCGCGTGTATGACCAACCATCTGTAATCATGGAAGACATCCATTAGATACATATTTCTCGCTTCCAAAATCAATGGTACATGCAATGATCATACATTTGGATAAAACAACATCAGCAAAAATGTAACTAGATGCGGTGTAGCACAATGTGCACAACACATAAATGTGCAACCCACAAAAATTAAAACTGGTCAGCTGCTAGATAGCTTCATGCTCCATCGTATAAAGACTCA
Organism: Panicum virgatum; assembly: GCF_016808335.1. NCBI lineage: Eukaryota > Viridiplantae > Streptophyta > Magnoliopsida > Poales > Poaceae > Panicum > Panicum virgatum. The sequence goes on along the minus strand of NC_053153.1, from coordinate 40,426,706 downwards.
ATGCTGAGAGCAAAGGGTAAAGGAAATAATCTATCAATTCGCTCTTCCTTGCTATGTGCTATGTTGCTAAACAACAGAGATCATAGAAGGGGTTGGACTAAAATTTAGTCTCACAGATTCAACATGCTAACATTTGATGAACACATATGCCACAAAAATTTGCAACCTCTTGTATTCATCAAAGGGCGTGAAAAATGCACAAATAAAGAGATTTGCTAAGTAGAAGATTATTATTTCCAAACTGGTAGTCGCTACTTATATTACATCCAAAGCAGCCTTGTTCTTACAACCTAACATCGCTTAACCTTACCACGTATAATACAACAAGTGGTACTCCTCCCTAAGGCTATTTTACAATAACATCTTCCCTATATACATATGCTACAACAAGAGAACACAACTAGCTAGGACAAGTCTAAGTCGCCTAGAAGTCGTCGAGGTTGCCCACAGAAGAGGCGCTGCCGGAAGAAGAGTCGTCCGGCTGAGGGTTAGGCTCAGCAAGTGCGTGCTCTGAATCTAAGTCAGATACTCCCTCAATCTCCTCTGGGTCCTCCTCTGCTGCTGCCGGCTCAGCTGGGGCATCTAGTTGCTCCTGGAGCATACCAACATGTGCTAAAGCATCAGCCCAATCTGCTTGCAGCTCATTCACCTGCGCCTGAAGAAAACCGATAACTGTGTTGCGCTGCTCTATCTCAGCACCATACTCCATAGCCTGATGCTCAAACTGTGCAATAGCAGTGTCCCTCCCAGCAACGGCATCCTGAAGTCCCCCAATCTGAATATCCTTCAGACGAAGGCCTCGCTGAAAACTCTGGGCCAAGTCTATCACCTGGTCCATGTGTCGCTGCTGAAGTATCTGGTAGTGAGACTGGGCATTCATATATCTTACTACTGCCTCGATAGTCTCATCCGCTACATCTCCAATCAAGTGCCCAAAGTGTGTGACCCTGAACAGCCACTCTGCATTGCCCGCACTGACTGCTGGAAACAAACCAATAGGATATGCTGCTACCTCCTCAGGATGGTGCTCACAAAAAGTGGTGATAGCATTGAGAGCTGCTTTCTCAAACGCATCCACAAGACGATACCCAATCACCTCGATCTCAATCGATGGCCACTCCAAGGTGGGGTGCTGAGGAATGATCATCTTAACTCTGTTCTTCTTAATTCCATCCTCCGAAAACTGGCGTCCCGTGTACTGGGGTGGATCTGGGTAGTGGAAGATACGAAGTGAATCCCAAAGAATCCTCGGAAAACCCTCCCAGTACAGACAATCGGTATGAGCATTTCCCTCCTCATCCCAAAAGATCTGGGAACAAGTCGCCATCTGAATCAAAAAGGATTCAAATGTGAGTAATATAATTATCTCAAGACTTCTCAAATAAAGCTTTAAGAAGACTGCGGTAAAACAAATGTGATTCTAATTCACAAGATGATATGATTCCAACTCACAGAATAATAAACCACAATTGGTACTGGTTCATCATTTGAGATTCTAAGGAATGAAAAGATCCTTATAACAACAAGATGGGGCTTAGGAGGAAGGCATGACTCGAAACCATATTTTTCATCTAAGGAAACCTAAGCATTTTACTAATATGCTACTAACATCAGAGTTTCACTCACTCATGTTTTAAGCACACTAACACTTATCTTATAAGGATTCATACTAGAAATTCCTTAACAAGCTCATGTAGCAACTTCAAGTACTAGGAACAAATCAAACATCAACTAGATATGCATGCACGTCCTGTTCGTTCCTCACAAGATAAACAATTGCCAACTATCGTTGGGCTTACGTGGTTAGCATGGTGGCATACATAAATACGGCTCTCCCTATATAGCTAGTCAATACATTCTAACCGTTCTTATCTTATCGAATCGTGGTTAGCGTACCTGCAGAAAATTGACAAAACATATATATATCCAATGAACCTTTCATGCCAGCACTCATGAAAGCGTTCCCAAACATTACCGCTCACTATAGAAGCGGCAGCCATACAATTTCCGCCGTATGGCCAACGTTAACATACGCTACTTAGTGGCGTATTCACGAGTCCCTTTACTCCCAATATAGTCGACCGAGATCGGTATATTGGCAGCAGCTCAAGTAAGTCACTGCTTGAGCGCAGCGTTCGGTTCGCATCGCCGACGGGAAGGTCAGACTCCCTCAGCTGACTGAGTACACTTTACTCCCAATATAGTCAACTAATAGTCGGTATATTGGAAGCACCTCAAGTAAGCCACTGCTTGAGGGCAGCGTTCGGCTCGCATCACCGACGGGAAGGTCAGACTCCCTCAGCTGACTGAGGATCCTTACCATCTTACCTCACGTAGGTGCGTCGTTACAAGAATTAAGAGTTGCTTGTGAGTATGGTTTGACAAAATATAAAGTGCTGGAAGTCAGATAACATAAACCATACAAAAATAACCACCTAGTAATTCCCATAAATTCCCTAGGACTTTACGTTCTAAACACAACTCTTAACGAATCCAACGTAGTTTTCCGAAATTCTTTATGGTTCCAATTTTATATGGAAAGCGATTTTTAAGGTTCCAACACCTCTGATGTATGCTTGCAGCTCTGATGCCAGCTGTGGCAGAACCGCCTAAATTATCCCGGCTCAAGTGCGTAAACCATCACCATAAAGGCAACATTAGCTTAAACGCACTTCAAACGGAACAATTTTTGGTCTGTCGGGTAACGTCCCGATACAACCACCGATTCTCGGATCGAACAAGCATACCTCGCACGAAGGCGAGTCCAGAGATATTACAACCACAATTTTACAACACAGGCATATTAAAGATTACAAACCAGTTCAAAAGATTATTACAAAACCAACTTAAGTAAAACAGTTATACAAACATAAGTGTAGAATCAGAGTTTAAAACAGCGGAAGATAAAAACACGACGGCTACAACACGTCGCAAGAAGGATACCAGGCTAGCCCAGGCATGGTATCACTCGTCATAGTCATTGCCGGCCGAAGACGTATCCCATTCTACGGACCAGCCAGGAGGCAACGAGCAAGGATAGGTTAAGCTAGCGATCTGATCCTCAAAACTCATACCTGAAAAAGGGGTTTCAACAGCAAGGCTGAGTATTCTAATACTCAGCAAGACTTAACCGACAACGGGTATAAGTAGCCCACCTTAGCTAGACTATGCAAGGCTTTGTAAGTCTCTGGTTTTCCTTTGCTGAAAAGCAATAAAGAGTAGGTCCTTACTTTCAAATTTTAGCTGCAAGATTCTAGTTGATTAACCATTCTATGTAAGCATCTACTAAACATTCATGGTGAAACTTCTAAGCAAACATCAAGATTAATAAGAATATTGTTGCTCTTATTACTCTGTGTGGCAAAGAGATCAAGCAGTCTCATTTCATCGTGAGAGGCGGACGATTCTGAATCGAAATTCAACCTTGCAAGGGTAACCTAGCACACACGTCTGGAATACCGTCGGGTCATTCCCAAACAACCGTTAACCTTTCTTTCCGGCTTGTGGATAGTGCCACTCTCCCCGACTACAGGGCTCCAAGGCCGAACCTTGTCCCTAGAAGTCGTAGTGTTGCGCAACATAAAATAAAACCTATCCCTACTGAGAGAGTGGGAGGTATATCCACTCCCCGGTCCAATCGGCTACTAGGCTTGCCGCGTACCATATTTACGGCATGTGACTAGTACTTTCAAAAACTTAACCAGCACTATCACACACCGCGACCTTAGCAAGTTCATCAACACAGACGGGGTCTCACATAGGACATGATATCGACACAACCCCGTCCGTCGTCCTTATATTGATAACAGAAAGTAAACAAGCAATTCCTATATAGCTCGCGAGTGACAGGCAATCACTCGACTTTTACCGTTCCTATAAGCTTAGCAGATAGTCGAACTTAGGTCTAGTGTTCAGTACATAGGTTCCTAGGATCATGCATCTAGGGTTTCAATTCAAATCCTAAGAACTGTAAATGCACAAGTAAGTAATAACAGTAAATGATAATAATTTGAAATATAGGTTATGTCCGGGGCTTGCCTTCTCGGTAATTGCTAACTATTTCAGCGCTAGGCTCTTCCGAACTTTGGTTCGAGGCTTCAGTTAGTTCCGCAGTGTTCACTTGAGCTTCGAGATCACCTCCGTCAGACTCCGGAAGCAACTCGTACGTCCCGTCTGACAAAGTAGTCGTATCTATATGTAATGCAAGAACAACATTATAAACAAACATGGGCAAACGTTTATAGAGTAGTTAAATGACAAATTTAACTACACAAGGCATCATGATTAACAGCACAAAAGAAGTTAACTAACTTCATAAAATGAGTGGTGGTGATTTATCATACCACTAAGCCATGGTTTGTAAATAAATCATCAAATCAGAGTACAAAAAGTAATAAATTATACCAAAATTACACTAAACAGAACATGAACAAAGTAATCTACCCTTCAAAAATCATATCAAGACATGTAATCATTTAATCACAATAAATCATTTATGCAGGCAACACCTAGTACAAGCTCGAATTATACAGACTAAAATATTGCAAAGTAGAAGCTCAAAATTTAACAGGAGATTTACAAAGGTAAGATCTAGCTACAGTGAATTTTTCATGATTTTATCTACACAGAATTAACTCTGAGAAAATAACTAAAACAAACAACAGATTAGCAAGATTTATTTTTAGCCCCTAATCTAGCCATGAACTAAGGCTCAAACTTCCTGGACAAGCTAATATACTCCAGAAGAACACTCAGGAATATTTTCAGGATTTAACAAGAACAGAAACTACTTATCATAAATAAAGTATACTAAACAAGGATTAAATCAAATAAATAGCTACACAAGAGAACTGATCATGAAATTTTTATAGAAAAGCTAGTGTAACATGAGTAAACTACCACAAAAATTTCAGAGCAAGACCAGCTTTCAAGCATTAGATAAGAAAAAGACTAAACATCTAGTATTTATTTACCTAGTGACACAAAACCATTTATACGGCAAAAACTTGCAACTAAAGCCTAACATATTATGGTTCTACTGCATAGAGCTCTTCAAGAGGATTCCAAAACATCAAGATTTTCTAATTTACGAATTTTCTACGAATTGATCTAGAATTTCAAAGTTCACTGAAAATATTACAAAGCAGCCCCTACTGGCACTATTCATCTGAGTCTAGGCCTATGCAAATAACCCCCTGGGTTTTCTTTCCTTTCAACCCGAGGTCCCTGGGCCGGGTCAGAGAGGGGAGGCGGCGGTTGACCGGCCGTTTCCCGGCGAGGGGCTCACCGGCGGCGAGAGGGGAGGGGTGCGTGAGCTTCACGGGTGCAAGGCACACCTCTGGGTGGCCTAGGGTTGCGCGGAGGGGCTCGGAATCGGCGGCTCGGCGGAGCAGGGCGGGTCGGCGGCAGAGGCAAGCGACGGCGAGGGTGCTCCGGTGAGGTTTAGGCGAGGGGAAGTGGCCTGGGAGCTGCGCGAGGTCGAGGCGGTGCTAAAGGTGGGGGCTGTAGGGGTAGAGCGGGTCTGGGGTGGCGGCTCCGCGGCGGGGTGAAGCTCGCCGGCGTTCGGGGTGAGCGGCGGCGGCGTTCTGGGGCGTGGGGTTAGGGAACTGGCTAAAAGAGGAGGGGAATAGAGCGCGTGGCTTCTTGTAGTGCTCAGGCGCGCGAAAGATCGAGAGCTGGGCCTCGGGTTTGGGCTCTCCACGGCGGCGTCGCGGTGGCGGCCGGCGGGGAGGTTCTGGGCGTGGCGGGGCGGCGTGGCGAGGGGTGGAGGCGCCAGCGCGAGGCAACAGGCGGGGGAGGAGCTCGTCCGCGACGCGTGGGCGCCAGCGCACGGCGAATTGATGGCCGGGAAGGCCGGGAAATCGTCGGCGGGCGGCGCTGTCGGTGGCCGGCGGCGCAAAACAGAGCAGGGGGTGGAGGTGGAAGACAAGGGTAGTTTTGCAATTTCCAAAAATTCTAGGGACCTTTCTGTAAACAAGCAATAACTTTTGAACTAAAGCTCAAATGAAAAAGTGCCCAACATGAAAGTTGTTCAACTTTTCAAGATCTACAACTTTTATGTTGTGCAAAAATTTATTTGACCAAAGATTCAAGAGTTAAAATTAAAATCGTTGAAGGATTTTTGAATTCCAGGAATTTTGTCTTTTTCAAAGCAATTTCACTTCAAATGTAGACCTTCAAGCAAAACTGACCACCATGCATTAAATGCACTGAAATTTTGCACAAACACCCTCCACTAAAACTATAAATACACGATCCATTCAACACAACTGCAAAAAGGACCTTGCATAAAATTATAATTACACATATAACCTTTCACAATTACAAAAAGATCCTTTTTACGCATTTCAAGCACATGATGCAAAACCAACCTACACCATTACTGTGCAGACACTTATTTAATTACTGTGCAAACACCCGGGGTGTTACAGCGCCCAACCCCACAGATAGTTGTGGTAGCCCAGGAGGTGACAGCTCCAACCAGGCCTTTGTATTCCACTACGTTCGGGTTGGTGTTTTGTAGGTCTGTTGGCAGCCTGACCCCGATCACCTTTTTCCCAGTCTTTTCGAGGATAGGAAAGGTACCGTCGCTCCAAAGTAAGTGAAGTTTAGTGAGCCTGACCCTTTAGCTTCTGGTAATCTCAGGAATACCTTAGTTGACCCTCTCTTCCTACAAAAACATCCTTTTTACCTTCTCTTTGGTTGACTTTAGCTCCTCTCTAGTTCACTTCTCGTTCCCCGTGGAAATGGATACCTTCGAATACTCCGGGTGAAAGCTACAGCGGTATCCGTGTGCTTGCGGATTTTCTGTTTGTGTTAACAAATACCAACAGGCTTTCTGGCGTCGTTGCCAGGGACCGAACCCAGGTCGCCCGCGTGACAGGCAGGAATAGTCCAAGTCGTACCAAAGAAATGAGGTATGACAGTCATTGAGAATGAAAAGAATGAACTTATCCCTCAACAGACTATCACGGGGTGGCGGATGTGTATAGATTACCGAAAACTCAACAAGGTCACTAAGAAGGATCATTTCCCATTGCCGTTCATTGACGAAATGTTAGAACGCCTCACGAATCATTCCTTCTTTTGTTTCCTTGACGGGTACTTCGGGTATCATCAAATCCCGATCCACCCCGACGACCAAAGTTAGACTACATTTACATGCCCGTATGGAACTTACGCATACCGACACATGTCGTTCGGATTATGCAATGCTCCAGCTTCCTTCCAACAGTGCATGATGTCTATCTTCTCTGACATGATTGAGAAGATCATGGAGGTGTTCATGGACGATTTTACTGTCTATGGCAAAACCTTCACAGATTGTCTGGAGAATTTAGAAAAAGTCTTACAACGGTGCGAAGAAAAGCACTTAGTCCTGAATTGGGAGAAATGCCATTTCATGGTTCAGGAAGGGAAAGTGCTTGGACACAAAGTGTCCGCTCGTGGGATAGAGGTGGACAAAGCAAAGATTGAGGTCATTGAACAACTTCCACCTCCCACGAATGTGAAAGGCATTCGTAGCTTTTTAGGCCATGCAGGGTTTTATAGGCGTTTCATCAAAGACTTTTCTCAAATCGCTAGACCCCTGACAAGCCTTTTGGCTAAAGATGCACCTTTCATCTTTAACAATGAGTGCCATGAAGCCTTTCAAATCTTGTAAAAGGCACTCATTTCAGCTCCAATCATCTAGCCACCTGATTGGAAGTTGCCCTTTGAAATCATGTGCGATGCTAGCGACTTTGCTGTCGGGGCCGTTTTGGGCCAAACAAAGGATAAAAAGCATTATGCTATATCCTATGCTAGCAAAACTTTAACCGGGGCACAGCTAAACTACGCCACAACTGAGAAAGAGTTGCTGGCAGTGGTCTTTGCAATAGACAAGTTTAGATCTTACTTAGTGGGGGCAAAGGTAATTGTGTATACAGACCATGCTGCACTCAAATACCTACTCACTAAGAAAGATGCTAAACCTCGGCTCATCCGATGGATTCTTCTACTCTAAGAGTTTGACATAGAAATAAGAGATAAGAAAGGAGTAGAGAATTCGGTGGCCGACCACTTGTCTAGGCTTCATCATAGGGATACACATGAGTTACCCATTAACGATTATCTTAGGGACGACACTCTCCTCAAGGTAATAGACTCGAATCCTTGGTACGCAAATATTGTCATGGTTGCAGGATATGTTGCACCAGGGGAGGACAAAAGAAAACTCAAGCATCTCAGCCGTTCTCACCTGTGGGACGACCCGTACCTCTATCGAGTCTGTGCCGATGGGCTGTTGAGGAGATGTGTCCCAACTGTTGAAGCCACAAAGATCATAGAAAGATGTCATGCATCACCCTATGGACGACAATACGGAGCATTCCGTACACATGCCAAGATCTGGCAGAGCAGATTCTTCTGGCCAATGATGTACCAAGATGCAAAAGAATTTGTCAGAAGATGTGCTAGATGCCAGAAACATGGAAGCATCAACGCACGGGATGCAATGCCGCTCATTAACAACCTCCAAGTGGAGTTGTTTGATGTCTTGGGGATAGACTTCATGGGACCATTCCCAAAGTCTGGAGATGCTGAATATATTTTGGTAGCAGTCGATTATGTGTCCAAGTGGGTCGAAGCACTTCCCTGCCAATCTAATGATGTCAAGCACTCCAAAAAGATGTTCCAAGAAGTGATATTCCCCAGGTTTGGAACACCCCGAATGGTCATAAGTGACGGAAGGTCACATTTCATTGACAAGTCCTTTCGGCAGTTCCTGGCCGGACATGGAGTTAAGCACAATGTTGCAACTCCATATGATCCCCAGACAAATGGTCAAGCTGAAACATCAAACAAACAGATAAAGAACATTCTGCAGAAGACCGTGGATGAGATGGGAAAGAATTGGAAGAATAAACTACATGATGCACTATGAGCATACCGAACAGCTGTTTTGACACCCATAAGCATGTTGCCATACCAGCTGGTATATGGAAAAAAACATGATGAGGACATCGCCACGCTGGACATGCATGAACCGGCCTCATCTCCAAGTTACAAGTCGACTCCAACTCGGTCTTCACGTTCATCTCGGATTCAGCCAACACCCCTGCACGGTTTTGGCGATATCTCCCTCATACGGAGTCAGAATGAGGTGATCTTGGATGCGTTGGAATCGTGACAACGAGACGCTTATTGTGGTTCTGATTCCATCTCCATAAGCTTCGTGGATCATTTTGTGTGACCACAGAAAGGTGCTACGACACCTGTTTTGGGCCTTTTCAGGCTTTGTATCGTGTCGGGCCTTAAGCCCAAGTTGTGGGCGCCCCACCCCTGATCGCCCCTAGCTTAATAAACTCAATAGCCGCCGCTGCTCGACTCGGGTTTTGTTTAGTTCTTGTGTTTTCCTTCGAGAAACAGAGAATGATTCGTTGTAACTATGACGACAAGTCCTTTTATAGTGATCTAGGGCCCCCATTCTTGATCTCCTCCACTGTGTCGATTAGTCCTTTGAAATCGAGTTCTCAAACCTTTTATAATGTTTTGCTTCATTCATATTTGCAATATCAGATTGCGTGTTTACATCTTCTTGCTTGTGTTCTTCGACTCGCTTGCAGGAAAAGCCTTCTCGGCGAGGTCAATCAAGTTGTGCTTGGTTGATAACCAACGGAGCAGTGGTGTAACGGTTGCTTGACTTCGAATCGTGCTGATTAGAAGCCGGATCGCCAACGTCACACACTCCACCAATCGAATTACCTCTACCTCTCGGAAGACCGGGCCTAGTCCTCATCAAGTGGTATCTGATTTCAAGTTTCCCGTGAGGTATTACCCTTCGTTTTTCCCTTTAGATTCGTTTCGTGTCACTGTCCTAGAGTCCACAAAAACCCTACAAAAAATATCACTGTCCTAGATCCGTTTTAGCCTTTGCAATTTTGTTTCAGATTCGCTTTGTTGAGTTTGTGTCTGTGGTCGAGTCTTGTTGCTGGTTTAGTGTGTTCGTAGTCGTAGTTCAATCGCCCGTTGCAGTTTGTTTGTTTCCGCCGCTATCCCATCCACTTTTATCCAAACAACAAGTCGATCCACCCCATTACTCGACTTGCCCTCGCTAGCCGCCTTGCGTGAACTCTCGCCGCGCTAGCCCTAGATAGGTTGCAAACAGCCTTATTTTTTTTTGCCTTGCATCCCAGCCTTGATTGATTTCATCTGGCGATACCTATTGCTGCATATACCAGGGATACTTTGCCCTAGCTGAGACACTTTGCTTAGTCGCTTTGTGTGTCGGGGATAGGGAAGCTTTGCCCTGACAGCCGCCAGCCAATCTGCCGAGTTGTGCCATTGGAAACGCGTAACTTGAGTTACCTCCGGTAAAACAGGCATAACTTTTCACTCGGTGCTCCGTTTTGGCTCAATTTTTTACAGCAGAGAGAAGACAATTCTGTACATACAATAAAATGCTTTGGCATTTGGAGCCAATCTCAAAAAATTCAAAAAAATTCGGGAACAAAGAGTTTTGAGGCTTCCAAGTGATTTTCCAGTTTTTCAGAAACGCTCCTGATTTTCTGTAGGAGCTTGTGTTACATCTGTTCGGAGAAAATATAAAAAAATAGTTGCAAAAATAAGAAATCTTGATTCCTACTAGTCCTGGAGGTTTTTCGGGGAAAAGATTAAACACAAGTGCATAGAGTGCTGTTTTGCTTGTTCTTTGAGCTTTATCCACCGTTCTTTGTTCCAACTTGTTGTGCTACGCCTAGGACATGTCTTAGCCAGCAATTGTGACTTGTACTTTGGATACTTATTGAACTTTGCTAATCTGCATTCGTTATTTGCTACTCCTTGCTACATATTGTGCCTCTCCCACAGCTCCACATATACTTCGACCAGTACAGGTTCATCTTGCAACTGTTACACCTAGCTCAACAATAGATTGTACCATCCTGTTTGGCTTTGGTAAGAACACTTGCAAGACAGTAGTAAGCCGCTTGAGATTTTGCTCTCCACTTTCACCACCACCTAGTGCTTGTTAGTTGATAGGGATAATACCTTGGTGTTGTCTTTTGCTGTCTTCTAACCATGATAGGATCAGGTAAAGGAGGGGAGTCCCCTACGGACTTCAATGAATGTGTCTCCAAGGATGAACTTAAGAAACTTGTTGATGACCAGCGCACCTACATCGACGGGAAGTTCAATGAGATGCTGCGCAGTATCAATGGAGTTGTCACACGCCTTGAGCATATTGAACAACATCCCCCTCAACAGCAACACCGACGCCACCCTCCTGATGGTGATGAGGACGAGGATGAGGATGCCGTTCTTGATGATGATGAGGATCGTGATGCGTACCATCTTCGGCGCAATCGTCAAGATATGGGAGGTAATCATAATCGTGGTAACAATGATTCTTTTGCTAAAACTAAATTTACCATGATTTCTTTTGCTGGTACTGCTGATCCTGAGGCTTATTTAGATTGGGAACTCGTTGTTGAACAAAAGTTTAATTCTCATTTGGTTCCTGCTGAGCATAGAGTTAGACTTGCTACTAGTGAATTTACTAGCTTTGCTTTGTTTTGGTGGAATGATCTTTGCAATGCTGGTAATGCTGCTGCTGTGCCTCAAACTTGGCCTGTTTTGAAACAACGCATGAAGTCTCGTTTTGTTCCTCCTTATTACCAGCGCGATCTACATTTAAAATTGCAAAATTTAAAACAAGGTGATAAAGGAGTAGAGGAATATTATCAGGAATTGCTTATTGGTCTAGCACGTTGTAGTATTCGTGAGTATGATGATGATACTAGTGCTAGGTTCTTTGGTGGTTTAAATCGTGATGTACAGGATATTCTTGATTACAAAGACTGGACTCATTTTTCCTAATTGTACCATCTTGCTCTTAAGGAAGAACGGGACGTACAGGGACGCCGCATTGTCCAACATTCTTTCAGTTCCAACACTGGGAGATCATTTCAGCAGCGTGCCGATATTGAGATGCCCAAGGCGCCTGTTGGTAAGCCACCAGCAACACCACCAGCTCCTGCGCCAGCTTCTGAGGTAAGCAATGTGTCTACTGTGCAGGCCCAACAACACAAGAAGCATGCTACGCTTGAAAGGGGGTCTTCGAGTAGGCCATCTACAAACATTGTGTGCCACCGCTGCAAGGGAATGGGACATGTCATGAAGGATTGTCCAAGTACTCGAGCTTTCATCGCTGCACCTGATGGTAATGGATATGTAAGTGCTAGCGATGTTGAGGATGAATTGGTTCTTGCAGCTAACTTTATTGCAGATTCAGAGAACGAGGTTAAGGCAATTGATTCTGCGACTGCGACAAAGGACCATCCTAGTCTTCTTGTGCAGCGTGTGCTGACATCTAAAGCGGAACATGAGGATGAGGAGAAAATCCAACGCAAGAATTTGTTCCACATGTTTCTCCAAGTTAAGGATTGCCGTGCTCTCACCATAATTGATAGTGGAAGTTGCAGCAACTTGGTGTGTTCAGATTTGATCAAGAGGTTTGGATTGCCCACTCGTTCTATTCCTCAGCCTTACTACCTTGAATGGTTCAACACTAGTGGTAAGACTAAGGTAACTAAATCAGCACGCATACACTTTTCGGTTGGTTTTTATCATGACTATGCTGATTTTGATGTTGTACCTATGCAATCATCTTCATTGTTGTTAGGACGACCATGGGAATTTGATAATGATGTTGCACACCATTGTAGAACTAATACATAGACTTTCATGCATAAGAACAAAAAGATTACTTTGCTTCCTTTATCCCCAGCTGATATTAGGAAACATTTTAATGAGTTTGCTACAAATGATAAGAAAACACCTCCTCGTAATGACTCTTGTGATGCTCAAACTAATGGAATTAAATTGAAGGATGGTGTTTATATTGCTACTACATTTGCTGCTGCTGCATTATGTGATAACCCTGATGCACCTTGTTATACAATGCTTTGTCGGGACATGTGTTTTATTAACAATGATCCTATGCCACATATTTTGCATCCTGTTGTCACTAACCTTTTGCAGGAATTTGATGCTAGGATGGAGTCGAGAATGACTCCAATTCAAGAAGGGGAGGATGATGAGGACATCGCCATGCTGGATATGCACGAACCGGCCTCATCTCCAAGTTACAAGTTGACTCCAACTCGGTCTTCACGTTCATCTCGGATTCAGCCAACACCCCCTGCACGGTTTTGGCGATATCTCCCTCATACAGAGTCAGAATGAGATGATATTGGATGCGTTGGAATCGTGACAACAAGACGCTTCTTTTGGTTCTGGTGTCAGCTCTAGAAGCCTCGTGGATTATTCTGTGTGACCACAGAAAGGTGCTGTGACACCTGTTTTGGGCCTTTTCAAGCTTTGTATCATGTCGGGCCTTAAGCCCAAGTTGTGGGTGCCTCACCCCTGGTCGCCCCAACCCTAGGTCACCCCTAGCTTCATAAACTCAGTAGCCGCCGCTGTTCGACTTGGGTTTTGTTTAGTTCTTGTGTTTTCCTTCGAGAAACAGAGATTGATTCGTTGTAACTGTGACGACAAGCCCTTTTACAGTGATCCAGGGCCCCCATTCATGATCTCCTCCACTGTGTCGATTAGTCCTTTGGAATCGAGTTCTCGAACCCCTCTTTGTTTCTCTTCATTTATATTTGCAATATCAGATTGCGTGTTTACATTTTCTTGCTTGTGTTCTTCGATTCGCTTGCAGGAAAAGCCTTCTCGGCGAGGTTAATCAAGTTGTGCTTGGTTGATAACCAACGGAGCAGTGGTGTAACAGTTGCTTGACTTCGAATCGTGTTGATTAGAAGCCGGATCGCCAACGTCACACACTCCACCAATCGAATTTACCTCTACCTCTTAGAAGATCGGGCCTAGTCCTCATCAAATCATGCCATCTACCCGTGGAGTTGGAGTTCAGAGCCCACTGGCCCATCAAGAAGTGGAATATAGATCTCCACCTAGCTGAAAGGAAGAGACAAATGCAAATATCTGAGCTAGAGGAATGGAGAGAAAAAGCATACCACAGCTCCAAGATCTACAAAGAAAGAACAAAGAGGTGTGGCATGACAAGAGAATCAAACATAAAGAGTTCAACCCAGGAGATAAGGTTTTGATGTTCAATTCAAGTGTGAAACTCTTCGGTCATGGAAAACTTCGGAGTAAATGGGAAGGGCCATTCAAGGTGATCGAGACCTCTTCACATGGTGCCATCACGCTCCAAAGTGATGACGGTAATATATTCAAGGTAAATGGCCAACGTTTAAAAATTTTCCTTGAACCAGAAAAGATAGAAGAAATTGACACGATTGAATTTCTGCAATTTAATGATTCAATTTAAAACATTCAATCTTGTTGGAAAAAAAAACAAATAATAAAAAAAACTTGTAAAATACGAGTCCAATAATTTGACTCTCTGGTGTTTCCCACCAGAAGAGTCCCTGTTATTTCCACTTGTTTTTTTTCTTTGAATAAAAAGCAGATATAGCTCCAAAGAAGTGTGGGGGGGTGTGCAACCCTTCCATTGAAGAACAAGAGGCAACGAACCACATCATGAACTGGTGGAGGAGCATGTACACAACTTGGTTTGATTATTTCCTTCCCGCCTTTTCATATGCATTCTCCTTGTTCCATACTTGCTCTGCAAAAATTTAAAAAGAACCAAAGTCCACACTTAGATTCAAAATCTGAAAGTAAATTTGGATATAGCTCTTTAAGTATGGACTGCATAAATTTTGTTCCTTTCATATCCTTAGTGCTTGTGGGAAAAACATTTAGGAAAAACATATTGCCTAAGTTGTTGTGAAGTGAGATATGGCTTTGGCATGGAAATCCTTCCTTTTCTATTCAAAGTACTTGGAGAAATTTCTTTTGCTAAAATATATAAAAAAATCCATAGTCTCACATACTCCTCAATGGTAATAGAAATTCCTACCAAGGCCAAATATCATGTTACATTTTGAAACCCTTCTACTTCTGCTGCTTGTTATTGCATTGAGCTTTGTCAAGCTTTGTTGACCCATGTCAAGAAATTTATCATGCTTTTAAAACCAAGATCACATACACGCCACCAAATATATGCGCTACTCCTACAATGGTAGCAAGACATGCATTCCACTTAGGATCCAACAAAAAAAATGTTCTTGGTTAGGCTCTACCAAAATAAATGCTCCAAATGTATATGATCTCTCTCTCAAAAATTTTGTAGTAAAGAGAGACATGAGGCTATCATTAAAAAAAGTGATGAAAGAAAAAGTGAGACATGAGAAAAAAAAGGGGAGAAGAAAGGAATAAAAGATAGCACATGTTCTCACAAAAAGGTTTATTTAAAATTTCCATAAAGAGAGAGAAGTGTTTCAAAGAGCATAATAGAATTAGGATAGCCACTTTATATCCACACACTTGCACATCTTGGTTTGATTGTATGATATTTTTTTCCATGGATCCATTGCTTGACTTAGCAAAATATGCAATGCAAGTATGCCTTGAAGTTTTTCCTACCTAAGCTCCACATAAGCTTTTTAGAAGTAGGAAGAAAAGAAGGCAAACCCAAAATGCCTTGGTGAGGAAATAAACACTTTGAGTGATTTGAGAGTACCATTTGAGGAGTGCATGTTATATATATATATATAAATCTCCAAGTTTCTAAAATGCGAAAATGGAATGAGATGACTATGTTTCAGAGCTGTTCCAGTTCTCAACCGCTCAAGAAGATATGTTAGCCACTCCACATATCCCGTAGGTATGAGGTATGTTTTGGGATAATCTTTATGACAGTTCCATATCATGAATTGCTATGTTCATGTTTACTTTATCTTCAACCTTTACTCGAGACGAGCAAAGATCCAAGTGTGGGGGAACTTGTTGACGGTCGTTATCACATAAAATTTGACCATCAAAGTGAACTAAAATGACAACATTCCATGTCTACTCCATGTCTGATCATAACAAAATATTATTTATCTGATGGGTACCACGAGTTTCGATGCTCCCATGAGTTTTGCAGGAACTTCTAATTTTTACAGGTAAAAACTATCTCAAATGAGGAATCAAAGTTCACCATTGTGAAGAGCTCGTCGCGCTTATCAAAATGGATATATAATTTACTATTTTTGGAGCTCTCAATAAAAAATTATGAATTTCGCAAATTAAAAAGGAGCGCTGACATCAGCGCCTCCGAAGTCAACTCGAGCAGGAAGCTGACGGGTGGGGCCCAAGACAGGCGGCCCATGCCGCACCGCCGGAAGCGCACGGGCGCACTACGGTTCAAACTAACCGATCCTGTGCCGACACGTGGCCCCGGGAGGGGGCTTCCCGCGCGGGAGCGCAGGCGCGCGTGGCGCGCTCAGCCGCTGCCCAGGCAGGCCCAGGTGGCAGGAGGGCAGCGCTCACGCGCGGGAGCACGAGGCGCGCGGGAGCCCCGCCGAACCGACCCTCCAGGGGCACGTGGCAGCACGAGACAGGTGCGCTAGAGGCGGTTTCCCGTCCAGGCGCCTGAGGCGCGGGTTAGCCCCCGGTTTTGGCCGGTCCAGTCGCCAGAAGTCCGGTTTTCCTCCCAAAAATCAGCGCGGGTTTCTCTTGGTTTAGCTCCGGTTCTCGCCCCTGGAGTGCGGTTTTTGTCCAGTTTTCACTATAGGTCGGTGGAGGAAGATGTTACCAATGCCAGGGAGGTCGGTTGCATGGAGGGAGGTTCGTGGCATGCAAGGAAGCTATTAGGAAGCACCTCTCCCCCTATAAATAAAGGCCATTTCCTCCTCCCACAACACACACCTACACAATTGAGCTTCATTTCTCCATCTTATCCTTGTAGTAGTGTCCCTCTAGGTGTTATCCACCTATTTGTATTTTAGAAAAGAGGAGGAGAGTGAGAGTAGAAGAGAGGAGGAGGAGCCGGGCTTGTCGGAATCTCCTCAGCTTTTGTACCTCTACGGATCTGCTTCAACTTGAGTTGCTTCCATGTTATCTTTCGATATTTCTGAGTTTATTATTTGTCTAAATTCAGTTCTTGCTTTACTTTACTTATGGGAATTTTGCTCGACCGAGTGCTCTAGTCCAGGTGCCGGGTTAGAGTAGTAATCGTTAGCATAGACGTGGTGTCTAGGCTAGTGTTTACCTGAGTTTGTGCCCAACCCCACAGATAGTTGTGGTAGCCCCGGAGGTGACAGCTCCGAACAGGCCTTTGTATTCCACCACGTTTGGGTTGGTGTTTCATGGGGCTATTAGCGGCCTGACCCCGATCACCTTTTCCCAATCTTTTCGAGGATCGAAAGGTACCGTCGCTCCAAAGTAAGTGAAGTTTAGTGAGCCTGACCCTTTAGCTTCTAGTAATCTCAGGAATACCATAGGAGACCCTCTCTTCCTACAAAAACATCCTTTTTACCTTCTCTTTGGTTGACTTAGGCTCCTCTCTAGTTCACTTCTCGTTCCCCGTGGAAATCGATACCTTGGAATACTCCGGGTGAAAGCTACAGCAGTATCCGTGCACTTGTGGATTTATCTGTTTGTGTTAACAAATACCAACACTCGTGTACTCATTGATGGTGGAAGCGGGCACAACCTGATCTTCACAAGAACCCTAAGGAAGATGGGCCTCAACTTCATGAGCTTACTCACCCCAAGCAAAGCCCCTTTCTATGGCATTGTTCTAGGAAATTCCCTTACACCAATTGGCTGGGGTACCCTCCCAGTCACTTTTGGTACAGAGCAAAACTTATGGACCGAGCACATCGAATTCGAAGTATGCGACTTCGAAACCTCGTACCATGCCATCTTGGGAAGACCAGCACTGGCTAAGTTTATGGCCGTGCCTCATTACGTCTACTTACTCCTCAAGATGCCAGGCAATATAGGTGTCCTCTCCTTATGCGGGGACCTCCTCAAGTCCTATGAATGAGACAAGGAGGCAATCATCCATGCCTCCAGTATCCGGGTACCAAGCTCTGTAAGCGAGATACTTGCAGCTGCCAAGGAGCTATCTCTCAACAAGGACTCGATGCCCTCCAAAAGACCAAGCTAGTCCTCGGTTAAACCTGCCTGAGACGTGGGCACCAAGACCATACAACTATAATATGGAGATGACTCCAAAATCGCAATCATTGGCGCAGGGCTGAGCGACAAATAGGAATTCGAGCTCGTCAACTTCCTTAAGGCCAACCGAGACGTATTCACGTGAAAACCAGCAGATATGCCAGGGGTGCCCAAGGAGTTGATCGAGCATGTACTAAAAGTCGACTCTAAAGCCACGCCAAAAAAGCAGCGACTACGACGCTTCTCCCCGGATAAGCGAGAAGCTATCAAGAAGGAACTGGCAAAACTACTCACAGCAGGGTTCATCAAGGAAGTCTATCATCCCGAATGGCTGGCCAACCCTATTTTTGTCCAGAAGAAAAACAATAACGAGTGGAGGATGTGTGTCGACTACGCTGATCTGAACATGCATTGCCCAAAGGATCCTTTCGGGCTACCCGGCATAGATCAAGTAATCGACTCAATAGCAGGATGTGTTCTACTATCTTTCCTCGACTACTACTTTGGTTATCACCAGCTGTGACACCTCAGGTGTCTAGTAGTTAAATTAAATTTTAGTGTGTGAATAAAATATTTATTCTTGTTTGATTGCTAAAAAATTGCATTGTAAAATTAGGGGTATTTTTGTAATTTTAAAAAATTACAAGCCCCTTTTAGCAAAAAGTTTTGACTTAGAAAGTATTTTCAACTTTTTGAAGGGCCTTCATGCAAATGTGCTAGCAATATTTATTTTGGTAGCATTATTGCATTTCAGCCCAAAAATATTATAATTTTACTATAAAAAGTATTTTTCCTTAATGGATTAGTGTTCTTTTGAAATTATAGAAATATTTCAAAATCCTTTGATCTAGTGAAAATTTGCATAACATGAAAGTTGTAGATCTTGACAAATTGAACAATTTCCATGTTGGGCACTTTTTCATTTGCGCACTAGTTTAGTGGGAAATTTTAGTTTTCACTTTAGCCCCTGAACTTTTCTGTATTTACAATCTAGTCCACCCACAATTCTTCTTCCACCTCTGCCAACTAAAATAGGGCGTCGCCGCCCCTCGCCTTGGTTTGCACCGCCGCCGCCGGTTTCCCCGCCGGCCAGCTGCACCGCGCCACCCCACGCGTCGCCCTAAAGCTCCCCACCGCCACTTTAGTCGCCCTGCTGGCCTTTTGCATGTGCACCACGCCGCCGCACCTTGTCTCCTCGCCGGCCCACCACTGGATAGTCACTCCCGCCGCCGGATTTCCCCCACAAGCACTGGTGAGCTCCTCTCTTCCCTCTTGTGCTTATCTCCTCTATCTTCAGGCTATAAATAGCCCCGGCCATCGCCGGCAATTCTCCACCGCCACTACAGCCACTCCGGCTACCACCATCCCCTTTCAGTTCCCCTCGCCCAAACCTGCTCACTATCCTCTCCACTGAGCCCAAACACTCACCTACACTTCCTTTTACGCGTTCGGACTCAAGGACTAAGCCATCTCCTCCCCATTTGCTCAGAACACCGCCGCCGCCCACCATTGCCCCCGCCGAAGCTCGACCTCGCCGTGGAGCCCCTAGCTCCAGCCTCCCTCCGCCTAATTTGAGCACCCCGCTAGCCTCGCCTTGCCTCAGAGAAGCTCCCCCAGCTGGCCATCCCTTCCTAGCCTCGCCGGAGCACCGCCTCCACCATCGCCGACCACCACCGGCCGCCGGAGCATGAGGAGCCGCCGCCATAGGCCACTCCGAAACCACCCGGAGGTAGGTCTAGGTCCCCTTTACCTTTTTCCCCACGGGCTCCTCGCCGCCGGAGACCTGAGCCGCCAGAATCCGGCCAGCTAGCCCCGCCGATGCCCCCTCCCCTGTTTTTGCCAGGTAGGGACCTGCTTAAAACCAAATCTTCCAAGGACCTTTTTGTAATAATTCTAGTTCTTTTCTAGTGAACTTTGAAAAATCCTAGAAAATTTTAGAAAAATCAGAAAAATGTGAAATTAATTTTGTTGTGTTCCTTATAAATAGTTCTACAAGATGATGTGATGATCTAGCTTTGAAACTTTGTGTAGTTGGTTTTAAAAATAGGGTTAGGAAATAGCTCTTTTTAGCTTTATACCATGTTCCAAATTTCTTTTTCTTGTGAGCTTTGAATTATATGACCTTTGAAGCATGTTAAACTTTTCAAAAAAATTCAAAACATATTAGTAGACTTTAATTAATGCTTTTAAAACTTTTCTTCTCTATATTGCTTATATTTTAAAAGATTTATTCAAAGAAAAATCTTTCTATGGTTTATTTTGAAATAAAAACCCTTTTCTTTCATGTTATTTTATGAAGTTTGTTATGATTACTTTTACTCTATAAATGACTGCCCAGTAAATAGAAAATAAATGGTTGTTTTCTTGACTTGAGTTTTGTTGGATGATAACTTTTTAGTGAAGGAAAGCTATACTCAAGCACTTCACTAATTTACTTTTACTACATTGCATATAGAAACATCGTTAGTAGACGGAATGTACGAGCTTATTCAGGATCCAGACGTGGTTTTCCCTTAAGCTCAGGCCAACATTGTTAATTCAACTGAAGCCCCAAACTTTGATTCGGAAGAACCAAGGTCTACTAACTCCATAGATACCGATACAGGCAAGCCCCGGTGCATAATCGTATTATTTTATGCAATTTTTTTATACTTCTTTTCTTGTGTATTTAAGTTATTGGAATTGATTGAAAACCTAGATGCATAATCTTAGGTACCTGTTGTTTGAACACTAGATTTGAGTCCGACTAGATGCTATGCTAATAGGACCGGTAAAAGTCGGGTGATTTCCTGTCACTCGCGAGATTTATAGGAGTTGATTGTTTACTTTCTGCAATCACTATAAGGACCATGGACGGATTTGGTCATCATCTTCATTGGAAGTCCGTCTGTGTAGATAATTTTGCTAAGGCCGTAGTGTGTGGTAGTGTTGATTAAGCATTTGAAAGTACTAGCCACATGCCGTAAATATGGTACGCGGCAAGCCTAGTAACTGCTCGGCCCGGCAAGTGGACATACCTCCCACTCTCTCTTAGGGATAAGATGAATAGAATGGATAAAAGGAAATTGGTAGCGCTACACTACGACTATGAGGGACGAGGTAGAGTGCCCTATATTCGAGGAGAGTGGCCCTAATCAATGAACCAGAATGAAAAGCCAACGGTTGCTTGGTAGTGACTCGACGGTGCTCCAAGCGTGTGTGTTAGGTTTACCTTGCAAGGATTGAAATTCGGTTCGAACTGTTCCGCCGCTCACGGATATTGAGACTGCTTAATCTCTTTGCTGCATAGAGTAAGAAGTGAAACAATGATGATACTCAATTTTGTTGGATGCAAATAATTTTTTTACCATGCTTGTATAGATAGGTGCAAACCTAGAATGATTAATGAAACTAGAACCGAAAGCTAAAATGTTGAAAGTAAGGATCAACTATTAGTAGCTTTTCATGAAAAATACCTCAGAGCCTTCACAAACCTTGCATGTTGTTGACGCTCCTTAAGGCCCAAATTTATGTACCGGAAGCGCACGGATCGTGGTAGCTTTTTCCTTAGAGTACTCCCCCAAGGTTTATCAATCCGTGGATCGACAAAGAACTACCTAAGGTTTTCCGTCTAATCTAACGGATCTATCCTAACATGAAGCATGAATTGCATATATAGAGTAAACCTTTAATAGATATGAGTGTTGTGTAAAGGTTGATCTCATCCATGAACATAGGCGTAACCATAGCAAAGCCAAAGACAAGACTAGGCCTATCGTCATCTAGTTGTAGTTCAAGCTAATGAGCAAATAAATCATGCATCTCAATCAAAAGCATCCTTAAATCAAAACCTCCAATCCAACCCCTCGGGAACCCCTCTACATAGGCCACGCCCTGTCACGACGCTCCCTTTGGACAAAAGCACCCCGAAGCACGCTAGACGTGTCAAACCCCCTTGGGTAGATCTGGTATGAACTCCTAGCCACCATAGCTACAAGAACACCCCATGCAATCTATCTCGAGAATAGATCTAGGAATAAGCGCACCCAAGGCAAGAACAAAATAAAAAAGGAGAGACATGATCGCTAATAGATTCGGAAGACATGATTACCATTACTCACATAATAGATGTGTTTGGATCATCACCAACGTGTGCACACCATCGATGAATCCAACTAGCTCACGAACTCTGCCATGGCACAACCATGCAGGGAGGCCAAGGGGGCTAGGAGTGGCCTAAGCCATCTCCTAGACAACTTCAAAGACTTTTGGCAGCCGTCGTTTCCCTCCGGTCTTGGCCC
Source organism: Panicum virgatum (assembly GCF_016808335.1). NCBI lineage: Eukaryota > Viridiplantae > Streptophyta > Magnoliopsida > Poales > Poaceae > Panicum > Panicum virgatum. The sequence goes on along the minus strand of NC_053153.1, from coordinate 40,404,408 downwards.
TAGGTTTTGGTCGAGTTCTGGGTGGATGGATGCCGCGAGTTGAATAAGGTGCGAGCTATTTATGAGCTGAGGAAACCACCGGTCGAAGGGGAGGCCGAACTGCCTCGGAAATGGGCTAGGCCAGAGGCGGAGCTCCCCATATGGCAGGGTGGGGCAACTACCCCACCTACCACTGGAGGAGCGAGCCATGGAGGAGTGCAGAACTGGAGCCTAGAGGAGCGGCGCCGCGGTGGCGGCCGTCGTGGCGTCGTCGCATGCAGAGTGAAAAACGGGGAGGGAGCTAGCAAAGACGAAAAGGCCTAGTAAGCCCATTGAGCTGGCCCAAGTGCCCCATCCCCCAAACCTTGCTCACGGGAGCTCACGGGATCCCCCTTCAGCCCTGCTCACTGCCTCCCCCCAATCCGTGCCACCGCCGCTTCCAGACTGCCGTGCGCCGCCGCCCGCCGCCTCTAGGCTCCGGCCCTCGCCTAGTACCGCGCCGCCGCCCGTTGCCTCCGTGCTCCGGTAGCCGAGTCCAGCCCTCCTCTCCGCTAGGCACTAGGAACTAGCGTGCTGCCTGCAGCCACCCCGCCTGCCGCCTCCCCTGCCGGCGGCCGCAGCCAGGCGGCCAGACCTAGGCCGCCTAGCGGCAGAGCCGCAGAGGCGCCCCGAGCAAGCAGCCCCGAGGCTTGAGTTGCGCGGCCCCATGCAAGCAGACCCAAGCGCCGGCGGGCGCTGCTCAGCTCTCTTCATAATTGTTTTATTATATTACAATTCATAATTTCATATATTACACACCAAGTCACTAACTGATTTGTGTTTCGAATTTGTAGGTTTCAATTCATATATTACACACCAAGTCACTAACTAATTTGTTCTTCAAAATTTACAGATTTCTTAGCTCTGAAATATTAGATTTTGGTCTTAAAATTGGATATTTTTTCTTGTTTGATTGGTCTTTATTGAATTAATGGACAATTATTTTCAAATGAAAGGTATGATCATCAATTATTGTTTAAATTTGATATAGATTAGCTATTAATATGCATCCTCAAGATATCATTAAAAAACTATGTTTGCCACTACGCCCCACCTAAATTTTTATCCGAGCTCCGCCACTGGGCTAGGCCGGCCGGCTCATGGGCCTAGGCCGGCCGGCCTATGCTCTTTTGGGCCCGCCTCGGTCTCATCTTTCGCGTGTAGACTCCTTGCATCTTCTAGAGTTTATGTCCTTCACGATTGCACCCCTTTGGACGTCGTTATCTTGGAGATATCTTCGAGGAAAAGATAGGATAGGGAATCCTTCCTTAAATCTTCATTTGCTTTGCTTAATCCCGAAGTATCTTGATCTCATCTTCGTGGGCTTGGTCCTTTGGGCTCTCTTGGAGGATGGATGTGCATGAATGGGCTTCGGATCAACATGGGCTTTGGTCCTTCCTTTGGGCTTTGGCCTTTGTCTTTCTTCGTGTTAGCGCTCGATCACGGGCCTCATCATTTCATGCTGCAAAATAGGCCAAAAACCTGCAAAAAACAAAGTTCCTCCAAAATATATGTGCAAATGTGAAAATGACCAATAATTAGGCCGGGGTTAGGACGGTTAGTGATTTTGATTTTAAATTCATGCCATTGTCAAGGATAAACAAGGGATAAAATGGGTACTTAAGGAGCGCCAACATTCCTCCCATGCTTAAACCTTGCTCGTCCTCGAGTAAGTCCAGGAGCTTGCATATAAAGAAATCAGCGTTGCCCCTCAATGTCCTCTCTGCACTTAGTCATACATAACAAGACATATTGCTCTCTCAAGTATTTTGCATTTAAGTTCATGTTGTGACCGGCTACTTTTTCATTATGGAAGATAACTAGCAATTAAAGAACAAGCCACAATAATAAATAAATGCCATGCTCTCAAACTTAAGCGAACTTCAAACCTTTACCTTGTTTCATCGTGAAGGGTTTTCAAAAGAATGCATATCAAACATAAGTGAGGTTCTCTTGCAAAAGATCATGGAAACACTCATCTCATCAAGTCGCTCAAGCCTACATTAGATTGTCTTCAACCTATTCTACTGATATATAAAAGTGGAAGGCTTATGTGGAGCTTGGTAGGTAAAAACAATCCTAGCAAAACATTATACTTGAAATATTATCAAACTAAGAGAGAGATCTAATGGCATTACCGAGACTAGTCAAAAAGGCCATTGGAAAATAATGTTGGAGAGGGAGAAAGATGAAACACACACATTTAGATATGTGGACATGTGCAAGTGGCAAATGGATGATCCCGAGACACAAATGAAGTTCTCGTTATCGGATTGCACATGGTTTGAAGATTTGAGTATGGAATAATTCTTCAAAGTAACTTGGAAAATTAATGAAGCCAAAAAGAGCCAAGGAGCATTTTATTCTTCTCTTTTTTTTCATTTTTCTTTTATTTTCTCCTTTTTTTCATTTTTCTATTTTTTCTTTCTTTCTTTTTTTCTTTCTTTTTGCTCCTTAGAACTTTTGATAACATAGAATACTTACCCAGCCATCCCCCCATGCTTGAACGAATGCTCGTCCTCGAGTATGAAAAGTGGGAGAACCAACTAGCTAGGATAAGTATCTCAAATTCACCTTCTTCTTCGTAGAACCGCTTGAATCTCCGGGGAGCCTTGTCTCCCAAAATTTTTCCTTTATATGGTGCCCTTGATTCTTTTGATTCCGTTGAAATGATAATCCATAGTCAAATTGGGTTGTGGTCAAGGAGGTAATCATTAAAATATATTTTTGGTTTAGGGTGGATATCCAGCGAGGTTTGCAAAATTCCCGAAGTAGAAACTCACAATGCATGGATAAATAGGCTAGCAAAAAGAAGGTTACATAAAAAAAATGGAATGACCAGCTTCTTAGTCTCATACCAAAGAAATCAATCTTAATCCAACTCATCAAAATATAAGTTTGCAATCTAATGGTTTTATCATGAAAGAATATGTATGTATAGACTTTGGTAGCTAGAACTTTGCAAAAGATTCACAACTGTAGATAGCATAGGAATTATTTTTTCAAATTAAACAACACAAGGTGTAAGGTCATCGGTAGACTTAAATCAAAGAGCAACATAGAATATGTGGGTCTAGAATTTAGTCATTTAACCTCCACAAATAAAAGAGCTGGTATTTAATTATTTTAATTCCGTTTAATTGAGAGCAAATGGTCAAGTCATATACAACATAGCGTAGGTAAAACAAAGCAGCAACTTTCATCATTTTTCCATAAGCAAAAGGCATTGCCAAAATGTATCAATGTGGTGAGCACAAGTTATGGTGATCCTACACTTATTGAAAACAAAAACAAAACTAGGTTGTCCTCCTAGAAGCCATGTTATAGGTTGAGAGATATATACAAAGATTGCATCTATGGTTGAAGGCATATATGTACAAGCATTTAGAAAAAAGAGAGAGTTGAGGAAGAATTACCGTCCTTCTCGATGCTCGTAATGAAGTGTAGCACGTCCTCCCCCATACTTAAGCATTGTGCTAAGCATGGAAGAAGAATCATGAGCATCTTATGGCAACTGTGATTATCTTACTGTTATCGCCATAAATTAACAGGATTAATTTATGGGCTGAAAGCAAGATGGGCTTAAAGCAGAAGATTGAAGAAGACTTGTAAATCGGCTCCTGCGTGAGCATTTGGGCCACATGGGCCATGTATCTTAGATTTAGTTTAAGATTAGAGATAGAGTCCAATCCGGACAAAATTAGTTTAGATTGTTTCCCAAGTCTCCGAACTATAAATATGTACCCTATATTATTCATGAAAAAAGAGCGTCATCACGTCTCGCAAACAACAACTCTCGGCGCATCGCCACCCCTAATTCTAGGGTTTTCATCCAAGTAAGCGTCATGCTGCCCTGATCGCTTCTCGCGATCAGGGCAGCGTAGTTCTTGCTTTTACCTTGGTATTACTCGTACTGAATCATTTTTTATGGCGAGTAGTACTAGTTATCTCGATGTTTGTAGCATGGCTTTTAGTAGATCTATTGTACTTTGTTGCTAATTGCCTACAAATATCATATTGTCTTTATGCGATCATATCATCATCTTATACTAGTTCTTGTTGCATAGAGCTAGCTGCGTAAAGGCAACACCCTGCTTCTTTTATGTCTAGTAGATCTGATCTATTATGGTTTGCTCTTATTCTTAAGAGTTCGCGTAATATCTGTTAGGTTAGGCCTTGCAAACGGATTGGATGATCCGGTGATGTGTTAGATGCTTTGCTCTAGTCTTAACAGGGAATTGATCCGGGAATCGGCTCTTGCTAGTTCTTAGGCCTCTGTTTTAGGTTATGGTTTAGTTGTCTGTCACGTTCATTAGGCCTAGTCATGTGTAGGACGTTCCGATCTAGCGGTGAAGCTTTTACCATCGTAGATTAGATTGATTAGACTCAATTGAAGCAGCTTTACAGTTATTTGCTTATTTTATCATATCTGGATACAAACAGATCCAATCTAACACCGGGACTCGATCGGCTCTTTAAAAGCCGATGCAAGAGTCGTCCCGGGGAGCCGACCATGGCTCGGACTTATGTTTCCACATGTTTGTGTATGCAGGCTAACCATCGCAAGCACGCTCGCACCTTCCTAATCGGGTATAGGTCAGGTGGCACGCCCTGCGTCTTCAACAAGCCGCAGCGCATTGCTGGAATTCCGGGCCGTCGACGAGGGAGCAGTGCCTGCCAGTGCCCCGGTGACCTCCCGGCTCTTCGTGTTGCCTGTCGCTGCTCGCCGGTGGGTTTCGACCGACAACACATTCTGGCACGCCCGGTGGGACTCTTCTCGGCAACAACGTCCACTGCAATAATGACTGGAGCTCAAGATCAAGAACCCACTCCCAAGCCTGTCACGTATGAAGAGCTCTCTCCTGAACACAAGAAGAAGTATGACAAGATCAAAGCTCTGCTGGAAGCCGATCTCATCGGCTCTTTCGAGAGGACCCGCAACCATGGCATCAGGTGGAAGGGGTTCTCACCAGAAGGCGCTCTCGACAATGTAGATCTGTCTGTGCCATCAGAAGAGTGCACCAGAGCCCTACGTCAGGAGATGAACTACATGGTGGCCCATTCGCTTCATCGGCATTGTCAGAGCCTGATGAACGAGCTCGAGCGTATGGCGCATCGCGTCATCCAGGAGATAATCAAGAACCAGTACTCTCCATGGGAACCAACCCTGGGGAGTCACACAGAGGAAGCTGCACTGCATTCTAGGCCAATATTGCCATTCTCATTTGCGGCTCCAAAACCACAAAATTCGCCGATCTACGTCGTCCACAAGATCGGCGGTGATCCTGGAGAAGGCCAATTCCTCAACGAGCCACCCAAGGAGATCCCGCATGGCTGCACGTGCGCCTACATCCCTGACAGCGTTAATCCAACACGCTCGGTACAGATGGTAAACCCAGGAGCTTCTGGAGCAGACGCGGAGAAACAAGCGTGGCTGACAAAGTACGCTACCGGGCCGAGTGCTGAGCCATCGGCCCCAGGAGTTCTTAGTGTGGAGCAAGTCAGTGCAATACTGAGAGACCAGTTCGGCATCCTGCCCAAGAGGAAAGCGATCGGCTATTCCAAGCCGTATCCAAGTGACTATGACTTGATCCCATTGCCACCCAAGTATCGGCTTCCTGAGTTCACCAAGTTCAATGGGTCAGAATGAGCCAGCTCCATAGAGCACGTGAGCCGATACTTAACGCAGCTTGGAATGATCTCAGTGTCGGATCCGTTGAGGGTCCGGTTCTTTGGCCAATCCCTTACAGGCCCAGCTTTTGGATGGTACGCGTCATTGGCTCCAGATTCGATTCGAACTTGGAGGCAGCTTGAAGATCAGTTCCATACCCAATACCACTCAGAGGCTGCTGAAGCTGGAATTGCTGACCTCGCCCAAGTCAGGCAGAAGCGAGGAGAGACTGTGTCAGAGTACATACAACGCTTCAGAGAGGTCAAGAACCGATGCTACTCATCGCGCATCACAGAGAAAGAGGCAGTCGATCTGGCTGTCCTGGGGCTCGCTAAGCCGATCAAGGATGCGGCTTTTCAGTTGGAGTTCACGTCTCTGGCGCACCTGGTGTAGAAGCTTACGGCATATGAGCTATACCATCCTGAGCTGTACCAGGACAAGTACAAGCGCCATGTAAACGTGGCCCAGGCGGATGAATCTGATGACTCTGGCGAGGAGCAAGAAGTGGCCGTGGCAGAGTGGACTCGGGTGGAAAATCCTATCCCGTGCAAGTGGGTCAAACAGCAGGGGCTTGTGAAGGGCTTCGACTTCGACATGACCAAAGCAGAGCAGATATTTGATCTGCTCCTCAAAGAAAAATAGCTGAAGCTCCCAGAGAATCACAAGCTACCGACGCAACAAGAGTTGCAGGGAAGGCTGTACTGCAAATGGCACCACTCGTTCACTCATTCCACGGGTGAATGCAAGGAGCTACGCCGTCAGATACAATCGGCTATCGAGCAAGGCCGAATAATCCTGGCTCAACACACGATGAAGGTTGACACAAAGCCCTTCCCACAAGCTAACATGGTGGAGCTGTCAGATTTCGGATCCAAGGGCCAGGATTTGGCATTCCAGATCAACATGGTGGGACCCATGCGCCGCCATGACAAGCAGAGGAGAGAGGCCGCTTCTGGCAAACGGCCGCAAGATGAACACGAACTGGAACAGCAGCATGTGACTGAAGAGCAGGTGCGTCACATCCGCAATCAGCTTCCAGCTTCTAATCGGCTTCTGGAAAAGTACTAGTACCAGTACAAGGTGCGCCGCCGATATGAATCGGAAGAAGATGAGTACGAGCACCGCACAGGGAGGACACTGGGGAGACGCCAGGCAATACGCGACCACTGGCATTGCCCGTTCTTCAGGTACTGTTGGAATTCCGGCATGAGCCGATTGCCTACTATAGATGATTGCTTGGAGTGCAGGCCTCGAGGACGCCAGCAGGACGAGACATCGGTGTTCCAGTGCTTAGGGCCCAGAACACGTCATGATGACCGTGTGAGGCGCCCATCCAGGGGTGATTCCGAGCCAGAAGAAGAAGACAGGTACCATCGTCCATGGTGGTGTCCTGACGGGCTTAATCGCTCGCAGAAGCACAGAGTGCAGCGCTTGCGCAATCTGGAAGAGGCGGAAGCAAAGTACCTTGACGTGCTGAGGAAGGCGCGTTCGGATCTCGCGGAGCAAGTCAGGAGACCGCAAAGGGAGGAAAGGCGGCCTCCAAGAAAAGAGTGGCGCCCCAAGTAGACAAAAGCCGATGAGAAGCCATCGGCTGATGTGAACATGGTGTTCGTGCTCCCGTCAGAATTCCGGGCACCCCAACCGAAGGATTTGCCTGTTGCACAGCTGGATCTGGGCCCACAGCCGATCATCTTCGAGAAGCCCAAGGAGAAGAGCTACAAGCACCTGAAGGGATTGTATCTCAAGGGCTTCATCAATGGTAAACCCGTCAACAGGATGTTGGTTGACACCGGCGCCGCAGTCAACCTGATGCCGTACTCCGTGCTGCGCCGATTGGGTCGTTCTTCTGCCGATCTGATCAAGACCAATGTGATGCTCAATGACTTCAACGGACAACCATCAGAGGCAATGGGGGTTCTTAATGTGGAGTTGATAGTGGGCCGCAAGACGATCCCGACTTCGTTCTTCATCGTCAACAGTAAAAGTACGTACACGGAATTGCTCGGGAGGGATTGGATTCATGCCAACTGTTGTATCCCTTCCACAATGCATCAGTATCTCGTCCAATGGGATGGCGATGAAGTGGAGGTGGTCCCTGCAGACGATTCCAGCAAGGTCTCGCTCGCAGATATGAACGCCTGGGATACAGAAGGACAAGAGCCGATCTCAGGGATCGCCTTGGAAGACTGTGATCGGATCAAGGCGACAAAAAATGGACTGAGGCTGGTCTTATCCACTGGCCTCACAGAGTAGGCGCATCCTGCCATGCCACGGAATGTAATAGAGTTAGAGAGGCCGGTCCCACCGACCGGCCCCAAAAAATAAAAAAATCCTGTGTGGGTTCGGAATTGTTACATCATGTACACACGATGGCTTACTCTGGCAGTTGGCCACTCATCGACTATTTGGTTTCAAATGATAATGGAGTTATAGAAGCGGCCAGCCCGTGCGGTTGGCCAAATAATTTTTATTGTCATCTCCCTGTGTTTGTCGCTGATCTTGAGGATAACGAGGACTCGCCTGCGTTCGCAGCTGGTTTTTCAGACGACGGCAAGCTCGGATACGGGTTCACGTCAGCTGATGATTTGGAAGAAGTTGACATCGGTCCTGGGGATAAGCCACGGCCGACATTTATCAGCAAGAAGTTGGATCTGATCTTGCGTGAGGAGATGATTACACTGCTGAAAGAGTACCGGGATTGTTTCGCATGGGACTACACTGAGATGCCCGGTCTAGACAAAAGCATCGTCGAGCATCGGCTCCCGCTCAAGAAGGGGTTTCGGCCGTTTCAGCAACGAGCACGTCAGATGAAGGCCGAAGTCCTAGAAGAAGTCAAGAAAGAGGTGGAGAAGATGCTGGATGCTGGGTTCATCAGGCCGTGCCGGTATGCAGAATGGATCTCTAGCGTGGTACCAGTACAAAAGAAAGATGGCCGATGGTGTGTCTGCGTCGATTTTAGAGATCTCAACAGAGCGACACCGAAGGATGAATACCCGATGCCTGTTGCAGAGACATTGATCAACGCAGCTGCCGGCCACAAAATGATGAGTTTTATGGATGGTAATGCCGGCTACAACCAGATCTTCATGGCCCCAGAAGACGTGAACAAGACCGCGTTCAGGGTACCAAGCGTGGTCGGCTTGTTCGAGTACTTGGTAATGACCTTCGGATTGAAAAATGCCGGTGCAACGTACCAACGTGCCATGAATTACATTTTTCATGATCTCATCGGCAAACTGGTAGAAATCCAAGTCAGCCGGGGGGCATCTAGAAGATTTGCGTCAAGTTTTGGAACGGACTCGAAGATTTGGGCTCAAAATGAACCCAAAGAAATGTGCCTTTGGAGTATCGGCCGGTCAATTTCTGGGATTCCTGGTGTATGAACGTGGAATCGAGATCGGCCTGAAGAGTCAAGAAGCTGTAAAGACGATGAAGCCACCTACTACGAAGAAAGAGTTGCAGAAGCTCATCGGTAAAATTAACTTTGTCAGACGATTTATTTCTAATCTGTCTGGACGCATCGAACCGTTCATGGGTTTAGTGAAGATCAAATCCGATGATGAGTTTTGCTGGGGGGCAGAACAGCAGCAAGCTTTCGATGAAATCAAAGAATATTTGTCAAAGCCTCCAGTGTTGATTCCTCATCAGCAAGATAGGCCGTTCTATGTGTACCTATCTGTGGGTGACACTTCCATTGCTTTGGTGTTATTCCAGAAGCACGACGACCAGGAGAGAGTGGTTTTCTACCTCAGCAGACGCATGTTAGACGCCGAGACCAGGTATCCTGAAATCGAGAAGCTTTGCCTTTGCTTATACTTTACATGTACAAAGCTTCGTCATATTTTGCTCTCGGCGGAAACAATTGTCATATGCAAATCGGATGTCATAAAGCACATGCTGTCGGCTCCTGTCCTAAAAGGCCGGCTTGGAAAATAGATGTTTGCATTGTTAGAGTTCGATATTCGGTATCATCCTGCAAAAGCGGTCAAAGGACAAGCACTGGCGGATCTTGCTGCAGACAGGGTTAGTACTCATATTACTGCACTATTTATTCGTGCTTGGGCTATGTTTTTTGACGGATCGGCTTGTGATGATGGGTGCGGTGTGGGAATTCTGTTGGTCTCGCCTTGTGGGACGACTTACTCCTTTTCCATCAGAATGACTGCCCCATGCACCAATAATTTGGTGGAATATGAAGCCGTTCGCAAAGGGATAGAACTACTCCTCGAAGCTGGTGCAGAAGCAGTGGAAATTTTTGTAGATTCAAAGCTGGTGATTTCTCAGCTCACGGAGGAATATAGATGTGAGAATGAGGCTCTTTTTCCGATATGGATGCAGTGCTGTGAGTTGATGTCACAATTCAGGTACATCAATTTCCACTGGATACGCAGGACTCTGAACAATGAAGCCAATGATTTGGCACAGATGGCTTCTGGCTACAGGGAGATAGCCGATGGAGTTGACGTGGAGGTTCAGTTTCTAGAACCCGGAGACTGGAGAGCCGATATCTTCAATTACTTGAAGGATTCGGCTCGGGGGCACCCAGAAGGATAAGACTCAAGGCCATGAAGTATGTTCTGATAGGGGATGACATGTTCTACAGGACCTTGGAAGGACTACTGCTTAAATGTTTGGGACCTTCAGAGTCAAATCGGCTCTTGCATGAGGTTCATGAAGGAGCCTGCGGTACTCATCAATCGGCTCATAAGATGAAGTGGTTGATTAGGCGATCGGGTTATTACTGGCCCACTATGCTTGAAGATTGTTTCAAATATTACAAGGGATGTCAGGCATATCAGAGGTTTGGCAAAATTCAGATAGTGCCAGCATCAGTAATGAATCCTATCATTAAGCCGTGGCCATTCAGGGGTTGGGCCATGGACATGATTGGTCAGATCAACCCGTCGTCTAGCAAGGGTCACCAATGGGTCTTAGCTGCTACAGATTATTTCACAAAATGGGTAGAGGCAGTGCCCATGAGGTCAGTAGCGTCAAAAGATGTGATCAGCTTTGTCAGAGAGCACATCATTCACAGATTTGGGATCCCTCAGACTATTGCGACCGACGGAGGATCGATCTTTATATCAGAGGAGTTCAGGAAGTTTGCCGATGACATGGGAATTAAGCTGATCAGATCATCTCCATATTATGCCCAAGCTAATGGACAGGCTGAAGCATCCAACCAGAGCCTCATCAAGATCATAAAGAGAAAGATCGATGAATATCCTAGGCACTGGCATGAGGTGTTGTCAGAAGCTTTGTGGGCATATCGTATTTCATGTCACGGATCCACCAAGACATCGCCGTACCATTTAGTCTACGGCCAGGACGCTGTGTTACCATGGGAGATAACGGCCGGATCAAGGCGTGTCGAGTTCCAGAATGATCTGACAACTGAACAGTATGCAACCTTGATGAATGACAATGTGGAGGACCTGACAGAGCTAAGGCTTTGGTCGCTGGAGAAGATCAAGGAAAATAAGGCTAAAGTTGCTCGTGCATATAACAAGAAGGTCAAGCCAAATAATTTCTAGGTTGGAGATTTGGTTTGGGAGGCAGTTTTACCATTGGGAACTAAAGAAAGAAAATATGGCAAGTGGTCTCCAACTTGGCACGGGCCGTACAAGGTTGATCAGGTTTTGCCTGGGAATGCATACATGCTCGAGGAATTGGACGGTGTCAAGTTTCCTGTTGCTGTGAATGGCCAACATCTCAAGAAGTATTTCCCGAGCATGTGGGAAAGCGAATAACAAGAGCCGATGAGGTCCATCCGGCTGTACTGAGAAAGGCCAGCACATTGAGTTGGCTAGTAAAAAAAAAATCATGACAGGCCAACACGCTGAGTTGGCCAGTAAAAAAAAGGCCAACACGTTGAGTTGGCCAGCAAAAAAAAATCATGACAGGCCAACACGTTGAGTTGGCCAGTAAAAAAAAGAGAAGAGGCCAACACGTTGAGTTGGCTAGTAAAAATATATATGAGAAGCGAACAGCCGATGTGTAACCATCGACTTAAGATGTTTTTAAAAAAATAGTTACAAGTTTCAGGTTAACAGGCAGTACTAATTGTTTCTAGAGCCTATCTACTGGTTCAGGAATTCTTCTATGGCGTGGATGGTTTCTGTGTGGACGGTATCTGCTCATGCTATGATAGCTTCGTCATCCTTGTCATCGCCTGTTACTATCTGCCGACTCAAGGTGCTTATCTCTGCAAACTCTGCTTGTATCTGCTCGGCTATTTCCTGGGTTTCTTGTTTGGAGTTTGCAATGAAAGCTTCCTCGGCCTGGATGAGTTTCTTGGTGGTGCGGACTTTTTCTTCGAGTTCCACCAGTTCTTTCTTCAGGAGGTCGAGTCAGTTCATGTTGGCAGACACGTCAGCTTTGATATCTAGAGTTGCCTTCTTCTAGTTGAGGGCCTTGCACTTTTGGGTAATGTCAGCTTTCAGAGAAGCTTGAGAGTGACGTGCTTCCATCCTTTGTTGTGCTTTATTCACTTCTATCTGAAAGAATGGAAGGTTGCTGGCTGGCCAGAGCTTGATTTGCAATGGCTCCGGGAGTTGGGATTCTATTTGCTCTAAGATGTTCTTTATCTTGCTGGAATCATCAACCAGAGTAGTGATCGGAGCAGTTAGTAGATCCTTGATGAGTTGAAGCTGATGTGCCAAGTTAGCCGATTGCTGCAAAGATGGTGTTTCTGCTCCAGGGACAGTCAGACCCATTGATGCCGGGTCAAAGGAAAGCAAACCTGAAATATCAAAGCTCTATGGACATATCTGGAGTTAGAGCAAGATGCATTTATGAAGCTATCAGCTGGTTCAGAATTGGTTTTGTAATGTTACCTGTTCTGAAGAAGAAGCGTTGGGCGGTTCAGGAGCAATCATCCTGTTAGAGCTTGTGTTGACATCAAGAGCATCGACTGTATCGGCTTGTTCCTCGTTTGCCTCCATCAGTGCATCAGGAGTTGCAGCCATCTCATATTGTTCCAGGCTTTCTACATTGGGGATTTCTTCAGCTGCATCCTGGAACTAGAACTACAGTCAACCAGAGTACATGTGTGTGCAACAAAGAAGAAGTTTTGGGATGATGAGTTACCTGGTTGGTGTTGGACTCTGATGGACTCGGGGAAGCTGGTGCTGGTTTCTTGATCACTCGCCTCGTGATCATCTTCCTTTTCTTGGTCAAGACTCGGGGGGCAATGCTTGCAGAAGTTTGTCTTCGTTTGGAAGCCGACTGAAGTAAGTCTGGCTGAACAGTCATTATCACTTTCTTCATTGTTGGTGATCCCTTGCAGAAGAGTACATCAGGGGCAGTTGGAAGAAAGTGGAATGGTTCCCCGTTGCTGGTCATAGGTTCTAGGCCATCCTGTTGCTGCTAACAGGGTGAGCAGGATTAGCCAAGAGAAAGGGATAGAGGACTTGGAAGGAACAAAATGCATAAATTTAGTACTTCTTCCTCGGGGATTACATATTCAGGATCAATTTACTGTAGTCGAAGACCTAGAGCTTTCCTGAATACATGTGTTTTCCACATTCCCCACCACGTGCTGAAGCCGATTGATGAGGAAGTAAAGGATAGATCGGCTGGTATTGGAATGTGGAAGTCATCGAACATGTTGTAGCATCTTGAGCTGGTGAGACCGTTAGGCAGATCGGCTCTACTCTCCACCAAGTGGTGAATATGGAAGTGGGGAGGGACCTGTCCTAGGCCAAATTGCTGAGCTGCTATGACTGGTTGGTAAGATTCATAACCTGGCTTGATAATTCTATTAGAGGTGCTGATACCAACAGGCAGGAAGCCAGGTCGAATCATCAAAGAATACAGATGCCGAGTGCTGTCGTCATCGGCAAAGTTATCTAATCTGAAGGCAGTTGGGTTGTAACACCCGGTTTATAAAAGAACATAAACCGAGCAATCTTATACGTGCCAGGATCAAGTCACACGTATATACAACAGAATGAACAGTATATCATAGCACATATCACGAATAAGACATAATAAATCGAAATACGAATGTTATTTATTACATTAATGACAAAAATGTCTGATACAGCGGAAGCGAAGTACAAATACGATAACAACTCTCCGAAGCTGAAGCAAGGCGCCACAGGGACATCAACTGAGAGACGAACGCCTAGAAGTCCTCGTAGTCCTGGTAGCACTGAGCGAACTCCCTCGCGTCGGCAGGAACTGAGCAGCAGTAGAGTATCCCAAGAGGAAAAAGTATAGGAGAGGCAAGAGTGAGTACACAACCGTACTCAACAAGTATAACATAAACTATGAGGCTCTAGGTTGGCTGACTGACTGCATTAGCTTTTAAGTCTTGGCAAAATTTTATTAAAGCTATTTACTACGAGTTGATGAATTACCATTAACCCAGTTACATAGTAATTAATCAAGATTAACCATGTTACTACTGAGAACCATACCAAAACCACCAAGGTAACCCCGAGAGGCACCCCCTCGTCGGAAGGAGCTAACCCCACTAATCAAAAGGAGGATCTGGGCCGCTCATAACCGTGAGCACGGCTAGTATACCAGTTTTACACTCTGCAGAGGTTGCACATCTTTACCCACAAGTCGTGAGCTACGCCAGTTGTTCATCACACTTCCTTAGGTGAGATGACTAGCGACTCACTACGAGGCCGTTACAAAGGACACGTTGGTAAGGTGTAACCGCTAAGGATTCAGTCAATGCATCGATGGTACCCACCTCGAGGGGTATCACACCATGCCTCGTAGCCTGGGCACCATTGAGGTTCGACTCCCCTCTTGCCCCGTCGGTAAGTTACTCCCGAACCAAAATGGCCTAATTAGTAAGCCAAGACCGTCCCATTCCAGTCTTGTGGTAGCGCTGTTGTCCCAGGTTGTCGCTCTATGAACCGGTCCTTATGGAGAGTGGCCAACCAGGCAGTAAGCACCGTGCTGGCCCCCTAAACCATGTTTCTAACAAAACCAATTTTAATGAGAAGTGAGCCACTCAAGCCACACAGAGTGCCACTCTCAGAATTAAATTCAAGTAAACCATTAATCAATTTAATTAAAAAGGACCAGAATATGTTGTAGCGCAGCAACCTAGCACAACTAACCAAAATGCAACCCAAAGGCATATATAAAGGATATAAAGTGGCTAGGAATGTCCTTATAGGCATACAGTATTAAAATGCAGTATGAAAATGTATTTAAAGTGTTAGGTTGTTCATGTTACACTTGCCTTCCTCGTACTGCTCTGGCTGCTGCTCAAACTGCTCGGAAGACGGCTGCTCCGGGTACTGGTACTGGGGCTCCTCAGATGGATCAACGTCTACTCACGAACACATGGCCAAAACAATGCACAGTAATAAGCATACAAGCAAACACTAACAAAAACTAAGAAACAGTACATCAATACATAAAAACAGCACACTAAACTAGTCTAAAACTATTCTACGCGTTACAACGATCGCGTGGACATAAAGAACGCTAAAAACGGAGCTAAAACGCATAATCTAGGCCAAAAACAAGTTCTAGGGGCTTATTTGTAAGAAAACTGAAGTTCCAGGGGGTTTTCTGCAAAAACCGAGGACTAAAACGTAATTAAATCTTAGTTCCAGGGTCTAACGTGTAAAAAATGGCAGGTCTGGGCGGCGGGTTCTAATAGGGAAAAGCTCAGGGTCCTATTCGTTAAAAACCGGACCTAACTGGAAATATTTTTGAACAGGCTAGGACGGCGGGTTGAATTCAAGGAAGGGCAGGGGCTCTTTAACAAAATTACCAGGCCGAACCGGTATCTTCAGATAAGGGCCGTTGGATTACGATCTGACGGATCAGATCGGATCGGGCCACGATCTAATCGTGACCGCTGGTCTCGGATCGGAGGGCCCTGGGAGTTGGGCGCGTGGGGCGGCGGCGGGACTCGCCGGAGCGCTGCTCCACGGCGGCGAGTTCGCCGGAGCAAGCCAAAACGGCGCTCCCGTGCATGGTTTGCCCCGGGATTTGGCCCAAATGCTCGAGAACGGCATGCGTGATGCACTGGAACACTCGGAGAGGCGGTGCGGGACAGGGAGAGGGGTTCTCACCGGCGAGGGCGGGTCGGCGGCCACTGACCTCGTCGGAGTTCGCGTTCGGACCGAGTCAAGGCTCGAATCCGGGTGCGAGCTGGTGCGTGCGCGTGCGCGATGCCAGGGCATGTCTATTCTAGGCTCACGCGGGGTGCTGCCGTGCTGAAGAGGCTCCGCCACGGCGGAGCCATGGCGCACGTGGCGGTGGAGCGCCGGTGCACGCCGTGCCAAAACTGGAGTGACCTACGGGCTAAGTATCCTAGTGCAAGAGAGAGAGAGGAGGTCGGGGAGTGCTCACCGAGTACTAGGATCAGGCGGGGGCGTGGCGCAGAGGGTCGTCGGCAGCGAGGCTCACCCGCGGTGGTACGCCGGGGCAATTCCGGCGCTGCACGGGCCGAGGTCGGGGAAGAAGGGCCTGGCGAGGACCCTGGGCGCGCGGCGGAACTGCTGCGGTGGTTCGCAGGCGTAAGGGCACGGCGGTGTGGCGTGGCCGGGGTGGAGCAGAGCTTCTGCGCCGGCGGAACGATGGGGGAGGCGATGGCTATGGTTACGCGGCGCTGTGTGATGGATTAGGGTCAGAGGGGGGGGCCAATTAAAGGGCGAGTGCCGGGGATCGCGGGGTATGGTTTGGGGAAGGAGATCCCCTGCTGCTGCGCCGAAAATTGCGGCGCGGACGTTGCGCGAGCGGGGATCCGGAGGAAGGGGACGAGACTGAACCGTGGGCCCGGGTTGGCAGAGACAGCGGCGCGCGCGTGTCGTGCGGTTGAATCGGGCCGGGCGGGGTGAGCTGCTGGCTGCGGAGCGAACTGGGCCGGTGCGAGGGGAGCGCGGTGAGCAGAGCCGGGGGAAACGGGGCAGGCCGAGCGGGGTGCGGGCGAGCGGGCCGCGCTGGGTGACTAGCAGGTGGGCCCGGGTGAGCGCGAGGTGAGAGGGAGGAGCGCGGGGCGTAGGCGGGCTGGGCCACGCGGGGAGTTTGGGCCACGCACGGAAGGGAGAGGAGCTGGGCTGGGTTGGTGGTTGGCTTTGGGCCGGGTTTCAAGTTGGGTTGGGGTTTTCTATTTTCCTTCTCTTTTCTAATTCTAATTCAAACAAAGTTTGAATTCAAATATGAATTTGAATTCAAACCACAATCAAACAAAAGTATGCACCAGCATGAATGCAACACAAATTTTTAAACTTAGACAAATTTTAATTACTTGTGAAACAAAATTAAATTAAATGCAAGGCTAAACACAATAAACCTTAGAAATAGAATAAAACCATTTAAATTTATTGCTAAATGCTGAAATTTAAATTAGGGTGTTACATGGGTTTTCAAAGGATTCAGATTCAGTAAATGGGAAATAGAGGGGATTATCTAGTCCTTTGTAGAAGATTCTGAACTAGTTTGCTGCATCTGCTGAATTCAGTTTACTGCCAGGGAAACTAAATAAAGCTTGACCGTAGCTAGTACATCTAATTGGTTTGCCACTCTCATCAGGGAAGGAGTTCTTGGTCAGGTCTTGGAAGTTGGGAATATTGTGCTGGAAGTACAATTGTGCCCACAACTGAATAAACCACCAAGTGCCTCCAGTTCTCAGTTTCTTGTGGTTAAGCAGGTTAGATGTCATCAAATGGAGATATCTGTAGGTTTCTCCAAGAAAAAGTTTGCCTAGGCCGGTGTGATTACCATGGGCCAGG
Source organism: Panicum virgatum (assembly GCF_016808335.1). Classification (NCBI taxonomy): domain Eukaryota; kingdom Viridiplantae; phylum Streptophyta; class Magnoliopsida; order Poales; family Poaceae; genus Panicum; species Panicum virgatum. Next base: position 40,387,005 of record NC_053153.1, on the reverse strand, counting down.
AGATAGGCCAAGGGTAGAAAGTTCTTAGTTGGAGCTAAAGAAGGACCACAGAAGATGAAGTGCTCTAGCCAAAGATTTAAGAAGGCTGTGTGTTCCTTCTCAGTCAATGGACCTTTTGTTTTCATGTGCTGATTCATGTAAGTGCCCCAGTTTGTGCAATTAACTTTGGAAGAAAGTTTGAAGGGGACTTCTGCTATTTTGTGAGCAGCAGGATTAGGAGAACTAATGTCTAGGCCAGTGATCATGGTGACATCCAGCAGAGTAGGGGTCATGGTTCCATGACCAAAGAAGAAACAGTTCAAAGCATCAGACCAAAAATAGCCGATGGTTTTCAGAAGATTTTCATCTTTGTCAAGTGGTGACAGTGATAAGCTAAGTGCATCGGCTATGTTCAAATCCTGCCACAAGGGCATATAAGTTTTTGCTACTCTGCTATACCATGTAATCCAGCTCTCAGGGGGATTAGGCCAGGCTCTCAAGCAGTCGACCCAGAGGTTCAAATCGATGTTTTGACTCACAAAAGGACTCCTATTTGCTTCGCAAGAGATCAGATCTATGGGGTTTTCATGGGTTCGTGGGCCAAGACAGAGAGATTTTGGATTGGAGGGATGCGGCAGAAGGATGTCTGACACCTGAAGTTCAGAAATTCAGAAGTATGTATATGGTGTCATGTTTCAGAGTTTAGTGTTTCAGAGGTTTAGTAAGCTGAAGAAAACTAAAGGATTAGGCCGAATATTACCTTCAGGCCGCAGATTGCCGCGTCATCGGTTGCAGAGCTTGTCGTTTGAGCTGCAGAATCTGCCATGGTTCAGATCTGTTGACTTAGGGTTTGGTTGCTGAGAGTTCTGATTCGAATTCCAACTGCTTGGAGAATTCTTGCTCGGATTTGTAGAACTTGGTTTTCGAATTACGCTCGAATTTGAGGACTCAAGAGTTCGGTTCAAGCTAGAAGTGATATTCTACTCTTGTGCGGGTTGTTTCTAGTTTGAATTTCGTCGACTCTTGGATATTTATAGAAGCCTGATGCGTTGCCATCGGCTTTTTGGAAAGTAAATAGATGCACGGAATTGAAGGAAACTCAATTTCATTAAAAGGAAATTACAAAGAAAGCCGATTGTTACAAAGGAATTAATCCTTCGGCTTTGTGATCTTACCCCTACAATGCTACCTACATCTACCAGTCGTAGGTATCCGAATGCCTACGACGCTTCGGGCTTCGCGACGGTGCGTCGCCGCCGTCGTCATCATCGTCATCGCCTTCGTCGCTGCTGCTGTTGCCGTCGTCCTCGGTACTGCTGCTGCTTCGCTCGTCGCTGCCGCTGCTTCCTTCTTCGCTTCCCTCCGTGGGGGCTTTGAGGAATTGGTGGGGGTTTCCTCCTGCCGCCGTGTCGTCGCTAGAGGAGGAGTCGATCTCTTCGAAGGAGTTGGCTCCCTCCCAAGAGGAGACGTCGTCTTCACTGCTCTCTAGTTCCTCTTGGAACAGGAACTGGAGGTCTTCCTCTCCTTCGGTCTCGGGCTCGTCTTCCTCGGAGACGACCCCGAAATCGAACTCCTCTGCATCCCAATGCAGAGGAGCCAGTGCTTCGTACACTGCTGTCGGGTCCCATTCGGGGGTCGGCTCTCGGCTCTCTGGGATAGAGTCAATGGAGGAAGCGGAGACGGAAGGAGAAGAAGGAGAAGAGCAGGAGGAAGAGTCTTCGAAGGAGTTGGAGTCGGAGGAGGAAGAGATCGCCATGGCTGGTGATGGATTGGGGTTTTCTGTGCTACTGGCTTTGGGAGGAAGGAGTTCGCTGTGAAGAAGAGCCGATTTGGGGTGAGATTAAATAGCAAAAAGATGGAAGACGGATCGGCAGTTTCACATTCTACGAGGAGCCAGTTGCAGAGACGTTGCGTCTTCCTTGGTGGTTGCAGTGTGTTTAATGAGCATTAACGGGAAGATGAAGCGACGGATTGGTTTTGGAACTATCATTGCCAAAACCAGGGGGGCTTGTGTTATCGCCATAAATTAACAGGATTAATTTATGGGCCGAAAGCAAGATGGGCTTAAAGTAGAAGATTGAAGAAGACTTGTAAATCGGCTCCTGCGTGAGCATTTGGGCCACATGGGCCATGTATCTTAGATTTAGTTTAAGATTAGAGATAGAGTCCAATCGGGACAAGATTAGTTTAGATTGTTTCCCAAGTCTCCGGACTATAAATATGTACTCTATGTTATTCATGAAAAAAGAGCGTCATCACGTCTCACAAACAACAACTCTCGGCGCATCGCCACCCCTAATTCTAGGGTTTTCATCCAAGTAAGTGCCATGCTGCCCTGATCGCTTCTCGCGATCAGGGCAGCATAGTTCTTGCTTTTACCTTGGTATTACTCGTACTGAAGCGTTTTTGATGGCGAGTAGTACTAGTTATCTCGATGTTCATAGCATGGCTTTTAGTAGATCTATTGTGCTTTATTGCTAATTGTCTACGAATATCATGTTGTCTTTACGCGATCATGTCATCATCTTATACTAGTTCTTGTTGCATAGAGCTAGCTGCGTAAAGGCAACACCCTGCTTCTTTTATGTCTAGTAGATCTGATCTGTTATGGTTTGCTCTTATTCTTAAGAGTTGGCGTAATATCTGTTAGGTTAGGCCTTGCAAACGGATTGGATGATCCGGTGATGTGTTAGATGCTTTGCTCCAGTCTTAACAGGGAATTGATCCGGGAATCGGCTCTTGCTAGTTCTTAGGCCTCTGTTTTAGGTTATGGTTTAGTTGTCTGTCACGTTCATTAGGCCCAGTCACGTGTAGGACGTTCCGATCTAGCGGTGAAGCTTTTACCATCGTAGATTAGATTGATTAGACTCAATTGAAGCAGCTTTACAGTTATTTGCTTATTTTATCATATCCGGATACAAACAGATCCAATCTGACACCGGGACTCGATCGGCTCTTTAAAAGCCGATGCAAGAGTCGTCCCGGGGAGCCGACCACGGCTTGGACTTATGTTTCCACGTGTTTGTGTATGCAGCCTAACCATCGCAAGCACGCTCGCACCTTCCTGATCGGGTATAGGTCAGGTGGCACGCCCTACTTCTTCAACAAGCCACGGCACTTTGCTGGAATTGCGGGCCATCGAAGAGGGAGCAGTGCCTGCCAGCGCCCCGGCGACCTCCCGGCTCTTCGTGTTGCCTGTCGCTGCTCGCCGATGGGTTTCGACCGACAACACTTACCCCATGAGATCTTTCTTCCTTGTCCACGAAATCCTCCCCCATGCTTAGCATGATGCTAGGCGTGGAAGGAGAAGATGGACCATCTTGTAAATCTTGAAGTCCTTCCCTCATGTGTATGAATATCATCTTCAATGTGTCTTCACCTTTGTTGCCTCAATTTTCTTCAACTTCTTCTTGTACTAAGTCATGGTCCCAATCATTGCTTCACATCGTCGTCGCCTCCTTCAATTTCTCGTTGTCCCATTGCTGCCTCATCTTCACGAATTTTTCTTTCAATTTCTAGAACAGAACATGTACTAAAACATTGCTCCATTGTGAAGTGCATGAATTTTCCTTTCCAACGAGTCCTCATTCGCCCAAAATTGATTCTGAACAAGAGAGTTATGTCCATTTCATCCCAGCACTGCAATCTATCCCGACGAATTTCAGAACGCGCAACGTCCAATGTTCTTGCCATATCTCCTTGTATGGGTCTTCAAATTCATTGATCTTGGATGCGTTAGAACGGGAATTTCATGGAGCTTCTGAATATCAAGTTTTTCTTCCTTACACGTCTCTGTCCATGTGCAAAATTTGATGAAAACAGCGGGGCTTGCTCTCGAACTTTGGAGATGTTGACGAATTTGATTTGTTCTTTGATCACGAATTCATGGGAACGCTTTGTCATGCCTGCAAAACAATCAAGTGCACACACTACCCCCGGGGTGACGGTCGGGAGTAGAGACAAATGGCAACAAACCAACCATCCCTAGAATCTCAACTTGTGGGATAGCTAGCTTAGCGAAATCTGATGAGTGTACGTGTGTGCAAGTGTAAATGCAGATGAAAGGAAGATATATAAACAATGACAATGTTTGCAACAAGTTCTAAACACCATGTTTACAACTAGGTTGCTTAATTTTCTATATAGCCATAAAGATATAACCGAGGTCAAAACACCATGTTCATTTCAAGGTTAAAAATTCTTCACGACGCAAGAAAGGTAAAGCGCATTGCAAAGCTTATAAATCAACATACAGCAACATGAGAACAAAATGGATTGCTATCTTGGTCAAAAAATCTTAAAGATGGAGGTCCGCAAACAGGTTTAAACATCACGTTTACACAAGATTGCAAAAGGTAAATGCTATCATGATAAGCATTACATGGATAGGAAAGCATACATCGATAAGATTGAGACCAAGCTAGCAAAATGAGGGCATGAACAATGGAATGGATGCAAAGTGCAAATGCAAAGTTAGCAAAAATAAGTGTTAGCATGGTTGAAAGGACCTTTCGATGTTGTTCCGCAACTAGCTTATTCAAAAACAATTGCTAAGAGTGACAAAAAGCCTCCGCGACACTTCATAAGAAGTTAGGCTTTTGTCAATGAAAAGGTTATTTATCGAAAAGGACCAAGCAACCGAGCTAACAAGGTTTTAGAAGTAGGTTTATGGGTTTCCTATATTTTTGGCTTAAAACAAAAATTTTGAAGAGAGAGTGTTGGGTATAGAAATTCTATCTAAGGTGGTTTTTTTAAAAAAAAACTATAGAGAAACAAAAGTTAGATTTTTTTTGAATGAAAAACATAACCTATGGTTTTAGGATTGCTCTATGAGTGGTTTTCCTAAGGGTTTTAGGATCTCAAAAGCGAGGCTAGTCAATGTTTTTTAGAAAAAGTTTTTTTTTAAATGCAACATGCAATGCAATGCAAGGGTGAGACGAACAACATGGTATGCAATGCAACACGGGATGGGTGAACAAAATGATATGACATGATGAGATGGTCTAAAACAAAACAAAAAGTTAGCCTAAGTTAACTAGCCACAAGTTTAGAATCAAAGGGTGGTGCAATGCTTCATAAATCTCTCTAAAAAGACACAAAGAAAAAGACTCAAAATACTAATAGGCACACAAAAAGGTATACAAGTTTCCCAAGATCAAATAACAAAGTGCTCCCTCAATAACATTTAGAATGAACAACATGATGTTGTGGTTTTTGTTAGAGCAATGGTACAATGTTACTTGGTATTCTGATTAAAGAGTGCAATGTATACGGTCATATTAATATATATAAAATAAAAGATCGGGTTGCCTCCCGCAAAGCGCTTCATTTAAAGTCATAGAGCTCGACTTTCTTACCTTCAAACTGATGTGAAGCCATGGTCCTTCATGCAAGAGGTGAAGGTGTTCCATGCAGCTCTTATTCCACTTCCCATGTTGGACATGATCAATCACGCTTAATGGAAAACTTGCCCAATCGTTTCTCACATCATCGTCACCTCCTTCTTTGTTGTCCTTCATCGCTACCTTTCTTTTCATGGATTTTCCTCTGTCCAGATTGAGAGTTGCGCCAACCAATTGATCCAATGCAAGGTGCATGAAATCTTCTTCCAACAAGTCTTCATTTGCCCAAAACGCATTCCAATTGAGGGAGTTATGCCCCTTTTTCCCCGTCACTGCAATCTGCCCCGTGCTGATTTCAGCACGTGCATCCCTGATGTTTGAGACATAGCTCCTCCCGTGGGTCTTCAATTGTATCGATCATTGATGTGTTGAACCGAGGAATTGATGGAGATCCTGAATATTCAACTTTCTTGCATTGTAAATCTCTGGACTTGTGCACAAAATTGATGAGGCTTAGCGACATCCGTTCATGAAACTTGAAGATGTTGATGATGGTGTTCAAAATTTTGGGCATGGTTTCCCTCCTCATCATTTGAGTTTCATGTCCTGCATGGTTAGTGAAATTCGGGGCTTCTCCCGACATGTGCTCTTTTAGGGTCATGAGCTTGGCCAAGCGCAAAGCAAGATCGAGATTTGCAATTATTTGTAAACATATGCAACATAATCCCATCCTCAATTAAATTTCACCAACAAGGCATGGTGTAATTAAATGCGGCATTTGTTTCTTGCATAGCGCAGAGCTCATTATTAGGCAGAGGTTCTTTAAGCATGAAATCAACATTCTCAAGAAACTCTAGCCTATCATGAAAAGAACAAGGCATAGAATTTAAACTTTCATTCCGACTATCGGTTCGAGCATGAGATTTTTAAAGATTATCAACAAAACCAATAGAAGCTTGAGAATTCAATGTATACCTTAGCCTCGGAGCTTTTTCATACTCATTGGAGTCATGGTGCTTTGTGCGAGATGTCATCTTGATGCACTCTTCGTGGTCCGTCGTGGTTTGTTTCTCACGTCTCCATGTGTTGAATGTTGTGCTCTTGTAATCCGTCGTGATTTGTTTGCAACATCTTCGTTTGTCGAAGGTCGACCGCTTGTGCCTTCATTTGCCAATGTCATTGGAGTTCTTCCTCTGCTCCAAGCCTCTGAATTTTATCATGTACGCTTGATGAAAGCATCGCCCAAGCTCCCCTTCATTGTTGTTATCATCATCTTCTCTATCTTGTTCTCATCGCGTTGCTCCTGCCTCTTCTTCGTGGAATCTCTCCTGTATACTCAACAGAACATATACCAAAATATAGACCTATTGAAATGTTTATGAAATTAACTTTCCAATGAGTGGTCATTCATCTTAAACCGAGTCCAAACGAGGGAGTTATGCCCGTTTCACTTTTGGTGCTGCGTGCTGTCCAGAAATTTTCAGAGTGCACAACCTTCAATGTTTTTGCCAAACCCGCTTGTAGGAATCTCCGATTGACTTGGTTCTTGATTCGTTGGAACGGGAACTTCGTGGAGCTTTTGAATATCCAAAAATATGATGCTATTTTCTTTTGAGGTTGAGCTGGACAATGATGATTACAATATCTTCTTGTGAATTCATCCGAAGATGTAAATGATATCGATCATGTGGTCTTTGGAGCGTAGTGTCGTGTGTCCCTAGGCTTCAAGGTCATCACCATTGATTACCAGCATATCACGGCTTCAATGATGTGTCTTCTCCATTGTTCTTGCTCTACCCAAGGTGTCGGGATTGGAAGATGCTCCTGTGCTTCGTGTTGATGATTCGAACGGTTTCCTTCCTTGATAGCATCACTCGATTAGAAGTATATCGAGCTTTCCACTGGAGAAGATAGATGGTGTCGTGGTTCTTCTAATCTTGTTGCCTCCAGCTTTGGTCAACATCAAATCATCATCTTTTGCGTACACAGCCTTCCAATCATCCTTTGACATCGTCATCACCTTCTTCGTCGGTTGCTACTGCCTCTGTCGTCGTTGAATTCCCCTTCATACAGTGCAGAACATGTACCAAACTTCTGCTCCATTGCAAGGTGCATCAAATTATGTTTCCAACAAGTGGTCATTCGCCCCAATTGGACTCCGGATAAAGAAGTTATGCTTGTTTTATTACGGCGCTGCAATCTGTCCAGAGGGATTTTAGAACGCGCAGCGTTGAAAGATTTTACCATAACTCTTCACACCGATCTCCAAAGTTGATGGTTCTTGATCCGTTGGAAAGAAGACTTGATGGAGCTTCAAAATAATCTATTATTTGCTTATGTTACTTCTCTGATCTTGGACGAAAAACTCATCACAACAGTAACACTTCATAGATGATGATAATCGCACGATTTTCTTCGCGGGCATGCTTCATACCTATTGCTTGAACAAACAATTCTTTCCAAAAACATTAGTCCTTCAAATTAATTGACACGGCGGCATACCTTATTTATCATCTTTTGCTTTGGGGAGTGGGGACTCGATAGCGGATGCTGGGCCACTAACAAAAGTTAGCACCTACCACTAAAGAGTGAATCTTGATGTTGTTGCCGTCATGTCGATGTGGACGTTGTCGATGTTCCATGTCGAGGCTCCTCGATCATCTTGTTGCCGATTGTTGAAATTTGTTGAAGTGGATTATGGACTCCTCGAAGTCCAAGTTTGGTGTCTAGCTTTTTCCACCTGCTTTCAAGGACACAAACAAGAAAACAAGGGTATATGCAATAATAAAAATTAGGGTTAGTCCAAAAAACTAGATAGATCGCCCTAGGGTTCGAGTTGCCGATCCCCGGCATCGGCGCCATAAAAGCTTGTTGACGCTACTTAGCGTCCAAATTTATGTTCCGCAAGCGCACAGATCATGGTGGCTTTTTCCTTAGAGTACTCCCCCAAGGTTTATCAATCCGTGGATCGACAAAGAACTACCTAAGGTTTTCCATCTAATCTAACGGATCTATCCTAACATGAAGCATGAATTGCACATATAGAGTAAACCTTTAATAGATATGAGTGTTGTGTAAAGGTTGATCTCATCCATGAACATAGGCGTAACCATAGCAAAACCAAAGACATGACTAGCCCTATCGTCATCTAGTTGTAGTTCAAGCTAACGAGCAAATAAATCATGCATCTCAATCAAAAGCATCCTTAAATTAAAACCTCCAATCCAACCCCTCGGGAACCCCTCTACTTAGGCCACGCCCTGTCATGACGCTCCCTTTGGACAAAAGCACCCCGAAGCACGCTAGATGTGTCGAACCCCCTTGGGTAGATCTGGTATGAACTCCTAGCCACCATAGCTACAAGAACACCCGATGTAATCTATCTCGAGAATAGATCTAGGAATAAGCGCACCCAAGGCAAGAACGAAATAAAAAAGGAGAGACATGATCGCAAATAGATTCGGAAGACATGATTATCATTACTCACATAAAAGATGTGTTTGGATCATCACCACTGTGTGCATACCATCGATGAATCCAACTAGCTCATGAACTCCGCCATGGCACAACCATGCAGGGAGGCCATGGCGGCTAGGAGCGGCCTCAGCCATCTCCTAGACAACTTCAAAGACTTGCGGCGGCCGTCGTTTCCCTTCGGTCTTGGCCCTAGGTTTTCGTCGAGTTCTGGGTGGATGGATGCCGCCGCGAGTTGAATAAGGTGCGAGCTATTTATGAGCTGAGGAAGCCACCAGTCGAAGGGGAGGCCGAACCGCCTCGGAAACGGGCTAGGCCGGCTGGCTCATGGGCCTAGGCCGGCTGGCCTACCCTCTTTTGGGCCAACCTCGGTCTCATCTTTCGCATGTAGACTCCTCGCATCTTCTAGAGTTTATGTCTTTCACGATTGCACCCCTTTGGACGTCGTTATCTTGGAGATATCTTCGAGGAAAGGATAGGATAGGGAATCCTTCCTTAAATCTTCATTTGCTTTGCTTAATCCCAAAGTATCTTGATCTCATCTTCGTGGGCTTGGTCCTTTGGGCTCTCTTGGAGGATGGATGTGCATGAATGGGCTTCGGATCAACATGGGCTTTGGTCCTTCCTTTGGGCTTTGGCCTTCGTCTTTCTTCGTGTTAGCGCTCAATCACGGGCCTCGTCATTTCATGCTACAAAATAGGCCAAAAACCTGCAAAAAATGAAGTTCCTCCAAAATATATGTGCAAATGTGAAAATGACCAATAATTAGGCCGGGGTTAGGACGGTTAGTGATTTTGATTTTAAATTCATGCCATTGTCAAGGATAAACAAGGGATAAAATTGGTACTTAAGGAGCGCCAACACATGTCTAGTTAAAGGGATGTTTTATACCCTTAGACGGGTCTGTCTTGCTGAGTATTAGTATACTCAGTCTTGCTTGTGTCCTTGTTTTCAGGAATAGCTTTGGAAGGGTCAAACACTAGTTTGATTGGGCCTAGTGTTTTACCTCCTGGCTGGTATTTGGAATGGGATCCATCTTCAACCAGCTATAACTCGGCTGAATGATGTCATGCTTGGGCTTATCATGACATCAACCTTACGACGTATGTATAGTCGTGTTTTCTTTTCCGTTGCAGAACTTTTCCTTTACACTTAGTTGTTGTAGAACCTTTTTAAAGTCCTTTTAGTTAAGCTAGAACTTCAACTTTCTGGCTTCACTTTGATGTAAAGTATACTCTTATCTATGTGATGTAAAATATTGTGGGATTGTTGTATCTCTGACTCGCCTTCGTGCGGGATGTATACTTGTGTTACGATCCGATATCAAGTGGTTTCATCGGGATTTTACCCGACAGACCAGTGATTATATCGGTTGAGGTGCTTTTAGATGTTTAGTGCACTCAAGCTGGTGTAATTTAAACTGGTTCTGCCACACCAGTTTGCCCTTAAAGAAGAAGATCAGATCAAGATGGCATTCATCACCCCTTACGGGGCATATGCCTACAAGACCATGTCATTTGGGTTGAAGAACACAGGAGCTACCTCGCAATGTTGAAGCCTACATCGACGATGTCGTTGTGAAGACCAAGAGCCAAGATCAGTCCATCCCTGACTTGGAAGAAACCTTCAACAGCCTCCGCAAATTTCGCTAGAAACTCAACCCAACCAAGTGTGTCTTTGGGGTACCCTCTGGAAAACCACTCGGATTCATCGTCAGCCACCGAGGAATCAAGGCCAACCCAGAGAAGATCAATGTCATCATGGCCATGGATACTCCAATTACAATCAAGGACGTCCAGAAGTTTACAAGTTGCATGGCAGCCTTAAATAGATTCTTGTCCAGACTTGGCGAATGGGGCTTACCCTTCTTCAAGCTTCTAAAATGACAAGACAATTTGCAGTGGAACCCTGAGGCGGCGGAAGCACTCGAGAACTTCAACCAGCACCTCCAGTCACGCCAATACTCACTACTCCACTACCCGGAGATGAACTACTCCTCTACACAGCAGCGACACGTAGTCAGTACAACAATCGTGGTGGAACAACCAGAGGAAGGTCACGCTTACAGCGTCCAAAGGCCAGTCTACTTCATCAACGAAGTGCTTTCTGAATCAAAGGTCAGATACCCTTCAATTCAGAAAATCCTCTATGGAATCCTCATTACTTCCAGGACGCTCCACCACTACTTCGACGAGTACAAGGTCTCAGTAGTTATTGATTTCCCGTTGTTGGATATACTCCACAATCGGGATGCCACTGGAAGAATTTCAAAGTGGGCAGTAGAACTGGGAGCTTTGGAAATCAAGTTCAAGCCCAGAGCAACTACCAACTAGCAAGCTCTAGTCTATTTTTTGGCTGAGTGGCGTGAAAATCAAGTTCCACACCTCCTAACATTCCCGAGCACTTGGTAGTGTACTTTGACGGATCACTCAAGCTTGAAGGAGGTGGCGCAGAAGTTTTATTCACCTCTCCCAAAGGAGAACAACTCAAGTATGTGCTCCAAATCCGATTTGAAGTCTCCAACAATGAAGCAGAATACGAGGCACTCTTGCACGGGCTTCACCTGACAGTTTCCCTCGGCATCAAGCAACTATTTGTGTATGGCGATTCCTTACTAGTCGTCCAGCAAGTAAACAAAGAGTGGGACATCAACAAGGAAACAATGGACGCGTACATGGCTGAAAATAAGGTAACCTTATGTTAATTGTTTTTAGTAACACACTTGTTCAAGATTGTAATTCTAAAATATATGTTGACCTGTTCATCTTATTTAAGGTCATACTAACTTCAAGATTGCAAAAGGTGATATTAGCGATGATGAGGGTCAGTTAGTATAAAAGCTAACAAGTATTTTCTTCTTGAATACTCTTGTCATTTACTTTTAAAAAAACTGTCTAAAACCTGGCTTGATCACAGTAAATGGATGAACATATGTATCCAGCAGAGTTGCTTATGTTGTCCTACTTTGAACATGAGAGAAACCTTGTAGCTGTTAGTTAACTTTTCTATTGCCGTGACCTCTAATTGTCTTCACTGCATAGCAAGTTAATCTACTGAAAATAATATTCATGTCATATTTGTAATTTGTTTATACTGAAAATCAGTTGGCTTTGGCAAACCTTGTTAATAATTTGTTTTATTGATCTTGTTGTCTATATTCTCAACTCTGAAAATAATATTCAGATGTCAGCAGTAGTAACCAGTACACTTTCTTCATTGGTGCGTAGTTAAGATTTCACATCGCATTCTTATCTAAATTTTTGTTTTCATTTCGAGGTGCTTCCAGATTTGAAGGAGTCCGCTTGAAGGAAGAAGCTTTGCAGCAGCTACTCTTTATTTTTTTTTAACTTCAAAGTCCTTGTGAAATACGGTGTTCCCTTGCTGAAAGAAGCTAATTAGATGTGGTTAAACTCAGATTGATGAATATGACTTGCTGAAAAAAGTCCTAGTTTGGTTATCCAAATATTTTTGGGAAGTGCTAATATTTTTTGTTTATTCTTAATGATGTAATCTAATCCTAATCTGATTGATGACAGGACGACACAGTTGTTCTAATTATTAATGCCCTTGTTTTGGCTTTTGTTTTCATTCACTATTTTATATTGTTTTTCAGTAAATATAGACGGTACTTATTATTTGATTAAATGGACTAGTACTGGGCAAGCAAGCAAGCTAGCTGCCTGTCGGAGCGAGGGAGCTAGCTATCTGTCCATGCGGGACATGCGGGTTTAGAGTTTGTGGCCGCAAAGCCCACAAACTGCTAGTTGCCCACGTGCTGAACCTTGTGGGCAGCCTCAAACCCGCAAAAAATGTTTGCGACGAGCCGTGAGGGTTTGTGGACGGCCGCAACCCGCCCCACCTGCAGTTTGAGCTGAAATCAGGAAACTCGAGTGTAAGTTCTCAGAATTTGAAATCCACCATGTTGATCGTGATGACAACGTGGGTGCTGTCGTCCTTTCCAAACTTGGGTCTACTCGAGCTAATGTACCACCCGGAGTCTTTGTACAAGAACTGCAACATCCTTTAGTCAAAATCCAAAATCACTCAACCACCGACACAGGCCACGACCATGGTCAGGGAGGTTCTGATAATTGAGGAAGACTAGAGGATTCCCTTCATCGACTTCATCAAGGAGTTCGAGCTTCCTCCAGGTGTCGAGGCAAAAAGCGTTCAAGCTGCCCGCATTATCCGGAGAAGCAAAGGATTCGTCTTGGTCGGTGACAACTTGTACAAGCGCTCCGCTTCAGGCATCCTCATGAAGTGTGTCACTCTTGAGGAAGGCAAGGATATCCTAAGGAAAATCCACGAATGAGTCTGCGGCAACCATGCCGCTTCAAGAACACTGATTGGAAAAGCCTACATATCAGGCTTCTTCTGGCCAACAGCTGTATTAGATGCGGAAGACCTCGTCAGGAGATGCCTGGATGTCAATTCTTCGGCAAGCAAGCTCATGTTCCTGCCCACAATTTGATCACAATCCCTCCATCTTGGCCGTTTCCATGTTGGAGTCTGGACATGATCGGACCTCTAACTACTGCGCCAGGAGGATTTAATCACATATTGGTGGCAGTTGACAAGTTCACCAAGTGGATCAAGTACAAACCAATTGTCAAGATTTCATCAGATAGAGCAGTGGACTTCATCTCCGACATCATACATCAGTTTGGTTTCCCTCACACAATCATTACAGATTTGGGTTCCAATTTTACTTCACAATCTTTCTGGGATTTCTGCGACAATTCCTATATAGTGGTTAAGTATGCATCGGTAGCCCACCCACGGGCTAATGGTCAGGTGGAATGCATCAATTGTTTGATACTCGACGGCCTAAAAAAGAGGATCTATGATGCCAATTCTAAGAAAAGTGGCAAGTGGATCCAAGAGCTACCTCATGTGGTCTGGGGGCTGCGGACTCAGCCCAGCAAGGCTACTAGACAGTCTCCTTTTCTTCCTCACATATGGATCAGAAGCTATACTGCCCGCAAACATAATGTGGAAATCCCCAAGAGCCGAGGCATATCAAGAGGGAGAAGCAAATGAAGCACGATAACTTGAGCTGGATACAGTCGAAGAAGCAAGGATTAACGCTTTGACTCAGTCGGCTAGATATCTTCAAGGAGTCAGACGCTATCATGATCATAACGTCCAGCAAAGATCTTTTAGTGTAGGAGATCTAGTTCTACGAAGGATTCAAGATGAAACAGGACTACACAAGCTCAATTCCAGATGGGAAGGACCTTTTATTGTGTCTAAGGTTACAAGACCAGGATCGTACATGATTACCAATGTTGATGGAAATGAAGTAACCAATTCATGGAATATCGAGCACTTACGCAAGTTTTATCCTTGATCCAATTGTATAATAAAGGCGCCAGTTGATCTCTTTAATAAAGTATTGGTTTCCAATTCCTATCGACTACATTAAAGGAACCAATCAAGCTCACACCCTGAAGATCGACCACTACAAAGTCAAACAAAGGGGTTTTTCCAACAAGGGTAATCCTATAGGATTCACACCGACCTAGATAACCCAACATGGATAACCTAGATAGTTTTTCCCACTAGGGTAACCTTATTAGGTTCACCCTAACCGGATAACTATACATGCTACATCCTTGTCCTTAGAATAGGATATACTACTCGCTGGCTCGAGTAGTCATAAGACCATGGTCTAACTTGAGGAACTTTATAGAATTTTTTTTACTTGGGTAACCATCTGAGGTTCATCCTAACTGGTTAATTCTATAAAAGTCTTCCCCAGTCCTCAAGTAGGACACCCTACTCACTCGCTCGAGTAGGTTTTGGATATCTCTAAGAAGTTTTTTCTACTTGGATAACCCAACGGGGTTCATTCTAACTGATCAACTTTGGAGGTTACTCCAGTCCTCAAGTAGGACACCCTACTCGCTCACTCGAGTAGGTTTTGGATATCTCCAAGAAGTTTTTTTCTACTTGGATAACCCGACGGGGTCCATCCTAACATATCAACTTTGGAGGTTACTCCAATCCTAAAATAGGACAATCTAAATAGTTTCTCCTACTTGAGTAATCCGACGGGGTTCACTCTAATCGGGTAACTTTTGAGAGGTTAATCCAGTATTCTAACGGGATACTCTACTCGCAAACTCATTCCTTGGCAAGACATAGAAGAGTAGAGTAGTGCTAGGTTTCTATACCTAGTAAGCCTTTATCGACAACTTGTTCTTCCTTTGCAAGGTACAGACCAAGTGTAGGTACATCAGTTGTGCACTGATACACCTCAAAGCATCTGGTTTACAGGATTGTTCGCATCCTACGCAGAATCGACTACTAATCCATAAGTCCTATGATTTCAGACAAAGCTTCTGATAATACATCAACAGGGGAAAAATTGATTTATAATTAAATAACACACATTTTTACACACATCTTAGAGCTTTTACAACAAATTAGCTTGCTAAGCTCTTAATGATCTCCTCGGCAACTGGCTCCACTTCATCGCGGTACCGGAGGAAGTCTTTGTCTGGGCACTCAGCGACGACTCCTAAAGCTAAAGGAGCCAAATCAATTTGGGGCCAATATGATTTTACAATCCCAAGCAAGTGAGCAACATAATTCTTGGTGATGGCAGAAAGGTAGTCGAGGATCTTCCTGGGAGCTTCTTCCAAGTGTTCAACCAAAGATTAGTCACTCGATGTCCCTTCTTCTTGTGGATCCACCATATCTACAAGCCGCAGCTACCAGTCGTTCATGCTCACTTAACGGACCTAAACAATGACAAGAATTCCATCAATTTTGAAGAACAACTCAAAAGCAACTAGGTACAATTCGAGTACTTACTAGTTTGGGCAGCAAGCAGTTTTTCTTGGAGCTTCACCTTCTCCTCCTCTAGGCTCTTGATATGTTGCTTGAGGAGATAAGTTTCTTGAGTATGCTTTCGGTTGGCTTGGTAAAGCTTGTTCTGCTTATCAAGACACTCATCAAACCACTTGGCGATCACGGCATCCTTCTCAGTAAGAAGCTTTTGGTTATCCAAAGTCTTGTACAGAGCACTCGACTTCAAGAAAGACCGATTGGCAACGTCCTGCGCAAAGAAGAAGACATATCAGTTACAAAGTTACTCGATACAAGAAAGTACTCGAGCTGACATGAACTTACTTGCATAAATTTTACATTCCACTTCATGCTGTCATGAAGCTTCTTCATGTTTTTAGGAGTTAGCAGAGGATCATCAAAATGCTCCGCCCCCAGTTCTTCCTGAATAGAGGTGGGGAGAGACTGTAAAGGTATTATTCGAGTTCCGGCACTACCCGACCCTCCAGCCTCCCCAGCAGCAGCCGTGGATGGAGAAGCTCCTCCATCACCAGTTGAAGCTGGAGCGAATTTTTCCGCCTCTACAGGCGCACCCGCTCCCAGGGTACCAGCACTAGTAGAACCTTGAACCAATCCCAATGCAGGTGAATCGGGAGCAGTTCGAGAAGAAGGCTCTGGGTTGCCTTAACACCAGTTGCGCAAATTTTGGATTTGAGCCTTCTCTTGCTCAGGAATATGTTGAATTCTGAAGAAAGCCAATTCAAGACAAAGGAACTAAACATGATTTCAGAAATTAAAAGGAATCAAAGACACTTACTTGATGCTATAGGAGTGGACGGCTTTTCTCTGCAACAGAGGGGGACCTGGATTCTCTTTCCGCTTTTTCCCCCAAAACGGTAGCTAGATTCTGATTATCATTAGACCGAGCATCGCCGGAGGCAGCAGCTTCAGGAGGAGGCGGAGGCAGGCAATGCCACGTCTTGTAATTTATCTGCAAGAGGATCATGTCAAAAATTTGAAAAAAAACAAAAAGAGAAGTACTCAAATATGATGATCGACTACTTACCCAGGCATTCTCAAGCGGATTGGCGGCACTAAACAAATGAGGGAGGGCTGGCACTTTCTCGAAATCATCGAGTACTTTACAGCACCTTTTGAACAGATCAGCATGGTTGATTTTCTCAAGAGTGAACCTGGATGGATCTTCCAGGCCTTCATATTTGAATCCTGGAAGCACCCGTCGCTGTAATGGCTATACTCGACAATCAAGGAAGGAGTAGACTACCGTCCCTCCAGTCACCCCCTTCTTCTTCAACTTTGCAAGGGCAGCACAAAGCTTTTCAACTTGACTCCCGCCAGGACTGGAGCTCATACAAGTCGCTTGTGCTTTGGGAGCCCCGGGAGTACGCTCTGGCAGTGGGGATTAGAAGTTTCGAACATAGAACCAGTAACTTTTCCACTCGACTCCCTTGCCAGAGGGATGATAAGAGAGGTACTCGCTCTCATACTCAGGACGAAGCACCAGCTCAGTTCCACCAACCTCGGCAGGCTTTCTGGCGCTGGGAATTGGACGAAGATAGAAGAAATGTTGTAAGAAATGAAAATGTGGCAGACGCCAATGAAAGCCTCACACAAATGTGTGAACATGGAAAGATGAAGAATAGATTGAGGGGTAAGATGATGCAATTGGATTCCCCAAATTTTAGAAGAGCTTGAAGGAAATCTGATACACACTACCAAAAAATGCACGTTGGGCAATGCCCAAATCATCGCAATAAGCCCATTTTTGTTGCAATATCAAGGAAAATCAACAAATTTAAGGTCGTTGGGAAAAGAATCTGGGCGTCGCATATATCTGGGTGGCAATAGGCTATCTCACCACATTGTGTTCAGTTGGGATAAGGCAGGTTTGTGTCAACGATGGTCTGCGTGAAGAGGCCATCTCAACTAAGCAAGATATAAATCAAGCACATGATGTGGAAGATGTCAACCAACCTAGAGACCAAGTGAACATTGGACCAATTACATGTAGCCGAGCTAAGAAACTACAACAAGAGTTGAACGCGCTACTTTGTGAAATTCATTTTAATATTAATGAGAATTATATACTGCCTAAGTCGTGCATGTTGCTATTACTCAGGTTCACCAAGGAGGATAACAAGAACACAGAAGGAGAAGATTACAGAGAAGGACCACACTCGAACCCGACCAGTGCTGAAGAATAGTCCGAAAGAATCAGTCATAACTTTTGAATCCCAAAAGCTATAATGGTAAATGAGGACATTTTGGAAAGCTTATCAAGTCTACTTTCCAAATGGAATACTTGCAGAGTACTTTTGTGATAAGGACACGCCGACGGTGCCCGAAATATGTCCCAATCTTTCATGGCACAAGATAATTATAGGATGCTGAATTATTTTAGTTTGCACCGAAGATAAGTAATTGTTCTATCCTGATATGAATATATTGCCAAACATATAGAATACGCTAACGAGGTCAGAGGATTTTCAATCTATGTGTAGGCAACCGCGAACAAGGGACCTCTGAATCTTTTATCAATTATATAACAATTATGATAGCAGGACCACTGATTTGTTTCTCACGTATTAACCAGCCAATACTTGATTGAAGCCACGAGACAAAACAGTAACCACAAATAAAATACTCAATAGCCAAGTAATTTCTCTCGCTAATACTTGTAGCACGCAATATATGAGTATTCCAATTCCAACAATTTAACAGGAAAACAACACGGAATAAACAGATCCGTTGGCCAATCAGATAATAGCAGTAGCAATGATAAAGGGAATTGGCTTGCAGAGCGGATGCAATCCAATCCCTAGATAAATTCTTCCACCCGCAGTCACAACGAACCACGATTAGAAGATGGGGAACTCCGAGAATTCCAAGCGACGCACCCGAGATGTAGCAACTCGATGACGCACTCCACACAAATCCGAGAGGGATCAGTAGGGTAGATGAGATCAGATGTTCTCTTGTTCGTAGGAGAAACCCTAGACAAGAGACACAAATAAAATCCAACCTCATCTCCTGTACAAAGAATTGACCCAGATATAGGCTCGCAGGACCTTGACACCAACATCTCAACTTGGGTGCACGCAGGCACCAGACCGGATCGGACTCAACTCGTATAAACATAGTCTGACTCGACCACGTATCCTAACCAAACAAGACCAGAACTCTAATAGTATAAAATAACTACTACATGCATGCGTGAAGCATACATATGAAATAGAATAAAATAAATGATCCGGCTAGAATGCTAATGACGTCAACCTCTTCCAACACGTCAAAGTGATATAAATATAGTGCCATAATTAAGTTGGAAATACCCTTGGGATCTCGACATGCATGGAGCCAATATTAACATATTCCCTTGCCTTCTCTTTCTCCTCTTTTCTGAAAAATTCTGCACCTTTAAAAATGAGACTTGACGATAGGCCATCAAGACTAAATATTCCTTCCTTCATAATATTGTGCTCAACACAAACAGTAAATGCACCGAGGTTAATATTTTGATGAACCATGGGCTCATCATCCTCTCCTCCTTGAAACAAAGCCGTCCTCGGCTTTGAGTTATTGTCAATAGCTTCATTAATCCCATAATTAGCAGGATCATTTGTAGCAACATGCATGATTTGTCCATTGTCTTTCAGGTCAACAATATAGGGGCCATCATGATACAAGATAGGCTCTGTCTCTAATGTCTCCTTGGATGGATCATTATTAATTGAAATAATAGATGAGTCAACCTTGTATGTCGCAGCTAGCTTCCCTTCTGATGCAACTAAATTGCCATCATCAATAATAGAGAGAGAACCAAATTTGTTAGGAGATTGTTTCAACATTTTCTCAGAACCAATAGAAGGTATGGTTTGTCCCTCTTCAAAAATACTAGCTTCTATTTTAGGCTTACTGCATGGATCTTTAGAAGCAATAGTTTGATCACATACAGTCACATCATTCTCTCCCTCTTGAAGCAAGGTCGTCCTCGGCTCTGAGGCAATTTCAGCAGCCTCCTTTTTTTTCTTTTTTACAGTGGCAAACACCTCAGCCTGAATAGCACTCTCAAACATTGGTTTGAGCATATGATGAACTCCTTTATGCGCAAATGAATAACAGTTGGAACAGCCTTTATATGTCGCATCAAGATCAAACTGCCATGGTCTCCCAAGCAATAAATGGCATGCACTCATTGGTGCCACATCACAGTCCACAGAGTCAACATAATTTTCCACTAAAAATTTTACTCGTGCCTTGTGAGTAATTTTCAGTGTACCACTTTGGTTCATCCACTGCACATAACGCGGTTTTGGAAGCCTCCGCGTAGATAAGGACAATGCGTGCACTAAATCTGAATTAACAACATTTGTAAAGCTACCATCATCGATAATGAGCTTGCATACCTTATCTTGAATTTTGCATTCAGACTGAAATATATTAGAACACTGCCCCTTCACCATAATTGCAGTACCATCAATATGTGCTTCCTGTGCCATCATAGAGAGCCCATCGGAGACATCATTAGTATCATCAATTTCAATGTCAGACTGAGTATCACAATAAGAAGCACTAGAATGCAGTCCGGATGCCAAAGAAAAATCATCACTCTCATATACAACTAGCGCTTCAACCACAGGAACTTCAACCTTCTGCTGCAACAACTGAGAATCTTCATTTTGTATTGCTTTCGAGCTAACAAGTGACATGCTAGCAAAAGCTTTTTGGGTAACAGCTGCAGCAACCTTTTTAATGGCGTCAGATGAATAAACAAATCGTTGTCGGAGCAAAAACTTCATATCTTCCCATGTCCGACAAGGGTCATCCACATCAAGCCACCAATGCAAAATATCTTTAACAAATGTCTCTTCGGCATAATACATCTTGACAACTGAGCTAAATCCACGGCCCGCAAAGAAATTCTCCATATGGCATCTTGCCAAGCAGAGTATTCACTAGGACTTGTTGCGAGAGATAGTTGTGGCACAAATTTCATCATCGAGCAAATAAAGTTGATCCATCACAGATCAATAGCAATAATTTCAAAAGTACCGTGAACAACTTGTCTCTGAATACCAACTGATAAGGACACGCCGATGGTGCCCGAAATATGTCCCAATCTTGCACGGCACAACATAATTATAGGATGCTGAATTATTTTAGTTTGCACCGAAGATAAGTAATTCCCAATCTTTCACGGCACAAGATAATTATAGGATGCTGAATTATTTTAGTTTGCACCGAAGATAAGTAATTGTTCTATCCGGATATGAATATATTGCCAAACATATAGAATACGCCGAACGAGGTCAGAGGATTTTCAATCTATGTGTAGGCAACCGCGAACAAGGGACCTCTGAATCTTATATCAATTATATAACAATTATGATAGCAGGACCACTGATTTGTTTCTCACGTATTAACCAGCCAATACTTGATTGAAGCCACGAGACAAAACAGTAACCACAAATAAAATACTCAATAGCCATGTAATTTCTCTCGCTAATACTTGTAGCACGCAATATATGAGTATTCCAATTCCGACAATTTAACAGGAAAACAACAAGGAATAAACAGATCTATTAGCCAATCAGATAATAGCAGTAGCAATGATAAAGGGAATTGGCTTACAGAGCGGATGCAATCCAATCCCTAGATAAATTCTTCCACCCGCAGTCACAACGAACCACGATCAGAAGATGGGGAACTCCGAGAATTCCAAGCGACGCACCCGAAATGTAGCAACTCGATCACGCGCTCCACGCAAATCCGAGAGGGATCAGTAGGGTAGATGAGATCAGATGTTCTCTTGTTCGTAGGAGAAACCCTAGACAAGAGACACAAATAAAATCCAATCTCATCTCCTGTACAAAGAATTGACCCAGATATAGGCTCGCAGGCCCTTGACACCAACATCTCAACTTGGGTGCACGCAGGCACCAGACCGGATCGGACTCAACTCATATAAACATAATCTGACTCGACCACATATCCTAACCAAACAAGACCAGAACTCTAATAGTATAAAATAACTACTACATGCATGCGTGAAGCATACATATGAAATAGAATACTAAAATAAATGATCCGGCTAGAATGCTAATGACGTCAACTTCTTCCAACACATCAAAGTGATATAAATATAGTGCCATAATTAAGTTGGAAATGCCCTTGGGATCTCGACATGCATGGAGCCAATATTAACATATTCCCTTGCCTTCTCTTTCTCCTTTTTTCTGAAAAATTCTGCACCTTTAAAAATGAGACTTGACGATAGGCCATCAAGATTAAATATTCCTTCCTTCATAATATTGTGCTCAACACAAACAGTAAATGCACCGAGGTTAATATTTTGATGAACCGTGGGCTCATCATCCTTTCCTCCTTGAAACAAAGCCGTCCTCGGCTTTGAGTTATTGTCAATAGCTTCATTAATCCGATAATTAGCGGGATCATTTGTAGCAACATGCATGATTTGTCCATTGTCTTTCAGGTCAACAATATAGGGGCCATCATGATACAAGATAGGCTCTGTCTCTAATATCTCCTTGGATGGATTATTATTAATTGAAATAATAGATGAGTCAACCTTGTATGTCGCAGCTAGCTTCCCTTCTGACGCAACTAAATTGCCATCATCAATAATAGAGAGAGAACCAAATTTGTTAGGAGATTGTTTCAACATTTTCTCAGAACCAATAGAAGGTATGGTTTGTCCCTCTTCAAAAATACTAGCTTCTATTTTAGGCTTACTGCATGGATCTTTAGAAGCAATAGTTTGATCACATATAGTCACATCATGAACTTAAAAAGTAGCCAGAGGAGTGGTGACACGGTTGATAACCAGAGGAGTGGTGGTGCTAAGATTGCTGGATTCGTGTCTTAGGATCTGAAGCCAGATCGGTGTGTCTCGGTCCGCCTACAAGGAGAGTTATCTAGAACCTGACGAAAGATTGGGAACCCACGTCCCCATCATTTTGATTATCTAGTAATGAGATCTGAGTACTTCAGTGAAGACTAGTCAGAATGTCAACAGTCTGCCAGATGTTCAACTTCTCATGCAAAACTGTACTACTGTACAATGTTTCATGCTGCACAAGTTTATCACGTTAGCTTTCCAACGCAACAAACCACATATCATTTGGACTTCCCAATAAGGAGTTATGGCCGATTTAGTGGAGACTGCACAGAAGACCAACAGCCACATGAGACTCCTCGGGATTTCAGTTCGTGGTGACTTTTGAGTTACCATAACTCCAGAAACTCCAAGAGTCATTCACACCTAACAAGGAGGATTGTTCCTTATATAAGTACTCCATGTATCTTAGAGATGAATCAAGACTTTGATAATGAAATAGACCCCCTTTTGTTCAGTTGTGTGCTAACAAATTCAGAGAGTGATCTCTACCCCTTTGCTCTTGTGATTTTCCTCGGAATTACAGAAGCGGCTGCTTCATCGGCACCCAAACCGTGCTCCTGCTACTTCGTGTGCAGGCTGCATAGGTTGGTTCTTTGAGAGTGTGATTGGGCGAATCCTTGGTTCAGGCTACCGTATAGAGACGGTGTCGACTCCTTGTGCATGTCGTCAGGTTGCACTAGTTACCCGGCTACTTGCAGCTAGTTACCTTGGCTGAGAATTTAGCTAGTTATCTTGTTCAAGATCCTACGTCGTGAAGATCGGGACCGAGACTCATCACTGCGTGGCAATGTGTTGTTGAAGCAACAACCTTGGTCATCACGCTAACCAGTGCTAGGGTTGCTATAGTTGATTTTGCAACCACGTAGGTTAGATGCAATCACGCACTAGTGCAATGGAAGATTTCGGTTGCAATAGCATATATTGCAATGATATCCAGGTGCAGCAATAACTCATATGGTGTTGCAATATCCTTGTAAGATATAGCAACGATTTGTCACCCGTTGCTAAATCCTAAAAGGATGTCACAACGCCAATTGAAGTCATCGCTATACCCTTAGAGGATAGCGCAATGCTAGTTCTAGTCGTCGCTATATCCTTAGATAATATCACAATGCTAGGAAGAGTCATTGTTATATCCATATAGATTATCACAATGCCAGTTATTGGCGTCGCTATACCCTTAGAGGATATAACAACGCCAGGACGTGTCATCACTATATCCGTAGAGGATATCACAATGCCAGTTGCAACTATCGCTATACCATTAGAGGATATCATAGTGGCAGTTGCAGCTGTTGCTATATCCTTGGAGGTTATCACAACGCTAGTTGTAGCTGTTGCTATATCCTTGGAGGATATCACAACGTCACTTGAAGTCGTCGCTATATACTTATAGGATATCCCAATGGCAGTACGAGTCGTCGCTATATCATTCCAAGATATCCCAACGGCAGTACGAGGCGTCACTATGTCGTTATAATATATCCCCACGGCAGTTCGAGTTGTTGCAATTTATTTGGTGTCTATCTCATCAACGGTACGATTCGTTGCTATATTCTGTGTAGGAAATGCCAACGCCCATATGAATCATGTCAATATTAGAACAAATCCAAATATAACAAATTGATGCAAAACACAATTCCAATCATCAAAGGTTCCAATAAGAATCCAGGGATTACAAACAAGTAGGGGCTCAAACCCATAATGTATTCGAACGTAAACTTCTTTGTACACATAAACCCACATCAAGCAACATCTAGTCTCAAGTGCACATACTAAAATACCACAGTTAAGAATAGATTTCCATTGATCATATCCATCTCCCGGCGATTGCAGATCTCAAAGCTGATGCACACATCAAAATATGTCGGAAGCATGCAATGATTAGTCTTAGTTTGCAGCCGAACCTGGATTCTCCTACAGCAAGAGAAACATGGTTCATAGTGAGATGACATAGGTATGGACTATACATGTTTGCAAAAGCGAAACGGCAGTTCCTTACCTGTTGTTGTGTTTTTCTACCTGATCTCGTTTTAGCTACCAGCTACTGTGGAGCAATGTATTTCTTACTAGTTGCTGCAGCTTTCACACTCTTATCAACGTTGAACAGACTCTTAGAAATGTTAGGTATATCCTTTAAATTACACGGTGGAACATTTTGTTGCTCTGTTGTGGTTTGACTTTCTTGCCGAATCTGCATTGTAATAATGCGGCAATAAATAATTTTGCCTATAACTGAATGCACAAAACATGGTGATACGAATTATTCTAATTCATCACGTACCTAGTTCAGATGGCGCTCTAGAGGCTGTGCTGGTGTTTCAACATTACTAGTGTTTTCCTCAGCGTTGCTACCTCCATTCTTAGTTGGTGTAGCACGAATGTTTACCTCAGTGCTCCTATGTTCATCTGCTACCGTATTGTTCATTGCAGGGATAGCCTATATGTGTGCAATAATTAGGCAAGTAAGAGATTGGCAACAGTCGTGTAGCAGTAAACCTCAATCATAAGCAATTATAGTTGCTCAGTATCATGATGCTAGTTAATTCAGGACATTACAAAGAAAATTGTACAATCTGCAAGTTTTCATGCATTACCTCTTTTGTTGGCAGTAGATTATTATTTTGTGTAATCATTGTTCTGACCTCCTGCATCAGTTCCTGTTTAAGTTTTTCTGCAAGCTCTTGCTTCTCTACTTCCTTCTCAGCATCTTTCTGTGCCATCAGTTGTTGAAGTCGATGAATCTCTTTTGCCTGATCTTCAAGTCTGTCCTGAAGGATTCGTTTGTTACTGCTAGTCAACATGTAACCATGGCCACGTGACTTGGTAGATTTGGCTCCTGTTGTTTGTAGTTACGTTTCCTGTAAAGCTTGGTCTCCTTCAACGGAGCTGAGATTCTTGTTGATTCTTCCTAAGCATCCTCATTGGATTCCGACGTTGACAGTCTCCATGATGTCCGATGCTGAGGGAAAGAGACAATGGAAGGTTCAGTTTATGTAATGCTCTGATAGAAATAATAAAATATAGTGTGGAAGCATGATTACGATCGAACAATTACTCATGTAAATTTTTTCTGCTAGGTGTCTAGACCATATTCCTTTTCGTTTGTGAGTAGCCTTAAAGAGTTTCAAAGTACTTGGCTCTGCACCAGTTTCTACATCTCTCTGTAAGTGCAATATTAAATGACTTTAATACCATATTATTTGTTTAATGTATTGGAAGTGAAAAACAATGTAAGAAGTATTTACATTTTCCCAACTACACTGCTAGTATGGTTTGGAACCCATCTGATGATTTGTTCTCAAATTCTGTCGATTTGAAGAGTTCTGACTGCTAACTAACTGTACCCAGCAAACAAGTAATGTTTATCAATGTAAATTTGAACTGATGATTTTGTAATTAGGTTTGTAAAGTAGTGTTGTACCTTGAACTTCTTAGATCCAAAGTACTTGATCAAATAGTGCCACTCCACAATATCTAAGTCTTCAGGCCTGTTTTTCATCCTCTCATCATAAGTATTAAATGCCTTGTAGGTAGCACTAAAAGTGGCTCGCCATCTTTTGTAGCGTTGTTGTGCAATCTTCTAAATCTTTTCCTTCATTTCATCAGTGTCTTCGATATCCCAACATGACTGTACGAAAGAAAATGGATATTTGTAATGCAACCTTTTGTAGGTAGCTGATAAAGTGTCTACCACTATATATCCATGAGATAAATGAATAAATATGCATGTGTCATTTACATACCATAACTGCATGTGCGATACTAGTCTTGACATTTTCTTTCACATCTTTCCACCGGCTAACTCCAATTAGTAGAGCCATTTTCCTTGTAAACATAACCACTTCGTCCACAAATGTACCTGTTTTCTCCACATGGACCACCCCGCTTTGCGGAAAATTCAATTTTTAGTTTTTGAGAGAGATGCATCCCTCTCTTGGCCGCTGCAGCAATCCCTTTCAAGGTACCACGTCCAGTTTTCTTGCCACCATCTAAGAATATAGACATAAGAGTTTATATTAACTACTGAAGAATAAAGACTGTAGCTAGTTTGCAATCATGTACCATTTAGCTTCTTTATTTTCCTAGCATGACGTGGCAATTCTGTCGGAGGTTAGTCACTGCTACCATTTGCATCATTAGGTTCTGCGCGGTGCTTCTCCAATGATTTATAACACACTGCCAAAAAATTGGATAACAGATGAACTAAGTACATTGACAAATTTCATTAGAAAGTTGAAGTGCAAAAGAACAAATAAGTACTGATGTCTTTTAGATGGCCTTGGTGTCTAACCATTCAGTGAATGTTTTTAAAGTTTCTTCCCTGAAATCATCTCGTAGATCTGCTAGTAACGACCGATAATAAGTAAGTTAGTAAACCTCACTATTCCGGAGTTATTCTTTAGTGAACCAGAGAGAGTATATATGTATTACCTATTTCAGAGCCTTGGGCCATGAGCCAATCTGTTTATGCATCAAGTTCAAAATCATCATCCTCCTCCTCCTCCTCCTCCTCATCCATACCATCCTCATCGTCATCACTCTCATTAACTCTCGATCGTTTCAGGGGTGTAATTGGCATAATTCGTTTTGGTTGTTACTCGGATGTCAACAATACCCTAATTTTCTTTTCGGACTCCATGTTTTCAATTATGTCATCTAAGTCTTTCATGAGATCTAATTCCTCATTAGTTGCTGAATCATTACCACATCTATTCTTGTAATAAAAGTAGTCCCGGGTACCATAGCGAAGCTATGCTTTCACACTAAGCAGGTTAACATATCATAAGTCAGCCCTATCCAAAGTGCCAACGACTAGTTTCTCTTCCGGCTATCTTTCTGTTAGCATGCAGTGGACTTCAATAGTCCAAATATCACCTGTCAAATATTCTCTGTACACAAAAAAAATAGGAATATGTCGACAATATTATGAATTAGGGAAG
This sequence comes from Panicum virgatum, assembly GCF_016808335.1. Classification (NCBI taxonomy): domain Eukaryota; kingdom Viridiplantae; phylum Streptophyta; class Magnoliopsida; order Poales; family Poaceae; genus Panicum; species Panicum virgatum. The sequence goes on along the minus strand of NC_053153.1, from coordinate 40,359,535 downwards.
TAAAATATGTGACCTAAGTGCTACATAAAGGTGGTGCGCAGGCTGCTAATGGGTTGTAACCCAGACTAAATCCACCCTGAACCATTTTCCTTACAAACATCAAATCAAACCAGCCCAGACCACACCACCGCATGTCGCAACAAGACCAAACCAAGCTTCATGCATTTTCAAACCAAAACATCAACAGTTTCTCAAAAAGATAAACTAATGGCGACCAACGGTGCCAAGCACACATGTGCGTATGTGCATGAGGGTTGTCCAGAGCAAAACGCCTACAAATGCTTCTATAATCGCAATGTCTCAACTCGGTTTCTGATCAATTTCAACAGAGCAACAACCAAACCAAACCAAACTATTTTGTTTCTAAAACCAAATCAAATCAAACTAATAGCTAGAGCAACCATTTCCCACCAAACTAAATGGGGACCGAAGCAAAATCCAAACTGCTTAACCCGGTTCACACCTAAACCATTAGCAGCATGAGGTGTGCTGCTCGTCCGACTTTTGAATTTTTTTTGTGATGCAAGAAAACATATGCATATAGAGGGCAGAACAAGAAAACATAGTCGTAGAGGAGGGAGGGAGTGGACTAGATCTAGGATGGAAGAAGACATTAGGCCCCCTTCAACTCTTGGCTAGATCCGCGAGTGTGTTCTTATGGATCTACGGAACACAAGAAACTGGCATGCATGGAGGGAGAACGCAAACGAATCCTGGTATGCTAACAAGTCGTTGGTGCATGGTATAATGTTTCATACCTGGACAAGTGCCGATCGTTGAATTTAGCAGTCATGACCAGGATTGTACATCGGCGTTGTTCGTAAGCTCCGGCCTCGCCATCGCCGGTGCTGGAGCGCGATGCAGTTGCCATGGTTGTAGGAGTACTGGTTCTTCGCCGCGCCGCCGCCGCCGCCACTAGCTAGGTAGACGAAGGGTTGGCAGTCTTGGACTTTTATGAAATAAGCGCAAAGGGTTAAGGGGGGAAAGTGGGGTCGCACGGCTGGGATAAAGGGGGTGTGCAGTTTGCCAAAGAAACAGGCGGGAATTTTGAACTCCAAGTACTCGAGCTGGGACAATAAAGGAGAAAAGGAAACTGGCGGGAATTAAAACGAAATAATTCGGGTCGTGAAACTTTGTTGGAGGGAAAATATATTGGCAGAACTAATAAGCAAGTTGATTCAAAATAATTTTACGAAGTTCAACCAAATTTGAAGAAAACGTTCAAATTTTAGACATTACAAAGTACGATTACAAAATTTATACATGGAAACTTCATAGAGTACATACAACGTAGCTATGTGTACACATATTTGGTAATTATTCAAGTTGCCTCTATAATATTATGATGTAACATACCACGTTTTCTTTACACAACACTCTCATATTTTCTCTATAATATAATTAGAATCTTTATATATGTAGAGATCCAAGTGAGGGTATTTTGAAAGTTTGTATAAAATGAAAGTAGCTATATATCCAACTTTCTCTTACGATGCATACAACATTTGTTAATCCAAGGTATCATCCTATGATGTATGTGTTATGAGGTTTTGTTACAATGCACATCACATGACATTATATTTTCATTTAATGCATTCTAAGATATGTAGTATATGACTTGAGCATTAATATGGGTTAGATGATTAATTAGTATATACATATGGTCCTTGAAGTGATATTCTAGGATAATGCATTCTAAGAAATGTATATGGTCCTTGATTGGTATCTCATTAATGTACCAGAAGGTTGGTTTTTGTCACATTAGCAAAATATCAATTCATGAGTTCAAAATATCCAACACTTGCATTTAAATCATGAGTTCAAAATATCCAAGCTTCATGAACTGCGAAAATAGGACCCAGTTCATCTCCTGACTTTGACATGTGGACCCAGATAAGTAACAAAGGGATCATCTTGCTTCTCCGACAAGTGGGACCAAGATAAGTCAGTTTGAGAAAAAAAACTAGGCCTCGCAAACGATCTCAAGGCATCTACTGCGTCACATATCCAGGGCATAGCTGTGAGCGCGCGAGGCACTGCAAGCCGCACGGCCCAGGGACCAGTCACAGTAGGCACGAGACATTGCACCATAGGCCATATTAGTTGATAGAGGCAGATGTAAGTGAGTTCGAAGCGGAGCCAGCGACCAAGTTCATTCTGACACGTATATGATTGCTCGGTTTATGTCATTTTATAAACCGGGTGTTACAGGGTGGAAGATGCGAAACATGGATTCGCACACACTACAGATCCTGCATTCCTCGCTACAGTAGTTCGACCACTGGTTCCATCCGACATAGCCGACGGGCTTGCCGCACCAGCCCTCATCGACCCATCCGACTTGCACTGAGTATGGGAACGCACAATGGTTAACCGCGTGAGGCACTGGACCAGGCACAGGGACGGCCTAGTGCTAGTTAGGCCACACGTACCTCCACAACGTGTGGAAGACGTGCTCATGTGGAAGAGAAAGCCCGCGGTCGTTCAAGACGGCGAGCGCCGAGTCATCATCCGCCGCATCCGCCAGGAGCTCCTTGGCCCGGAGGTCGTGCTCGACGGAATGATTTGCTCGCCACAGGAGCATAGCGAGCAGAACACCGCTGGCTTGTGGCCCTGCCGGGTAACCTGATCGAGATCGTCGAGCGGTGCATCAAGAGCCCCGCCGTGCTGTCGGAAGATGACCCTCATCCCATGATGAAGAGCGCCTCCAAGTTGCCCGCTCTGTGGGTGTTCACAATTAGTCGCTCGTTGATCGCCGCATCGGCCGACTGCTGCAGCACCGGCCTCTGGTTGAGGATGTGACGCACCAGCGCCGCGCCACACACCTTGTCTCTCATGAGAGAGCAAGCCCCTCGGAAGTGACGGAGATCGGCCATGGGGTAGTCGGACGAGGCGATGACGCGGCCAACGACATAGATGAGCATCTCCTCCGGAAGGTTGGTGAGGGATCTCGCAGGCGCCATAGGCCGCCCGGCGATGAGACAAGGGCGAAGGAGCTTCTAGTCGGGGTGGTCGATGACAATGGCGGCGAGAAGAGGTAGAGAGCGCAATGGCAAAGGGATGAGGCGAAGTCGGAATGGCGCGGGACCTTGGAACCGCCGACGACAAGTGCCCCTCCAACCTTAAAATGCAGGGGGGAGTGCAAGGCGGTGACGCAGATTCAGTGACACTGGACGGTGTAATTTCCCGTGACATTGAGTCACTAACATGTGGGACCCATGTGATATGGGTTCCACACATGGCTCGTTGTCCCAGAATATGTCTTCACGTATTGGGGGAAGTGGGAAGAAAGGCAAAAGGACGAGGAGGTCGTTCGGCTTCATAAAGAAGCTGGCAACACAGCAGTTGTTCCCATCCAAAGCCACTGACATGCGACGCGCCGACCAAGAAGTGCGCCCCTTCCCTCGCTTGCGGTTTCTCTTCTGGCATTCTCATGCGAGTCCCTTCTATGCTACTTGTTCATCAGTTGTTCACTCATATGTATCTATTTTTTATTCATAATGAAAAGTACAAGCATCTATAGATTTCTGATGTCTTTTCCAAATCTAGTGGTTATTTTTCTATGTTATTAAAAAAGTAATTCAAATAATAGAATGAATAGAGTGAACAACAATATAGAATAAAAATAAATTTCGAAAATCTTATCTAGGAAACATGACCAAGAACATGTGTCTGAATGGCTTTTAAATTTTAAAAAAACCAAACAAAGTATGAAAATCATGAGATTTGAGATTTCTCATGATATCGAGATATCATACGTGGAGATTGTGGTAAAAAATTGGGGACAATTCGCAAAAAGTTGACTCGTATGTTGCTTACAAATCGGAGCATCTCCGAATATGTTCTATGAATGTTAACACGTATGTTGCATTATACTATGAATGTTAGAGGGATGATGAGTATCTCATCCTATGTGCATATGATCATTGTAGTGGAAATTGAAGGAGAAGATGAACACTCCAAAGTGTTGGTTCTTTTTAAAGGTGCATCATAAATCCTACTTCCAGGGAGGTGTAAGTTATGCTTAAAAACAAAAGCACATTGCCAAAATACAAAGCTTTGGGATTAATATCTTGTAAGAATGACACAAGGATAATCTATTTATAACAAACTAGTAAATGAAACTAGCGTAACACGATGCTATGGTTTCCAAGAGATAGATAATCTTCTCCTAAGAATTTACGAAATAAAAAACACCTGATTTGGAGTACAGATGACAAATCTATACATGTTTGTTGTTTTCATTATGAATCCAAAAAAAACATGAACGTGAGTGAACAACTGAGTGCACAACTAATGGACAAGGTGGGACCCGCTTGACAGTCCCACAGCCGCATCCACATGTGTAGAATGTACCTCTCCTGGTCGGCGAATTGAGTCCCATGCGGTGTGACGTCACTTGCTTGTGGGCCTTGGCTACTAGGGCCAATAAGTCAGTGGCTTTGGGGGTGGACACAACTGTTGGGAATTAGGTGGGGACACCGCTGATGTTTCCCTCCAAAAGTTGAAGCCCTATTGCCTACGACATGTGGGACCCAGCGACTGTGGCGGAACCACCCAAACTAACTGGGCCCGGGTGCACTGATCTTTGTTGCTAGGCAACTCTGACCCAAATCGGCACGCACCGGTAGTTCCTCGAGTGAAGCCTCGATTAAAGCCACGCTATTCCAGGATCAGCAGACAACACTCACACGAAGGTGAGCCCAGAGATTACAACACAACCCATTTCAGCAGAAAGAAAATTTATTACAAACCATGTTCAAAGTAGCAAAGTACTACAGAGTTCCAGCTAATCAATTATTCAAGTCTCAAGTTCAACGGAAGCAGTAAAGATAACTAGCGAGATAATGTGACGCATCGGTAAAGCCCGTACGAATGCGTCACTCAGCGGGAGGGTGATTAGCACCAGCTGAAGGGCCATCCCACTCAACAGACCAACCCGGAGGCAGAGTACAAGGCCAAGTAAGACTCGCAAACAGATCTTCAAAGTTAGTACCTGAAAAACAGTGCCACAAGCAAGGCTGAGTATACTAATACTCAGCAAGACAGACCCGTCTCCGGATATAACATAATCCAATAACTAGACATGCAAGGCTTTTTGGTTGGTAGGGTTTGTTTGCCAAAAATGCCGCTAAGTGTTGATCCTTACTTTCAGGTTTTACTTAGCCAGATTCTAGTGGAATTAACCATTCTAAATTTTGCAACTAACTCTACTCAAACATGGTAGAGCAACCATTTAATCAACCAGCAGTATTATCATCATCATATTCCACTTGTTACTCTATGTGACCGAAATCATTAAGCAATCTCATGCCGTGAGAGGCGGACGATTCCGAATCGAATTTCAACCTGGCTAGGGGAACCTAGACCACACGCATGGGGATCGACTTCGCTCCCACCCACGCTACTTTTCCCCTTTCTTTCCAGTCCGTGGATCCGGAACACCCACCCCGACTACAGAGTCCGACCACTCTGCACCCGTACGTCGCGACAAAAATATAAATCCTACTTCTACCAGGAGGGTGCGAGATCGTTCCACTCGCCGGTCCAATCAGGTACTTCAGCTTACCGATTACCATATTTCTCGGTATGTGGCTAGTACTTTCAAACGCTTAACGAAATGAGCCACACACCGCGACCTTAGCCATTTTTGCCATTTTTGACTACACCAGCGGGGTATCACAACTACACAACCCCGCCCGTTGTCCTTACATTTCAACAGGAATTAAAGTCAGTACAATTCCTATTTGCTCGCGAGAGGCAGGAAACCACTCGACTTCTACCGTAGCTATTTAGCATGGCAACTAGTCGATACAAAGATCCGGTATCAAACATAGGTTCCTATGGATCATGCATCTAAGGTTTTCGATCAACGCCTAGAAAACTTAAATGCAGAAAACCAACTATTACCATACATTAATAAATAGATAGCTGAAAGATAATTCGGAAAAATAATGGGATTATGCTCCGGGGCTTGCCTTCTTGGGCACTGCCAGGCAGAAAAGCCTCTGGGCTTGGCCCAGGTCTTGAGACAAGTTAGCACAGTTCAAGGAGACCTGATCCGCACGAGAGTCCGCGGGCACCAGTTCGTAGTCTCCGTCCGCGAGGTTAACCGTTTCTATATGCAATGCAAGATTTTGAGTTATTCATGGATACAATTTCTTTCCTTCACGATAAAGTTGTAGTCCAACGAAAGCTAATTTAGTGACAATTTCACATTTCATTGCATGGGCAATCGTTTATAGAGTAGCAAACATAACTACGTTTATTCATGAATGAGTGGGGGGTTTTAGTTTCCATTTTTTTTCAATTTCAACATATAGCATGCTTCCCTTATTTCTTACCAACACAACTACTAAAGAGCTAGTGATGAAACACTAAGGTAACTCAGATCCAAACTAAGTACTTATGGTATAGATTTCAGCATTTAACCATAAAGCAAAAACTATAACTATTCATGCAAGTAGATCACTCTAGTTACTTCATCTTTTTGTACAGAACGTTTAATATGGGTTCTGGTGCTACAAATTTTACGAGAGCAACTTCATAGCATCTACTCAGCACTAAAATTTTTCCAGATTTTATTCACTTATGTAACTGAGGTAATAAAAAGAAGAAAAACAGCAAGCTTGTTACTAAGATTAATTCTACAGAGAGTTTTACTAGAGATATGGCTCTCAAATTTTTACCAGAGACTAGCCATGAGTTAAGCATACTCCAGAAAATTTTTCAAGATTTAACTCACTATGATGAATTAGTTATTCAGTGAACTTAGCATGAGTTTGCATAAATTTCTCAAGGTGCATTTAACCAGTATTGCTTATGAACTTTTTATTACAGGTAGAGCATACTCTAGACAAGATCTTGCCCAAAAATAATGATCAGGAATATTGTAGATTACTCAGAACAAAAATAGTAAATCTAGCCCTAAGATGCTAAGCATGATTATTCAACACAGCAAAACTCAGTAACTGCAGCTCAAAATTTTTAGACAGGAACACAGAGCTAAAAAGAGGCTCCAGAAATAAATATAGATTTTTCTGAGCATAAGAACTATATATGAGGAATTAAGTTGATTCAACCAGCATAAATCATGGTATATATCACATGAACTCTAATAAATTTGAAATTTAGAGATTAGCAGGGGTCAGTGGCACAAGTCTGTAGTAAAATTTTCAGAGCAAGTTCATGTGTATATTTTCCTGAATTAAATCGAAAAAGCTAACAACAGATTAGAGAATCTTGATTGTTCCCATATGATACTGCTTTGGTTGGGTGCCATCTTTTTACTGTGATCTTACAATTCCCTTAATGACAACATATCCAAAAATCAAGGTCATTTGATGGGTAGAACTTCATGAACATGCATAAGGTGGTTTTCTTATTCTTTTCCCTAGATTAAATTTGGTTGAGTTTCTGCAAAAGTGAATGTTACAAAATTTGTAGATCTTGTTACAAGGAATCCAGATCAGTTGAGTTTGCATTTTTCCGATTTTTATGTGATTTGTTTCGCATTTTAGGAGTTCACTGGTATACACTGAAAAACTTGCAGAAACACCCTTAAACGAAAAAAACAAATTACAACCGGGTCCTTCGCCGGCCTTCTCCGCCGTGGCATCTTGCCGGTGGTGTTCTGCGGTGCAGGGCTTACCGGGGCTGCCACGGGGAGGCGCGTGGAAGAGAAAGGATCGAGGAACACCTACCCTGGTCGACGTTCGAGGGTTTGCTGCACGTGTTTGAGCTCGTCGGCGTTGATGGCGGGTCGGTTGTTCGGTTCGCCGGCGCTGGAGGTGAAGGAGGGCTCGGGGTAGGGGAACAAGGCGCGCACGAGCACCGCGTGAGCTCGTGGATGCTTCTGGGGTAGCTGTCGGGCTCGGTCTCCTTCGGAGCTGGCCGGTCCGTGGTGAGCCCGAGCTCGCCGGCGGCGGCGCAAGAGGGGAACGGCGTCGGGAGGGGGTTTGGGTTTGATTCCGCGCGCGTGGAGTGTAACTAGGAGGTGGAGAAGCTTCTGCGGTGGTCGGAGGGGACAATGTGGGGCTGGGTTAGCCGGCCCGCGCGAGCTGGATCTCGGCGGCCATGGCGGAGCGGCGGGAGGAAGAAGAAGGAGGAGAAGGGGCGCGACTGTGGAGCTCTGGGGTTTTTATAGGCCAAAGAGCTCCCGTGTGAGGAATGTAGTGACTGGGGGCGGTTGATTTGGTCCTGGGCGGCTCGACGGTGAGCGGGCGGAGGAGGCAGCAGCGCTGCGCCGGCCGGGGTGTCGTGGCGGCTCGGGAGCGGCCTGGGACGCGTGTGCGCGCGAGGAGGTGCCAAGGGGCGGGCCAGGTGGCGTGGAGAGGTTTCCCCGGGTCCATTTGGCCGCGGGCGCGTGGTGGACGAAGTCCACTGGCGGCGTACGTCGGGCGGCGGGCGAAACAGAGCCAGCCGGGAGAGAGAGATGGAGATGGGGGCTCTTTTGCGATTTCTGAAATTTCCAGGGACCTCTCGGTAAACTAAAATTATCTCCTATTTGGAGGGCTCAAAAGGAAAAGTGTTGAATACCACTTTTGCATAACTTTTCAAGATCTACAACTTTTGTGTTATGCAAATTTTCATTTGAAACTCACATTTTGAACTATTGGTACATTTGCATATTTGCACAAAAGGACTTTAGTTTTATTCAGTTTTTGAATTGATTTTGGCTGAAGTTCAATTGAGCACATGTCAATTGAAACACCTCCCATGAGCCAACTAAAATTTTGTGCATATTTTTGAATTAACTTTTGAATAGGTTTTCACCCTTTTTCTTTCTCCTTTCATTTCTTATGCAATAGTTGGTCTTTTATTTGAACCCTTCTCTTGAATTATTTTCCCAAATTTTTCTTTTAACTTTAACTAAGGTGTATTGATTGGATTTAAAAGTATTGACACCTGAGGTGTCACAACCTACCCCCCTTAAAAAGAATCTCGTCCCGAGATTGGATGATTGGATTTAGGTGGGGAAAAAGGATATACCTGAGGTAGAGCTAAGGAAACCCGGATAATGTCGATTAAGATAATCCTCCGTCTCCCAGGTGGCTTCTTCCTCAGTGTGATGAGACCACTGAATTTTATACATTTTTACCACCTTTCGACGAGTACCTCTCTCTTTTTGATCCAGAATTTTGAGTGGATATTCGGTATATGAGAGATCGGGCTCCACTAAAATTTCCTGTTGACCAATGATTTCCGTAGGAACTCGAACACATTTCTTGAGTTGGGATATGTGGAAAACATTATGGATGGCGGCAAGTCGTGAAGGAAGTCGCAAACGATAAGCCACGGGTCCACATTCTTCAATGATTTCATATGGCCCGACATAGCGAGGTGCGAGCTTACCCTTGACTCCGAAACGTTGAACGCCTCGAGTTGGGGACACTCGTAAATAGACGTGGTTACCAACCATGAACTTCAAAGGATCCCTTCTTTTATCGAAATAACTCTTTTGCCGAGACTGGGCTGCTCGGAGATTAGCTTGTACTATTTTTACTTTCTCCTCAGCCTCGACCACTAATTCGGGTCCAAATATTTGACGTTCCCCAGTCTGAGACCAACTCAAAGGAGTTCGACACCGTCGACCATACAAGGCCTCGAAGGGTGCCATTTTCAGACTGGCCTGATAGCTGTTGTTATAAGAAAACTCCGCCAAGGATAAACATTTGTCCCAGTTCTTGTCATAATGGATGACACATGCTCGAAGCATATCCTCAAGAATTTGATTCACCCTTTCGGTCTGTCCGTCAGTCTGTGGATGGTAAGCCGAGCTTCGAATTAATTTAGTTCTGAGAGCCTCTTGGAGTTGCTCCCAAAATCTTGCCACAAACTGAGGACCACGATCCGATATAATTGTTTTGGGTGTACCGTGTAGGCAGACAATCCGATCAATATAGATCTCAGCATATTTCTTGGCTCGATATTCAGTATGCACTGGAATAAAATGAGCAGTCTTTGTGAGCCTATCAACAATGACCCAAATGGAATCATGGTGCTGAGAAGTATTTGGTAAGCCTACGATGAAATCCATGCTGATATCGTCCCATTTCCAAGACGGAATTGGTAGAGGTTGGAGAGTTCCAGCAACTTTTAAGTGACTAGCTTTCACTCTCTGGCAGGTGTCACATTCTGCGACATATTTGGCAATCTCTCTCTTCATGCGAGTCCACCAAAAACTTTGTCTGAGATCTTGGTACATCTTGGTGCTACCCGGATGAATAGAGAATTTAGAGAGATGTGCTTCGTCCAGTATTTGTTTCCGCAGCTCAGGATTCTTGGGAACGACTAGGTGATCCTCGAACCACAAAATTCCTTTATGGTCCACTCGGAAACACTTATATTTATTTTCACCTTCTACTACCTTCTGCTTAATGACACCAACACTTTTGTCCTGTAATTGTGCTATGATGACCTTGTCATAAAGTGTCGGTTCCACCGAAATATGATTCAAAGAACCTTGAGGAATGATCTCCAATTTCAGCCTTTGCATTTCAGCACACAATGTGTCATTATACGACTCCACTGAAAGGCAATTGCAGTGAACCTTGCGACTGAGCGCATCGGCTACCACATTAGCTTTGCCTGGATGATAATGAACTTCCAGGTCATAATCTTTGATTAATTCCAACCATCTTCGTTGCCTCATATTCAGCTCACTTTGAGTGAAAATGTATTTGAGACTCTTATGGTCGGTATAAATATTGCAATGAGTGCCCATAAGATAATGTCTCCAAAGCTTGAGAGCATGAATAACTGCGGCTAGCTCAAGATCATGAGTGGGATAATTTAGCTCGTGTGGCCGAAGAGCTCGGGAAGCATATGCTATAACCCGATTGTCTTGCATCAGAACACAACCAAGACCAGTACCTGAAGCATCACAATAAACATCGTAGGGTTTATTGTTGTCAGGTTGAGCCAAGACTGGTGCAGTGGTTAGATGTGCTCTCAATGTATGGAATGCTTCATCACACCTTGCGCTCCATTTAAACTTGACATCCTTCCTTAGTAGTTATGTCATGGGCTTAGCAATTCTGGAGAAGTCCAGAATAAATCTGCGGTAATACCCCGCCAAGCCGAGAAAACTGCGGATCTGATGAACTGAAGTAGGAGGTTTCCAGTCCATCACTTCTTGTACTTTGCTGGGATCAACGGAAATGCCTTCACTAGATATAGTGTGACCCAGAAATTTGACTGTATCCAGCCAGAATTCACACTTGGAGAATTTTGCGTATAGCTTATGATCTCTGAGACGTTGAAGAACAATGCGCAGATGTTGCTCATGTTCCGCCTCGTTCTTGGAATAGATCAGAATGTCGTCGATAAAAACCACGACAAACTTGTCAAGTTCCGGCATGAATACCGAGTTCATGAGATACATAAAATAAGTCGGAGCATTGGTGAGACCGAAAGACATAACCAAATATTCATAGAGACCATATCGGGTTGAGAAGGCGGTCTTGGGAATATCGCAAGGCCGGATTTTAATTTGATGATACCCCGAACGGAGATCAATCTTGGAGAAGATCTTTGCCCCAGCCAACTGATCAAACAGTACATCAATGCGCGGAAGTGGATATTTATTTTTGTTGGTCACCGCATTGAGAGGCCGGTAATCAACACACAACCTCAGACTATCATCCTTCTTCTTTACGAACAATGCTGGACAGCCCCAAGGTGAAGCACTTGGGCGGATAAAACCCTTGTCCAACAGTTCTTGTAGCTGGATTTTTAGTTCAGCCAATTCTTTAGGCGGCATTCGGTATGGCCTTTTTGAAATAGGTGCTGTACCAGGCTGAAGTTCAATGACAAATTCGATATCCCGGTCTGGCGGCATACCAGGTAAATCTTCCGGAAAAACATCTGCATACTCACGGACTACTGGAATATCTTCGAGGCGAATATCTTTCATGGCATAGGCACAAGAGTTGTGACATTGATGATATGGTAAATATAGAACCGAATGACCATGAGTTGGAGAATTTATTTCAACGGCCCGGGAAGAGATATCTAACATTACCCCATGTCTTTTCATCCAATCCATTCCCAGAATAATGTCCATACCTTCTAGTGGCAACAAGATTAAAGTGGTAGGAACAGTTTTACTACCCAAACTAAGTGGCGCATTATGAACGATTTGGTTTGATGCGACTTTACCACCCGGGGTAGATATCATGAATGACCCTGTTGTGTGACAGAAATCTAACCCAACCCTTGCTCCAAATTTAGAACTAATGAAGCTATGAGATGCACCAGAATCGAATAAGATAACAGTGGGGTGTTGGTTTATAGAGAATGTACCCGACATGATTGGTGCTCCCTCAGGAAGGTCAGCAAGGTTGGTGAAGTTAAGTCGGCCCTGCCTGACTTGAATGGTTTGCCTCTTGCCCTTGTGCTGATCATTTCTGCGAGAAGCCTGCCCTTGAGATTGTCCCGCCTGGGGGCACATCTTGGCAAAGTGATCCGGACTCCCGCATCTGAAACAGCGGTTATTATTATCGGGGCGAGCGGCTGGCTGAGTATTCGGCCTAGGGCCGTTCTGCTGCTACTGAGGTGCAAATCGAGCTTGCTGAGGAAACCCGAATCGAGTCTGCTGCTGCTGTTGAGGAGGTCGAATAATCCAACGACCTGGCTGAGGGGCCTTCTGAGAGGGTGCGGGTGGGCTATTCTGCACAATACGATACCTCGATGCAGAGGCACTCAAGGGTCCAGCAGGTGCCTTGCGCTTCTTTTCAGCGCGGTGTGCAGAAATCAGATCCTCCTGAGATATAGCCATATTCACCAATTCATTGAATGAGTCTGCTCGGACAAGATTTAGCCTCTCCTGTAACTTGGTACTAAGGCCTCGACGGAAGCGTTCACGCTTCTTAGCGTCGGTATCCGCGTGATGTCCAGCATACTGACACAGTTGATGGAATACTTGGGCATATTGCACCACAGTACGAGTGCCCTGAGTTAAGGCCAAGAACTCGTTGAGCTTACGGTCAAGAAGTCCAGCTGGAATATGATGATCTCGAAAAGCCAATTTGAACTCATTCCAGTTCACCACATGATCAGCCAGTAGCATCCCGTGGTAGTGATCCCACCACATACGAGCTGATCCGCAAAGCTGCTGCGCGGCATAGCGAGTCTTGTTCGCTTCGGAACAAGGAGTAGTCAATAGAGAAAACTTGGACTCGATCGTGCGAATCCAAGCGTCCGCGTCCAGAGGCTCATCTGCTTTATTGAACAGCGGAGGCTGAGTACTGAGGAAATCTTGGTAGCTCGCTTCCTGCGCGTGATGAGCATGATGCCCACCCCGCGGTTGTTGTTGAGCTTGAACCAGCTGCCGCAAAATCTCCGTCTGGGCGGCAAGAACCTCAGCAATACCCACTGGTGGAGGAGGTGGAGGTGGATCGCCATTCCCCCCGGCTCCAAAACCACTAGGGGTGCCTCGAGTCGATCCCACCATCTGAAATGTGAGTACTTTTGCATTAGACCCATCATTATCACCACCTCGAATGGGAATTTCAACTCAAGATGACATGTAAATATTCAGAATTGCTTAAATCACGTCGTGCAGAAAACCAGTGATACAAAAACACTCATAACTGGAGTTCCGTACATGATATAAACTTGAAATTTTTACAGGAGATAGATAATTTCATGAGCTACAACTTTGGTAGTCATCACAAAGTCAGATTTCCAGAGTAGGTTAGTCGAAAAATTCATTTACTCCTCCTCTGGTTTTTCTGTTTCACAGAAAACAGAGCTTCTGTAATTGGCGACTATCTCCCGTGTTACTGATCCGTTTGGGCTGAAATTTTGCGAGTACTTCCACGATGAAAATTGGAACAACTTTGGTATTCAACTCAGGAGCTAAATCCGAAAGGAAAAGAGGATAAAAATTCGAACTAGCTGCTGCTTTCAGCTTTTCACAGATCACTGATAATTAACACTAGTAGCATTGGGGATTCATTACATCCATCATCCTCTCATTTCTACTTGGTTACTCCTAACATCAGTACTAAGGGGGTTACTCAACTCTAAGTTAGCCTAGTAGCCATGATCCAAAAGTAGGCCACACTAAGAGGAGTCTACAAAAGCTAGACAACCGCGCCTCGGTCTACATGTTGACCGATGCCTCACTCGCCGCGGGAGTGTGAACCTCAACCGGTGCGGGCTGCGGCGCCTGGTCCTCAGAGTCCATCTCTGAAACGCCCTCTATCTCCTGGGGCTCGTCCTCCTCGTCCACCTGCATCTCGTCGGGAGGTGCGTGAAGGGCATCCTGCGCGTGCTGTATCGCGTGGAGCTGCCCCTGGGCCTCGTCCATCTCAAGCTGCAGGTCGTGAAACTGGTCCTCCAGGAAGTTGATCGTAGCGTCACGATCTGACACAGTGTCCTGAAGCTCGTGAACCTAGCCGTGGAGCTGGGCGATAAGAGTAGCCCTGCTCTCGAGCTCGGTACTAGCCTCCTGAAGCTGCCCATCTCTCAGCTGGACTGCCAGGTGCAGGGCCTGAGCGTGGTCCACCAACTGAGCGACGGCGTAACTCTGGTAAGTGTGAAGTCTGTAAAGGCCGTCCAAGCACATCGCTGTCGTCCGAAGTGCCCCGACTGGGTCAAGGGTAGCGACCACGTCCACGTGTGCCATCCGGTCGAGCCAAAGCGGGTCTACCGGGTCAGGTGCAGGGAACAACCCGAACGCGGTCAGAACCACCTCCAGAGGGCGCAAAGAGCAAAAGGTGGTCATCGCCCTCATGGCGGTAAGCTCCCAAGTGTCCAGCAGGTAGTGACCGACCATCTGAGTCACGATCGGCTCCCACCCGTTGAGCGGGTGCTGTGGGATCACCATCGTCACACTGCAGCGACGGACTCCGTCCTCCACAAACTCGTGGCCATCGTAAACCGGTGGCTGGAGGTAACCGGCTGCACTCAAAAGCTCCCAAAGACGGCAGGGAAACCCGTCCCAGTGCAGGCAAGCGGAGTGCACGTGCCCCTGCGCGTCAACGACCAGCAGCTCTTCCATCTGTCCCAACAAAAGACCGATGGATCAGCTGATGGTAACAGGAACTACTAACTCTGGAACAGTGAAAGAAATGGCCAAAACTGTAGAGAACTTGCTTCAAAAATTCTCAAAAATTTACTCAAGATCCCTCTGATATTAAGGAACAATTCATATAGTCATCACTAAGCTCAATTCGGATTCCATGGGGGTGATATGCTCAGGTATTCAGAGTGATGTCAACCAGGAAAACTGAGTGTCCAGAGAGGGTGTATTTTGACTATAACTCTCAACCCAGACGTCAAAAAAATTTCAAATTTTTATAGTAAGCTCATCACTTAGTTTTCTACAACTTTCATGTTGAACGATTTTTAGTTTGAACAACTTATAAAGGTCGAAAAATTTCAGTTGTATAGACTGTTCAGAGTTAACAGTTTTACACAGGGTTGATCCAAAAATACCAATACCATGCTAGAAGGCTTCAAAATTTTTCAAATTTTTACAGCAGCTGGATAACTTAGGAAACACCATTTAGTCTTACTACCCCAAGTCGATTTGAGTAACTTAACAGAAGGTTAAAATTCGTGGAAACCAGGTTGCAGACTTTCTGGATACTCCTTAGGATGGTGTTTTAGCTGATTTGCTTGCGATTTCTCCAAAGATTTATTTGCTAATCTTTTTGAGAATGAATGCAGAACCTATACGTCCTCACCAAGGAAAAATTGCCAAGTAACCTTGGTCTTACGCAATGACTTTGGTGGCATACATATTACGTCTCTCACTATATAGCTACTCGGTATAGCTAGATAGCCTATAATTCGATTTTGAGTTAGCGTACCTGCAGAAGATTGACAGTATATAAAATGAACCTTTCGTGCCAGCACTCACGAAAGCGTCCCCATACATTACCAATCACTATAGAATCGGCATCCATACCATTACTGCCGTATGGACAACGTTAAGCATACGTTATCGAAACAACGTATTGACTGAGTACCGTCTTTGACGGGGAATTGAATTCCAATTTCGAACCATTACTCCCCATATACTCAACCGAAGTTGGTATATGGGCAGCAGCTCAAGTAGGCCACTGCTTGAGCTCCAGCGTTCGGCTCGCATCACCGACGGGAAGGTCAGACTCCCTCAGCTGACTGAGTAAGCATACCTTCGTGGCGATGATGTAGTTGCAGAATTTAAATTATAGAATTTAAATACTGAAAGGTAATGTGCTGGAAGTTAGCCATACAAAATAAGCCACCTGATTATACCCATAAGATTCCCTAGGGCTTTACGTCCTAGACTTGTCCTTGGAGATCCTAAACCCCTTCAAAAACTTTAGTAGCTTTGAAGTTAAGTTTTAAATTGTTGTTTAGAAAACCGATGTTGCCACCTCTGGTAGGCTGTCTGCGAGCTCTGATGCCAGCTGTGGCGGAACCACCCAAACTAACTGGGCCCGGGTGCACTGATCTTTGTTGCTAGGCAACTCTGACCCAAATCGGCACGCACCGGTAGTTCCTCGAGTGAAGCCTTGATTAAAGCCACGCTATTCCAGGATCAGCAGACAACACTCACACGAAGGTGAGCCCAGAGATTACAACACAACCCATTTCATACATCTCAGAGTGATTGCAGCAGAAAGAAAATTTATTACAAACCATGTTCAAAGTAGCAAAGTACTACGGAGTTCCAGCTAATCAATTATTCAAGTCTCAAGTTCAGCGGAAGCAGTAAAGATAACTAGCGAGATAACGTGACGCATCGGTAAAGCCCGTACGAATGCGTCACTCAGCGGGAGGGTGATTAGCACCAGCTGAAGGGCCATCCCACTCAACAGACCAACCCGGAGGCAGAGTACAAGGCCAAGTAAGACTCGCAAACAGATCTTCAAAGTTAGTACCTGAAAAACAGTGCCACAAGCAAGGCTGAGTATACTAATACTCAGCAAGACTGACCCGTCTCCGGATATAACATAATCCGATAACTAGACATGCAAGGCTTTTTGGTTGGTAGGGTTTGTTTGCCAAAAATGCCGCTAAGTGTTGATCCTTACTTTCAGGTTTTACTTAGCCAGATTCTAGTGGAATTAACCATTCTAAATTTTGCAACTAACTCTACTCAAACATGGTAGAGCAACCATTTAATCAACCAGCAGTATTATCATCATCATATTCCACTTGTTACTCTATGTGACCGAAATCATTAAGCAATCTCATGCCGTGAGAGGCGGACGATTCCGAATCGAATTTCAACCTGGCCAGGGGAACCTAGACCACACGCATGGGGATCGACTTCGCTCCCGCCCACGCTACTTTTCCCCTTTCTTTCCAGTCCGTGGATCCGGAACACCCTCCCCGACTACAGAGTCCGACCACTCTGCACCCGTACGTCGCGACAAAAATATAAATCCTACTTCTACCAGGAGGGTGCGAGATCGTTCCACTCGCCGGTCCAATCAGGTACTTCAGCTTACCGATTACCATATTTCTCGGTATGTGGCTAGTACTTTCAAACGCTTAACGAAATGAGCCACACACCGCGACCTTAGCCATTTTTTACTACACCAGCGGGGTATCACAACTACACAACCCCACCCATTGTCCTTACATTTCAACAGGAATTAAAGTCAGTACAATTCTTATTTGCTCGCGAGAGGCAGGAAACCACTCGACTTCTACCATACCTATTTAGCATGGCAACTAGTCGATACAAAGATCCGGTATCAAACATAGGTTCCTATGGATCATGCATCTAAGGTTTTCGATCAACGCCTAGAAAACTTAAATGCAGAAAACCAACTATTACCATACATTAATAAATAGATAGCTGAAAGATAATTCGGAAAAATAATGGGATTATGCTCCGGGGCTTGCCTTCTTGGGCACTGCCAGGCAGAAAAGCCTCTGGGGCTTGGCCCAGGTCTTGAGACAAGTTAGCACAGTTCAAGGAGACCTCCTGATCCGCACGAGAGTCCGCGGGCACCAGTTCGTAGTCTCCGTCCGCGAGGTTAACCGTTTCTATATGCAATGCAAGATTTTGAGTTATTCATGGATACAATTTCTTTCCTTCACGATAAAGTTGTAGTCCAACGAAAGTTAATTTAGTGACGATTTCACATTTCATTGCATGGGCAATCGTTTATAGAGTAGCAAACATAACTACGTTTATTCATGAATGAGTGGGGGGTTTTAGTTTCCATTTTTTTTCAATTTCAACATATAGCATGCTTCCCTTATTTCTTACCAACACAACTACTAAAGAGCTAGTGATGAAACACTAAGGTAACTCAGATCCAAACTAAGTACTTATGGTATAGATTTCAGCATTTAACCATAAAGCAAAAACTATAACTATTCATGCAAGTAGATCACTCTAGTTACTTCATCTTTTTGTACAGAACGTTTAATATGGGTTCTGGTGCTACAAATTTTACGAGAGCAACTTCATAGCATCTACTCAGCACTGAAAGTTTTCCAGATTTTATTCACTTATGTAACTGAGGTAATAAAATGAAGAAAAACAGCAAGCTTGTAACTAAGATTAATTCTACAGAGAGTTTTACTAGGGATATGGCTCTCAAATTTTTACCAGAGACTAGCCATGAGTTAAACATACTGCAGAAAATTTTTCAAGATTTAACTCACTATGATAAAATTAGTTATTCAGTGAACTTAGCATGGGTTTGCATAAATTTCTCAAGGTGCATTTAACCATTATTGCTTATGAACTTTTTATTACAGGTAGAGCATACTCTAGACAAGATCGTGCCCAAAAATAATGATTAGGAACATTGTAGATTACTCAGAACAAAAATAGTAAATCTAGCCCTAAGATGCTAAGCATGATTATTCAACACAGAAAAACTTAGTAACTGCAGCTCAAAATTTTTAGACAGGAACACAGAGCTAAAAAGAGACTCCAGAAATAAATATAGATTTTTCTGAGCATAAGAACTATATATGAGGAATTAAGTTGATTAAACCAGCATAAATCATGGTATATATCACATGAACTCTAATAAATTTGAAATTTAGAGATTAGCAGGGATTCTATGGCACAAGTCTGTAGTAAAATATTCAGAGCAAGTTCATGTGTATATTTTCCTGAATTAAATCGAAAAAGCTAACAACAGATTAGAGAATCTTGATTGTTCCCATATGATACTGCTTTGGTTGGGTGCCATCTTTTTACTGTGATCTTACAATTCCCTTAATGACAACACATCCAAAAATCAAGGTCATTTGATGGGTAGAACTTCATGAACATGCATAAGGTGGTTTTCTTATTCTTTTCCCTAGATTAAATTTGGTTGAGTTTCTGCAAAAGTGAATGTTACAAAATTTGTAGATCTTGTTACAAGGAATCCAGATCAGTTGAGTTTGCATTTTTCCGATTTTTATGTGATTTGTTTCGCATTTTAGGAGTTCACTGGTATACACTGAAAAACTTGCAGAAACACCCTTAAACGAAAAAAACAAATTACAACCGGGTCCTTCGCCGGCCTTCTCCGCCGTGGCATCTTGCCGGTGGTGTTCTGCGGTGCAGGGCTTACCGGGGCTGCCACGGGGAGGCGCGTGGAAGAGAAAGGATCGAGGAACACCTACCCTGGTCGACGTTCGAGGGTTTGGTGCACGTGTTTGAGCTCGTCGGCGTTGATGGCGGGTCGGTTGTTCGGTTCGCCGGCGCTGGAGGTGAAGGAGGGCTCGGGGTAGGGGAACAAGGCGCGCACGAGCACCGCGTGAGCTCGTGGATGCTTCTGGGGTAGCTGTCGGGCTCGGTCTCCTTCGGAGCTGGCCGGTCCGCGGTGAGCCCGAGCTCGCCGGCGGCGGCGCAAGAGGGGAACGGCGTCGGGAGGGGGTTTGGGTTCGATTCCGCGCGCGTGGAGCGTAACTAGGAGGTGGAGAAGCTTCTGCGGTGGTCGGAGGGGGCAATGTGGGGCTGGGTTAGCCGGCCCGCGCGAGCTGGATCTCGGCGGCCATGGCGGAGCGGCGGGAGGAAGAAGAAGGAGGAGAAGGGGCGCGACTGTGGAGCTCTAGGGGTTTTTATAGGACCGTGTGAGGAATGTAGTGACTGGGGGCGGTTGATTTGGTCCTGGGCGGCTCGACGGCGAGCGGGCGGAGGAGGCAGCGGCGTACGGCGGGCGGCGGGCGAAACAGAGCCAACCGGGAGAGAGAGATGGAGATGGGGGCTCTTTTGCGATTTCTGAAATTTCCAGGGACCTCTCGGTAAACTAAAATTATCTCCTATTTGGAGGGCTCAAAAGGAAAAGTGTTGAATACCACTTTTGCATAACTTTTCAAGATCTACAACTTTTGTGTTATGCAAATTTTCATTTGAAACTCACATTTTGAACTATTGGTACATTTGCATATTTGCACAAAAGGACTTTAGTTTTATTCAGTTTTTGAATTGATTTTGGCTGAAGTTCAATTGAGCACATGTCAATTGAAACACCTCCCATGAGCCAACTAAAATTTTGTGCATATTTTTGAATTAACTTTTGAATAGATTTTCACCCTTTTTCTTTCTCCTTTCATTTCTTATGCAATAGTTGGTCTTTTATTTGAACCCTTCTCTTGAATTATTTTCCCAAATTTTTCTTTTAACTTTAACTAAGGTGTATTGATTGGATTTAAAAGTATTGACACCTGAGGTGTCACAGCGACATCACCGCACGGGTCACGGCGCACACTGACCGGCGGTTCGGCTAATCGTTGTTGTACTTTGATTCATAATGAAAATTTTGAACTTGTATAGATTTCTCGATTCTTGTCCGAATCAGTTGATTTTTTTTGCTTATTTCTTGGAAAATGTTCACATAGCAAATGGGTTCCACTTTGTCGAGTATCTCCAGTTTGATTTTGTACCTTAATAGAAATATGTCTTAGCATTGCATATACTAAGTTACAACACGACAATGAAGGTGATGTTGCCAACGACATTTGGTGTCTAGGCAATCCTAACCTATATGCAGTCTTTTGATACTGTGAAGTGCATTATTCTATGAATGTTAGAGGGATGATGAGTATCTCATCCTATGTGCATATGATCATTGTAGTGGAAATTGAAGGAGAAGATGAACACTCCAAACTATTGGTTTTTTTAAAGGTGCATTGTAAATGCTACTTGCAGGGAGGTCTTTTTGCACTGTAGCTGCAGCACTGTAGATCATCCTCATCCCCACTCCAATAATTGTATAGAGTTTTTTGTACGCCACGTCAATTGGTCAAGTTGCATCTGTCAGTCACAAAGAGTGCTGACCAGGATGGGACGACGACCCATCGCGTTGACCAGGAGGCGCCTTCTTTGTGCGCATTCTGTTCTGGAGTACTATGATATTGACATGCTAGTTCATGTATGGTTCTATTATGGAAATAAATGATTCCCTTCAAGTTTGAATATAAGACTGAAATTTGGCTGAAATGAGTACCAAAATTTTTCGCATGCCCAAATTTTGGTAAGCCAATATATATAATTTAAGTTTGATAATGCCAGATAGATATAGGAGACATCACCACAAGACACGTATAATATAAGTTTTAATACAAGAATGATAGAGCAAAACTAGTTTCAAACAAGAGAAAATGAAACTGATTAAAGCAAACAATAATTTTGCTAGTTCCAGAGCTACCATCTGCACGCGTCTCACATCCTGCTGCCTCATGACGGATGCGGCACCCCGCGCAGTAGTGTAAGATGATGAAGGTCCCATCCCCATAGCACCTGCATTCCGCCCATGTGCATATATGGGTATCCTTGACGAGCAGCACCGGTGGGTCGACGTCGCGGTCCGGAAGCCAGCACCGGTGATGGGATGTATTAGGGGAAGTGGGAAGAAAGGCGAAAGGACGGGACGACGAGGCCGTTCAGCTTCTAAAAGTAACTGGCAACACAGCTGTTGTTCCCATCTAAAGCCACTAACATGTGGGCCTGACAAGCCAGGGCCCACAAGCGACCGAGAAGGCACATATAAATTGTTGTAGACATATTTTAGAGTTCAGTTTTTTATATCTATATAAGAAACTAGATTACCTCTAGCTCTCTTCACCCAAGGTACAGTGATTACATTTTATAGGGGTATATATGTAATTTATAGCTACCATTTTATCTAGATCTTATGAAAAGATCTTCCACCAAGCAGTGTGGCTCCTCCACCGCATAGTGTTGCTGCACCGCTGCAGAGCCTAGTACATTGCTTCGGCCATTGGGCAAAAGGGTGCCGCTCAGAGGTCAGCACTGATCAGAGAGGGTGCAGACACGATTCCTTCCCAAGATGTGGCGCTGCCTGACCTTCCTGTCGACGATGAGACAGTGCATGGTAGGTGTTTAGATCATTTGGCCAAAAAATTTTGAAAGGAAATCTTGTTAATTTGGAGTAATAAATAAAATTTGTTTACAAAACTTTTTACATGGATGAATTGTAAATCTTGAGACGAATCTAATGAGCCTAATTAATCAAGGATAAATCCATAATTAGCGGATCATTACTGTAGCATCTCTGTTGCAAATTATGGATTAAGTAGGCTCATTAGATTAATCTCGCGATTTACAATCCATCTGTGCAAAAAGTTTTATAAATAGATATTATTTAATACTCCATGCATGTGTTCAAATATTCGATGTGACATTTTTTGGTGTAAAATTTTGGGATCAAAATTGTTGTGGCTTTTGACACGTGTCAAAGAAGGTGATTTTTGTGAAGAGAAGGTGGCCGATTTGGAAGAAACCAAAAGATGCATAGTGTAGGAATCGGCCGATGGAGTCCATCCGATGTACCAGAGGAATATGCCGTGAAGATGCTGATTTGTCCGTTCTGGTGTTCGGCCGATGGATAGTTGCCGATGAAGTCAAGGAAGGAGGAGAGGATCCGGACTCTACGAGAATCTTGATAATTCGGTTGTAATATTTAAAGTAGTTTATCTTTAGATAGTCTTTTCTTTTAAGTCAAGTAATATTCGCTGTAATCGGCTAGGACTTGATAGCGCTAGGCTATAAATATGGGTTGTAAGGGACCGGAAAAACTTGATACACATCCAATACAACAAACTTTACAATTCCTTTGCACTTTTTTGGTGACTTCGCATTTTTCTTTTCTTTTTTTGATGAGTTCTTTCAAGTTGATCAAGGATGCCTCACATTCGAGCGACTTGATTTGCTGGTGAGTTTTCGTTTTACCAAGTTGGAGATCATTCTTCCACCTGAACACATTCTTCCCTCTCCGCCTCCTCCATCGACTCTATCCCAGAGAGCCGAGAGCCGACCCCCGAATGGGACCCGATAGCAGCGTACGAAGCGACAGGATTAATTTATGGGCCAAAAGCAAGATGGACTTAAAGCAGAAGATTGAAGAAGGCTTGCAAATCGGCTCCTGCATGAGCATCTGGGCCACATGGGCCATGTATCCTTAGATTTAGTCTAAGATTAGAGATAGAGTCCGATCGGGACAAGATTAGTTTAGATTGTTTCCCAAGTCTCCGGACTATAAATATGTACCCTATGTTATTCATGAAAAGAGAGTGTCATCACGTCTCGCAAACAACAACTCTCGGCGCATCGCCACCCCTAATCCTAGGGTTTCATCCAAGTAAGCGCCATGTTGCCCTGATCGCTTCTTGCGATCAGGGCAGCGTTATTCTTGCTTTTACCTTGGTATTACTCATACTGAAGCATTTTTTATGGCAAGTAATGCTAGTTATCCTGATGTTCGTAGCATGGCTTTTAGTAGATCTGTCGTGCTTTGTTGCTTATTATCTACGAATATCATGTTGTCTCTGTGCAGTCACGTTTCAATCTTATCCTAGTTCTTGTCGCATAGAATTAGTTGCACAGAGGCAACACCCTACTTCTCTTATGTCTAGTAGATCTAATCTGTTATGGTTTGCTCTTATCTTAAGAGTTGGCATAATATCTGCTAGGTTAGGCCTTGCAAACGGATTGGATGATCCGGTGGCGTAGTAGATGCTTAGGGCCTAGCACACGTCATGATGACCGTGTGAGGCAGCCATCCAGGGGTGATTCCGAGCCAGAAGAAGAAGACAGGTACCATCGTCCACGGTGGTGTCCTGACGGGCTTAATCGCTCGCAGAAGCGCAGAGTGCAGCTCTTGCGCAATTTGGAAGAGGCAGAAGCAAAGTACCTCGACGTGCTGAGGAAAGCGCGTCCCGATCTCACGGAGCAAGTCAGGCGACCGCGAAGGGCGGAAAGGCACCCTCCAAGAAAAGAGTGGCGCCCCAAGCAGACAAAAGCCGATGAGAAGCCATCGGCTGATGTGAACATGGTGTTCGTGCTCCCATCGGAGTTCCGGGCGCCCCAACCGAAAGAATTGGCCATCGCGCAGCTGGATCTCGGCCCACAGCCAATCATCTTCGAGAAGCCCAAGGAGAAAAGCTACAAGCACCTGAAGGGATTGTATCTCAAGGGCTTCATCAATGGCAAGCCTGTGAACAGGATGTTGGTTGACACTGGCGCCGCAGTCAACCTGATGCCGTACTCTGTGCTGCACCGATTGGGTCGTTCTTCTGCCGACCTAATCAAGACCAATGTGATGCTCAATGACTTCAATGGACAACCATCAGAGGCAATGGGGGTTCTTAATGTGGAGTCGACAGTGGGCCGCAAGACGATCCCGACTTCGTTCTTCATCGTCAACAGCAAAAGTACATGCACGGTATTGCTTGGGAGGGATTGGATTCACGCCAACTGTTGTATCCCTTCCACAATGCATCAATATCTCATCCAATGGGATGGCGATGAAGTGGAGGTGGTCCGTGCAGATGACTCCAGCGAGGTCTCGCTCGCAGACATGAACGCCTGGGATGCAGAAGGGCAAGAGCCGATCTCAGGGATCACCCTGGAAGATTGTGATCGGATCGAAGCGACAAAAAACGGACTGAGGCTGGTCTTATCCACTGGCCTCATAGAGTAGACACATCATGGCATGCCACGGGATGTAATAGAGATAGAGAGGCCGGTCCCAGCAACCGGCCCCAAAAAATAGAAAAATCCTGTTTGGGGTCGGAATTGTCACATCATGTACACATGATGGCCTGCTTTGGCAGTTGGCCACTCATCGACTATTTGGTTCTGAATGATAATGGAAGTATGGAAGTGGCCAGCCCGTGCGGTTGGCCAAATAATTTTTCTTGTCATCTCCCTGTGTTTGCCGCTGATCTTGAGGATAACGAGGACTCGCCTGCGTTCGTAGCTGGTTTTTCAGACGACGGCAAGCTGGGATACGGATTCACGTCAGTTGATGATTTGGAAGAAGTTGACATCGGTCCTGGGGATAAGCCACGACCGACATTTATCAGCAAAAAGTTGGATCCAGTCTTGCAAGAGGAGATGATTGCATTGCTGAAAGAGTACCGGGATTGCTTTGCATGGGACTACACTGAGATGCCCGGTCTGGATAGAAGCATCGTCGAGCATCGGCTCCCGCTCAAGAAAGGGTATCGGCTGTTCCAGCAATGAGCACGTCAGATGAAGGCCGAAGTCCTAGAAGAAGTCAAGAAAGAGGTGGAGAAGATGTTGGATGCGTGGTACCAGTGCAAAAGAAGGATGGCCGATGGCGTGTCTGCGTCATTTTTAGAGATCTCAACAGAGCGATGCCAAAGGACGAATACTCGATGCCTGTTGCAGAGACTTTGATCAACGCAGCTGCTGGCCACAAAATGATGAGTTTTATGGACGATAATGCCGGCTACAACCAGATCTTCATGGCCCTAGAAGACGTAAACAAGACCGCGTTCAGAGTACCAGGCGCGGTCGGCTTGTTCGAGTACTTGGTAATGTAACACCCTAATTTAAATTCCAGCATATAATAATAAATTTAATTGTCTTTATTTAAATTTCTAAGACTTATTGTGTTTAGAATGGCATTTAATCCAATTTTGTTCCTCAAGTAATTAAAATTTTATCATAGGTTAAACTTTGTTGTTGCATTCATGCTGGACCATCTTTTCTTTTGTTGTTTGGTTAGAGTTTGAATTCAAATTTATTTGAATTCTTTTAGCTTGAGTTTGAATTAGAATTAGAAAGAGAGAAAAAGAAAGAAAAACCAAAAGAAGAAACCAAACCCAACCCAGAAAACAACCCTTCAGCCCAAACCGGCCCAGCCCAAGCCCCCCGCACGTCCCAGGCCGTCCCCCCCTTCTTTCCTTCCCGCACGGCCCAGCGCGGCCCAGCCTTTTTCCCCCTCCCCGCACGGGCCTGCTCTCCCAGCGCGACGCGCCCCGCGCCCCGCTCCCCGGGTCCACCTACCAGAGACAACGCGCCCACACGCGCTCCCTTTCCTCAGCCCGCACGCCCGTTGCCCCCTCTCACCGACGCATGGACCCCACCCGTCAGCGGCTCCACCTTCCCTTTCCTTTCTCCCCGTCACGCAACGGTACACCCGATATCACCGGCGAGTTCGCCGGGATCCTTATCCCGCTGCACCCCGCGATCCCCGGCGCTCGCCCTTTAATTGGCCCTAGCGGACCCCCCTGCACCCTCACCTCCATGCCCTTGCCGCCTCAAACCCTAGCCGCCGTCTTCGCCTTGCTCCGCCGCGGAGGCTCCTCTGTGCCGCCGCGGACCAGCCCCGCCACAGCCTTCCATCCCCTGCCAACCACCCCAGGAGCCTCGCCTGAGCACCAGGACCCACCCCGGATCCTCCACGCTCGGCCTAGGTCCGCGCCGCGGCGGAATCGCGCCGGACCTCAACACAGGTGAGAATGCGCCGCCGTCGAATTTCCTCGCCACCGTTTAGCGCTGGATCCCGCTGACCCCTCTGCCTACTTCGCAGCGACACCATGCGTCGATCCGCGCCATCCAGATGCCCGGAGGCCCCCTGCTTCGACCACGCCACTGAGTTTCATCCCTGCGCCACCGCGACCATCGCCGGACCTCGACGCTAACACCCTGCGCCGCGTCTCCTTCCAATCTAGAGCACGGTGAGCACCACCCGGGCCCCCCTGATCCCTTTGCGCTGGTTATTCCCGCCCGTAGCGCGCCCTAGGTGCCCGTCCGCCACACGCCAGCACTTGCACCGCCGCGCAGCCCCGCCCCTCGCCGTGGCGAGCCCCGTCCAAGCCCGGTCGTGCCCTGTTTTTGCCTCTGGTGGCTCACTCATGCCGCATAGACGCTTCCCGTATCAAAACCCGACCCAAACCTAGGCCGGAACCGCGCGACCGTGCCACGCCGGCGAACCAGGGCCGCCTCTCGCCACGGCGAGCCCCGTCGGAGCACAGAACCGCCACCCTGCGTGCTCCAATGAATTACGCGTGTCACGCTCATCCTTTTGCACCAGACCGCAACCCAAGTGGCCCCCTGGAGCGCCGGAACGGCCATCTCCGTCGAGCTCCCGCCGCCTCCGCTCGCCGCTGGCGTAAGACCCGCAGCGTAGCGCCGTCATCCGCACCTCAGTGCGCCCCTAGCTGTCCGATCTCGCGCGGATGGATCGGATTAGAAAGGGCGTACCGGTTCGCTAGCCTTTTTGTAAAAGAGCCCTCGGTCTTCTGCTGAATTAACCCGCGGTCCATCTGTATAGAAAACTAATTACAGTTAGGCCCCGGTTTTTACCAAAACCCCCCTGACCTTCCTAGTTTGAGCGCCCGCAGTCCAGAGACTTTGGTTTTGCACGTTAGCCCCTGGATCTAGCCGTTAATTACGTTTAGGCCCTCGGTTTTTGCAGAAAACCCCCTGGAACCTTAGTTTTCTTGCAGTTTAGTCCCTGAACCTTATTTTTAGTCTAGAATATGCGTTTTAGCTCCGTTTTAGGTGTTCTTTATGTCCACGCGATCGTTGTGACGCGTAGAATAGTGTTAGACTAGTTTAGTGTGCTATTTTTATGTATTGATGTACTATTTCCTAGCTTTTGTTAGTGTTTGCTTGTATGTTTATGTTGTGCATTGTTTTTGGCCATGTGTTCGTGAGTAGACGTTGAGCTACCGGAGGAGCCCCAGTACTAGTACCCGGAGCAACTGTCTTTTGACCAGTTCAAGCAGCAGCAGGAGCAGTACGAGGAAGGCAAGTATAACATGAACACCACCTATCACCTTTAATTACAATTTCATACTGCATTTTAATACTGTATGCCTATAAGGATTTCCTAGCCACTTTATATCCTTTATATATATCTTTTGGGTTGCATTTTGGTTAGTTGTGCTAGGTGCCGCGCTATAACACACTTGGTCCTTTTTAATTAATTTGATTAATGGTATATGCACCTTAATTCTGAGAGTGGCCCTCTGTGTGGCTTGAGTGGCTCATGTCTCGTTAAAATTGGTTTTGTTAGAAACATGGTTTAGGGGGCCAGCACGGTGCTTAGTGCTTGGTTGGCCACTCTCCATAAGGACCGGTTCATAGAGCGACAACCTGGGACAACAGCGCTACCACAAGACTGGAATGGGACGGTCTTGGCTTACTAATTAGGTCTTTTTGGTTTGGAGTAACTTACCTGCGGGGCAAAGGGTGGTAAGCTTCAATGGTCCATGCTCCTCCGGCTGGTCTGTGCTTGGTTTGCGCACCTGTGCTTGTACCCCCGTGAGGTGGGCCCCATCGTCGCCAATCCAACTCTTTGCGGTTACGCCTTACCAACGAGATTCTTTGTAACGGCCTCGTAGTGAGTTTGCTGGTCATCTCACCTAAGGAAGTGTGATGAACAACTGGCGTAGCTCACGACTTGTGGGTAAAGATGTGCAACCTCTGTAGAGTGTAAAACTGGTATACTAGCCGTGCTCACGGTTATGAGCGGCCCAGATCCTCCTTTTGATTAGTGGGGTTATCTTCCTTTGACGAGGCAAGTTTCCCCGGGTGGCTTGGTTTGGTTTGGTTCTCAGTAGTAACATGATTAATCTTGATTAATTACTATGTAACTGGATTTATGGTAATTCATCAATAGCTTTAATAAAATTTTGCCAAGACTTAAAAGCTAATGCAGTCAGTCAGCCAGCTTAGAGCCTCATAGCTTGTGTTATACTTGTTGAGTACAAGTTGTGTACTCACTCTTGCCTCTTCTCTACTTTTTCCTCTTGGATACGCTACTGCTGCTCAGTTCCTGCCGACACGAGGGAGTTCGCTCAGCGCTACCAGGACTACGAGGACTTCTAGGCATTCGTCTCCCAGTCGACGTCCCTGTGGCGCCCTGCTCAGCTTCGGAGAGTTTTTACCATATTTGTACTTCACTTCCGCTGTATCAGACATTTTTGTCATTAATGTAATAAATAACATTCGTATTCGCTTTATTATGTCTTTTTACGTGATATGTGCTGTGATGTACTGTTCATTCTATTGCATATACGTGTGACTTGATCCTGGCACGTATATGATTGCTCGGTTTATGTCCTTTTATAAACCGGGTGTTACAGGTAATGACCTTCAGACTGAAAAATGCCGGTGCAATGTACCAACGTGCCATGAATTATATTTTTCATGATCTCATCGGCAAACTGGTAGAGATCTATATTGATGATGTTGTGGTCAAGTCCAAATCAGCTGGGGGGCACCTAGAAGATCTGCGCCAAGTTTTGGAACGGACTCGAAGGTTTGGGCTCAAAATGAACCCAAAGAAGTGTGCTTTTGGCGTGTCGGCCGGTCAATTTCTGGGTTTCTTGGTGCATGAACGGGGAATCGAGATCGGCCTAAAGAGTCAAGAAGCTGTGAAAATGATGAAGCCACCTATTACGAAGAAAGAATTGCAGAAGCTCATCGGTAAAATTAATTTTGTCAGACGATTTATTTCTAATCTGTCTGGGCGCATCGAACCGTTCATGGGTTTAGTGAAGATCAAATCCGATGATGAGTTTCGCTGGGGGGTAGAACAGCAGCAAGCTTTCGATGAAATCAAAGAATATTTGTCAAAGCCTCCAGTGTTGGTTTCTCCTCAGCAAGATAGGCCGTTCTACGTGTACCTATCCGTGGGTGACACTTCCATTGCTTCGGTTTTAGTCCAGAAGCACGACGGCCACACTACAAGAAATCTTGGCTTGTATGACAAACCGAATCTGTCATATAAAGTACGAAATTGGTCATAAAAAGTATGATATGATGAAAAACACCGCGTCACGAGGTCGTCACAAAACGACCGTCACATAATATACCTCGTGACGGTTTTATGGTATGTCGTCACAAAATGTCAGTATCTTTTGTGACGGAATACTTCTAACGTCACATATTGTTACATTTTTATGACGAATAATTTTGTCATATATTATTTAGTCAACGCGTCACGTTATGTACGAGTCGTCACAAATGGTAAGCCGAAGACCAAGTTTAGATGGTTTTTTGTGACGCCACAGGGTCGTCATGTATAGTTTTGTAGATTATGTGACACTTATATTTTGTCATGTTTTGTACTTTTTCGTATGGTATTTAGACACATCTAGAGACGCATGTGTGGCGTCACAAATTGTCATTTCATTCATGACGAGCGTGGCATGCATATTCAGTGACAACCCACTTCTCTTTCATCAGAGCACACAAAAGCATAATACACATATATCATCAAAGCCATCATCACAATTCATAAATCATTCAGAATACACAGATTGACATCCCAGTGATAACACAATTCACTGAAGCCATCATGCATACACATGTTCCAACCACAAACTTGCAGCATACTTGTTCAACCACATAGTTCCAGGTTCTAGCTAGGTTCCAGCACATAGTTTCAGGTTCCAGCAAACATACAAATATATGGCACAATCTAACATACAACCAGATGGCGCATAGTTCTGACAAAGTTCCAAGCACAGACTAAGTTGAAGCAATGCAGCAAAAGCTTAGGCAAAGGCCTCATCCTCAGAAACTGCATTCATACCTCAATCTTTCTGAAGTTTTAGGACAGCTCGCAGCAGCGTATTAGTCTCCTCAAACCTTGTAGTCATCCCCCTCACTTCGTCTTTGGTCTGCCGCAGCAAATTTTGGTTTTCTTCAAGTGCGGCCTGCTGAGTTTGAAGCTGTGCCTGCAACTCTTCCTGCTTCCTAGCAGCTTCCTCTCTTTCAGCTTGGAGGGCTGCCTCAAACTGAGCTTGCATGCATGCTTGTGCTGCTGTCGATGAGGACTGACCAGTCTTTAACAGTCGAGGGACACCAATGTTAGGAAGAAATGTGGATGAGCGGCTGATCTGGCTAAGACTTTCATCAACAATCTTGGAGGGGGACTTTTGTGCTTCTCCTTCTTCTGGCTCTCTATTCTTCTCTGCCACCATTCGTTCCTACATAAAAAGAATGCACTTCATAACAAGGCCGCAGAACAGTGTTGAAACAGGCATGTATTTTAGTACAACAGATGTATCCAATCATTTTGGAACTTACATATATATCATTGGCAAGAGGAGTGCGACCATTTTTTTGACTATTCATACATTCCCCAAAGAACTCTACAGCATCTGGCTCACTATTGTTGTACTTAGGCCTCTGCAGCATGTAAAAGCCTTGGATTACTTTGAAGCACACATCTCAGTTTGCATTGCGTAGTAACAAAAGGATCCAGGCCAACACCAGGCAATCAGTGTGCATATAGAACAAAATAACGACATAAAGAATTTGAACAACAACCCAAAAGCAACCCAAAAGTGTGTAGTATAGTACCCCAAAAGTGAAAGCAATAGTATTACCAGGCTGTATCGATGGGCTATGTAGGACCTAGAACCCATTTTTTGGTGAAGCTGCACGTTGCCTCGATTTACTTTATTCTTTGCAAATTTCTCCTACACCACAAATGCAATACAAACTTTTAATTCACATGCACAGTTTGATTGCATATTAACAAAAGCAGTGATGCAGGGCATGGACCTAATTCTTTGGGTCACACCAGTACTCTACGAGCTTGATCCACTCCTCTTTCTTCATTTTACGTGGAGGTTCTTTGGCCAACAGTTGTTCCTCTGTCACGGACTCATCGAAGTACTTCCTTTTTAGGTGATACCTCTGCTGCCTTACTCCCTTCTTAATGATATCAGTGCATGCAGATTTGCTTGGTCCCTCATTCTTAACATCGACATCCAACCTATTCTGCAGCCACACAAATCATTTATTAGAAAAAATTCCTTACATGGGAGTAGAGCTAGTAATGAAAGAAAGTAGTTGTAGTGAAATAGGTGTCTCACCGCCACTTTGTCAAGGACTTTTTGTACTTCTGCTGGGCCCCCATCTCTTTCATAAAGCTTCCAAGATGTGTAGATAGGCAGCTTGTCTCTAAGAGCTACACCAATTTCTGATGCCAGCTTCGCAGCTTGAAGCGGGACATCAGGTCTTTTCTTCCCTTCAGCCACTTGGATAGCTAGCTTGTTTCCTCTCTTTATCATCTTCTCTAAGCCAAGCCCAATGGTTTTCTTGCGGACTTCCTTTCGGGGCGCTGCATTGGCAAACAACATGCAAACTGGGTTATTATAGCATCCACAAATGTAGATATTGAATGTAGATAATAATGGTTGGAAACGCATATTGATTACCTGGAACTAAGTCACCAACTGGTTCTCCTTCATTTGTATGACCCTCTAAATCGGCATCAACTTGGACATTTGAGTCATTGATGTCGTTGCTTTGCCTAGAGCTCTGTACACCTGGCGAGGTTTCTATAGGATCTGATTGGTTAACACTAGTTGTAGGAGTAGGAGTACTATGCTCAGTGTTTCCACCAGGCGCAGATACGGGTTGACTGGTGCTGGGTAATCTAGAAGGACTAGGCAGCTTGCTGGCACTGGAAATGGGATTAGTTTTAGGGTTGGCTTTCGAAGTGGTCTTAGGAGGCAAGGGCAGTCTTTCCCTAGGTGGTGGACGGCCTCCAGGCGAAGGCATGGCTGCCTGTTGCCTAGTCAATCTGGTAGGCCTCTAGGCAAAGCAACGACATTTGTGCCATCTTTTGCTTTTTCTGCTGAGGGCGAGTTCCTGGAACCATCGCTCCTAACTGCCAAGAGAAACATGCATCTTATCAATTAAGGAACAAGTGTGAAGTACATTAAATGACTATAATGAAGTACATGATTGAAAAAGACTAACAAGATACTTGTTAATTGGCCTAGTAATGCATCTCACCTCAGTATTATCCTCATTATTTAGGTCATCATCACTCTCAGATTGGTTATCAATGTCAGAGGATGGGTCATATTCTTTGTCAGAATCGCTATTGTCAGACACTAGTGTCTTCCTTTTGCACTTTTCCTTTTTGGAAATAACATCTCTAACTTCCTGAGGTAATATTGGAATGCCAAGAGACTTAAAATGTTCCTCGATATCCCTTACCCTTTCATCCCTGTCCAGCTCATACTGGGTTTTTGTCATTTCTTACTTAGTTTCATCAAACGCACAGAAAGCAGAAACTGGATTCAGTTTCTGTAAAAGAGATGGAAAAGAACTAACAAATCAGTATTCTTTGAAATCTTAGAAAGAAGGAAAAATAACAATCAAGAATAACATAGCAAGTTACGTACAGCCATGGGCAAGTTTTATTAGTCAGACAGAGAACAATTAGCAAAACACACAAGCACTGGAACCAAAGGTCTCGAACAATTAGCAGAACACACAAGCAATGGAGGAGAAGGAGGAAACAAAGTACCTTTGGAGTAGGAGGAAGCAGACTACAGCCTGCGTTGAGGAGTGCACGTGGATGTCGTCGGGCGACGCTGTCGGAGCAACGTTCAGGACGTCGACAGGACTCGCCGGCCTCCGGCGTTGAGGTGGAACCGCGCTTGGCGCCGCTAAGTTGCGGGGAGGGAGGAGGAGGCCATGCTAGAAGGCGTGGTGGGCTTCAGGGATAGCGGGGTGGTGGGCGCGAGTAGCGGTGGCGAGGGGGCGCGAGCGGTGGCGGGGCGGCGCTAGGGTTTGCGCGGGTCTGCGGGGATTTTTCCCCTTTTGTCTGACTGGGCAAGAGGATAAGGTGAGGGGGGGGGGTGGGGGAGGGGGTTTGGATGGCTTGAGCGGGAGGTGGGGTGGGTCCCGTGTGTCGGCGAGCGGGATAGCGCAGGAGAGAGCTAGGTGCGGCAGTGAAAATTTCGGCCTGACGGGTGGAGCTGGATTGTCGGTGGCCGGTCCTAGACTGGGGCAAAGTTGGTTCTGATGCAGCAGGTCCACTTGTCAGTGACCCTTTGAGTTCTATTAGGTCTCTGGACAAAAAATTGGTGTACTAAATGCTTTCAAATTAAAAAGTGATGAACACAAAGATTGCACACCTCATGAAAATGCACACTTTTTGTTTTGGTAGTATGTTCATTCGACAAAGTGGCTGTAAGTTTGTTCATGAAAATGACATATCTCACTTATAGTTCATGGAACTATAAGAGAAATTGTAGATTTTATGAACTACTTTACTTTCACTTTGTCAAATGGGCAAATGGCTAAAATAACAATTGTTGGTCTTCATGAGTCGAACAACTCTCGTGTTCATGACTTTTGTACTTGAAGTCATTTGGAGTTTCAAATTATGGTTTGATGTTGTATATTCTTTTAAATTCAACTTTTTAATCGTTCAAAATTTGAAACATGAAAATATGACCAAAATCAACACAACAATTTGATAGATCATGATTTTAGAATTTTTTATAAAAAAAGCATCAGATTTTGAGATAGTATGTAGGAGAAAAATGTGTTACAAGATTTTGCCACAGATTAAAAACAAAAATGTGTGAGCAATTCACAGGGAGCAAGAGAGGCTAATGAAGATCTTGGCCCACATGTCATTGATACGGTGGACCACTTGGCACTCAAGCCTAAATAACATCTGGGTCCACATGTCATATAGTAGGGGTACTAAGTGCTGCCGGTTTCTATATCTTTAAAAAAAACTTAGCTACGAAGCTCAGCGTGGCTGCTCGGCCACTGCCACTGGCCATCCCGCCGCCCCAACCTACTGCCTCGCCGGCGACCAGCACTTGCAGGCTCGCTGCCGATCTGCACGTGCTTCCACACCCCCTCCCCTCACCTGCAGCTGCATCTCGCGCCCATCTGCAGCTGCCGCCCCTCCCCTCACTTGCATCTCGCGCCCATCCCCTCGAACCCGTGGTGGATCTTGTCCGGCAAAACGAGCTGCTCCACCGCCCACCAGCAGCCACGGCAACCACCCCCACAAGGTGAGCTCAGTGGCTCACAAAAAAAAGGTGAGCAAATCGATGTGTACATCTTTCGATTTAGATTTTTCTTCCAGTGTTTTTACTTTAGTCGAGGGATTTATGATGGATTTGTTACTCTTTGCACCTAATTTTATCCAGTTCGAGATGGATAGAAGTTGGATTTATAACAGTGCACTATTTGCGCCGGCCTTTTTGTCTGGTGTTCTGCAATTCACGGAATATGTCAGAGGTAGATATAGTGCAGATGAGAAAATCAAGTGCCCATGCCGAAAATGCCTGAACCAGATAGAGAAAAGCCTAGATGATGTACATGAGGATATCGAACTCAAT
This sequence comes from Panicum virgatum, assembly GCF_016808335.1. Classification (NCBI taxonomy): domain Eukaryota; kingdom Viridiplantae; phylum Streptophyta; class Magnoliopsida; order Poales; family Poaceae; genus Panicum; species Panicum virgatum. Next base: position 40,324,171 of record NC_053153.1, on the reverse strand, counting down.
GGTATGTCTAGGTGCTATACTAGGTGGGTTCACCATGGAGAGGAAGAAGATGATGTTGGACAAGATGAAGATGGACAACTCGCTATTGTACCTGAAGATATGTCATTGGATGGAAATGACCAGGCAGCACTTGACGAGGAAGGACAACTTGAAGATGTCGTAGATGACGGTGCAAGGGGAGTTCAGGGGTTGATTCAAGATTTGCGCGACGCAGCAAGCCATGGCTTTGGTGGTAACTTATATAAACAACTCATGGAAGAGGCAAAGCGTGAACTTTATCCAGGTTGCACCGAGGAGACTAGGCTATCATTCATTATTAAACTGCTGCATATAAAAGTGTACAATCGGATAACAACCTGAAGGATCTATTGCGGAGGCATACACTGCCTATGAGTGTATGACCCAGTGCTCAACATATTTTAGTGACATCATTAGTAGGTTCACTAGGCCTGAAAGAAACTTAGATGGAGAAGAGAACATCTCACCCAATGGTTACTCTATTTTTGGTCATGGTATTAACCTGTTGGGTTCTTCAAAACTTCATTACCAAGACAAAGACTATGACTCCATGATTTGGTTTGTTCTAAATAACTGCGAAGATGTTGATGAAAACAAAGAGTGAGTAATTCCTGTTATTACAGCCATCTTTATTCAATACTAGTGTCACAAAATAACTAATTAGCTTCTTCCTTGGCAGCATGTATAGGGCACAATTAGAACAAGAAGAGGTCAACGATGTTGGGAAAATGATGTCAACACAATTCGCTGCATGGTTCGAGAATCATGTGTGTGCTACTTCTACAACATGATTTCATAATTTATGATCCAACACATTTTCAAATCAGTAATTCTATATGTTTTTTACCTACAGATTACCAAATTGAAATACGAAGGCTCAACACTTGTTGATGAAGACTTGTACTCACTAGCATGTGGGCCGAATCCGCGCATGCGTTCATACACAGCCTGTATAATCAATGGGGTACGGTACCACGCTATAGCTCGTGACGAACATAGGAAGACACATAACTCCACCATCAAAACTGCAGGTACTCACGGTGATGACACAATTGACTTCTATGGGACAATCACAGACATTATTGAGTTGAGTTATAGTAGGAACAGCAAAGGGCGTAGAACTGTTATCTTATTACGATGTGAATGGTACCATCTTGGTGGAAGGACATACCAGATGAAAGATGATGGTTACTTCAAGAGCATAAACATCACAGGTCGATGGTATAAGGATGATCCTTTCATTATGGCCACAGATGCTACACAAGTATTTTTCTTGGAAGATACAAAATTAGGTCCATGTTGGCGAGTGCTTCAAGAATTTGGCCACCGACATATATTTGATGTCGAAGAGTCCCACACAAACCAACCAATCCATGAACAAGTACAAATGAGATGTCAAGAGGCATACCAAGAGGAGCATATTTCATCTATAGATGGTGCAGTGAGAGACATTCCTCCAGATATGGATTTGTTGCACATGGATAATGAACCAGGCAGCCCTATTAGTACAGACCTCGTCGAGAGCATCCGTCGACAAAAACATATTGCTCAAGGTGATGAAGCAGACCGCGAAGATGAAGATGAAAATGAAGATGAAACCTACCTTGAGTACCATAGTCCAGAAGAAGGCAACACTTCAGGAGAAGACAGTGATGTTGATTGACCTTTGCATTTCTAGAGATTTGTGAACCATGAACTTTTCTGTTATTGATTTTGTTGTATTTGAATTATGCTACTACATTTGTACCCGATTTGTGAGATTGTAAGACCTTATATGCAATGTTTCTGTTTTTAGTGGATACTTCATGTCTGATCCAAGTTACAGTGTCCAGATTTAATTCACATGATGTATATCTATATAGTCCAAGGTTTCTGTGTTTTCATGACACATGAAAATGTCATGGAATGCCCAGAATCTATCCTAAAATGTATTTCTGGGTTTTTATGACCCCAAGGCCATGTCATGGAAAGTACAAAATCTGTCACAAAATGTAATTGGAAGTGACATACATGCTGCAAAAGTTTCAACCCACACAATTTTCACATCAAAGCAAAAGTGATCTTTATTTCGAACATACATCAGCATTGCACATACATAGGGCACACTACTGTCCACCACAACAGGTTAATACAATATGTTCTTCAACACTACAGCTTCAACACAAAGGCCCATACATCATCAGAATTGCTTACTTCAATACAGCTACAACCAAGCCAATGGCCAACACCACGAATATTGTTACATTCACACATCCACACACAAGACAAATGCAACTTCCCAAGCCTTCCCTGTTCTTGCCAACCATTTGCTTCACCTCGTTCAGATTTTGCTCCAACCTATCTATTTTTCCCACCAGCTCGGGAACTTCTGTTGTCGAAGCAGCTGCAATGGTCGAGGAAGCTGGAAGTAGATAACCATGATCCTCAGGGTACACCATATATTCCTCCTCAAACCAATACCTGGAACATCTCCCCTGCATCCAAATGACAACCACAGATAATTTAACACCAATAGTGCAGACACTGAATGCTACAAACACTACCATTCTCAGGGAAGCACATTCAGGGAACCACTGAACTGACATTTCCATAGCCTTGCCGGGGGCACTTGAAAAACCTCTTTCCAAAATTATACTGAGACTTCGTGGTAGTGGCAGCAAACACCCGCACATCCTTGCAAGTCGGGCACATGATCAATGGTAACCCGGTCATATCATCAAGCGGCGCCTGCAGATCGACAGTAGTGGGCGGAGGCACTGCAGCAACAACAACAAGGGGTCCAGGTTGCAGGGCAACCCGATCTGCGCTTGACCGCCGAGTCCGAGCGGTTGAGGAGGACGCCTGCGACATGACAACTAAAGAGGGAAGGTGAGCAATAGTGAAAGGCAACTGAGGGGGGACAGGGAGGGGGCACTGCCAAAATGGCACACCTAGGGCGATGAGGAGCTGCCACCGCCGAGACGACGCTCAGCCTGAGAGCCACGGTCGGCCCGCCCAACCGCAAGCCGCGCTCACCCCGCCCACCTCGCTCAGCCCGCCAGCCAGCCGCGCACGCCTCGCCGCCCAACCGACCTCCGCTTCGCCGCCAAACCGGGCCCCTCCGACGCTCCGCCCGCCCGCAAGCTGCGCTCAGCCCGCCAAGCTCTGCCGCCCGCCGCGCTCCGTCAACCCTAGCTTCACGCCGAGATCCGCCACCAGCCAGCCGCCGCGCTCCACCAGGCCACCCGCCAACCCCTCCGCCTGCGCCCGGCCGCCACGCAACACCGGCCCACCCGCCGCCGGCAGCCATGCTCGGTCCTGCCTCTCACCGGCAGCCGCTCTCCGCTCGCCCAAACGCTGCCCGTCGCCTCTCGTGTGGGAGTGGGGGATTTTGGGGAACGATTCGAAATAGTCAAAGTCCTACTGGAGTATATTCACGATTTTTATTTTTTTAGGACTATGGCTGAATAATGACGATGGGGACCGTCATGTCAAAATTAAAAAACAATGATGCTACAAAAAGGTCACAAAAAACCACTCCACGTCGTCACAAATACAATTCCATTGATCGGCTACTGCCGCCTGATATTTTGTGACGACACACGGCATCTTTATGTGACATAATATAGAGTGTCATCACAAATAGTTCAAGGTCTCATGAATTTATGACGCCACTGTTTTTTTCATCATATCATGTTACAATATATGACGATATTTTTCCTCGTCATGGGGACTTTTGTCATAAAAAATTAGAATTCTTGTAGTGCCAAGAGAGGGTGGTTTTCTACCTGTCTGTGGGAGACACTTCCATCGCCTCGGTGCTGGTTCAGAAACATGACAATCAGGAGAGGGTTGTTTTCTACCTCAGCAGACATATGTTAGACACCGAGACCAGGTATCCTGAAATCGAGAAGCTTTGCCTTTGCTTATAATTTACATGTACAAAGCTTCGTCATATTTTGCTCTCGGCGGAAACAATTGTCATATGCAAATCGGATGTCATAAAGCACATGTTGTCGGCTCCTGTCCTAAAAGGCCGGCTTGGAAAATGGATGTTTGCATTGTCAGAGTTTGATATTCGGTATCAGCCTGCGAAAGCAGTCAAAGGACAGGCACTGGCGGATCTGGTTGCAGACAGGATCAACACTGATATTGCTACACTATTTATTCGTGCTTGGGCTATGTTTTTTGACGGATCGGCTTGTGATGATGGGTGCAGTGTGGGAATTCTATTGGTGTCGCCTCAAGGGGCGACTTACTCCTTTTCCATCAGGATGACTGCCCCATGCACCAATAATTTGGTGGAGTATGAAGCCATTCGCAAAGGGATGGAACTACTCCTCGAAGCTGGTGCAAAAGCGGTGGAAATTTTTGGAGATTCGAAACTGGTGATTTCTTAGCTCATGAAAGAATATAGATGTGAGAGCGATGCTCTTTTCCCAATATGGACGCAATGCCGTGAGTTGATGCCACAATTCAGGTACATCAATTTCCACTGGATACGCAGGACTCTGAATAATGAAGCCAATGATTTGGCACAGATGGCTTCTGGCTATAGGGAGACAGCCGATGGAGTCGACGTGGAGGTTTAGTTTCTAGAACCCGGAGACTGGAGAGCCGATATCTTCAATTACTTGAAGGATTCGGCTCGGGGGGCACCCAGAAGGATAAGACTCAAGGCCATGAAGTATGTTCTGATAGGGGATGACATGTTCTAGAGGACCTTGGAAGGACTACTGCTTAAATGTCTGGGACCTTCAGAGTCAAATTGGCTCTTGCATGAGGTTCATGAAGGAGCCTGTGGTACTCATCAATCGGCTCATAAGATGAAGTGGCTGATTAGGCGATCGGGTTATTACTGGCCCACCATGCTTGAAGATTGCTTCAAATATTACAAAGGATGTTAGGCATGTCAGAGGTTTGGCAAAATTCAGATAGTGCCAGCATCAGTGATGAATCCTATCATCATTCCGTGGCCATTCAGGGGTTGGGCCATGGACATGATTGGTCAGATCAACCCGTTGTCTAGCAAGGGTCACCAATGGATCTTAGCTGCTATAGATTATTTCACAAAGTGGGTAGAGGCAGTGCCCATGAGGTCAGTAGCGTCAAGAGATGTGATCAGCTTTGTCAAAGAGCACATCATCCACAGATTTGGAATTCTTCAAACTATTACGACCGATGGAGGATCGGTCTTTATATCAGAGGAGTTCAGAAAGTTTGCCGATGACATGGGGATTAAGCTGATCAGATCATCTCCATATTATGCCCAAGCTAATGGACAGGCTGAAGCATCCAACCAGAGCCTCATCAAGCTCATAAAGAGAAAGATCGATGAATATCCTAGGCGCTAGCATGAGGTGTTGTCAGAAGCTTTGTGGGCATATCGTATTTCATGTCACGGATCCACCAAGACATCACCATACCATTTAGTCTACGGCCAAGATGCTGTGTTACCATGGGAGATCACGGCCGGATCAAGGCGTGTCGAGTTCCAGAATGATCTGACAACTGAACAGTATGCAGCCTTGACGAATGACAACGTGGAGGACCTGACAGAGCTAAGGCTTTGGTCATTGGAGAAGATCAAGGAAAATAAGGCTAAAGTCGCTCGTGCGTACAACAAGAAGGTCAAGCCAAAGAATTTTCAGGTTGGAGACTTGGTTTGGGAGGCAGTATTGCCATTGGGGACTAAAGATAAAAAGTATGGCAAGTGGTCTCCAACTTAGCACGGGCCGTACAAGGTTGATCAGGCTTTGCCTGGGAATGCATACATGCTCGAGGAATTGGACGGCGTCAAGTTTTCTGTTGCTGTCAATGGTCAACATCTCAAGAAGTATTTCCCGAGCATGTGGGAGAGCGAGTAACAAGAGCCGATGAGATCCATCTGGCTGTAATCATGAAAAGGCCAACACGTTGAGTTGGCCGGTAAAAAAAAATCATGACAGGCCAACACGTTGAGTTGGCCAGTAAAAAAAAAGAAGAAGCCAACACTTTGAGTTGGCTAGTAAAAATATATATGAGAAACGAACAGCCGATGTGTAACCATCAACTTAAGATGTTTTTAAAATAGTTACAAGTTTCAGGTTAACAGGCAGTACTAATTGTTTCTTGAGCCTATCTACTGGTTCAGGAATTCTTCTATGGCGTGGATGGCTTCTGTGCGGACGGTATCTGCTCGTGCTATAATAGCTTCGTCATCCTTGTCATCGCCTGTTACTATCTGCCGACTCAAGGTGCTTATCTCTGCAAACTCTGCTTGTATCTGCTCGGCTATTTCCTGGGTTTCTTGTTTGGAGTTTGCAATGAAAGCTTCCTCGGCCTGGATGAGTTTCTTGGTGGTGCGGACTTTTTCTTCGAGTTCCACCAGTTCTTTCTTCAGGAGGTCGAGTCGGTTCATGTTGGCAGACATGTCAGCTTTGATATCTAGAGTTGCCTTCTTCTGGTTGAGGGCCTTGCACTTTTGGGTAATGTCAGCTTTCAGAGAAGCTTGAGAGTGACGTGCTTCCATCCTTTGTTGTGCTTTATTCACTTCTATCCGAAAGAATGGAAGGTTGCTGGCTGGCCAGAGCTTGATTTGCAATGGCTCCGAGAGTTGGGATTCTATTTGCTCGAAGATGTTCTTTATCTTGCTGGAATCATCAACCAGAGCAGTGATCGGAGCAGATAGTAGATCCTTGATGAGTTGAAGCTGATGTGCCAAGTTAGCCGATTGCTGTAAAGATGGTGTTTCTGCTCCAGGGACAGTTAGACCCATTGATGTCAGGTCAAAGGAAAGCAAACCTGAAATATCAAAGCTCTATGGACATATCTGGAGTTAGAGCAAGATGCATTTATGAAGCTATCGGCTGGTTCAGAATTGGTTTTGTAATGTTACTTGTTCTGAAGAAGAAGCATTGGGCGGTTCAGGAGCAATCGTCCTGTTAGAGCTTGTGTTGACATCAAGAGCATCGACTGTATCGGCTTGTTCCTCGTTTGCCTCCATCAGTGCATCAGGAGTTGCAGCCATCTCATATTGTTCCAGGCTTTCTACATTGGGGATTTCTTCAGCTGCGTCCTGGAACTAGAACTACAGTCAACCAGAGTACATGTGTGTGCAACAAAGAAGAAGTTTTGGGATGATGAGTTACCTGGTTGGTGTTGGACTCTGATGGACTCGGGGGAAGCTGGTGCTGGTTTCTTGATCACTCGCCTCGTGATCATCTTCCTTTTCTTGGTCAAGACTCGAGGGGCAATGCTTGCAGAAGTTTGTCTTCGTTTGGAAGCCGACTGAAGTAAGTCTGGCTGAACAGTCATTATCACTTTCTTCATTGTTGGTGATCCCTTGCAGAAGAGTACATCAGGGGCAGTTGGAAGAAAGTGGAATGGTTCCCCGTTGCTGGTCATAGGTTTTAGGCCATCCTGTTGCTGCTAACAGGGTGAGCAGGATTAGCCAAGAGAAAGGGATAGAGGACTTGGAAGGAACAAAATGCATAAATTCAGTACCTCTTCCTCGGGGATTACATATTCAGGATCAATTTACTGCAGTCGAAGACCTAGAGCTTTCCTGAATACATGTGTTTTCCACATTCCCCACCACGTGCTGAAGCCGATTGATGAGGAAGTAAAGGATAGATCAGCTGGTATTGGAATGTGGAAGTCATCAAACATGATGTAGCATCTTGAGCTGGTGAGACCGTCAGGCAGATCGGCTCTACTCTCCACCAAGTGGTGAATATGGAAGTGGGGAGGGACCTGTCCTAGGCCAAATTGCTGAGCTGCTATGACTGGTTGGTAAGATTCATAACCTGGCTTGATAATTCTATTAGAGGTGCTAATACCAACAGGGAGGAAGCCAGGTCGAATCATCAAAGAATACAGATGCCGAGTGCTGTCGTCATCGGCAAAGTTATCTAATCTGAAGGCAGTTGGGTTTTCAAAGGATTCAGATTCAGTAAATGGGAAATAGAGGGGATTATCTAGTCCTTTGTAGAAGATTCTGAACCAGTTTGCTGCATCTGCTTAATTCAGTTTACTGCCAGGGAGACTAAATAAAGCTTGGCCGTAGCTAGTACATCTAATTGGTTTGCCACTCTCATCAGGGAAGGAGTTCTTGGTCAGGTCTTGGAAGTTGGGAATATGGTGCTGGAAGTACAGTTGTGCCCACAACTGAATAAACCACCAAGGGCCTCCAGTTCTCAGTTTCTTGTGGTTAAGCAGGTTAGATGTCATCAAATGGAGATATCTATAAGTTTCTCCAAGAAAAAGTTTGCCTAGGCCGGTGTGATTACCATAGGCCAGGTGATAGGCCAAGGGAAGATAGTTCTTAGTTGGAGCTAAAGAAGGACCACAGAAGATGAAGTGCTCTAGCCAAAGATTTAAGAAGGCTGTGTGTTCCTTCTCAGTCACTGGACCTTTTGTTTTCATGTGCTGATTCATGTAAGTGCCCCAGTTTGTGCAGTTAACTTTGGAAGAAAGTTTGAAGGGGACTTCTGCTATTTTGTGAGCAGCAGGATTAGGAGAACTAATGTCTAGGCCAGTGATCATGGTGACATCCAGCAGAATAGGGGTCATGGTTCCATGACCAAAGAAGAAACAGTTCAAAGCATCAGACCAAAAATAGCCGATGGTTTTCAGAAGATTTTCATCTTTGTCAAGTGGTGACAGTGATAAGCTAAGTGCATCGGCTATGTTCAAATCCTGCCACAAGGGCATATAAGTTTTTGCTACTCTGCTATACCATGTAATCCAGCTTTCAGGGGGATTAGGCTAGGCTCTCAGGCAGTCGGCCCAGAGGTTCAGATCGATGTTTTGACTCACAAGTGGGATCCTATTTGCTTCACAAGAGATCAAATCTATGGGGTTTTCATGGGTTTGTGGGCCAAGACAGAAAGATTTTGGATTGGAGGGATGCGGCAGAAGGATGTCTGACACCTGAAGTTCAGGAATTCAGAAGTATGCACATGGTGTCATGTTTTAGAGTTTAGTGTTTCAGAGGCTTGATAAGCTGAAGAAAACTAAAGGATTAGGCCGAATATTACCTTCAGGCCGCAGATTGCCACATCATCAATTGCAGAGCTTGTCGTCTGAGCTACAGAATCTGCCATGGTTCAGATCCGGTGACTTTGGGTTTGATTGCTGAGGGTGCTGATTCGAATTCTAGCTACTTGGAGAGTTCTTGCTCGAATTTGTAGAGCTTGGTTTTCGAATTACACTCGAATTTGAGAGTTCAAGAGTTCGGTTCAAGGTGGAAGTGTTACTCTACTCTTGTGCGGGTTGCTTCTAGTTTGAATTTCGTTGGCTCTTGGATATTTATAGAAGCCTGATGCGTTGCCGGTTCAAGTAAACAAATGCACGGAATTGAAGGAAATTCGATTTCATTAGAGGAAAGTTCATTACAAGGAAAGCCGATTTTACAAAGGAATTAATCCTTCGGCTTTGTGATCCTACCATGCTACCTACATCTACCAGTTGTAGGTATCCGAATGCCTACGGCGCTTCGGGCTTCGCGACGGTGCGTCTTCGCCGTCGTCATCGTTGTCATCGCCGTCGTCGCTGTTGCTGTTGCCGTCGTCCTCGGCACTGCAGCTGCTTCGCTCGCCGCTGCCGCTGCTTTCTTCTTCATTTCCCTCTGTGGGGGCTTTGAGAAATTGGTGGGGGTTTCCTCCTGTCGCCGTGTTGCCGCTGGAGGAGGAGTCGGCTCCCTCCCAAGAGAAGACGTCATCTTCACTGCTCTCCAGTTCCTCTTGGAACAGGAACTGGAGGTCTTCCTCTCCTTCGGTCTCGGGCTCGTCTTCCTCGGAGACGACCCCGAAATCGAACTCCTCTGCATCCCAATGCAGAGGAGCCAGCGCTTCGTACGCTGCTATCGGGTCCCATTCGGGGTTCGGCTCTCTGGGATAGAGTCGATGGAGGAGGCGGAGAGGGAAGAAGAAGGAGATGAGGAGGAGGAAGAAGAGGAATCTCCAAAAGACTTGGTGCCAGAGGAAGAAGAGATGACCATGGGTGGTGAAGGATTGGGGTTTTCTGCACTACTGGCTTTGGGAGGAAGAAGGAGTTCGCTGTGAAGAAGAGCCGATTCGGGGTGAGATTAAATAGCGAAAAGATGGGAGACGGATCGGCAGTTTCAAATTCTACGAGGAGCCAGTTGTAGAGACGTTGCGTCTTCCTTGGTGGTTGCAGCAGTTTTAATGAACATTAACGGGAAGATGAAACAACGGAGTGGTTTTGGAACTATCATTGCCAAAACCAGGGGGCATGTGTTATCGCCATAAATTAACAGGATTAATTTATGGGCCGAAAGCAAGATGGGATTAAAGCAAAAGATTGAAGAAGGCTTGTAAATCGGCTCCTGTGTGAGCATCTGGGCCACATGGGCCATGTATCCTTAGATTTAGTCTAAGATTAGAGATAGAGTCCGATCGGGACAAGATTAGTTTAGATTGTTTCCCAAGTCTCCGGAATATAAATATGTACCCTATGTTATTCATGAAAAGAGAGCATCATCACGTCTCGCAAACAACAACTCTCGGCGCATCGCCAACCCTAATCCTAGGGTTTCATCCAAGTAAGCGCCGTGCTGCCCTGATCGCTTCTTGCGATCAGGGCAGCGTTGTTCTTGCTTTTACCTTGGTATTACTCGTACTGAAGTGTTTTTGATGGCGAGTAATGCTAGTTATCCTGATGTTCGTAGCATGGCTTTTAGTAGATATGTCGTGCTTTGTTGCTTATCATCTACGAATATCATGTTGTCTCTGTGCAGTCACGTTTCAATCTTATGCTAGTTCTTGTCGCATAGAATTAGTTGCACAGAGGCAACACCCTGCTTCTTTTATGTCTAGTAGATCTAATCTATTATGGTTTGCTCTTATCTTAAGAGTTGGCGTAATATCTGCTAGGTTAGGCCTTGCAAACGGATTGGATGATCCGGTGGTGTAGTAGATGCTTTATCTTAGCCTTGATAGGGATTGTTCCGGGAATCAGCTCCTGCTAGTTCTTAGGCCTCTGTTTTGGGTTATGGTTTAGTTGTCTGTTACATTCATTAGGCCCAGTCACGTGTAGGATGTTCCGATCTAGCAGTGAAGCTGTTACCATCGTGGACTAGATTAGTTAGATTTAATTGAAGCAGCTTTACAGTCATTCGCTTTATTCATCAATATCCGGATAGATACAGATCCAATCTGACACCGGGACTCGATCGACTCTTTAAAGCCGATGCAAGAGTCGTCCTGGGGAGCCGACCACGGCTCGGACTTACGTTTACACGTGTCTTTGTACGCAGGAAACTGTTTGGAGCACGTTCGCACCGTCCTGATCGGGTATAGGTCAGGTGGCACGCTCGGCTTTCCAAGGAATCTCCGGGCGCGTGACGGAATTGCGGGCCGTCAATGAGGGAGCAGTGCCTGCCAGCGCCCCGGCGACCTCCCGGCTCTTCGTGTTGCCTGTCGCTGCTCGCCGGTGGGTTTCGACCAACAACACGATTATATTTGAGCTTTAGCTACCGGGCGCATCGCTGTAGCTTCGTTCAAATCTAATCAAAAGTTATCGAGTTTATCTAGGCTTTGACTTCCGGGCGCATCGCTGTCGTCTCGTCTAGATTTATTCACCAATTATCGATATCGGCTAGATTCGTAGGTTTTCCTATGCTTTTTGGCCATTATCACATCTAAAAACATAATAGATCCGCTTTAGGTTTTGGAGTAACACTTTTGTTATCTCAAGAGCCGGTTTATATCTATTTTTAGCTCACATGATCTGAGTTACACATTCGTAGCTTAGATCTTGTCATACATACACAATCGGCTATTCAAAGCCGGTTTTGTCGTTTAGTGCATCGGCTAATCCTGCTGATGCGCTCTTTTACTACGCGCTTGCATTTAATATCTTTTTGTCGTCTATAGTATCGGCAAAGCTTGCCGATACGCCAATCTGAGAGATATTCGGAATCCCAGCCGATACGCTCTCAAATTTGACTTTGTTTTCTCCCTTGTCAATTTCAGGTCAAATTGACTGGCACGCTTGGTTGACTTTCCATGACTCGGCGAACACTTGCCCTCGGATTTCTGTGTGTTGATTTTTGCGTCAACACATCTTTTGGCACGCCCGGTGGGACCGAAAGCTTCAACATGGTGGACATTACTGATAAATCTGCGGTCAGTGAAGAGAACCAGATTCCTGTTCCTGAAGACAAGCTCAAAGAAGAACAAAAGAAGGAATATGAAGAGCTGGTAGAGAAATTAAAATGTGAATGCCTCAAGTCGTACAGCGTCAATAGATCTAGTGAGGTGATCAAGAAGTTTAATCTTCCATCTTTCCAGCCATTGACAGAGGCTCAACATGAAAGCAAGATGATAGATGCAGTTGGCCAAGCTGTGGCACAAGCCTTCATCAAGAGTGCAACAGTCATGGGCAACATAGTGCACAATGTAGTGGTCAAGACTTTTGCTGAAGGCACATTACCAGGGTGCATGGGTCCTTGCTATATACAACCAGATCATATGCAATATACTCCCTTGGAGGTGTCTATGGCAGCAGCCCTGTCGGCTCAAGATAGCCAGGCAGGAACAAGCAACAGTCAAAATCCAACCCAGATGACTACTGCAGCATCAGCGGGTACAGCAGATCCTATCTACTCAACCACGTCGCCGATTGCTACAACTGTGCAAGATGGATCTGCATCCGTATTTCCTAAAGGATGGAATCCTACTACTGGGTACGGTATGCATCTGGATTTCTTTTCTATGCCACCCAAGATGCAGTTTAATGCATCGGCTTCTCAGCCGATAGCCTCTCAGCCTGATCCATCGGTCGTTCAGCCAATGGGTGGATAGCAGGATGCATCGGCAACACAACTGAATGCACAAGATGCATGGAGTCCACAATAGATGGCACAAGCTAATGCATCGGCACCATCGCCGATGACCCCACAGCAGCGTCTTGCTATCCTACTCCAACCCCAGTCTCCTTCAGAAGTGTTATTGTCGCAATCTCCGCATCAGAAGGGAGTCAACTGGGTATTCCACAATCAAGCAACCGGACAGATACGGTGTGTCAATGTGCCGTACATGGATATTACTGGTCAACAATCGGCTAACCCATCAGCTACACAGCCGACAATGACTCAGCAGATACCCAATCAGATGTCCCAGCAAGCACAACAAATGCAATCGGCTCAACAGCCGATGAATCATGTAGCTCAGCAACTTGCAATGATGACCAATGCAGCGAGCGTGGCTTCTTCCCAACAGACACCAAATGTTGAAACACAAGTTGATTGGAACACGAAGATAGCTGAAGTGATGAGAGAACAGTTTGGCTTAAGGCCGAAGCAACAATCTGTTATGTACAAGGCTCCCTATCCTCCGGCTTACAATCAGATTCCTCTCCCCCACAAGTACAAGATGCCTGACTTCACGAAGTTCTCAGGGCAGGGAGAAGTTTCTACAATGGAGCACGTTAATAGGTTCCTTCTACAGTTGGGAGAAGCGGGCAACTATGATGCACTCAGAGTCCGTTTGTTCTCCTTGTCTTTGTCTGGATCGGCCTTTGCTTGGTTCACTACTTTGCCAGCAAATTCCATATTGCATTGGGCCGATCTGGAGAGACAATTTCATCAATCTTTCTACTCTGGGGTTACTGAATTGAAGTTGACCGATTTGACTGGTTTAAGGCAAAGAAACGATGAATCGGTTGCTGCTTTTATCCAAAGGTTCAGAGATGTCAAGAATCGATGTTACAGTTTGGTTCTGTCCAATCAGCAGTTGGCCGATGCAGCATTTAATGGGCTTTTGCCGCACATTAAAGATAAATATGCATCGCAGGAGTTTGAAAGTATTAGCCAGATCGCGAGTCGGATGACAGGAGAGACTCGATCCTACGAGCCCAAGAAGCCTTTTCAGAAAAAGATCAACTATGTGGAATATTCTACCAATGATGAGTCTGAAGAGGAGCAAGAAATGGTTGCATCAGCTGAGTGGATACAGAATAGCAAGATGCCGGTGACGTGTCCCTTTGGAAAGAAAGAGCCTGAGTCGTATGGGTTTGACATCACCAAAACCGACAAGATCCTTGACTTGTCATTACCGGAAGGGTTGATCAAGTTGAAGCCATATCACAAGATTCCATCGGAGGACGAGCTCAAGAATATGAAGTACTGCAAGTGTCACAACGCCATGTCACATGATACCAATGAGTGCAAGGTCCTCCGACAGCATATTCAGATGGCTTTTGAACAAGGGAGATTGAAATTTGAGGCTCCCAAGAAGACGATGAAGATCGACGGACATCCTTTCACCACGAACATGGTTGACATGGCCAGAGATGAAGGTTCTCCTCAAGCCAAGATTCTGACGTCATCATCGGCCAAGAAATCTGGAGCTGTTGATCCTAAAACGCAGATAGCGGCCGATGAGGTTAAAGGAAAGGGTCCGATGATGGATGCTGAACGTTCATCGGCACCACATAGACGTGTAACATCTCAAATGCTGTTGAACAAGTTTCAGCATGATCATGAAAGGCGGCAACGTAGAGAAGAAGAGGAACGACGCGAGCAAGATCATTGGAGGTGTCCTTTCTTTGTCTACTGCTGGGAAGAAAGGTTGACATTGCCATCGGCATATGATTGTCCCGAATGCAATGGTCAAGGCAGCCGATCATATGAAAAGTCATGTCATGAGCCCTATCAGCATGAGCGCACTCCTGTGCATGATCGGCTAGGAAAAAGGGTATCGGTGCATGATCGACTGGGGGGCAGGACAATGCTACATGATCCTGCTGGGAGAAGAGTGCCTGCACACGATTGGCTGGAGCAGATGGCCGATGAAAGAGTGCAAGATGATCAGCCGATGCAGAGAGATCCAGAACATGAGCCTGATCACACGGATCAATTTTAGTGGTGTCCAAGAGGTTTGACCAGGTCTCAGAAGCGACGTGTTCAGAGGCTACGCCAGCTGGAGATCATTGAAGAAGAACGAGAACAGATTCTGCGCAAGAAAGGGATCAAGTCACAAGTTTGGCGTGTTAAGGCTAAGGCCGATGATGAATCGGCCCGTGACAATTCTACACTGATCCAAGCAGTCGGTTCTTCAGAAAGTTCCTAATGGATGAGTTCCTAGAAGAAGAAGGGAAATTGGGACAGGTATTTACGTCGGCCGATTTGTTAGAAGAAATTGATATTGGAGATGGTGATAGACCAAGGCCGACGTTTATTAGTGCCAACTTGGATCCCGAATACAAGTAGGAACTGAAAAGTTTATTAAGGGAATACAAAGATTGCTTTGCTTGGGAATATTATGAGATGCCTGGCTTGGATAGATCTATTGTGGAACATCGTTTGCCTATAAAACCGAGATATCGGCCATATCAACAGGGAGCAAGATGGTGTAATCCTATGATTTTACCGGATATAAAGGCAGAAATCACACGGTTAATTGAAGCCAATTTTATTCGGCAGTGTCGTTATGCTGAATGGATTTCTAATGTGGTTCCTATTTACAAGAAAAATGGCAAACTATGAGTGTGCATTGATTTCAGGGATCTCAACAAAGCTATGCCGATGGAAGGTTACCCTATGCCGATAGCTGATATGTTGGTAGATGCTGCTGCTGGGCACAAAGTGATCAGTTTTATGGATGGCAATGCTGGATACAATCAAATTTTTATGGCAGAGGAAGACATCCACAAAACTGCGTTCAGATGTCCGGGACATCTCGATTTATTCGAGTGGATAGTCATGACCTTCGGACTAAAAAATGCCGGTGCTATGTACCAGAGAGCCATGAATTATATCTTTCACGAACTCATCGGCAAAATTGTGGAGATATACATTGATGATGTGGTTGTGAAGTCAAAGGGGCACCAAGAACATTTGGCCGATCTGCGTAGAGCTTTGGAATGCACCAGAAGACATAGTTTAAAGATGAATCCAAACAAGTGCGTTTTTGGTGTATCAGCTGGCCAATTCTTGGGTTTTATGGTACATGAGCAATGGATTGAAGTTAGTCAGAAGACTATATCAGCCATCGACAAAGTTGAAGCCCCTACGACGAAGGTTGAACTTCAGTCATTGATCGGCAAGATTAATTTTATTCGAAGATTTATATCTAATCTGTCGGGAAAAATTCAGCCATTTAGTTCTTTACTGAAGCTGAAGGCCGATCAGGAATTTATATGGAGAGAGGAACATCAGAAGGCATTGGATGAAATCAAACATTATCTGGTAAAGCCTCCGATGTTGGTTCCTCCCCAAAAGCACGAGCCGTTTAAATTGTATTTATCGGCTGATGAGCGTGCTATCGGATCGGCCCTTATTCAAGAATTTGAAGGAAAAGAAAGAGCTATTTATTTTGTGAGCAGAAGGTTGCTTGATGCTGAGACTAGGTATTCTCCCGTCGAGAGATTATGTCTTTGCTTATACTTCTCCTGTACCAAGCTTAGACATTATTTATTGTCAGCTGAATGTGTTGTTGTGAGCAAAGATGATGTTATTAGATATATGCTCTCATTGCCGATTTTAAAAGGGAGAATAGGGAAGTGGATTTTGGCATTATTAGAATTTGATTTGAGATATGAATCGACTAAAGCAGTTAAGGGTCAAGTCATAGCCGATTTTGTTGTGCAACATTGTGGACCAGAGCTAAACATGGCAGATCTTGTTCCTTGGACTTTATTCTTTGATGGATCTTCGTGTGGGAACGGTTTTGGAATTGGTGTGATGCTGATTTCCCCTCGGGGGGCAAATTTTGAGTTCTCGTTTCCGATTGAAGCCTCTGCAACCAATAATTAAGCTGAGTATCGTGCTATTCTCAAGGGGATTCAATTACTTTGAGAAATCAAAGCCGATGCTGTTGAGATTTTTGGAGATTCTATGCTGGTGATCAATCAGTTAGTTGGAGAGTATGAATGCAAAGATGATATTTTACAGTTATATCATGAAGAATGTCTCCGGCTACTGAAAGAATTCAAGAAGGTAACCATCGAGCATGTTCCCAAATTTCATAACAGTGATGCAAATCGGCTGGCTCAGCATGCTTCAGGATATCGGCCGATGGATGGAATAATGGCCTTGGAGTTAACAACCGATGATTGGAGGAAAGAGATTATTGATTATTTGAAAGATCCATCCAAGAAAGTGAACAGAAAAATCAGATTCCAGGCAATCAAGTATGTATTGTTGGAGGAAGATTTATATTATCGGACAATTGATGGGGTTTTGCTCAAATACATTGATAAAGAAGAAGCAAAGGTGTTAATGGGTGAAATTCACGAAGGTGACTGTGGATCCCATCAATCAGCCTATAAGATGAAATGGATGATCAGGAGGAACGAATATTTTTGGCCAACGATGCTGGAAGATTGCTTCACATATTACAGAGGTTGCCACAAATGTCAGAAGTTTGGGAGCGTGCAAAGAGTTCCTGCGTCAGCCATGAATCCCATAATCAAGCCGTGGCCGTTTAGAGGATGGGGAATTGATTTGATCGGCCAGATATATCCTCCATCCAGTAAAAATCATAAGTTTATCTTGGTGGCCACTGATTATTTCACCAAGTGGGTTGAAGCAATTCCACTGAAAAATATTACATCAAAAGAGATGATTGAATTCGTCAAAGAACATATTATCTATCGGTTTGGTATTCCACAGACTATTACGACGGATCAGGGTACTATGTTTATGTCAGATGAATTTGAGGAATTTGCTACTGGAATGGGGATTAAATTGCTGAATTCTTCTCCATATTATACCCAAGCTAACGGTCAGGCAGAAGCATCTAGTAAAGGGGTCATCAAATTGATCAAGAGAAAGATTGATGAATATCCTAGAAAGTGGCATACTGTGCTTCATGAAGCTTTATGGGCATACAGAATGGCTTGTCATGGCGCTACAAAGGTGTCTCCGTATCATTTGGTATATGGACATGAAGCCGTTCTCCCATGGGAGTTGAAACTTGGTTCACGACGTGTCACGTTTTAGAATCAATTGACGACCGAAAAAGAGTCAGAAAACAGGAGAGAGCAATGCTTCAGAAGGGGCAACTTACAAGCGACCCTGGAGTCGGCGGCGGTGAGCTGGGTCGGGAGAATTGCCCGATCGGATTGCACCGCCTCCAGTTTGGCGGCAAGGTACTGAGACCAGATAGTCTCCTGGGAATAATTCTGTCGAGCTTCGTCCTTCTCGCGAAGGAACTGGCGAATGTACTCCTTGGTGCTCTCGGGAACACCAGGAAAAGGGGGTCCCTCCGAGTTGGAGGAACCGGAAGAGGCATCGTCACTTTACAGAAAAGAGGCAAAGAAATTAGAGATCAAAGTTGAACAAAAGAATGGCAATACGAAGACGGAAAAAAGAGGGGCTTACTCCACGCGGCGACGGATCGCCGGCGGGGCATTAGAGGGACCCTTATCGGGGCGCTTGGAGCCCGCCATTGCTATAGGAAGACCTAGGGTTTTTGCTGAAGAAGGAAGAGAGGAGGCTCTGTAGCTAATGGAGACTTGTTGCCGATACAAGGACGGAAGGTGATATTTATGGCCCAGTCTAGGTGAGTGAAAAGACAAAAGGTGAATCGGCGTGTTGGGTTTGTGTGGACGGAAGGTGAAAGGCCAGGGGCAAAAAAGAGTTTTACCTGGTCGTATGGGGTAAGCCGTATGCGCGGGGTACGAGGAATGGCTTTAAATGCTGGTTGGAGTAGTTTCGGAACAAAATAAATTATTCCAAAACTGGGGGGCATGTGTTGTCACCGTTTTTTGACACGTGTCAAAGAAGGTGATTTTTGTGAAGAGAAGGTGGCCGATTTGGATGAAACCAAAAGATGCATAGTGTTGGAATCGGCCGATGGAGTCCGTCCGATGGACCAGAGGAATATGCCGTGAAGATGCCGATTTGTCCGTTTTGGTGTTCGACCGATGGATAGTTGCCGATGAAGTCAAGGAAGGAGGAGAGGATCCGGACTCTTTGAGAATCTTGATGATTCGGTTGTAATATTTAAAGTAGTTTATCTTTAGATAGTCTTTTCTTTTAACTCAAGTAATATTTGCCGTAATTGGCTAGGACTTGATAGCGCTAGGCTATAAATATGGGTTGTAAGGGACCGGAAAAACTTGATACACATCCAATACAACAAATTTTATAATTCCTTTGCACTTTTTCGGCGACTTCGCCTTTTTCTTTTCTTTTTTCGACGAGTTCTTTCAAGTTGATCAAGGACGCCTCACATTCGAGCGATTTGATTTGCTGGTGAGTTTTCTTTTTACCGGGTATATTTGAGCTTTAGCTACCGGGCGCATCGCTGTAGCTTCGTTCAAATCTATTCAAAAGTTATCGAGTTTATCTAGACTTTGACTTATGTGCGCATCGCTGTCGTCTCGTCTAGATTTATTCACCAATTATCGATATCGGCTAGATTCATAGGTTTTCCTATGCTTTTTGGCCATTATCACATCTAAAAACATAATATATCGGCTTTAGGTTTTGGAGTAACACTTTTGTTATCTCAAGAGCCGGTTTAGATCTGTTTTTAGCTCACATCATCTGAGTTACACATTTGTAGCTTAGATCTTTTCATACATACACGATCGGCTGTTCAAAGCCGGTTTTATCGTTTAGTGCATCGGCTGATCCTGCCGATGTGCTCTTTTACTACGCGCTTGCATTTAATATCTTTATGTCGTCTATAGTATCGTCAAAGCTTGCCGATATGCCCATCTGAGAGATATTCGGAATCCCAGCTGATACGCTCTCAAATTTGACGTTGTTTTCTCCCTTGTCAATTTCAGGTCAAATTGACTGGCATGCTTGGTTGACTTTCCGTGACTCGGCGAACACTTGCCCTTAGATTCAAGTGTGTTGATTTTTGCGTCAACAGACATTATTTAACTTTGTTATTTAGCAAAGCTTTATGTTTGAAAAGTTTGAGTACTTTTTTTACTTCAAACTTTTTAACGTGAAGATGTTTCGATGTCCGAATCGTAGTGTTTGCAATGGTATAGTGATAACATAGAAAATGAAAGTGGAGTCACTATATATGCAGATTGCAGCCCATGAGATAAATAATGATTTTATACGAAGTCTGCAAAAAAGAACGAACTGAATTGAACAAGAATTGAGAAAAATAACCATGTTCAAAGTTTTTACTATGAATCAAATCCAAAATCTGAAGTTACATGTGGGCCTTTTGCATCGCAGGGACCCACCTGTCTGCCACTTGAGTCCCTCTGCCGTGTCCCCATTGCTTTATTTTTAGAAGCCCAACCGTCTCGCCCCCAGTTGCCTTTTTGCCATCTTCAAAGTTCATGTCCCATCAATCTCGCCGGTTTCCTTCCTCACTAGGCATTTCTTCCTCTATCGTCGCCACCTACCTTCCACCCCTCCCATCGAGACCACCGCCTCCGAACCCAGTTGCGTTGCGCGGATGGCCCGTCCCAGGCTGTAACACCCGGTTTATAAAAGGACATTAACCGAGCAATCATATACGTGCCAGGATCAAGCCACACGTATATACAATAGAATGAACAATATATCACAGCACATATCACGTAAAAAGATATAATAAAGCGAATACGAATGTTATTTATTACATTAATAACAAAAGGTCTCATACAGAGTATGCGGAAGCGTAAAACAAGTACGAAACTCGGAAGCTGGGCGCCACAAGGACGCCGACTGGGAGACGAACGCCTAGAAGTCCTCGTACTCTTGGTAGCTCCGAGTGAACTCCCTCGCATCGGCAGGAACTGAGCAGCAGTAGAGTATTCCCCAAAAAGGACAAGAGGAAAAAGAGTAGAGAAGACAAGTGTGAGTAGACAACTTGTACTCAACAAGTATAACACAAACTATGAGGCTCTAAGGATTGGCTGACTCAACTGCATTAGCTTTTAATCTTGGCAAAATTTTATTAAAGCTATTTACTACAAGTTGATGAGTTACCATACCCCAGTTACATAGTAATTAATCAGAATTTATTATGATACTACTGAGAACCAAACCAAACCACCAAGGTAACCCCACTAATCAAAAGGAGGATTTGGGCCGCTCATGACTGTGAGCAAGGCTAGTATACCAGTTTTACACTCTGCAGAGGTTGCACATCTTTACCCATAAGTCGTGAGCTACGCTAGTTGCTCATCACACTTCCGTAGGTCAGATGACTAGCAAACTCACTACGAGGCTGTTACAAAGGACCACGTTGGTAAGGGGTAGACGCTAAGGATTCAGGCTCCGCAATGATGGGGCCCACCTCGAGGGGGTACAAGATAACACAGACCAAGCCTCGTAGTGCAGGGACCATTGAAGCTCACCCCCTCTTGCCCCGTTGGTAAGTTACTCCCGAACCAAAATGACCTAATTAGTAAGCCAAGACCGTCCCATTCCAGTCTTGTGGTTGCGCGGTTGTCCCAGGTTGTCGCTGTAATGATGTACAGTACTGAGGGAGAGTAGCTAGCACATAACATAGTGCGAGCCCCCTAAACCAAGTTTCCAGAAAAACCAATTTTTAAACGAGACGTGAGCCACTCAAGCAGACCACTCCCAGAATTAAGTTGCATATACCATTAATCAAATTAATTAAAAAGGACCAAGTGTGTTATAGCATGGCACCTAGCACAACTAACCAAAATGCAACCCAAAGGATATATATAAAGGATATAAAGTGGCTAGGAAAGTCCTTACAGGCATACAATATTAAAATGCAGTATGAAATTGTATTTAAAAGTGATAGGTGGTGTTCATGTTATACTTGCCTTCCTCAAACTGCTCCTGCTTGTCAAAATGCTCAAAAGATGGTGGCTACTCCGGGTACTGGTATTGGGGCTCCTCCAGTGGCTCAACGTCTACTCACGAACACATGGCCAGAAACAAGGCAACAACATAAACATACATGCAAACAAAGGCTAACACTAAGAAACAGTACAAAAATACATGAAAACAGCAAACAAAACCAAGCTAGAACTATTCTATGTGTTACAACGATCGCGTGGACATAAAGAACGCCTAAAACAGAGCTAGAACGTGAAAACTACGCTTAAAACAAGATCCAGGGACTAAACTGTAAGAAAAACAGACTTTCCAGGGGTTTTCTGCAAAAACCAGGGACCTATATGTAAAAACTAAAAATAACAGAGGGCTAATGCGCAAAAACACATGGGCTGGATGGCGGGTTCTATTTCCAGAAAGTTTGGGGGTGTCCGTGAAAGATTTTGGGCCGATCTGTAAATATTTTTGAACTAGAAAGGAGCGCGGGTTGATTTCAAAAGAAAACAGGGTCTCTTTAGCAAAGTTGCTAGGCCGAACCGTTATCTAAGGGTGTGGGCCGTTGGATCACGATCTGGCGGATCAGATCGAATTGGCCCACGATCTAATCTGAGCCGTGGGCTCCGGATCGGGCGGTTCAGGGAGGAAGGGCGCGCGGGGTGGCGGTGCGGCTCGCCGGAGCTCTGGTCCGTGGCGGCGCTCGATCGGAGTAGGCAGTTTGGGGGCTACAGTGGGTCCTTTGGCCCGCAGTTTGGCCGTGCAGCACGAGTGCGACATGTATAAACCTCTGGTGTCCCTATCGAGGCATGGGGAAGCCTGGAGCGGCGGGATCGACGGCGATGGCGGCGCTGCGGCGTAGGAAACGCCGGCGAGCATGGCCGGGGCACCTAGGTTGCGCCACAGGCGAAGGTATCTAGCGCAAAAGGATGGCGGGGGCGGTGGCGTCGATGGCGAGCAGCGAGGGCGGTGCGGTTCCCGTGGACGAGTCGATGCAGGGGTTCTCCAGGCCTCTGGGCTCCACAGGGAAGGTTCGGGGTCGAGCTGCGAAGCCGGTGGAGGGGTCAGGGAAGTCCAGGGATCACCAAAGATGAGAAATTGCGGCGGCGCAGGGACTCACCGGCGGCGCTGCACAGGAGAAATCCTCGTGCTGCAGGGCCTCGGAGTCGCGAGCAAAGAGTTTGGCGTGCTTCGGGGCGTCGAGGCGGAGCTAAGGCGGGGGTCTGTGGGGGTGGAGGCGTAGCAGGGCGTCGGGTCGGCGGTGGCGCAGCATCACGGTGCGGTGGGGCTACGCGGAGATGGTGGAGCTAGGGTTACGGTGGCGGCATTGGCGTGGGGGATGGGGAGCAGGGAGTCGCGGGACCAGTTATAGGAGGGGGGCTGGGATCTCGGCGTGTGTGCCCCCGAGAAGGTTGCGGCGAGATTCCCGGCCGGGACTGCGCGGCGCGACGGGGAAGGCGGAGATGACAGGTGGGGTCGGCCTGTCAGTCACCGAATGGAGCAACGGCGCGGGCGGTCGTGGGGCATGGGAACAGTGCTGACGCACGGGCCCAGACGACCCGAGGAAAGGAGGCACGCGCGGGCGCTGGGGAACGCGGCTGACAGGTGGGCTCGGATTGGCAGCGGGAGGGCGACGCGCGAGTGGCTTGCGCTGGGCGAGAGCGGGGAGAGGTTGGCAGGTGGGTCCAGGGGACATGGCCGAGGAAAAGGCATGACGCAGGGTGAGAAGGGAGGGGTCGGGTCGGACACGGCTTGATGGGCCGAGCATGCGGAGGTGTCCGGGGCGGGAAAACAGAAAGAGGAGCACGGGCCGCGCGGAAGGAAAAGAAGGGAGCAGGCTTGGGCTGCGAGTGGAAAAGGTGGGCCGCCGGGGAAGGAAAGGAAACGCGGGCTGGGCCGAGCTCTGGGAAGGGAAGGAGGAGGAAAAGGCTGGGAAAAGGGCCGGGCGGGGAAGAGGAAGTGGGTCGGGCTGAGCTGAAAGCTGGGCTGGGTTTCTTCTTTTCCTTTTCCTTTCTCTTTTCTTTTCTATTTCTAATCATCTCAAATCTATTTGAATTCAAACTCCTATGCAAACAAGCAAAATAAAACCATGCACCAGCATGAATGCAACAACGAGTTTAACCTTGAAAAAAGAATTAATTACTTGTGAGAGAAAATTAATTTAAATGCAAGTCTAAGCACATAAAACCTTAGAAAATTAAATAAAGCCAATTAAATTTATTATTAATTGCTGAAATTTAAATTAGGGTGTTACAAATCCTACCCCCTTACAGGAATCTCGTCCCGAGATTCTGGGCTGGCTAGCAAAGAGAAACAAGGATGGGATTAAGTTCTACGCACACCTGGTGTCACCTGCTGCTGATCCTGATCATTCTGTGGACAACTTTTGGCATAATGACCTTTTTGCCTGCATTGGTAGCACATGCGGTGGCGGTGAATGGGGCTACTTGGTTGACCTCCCTATGAACTTAACATCCCATCTTTCATTATTTCTGCTGCTTGCTTTTTGGACTCCTTGTGACCGCGTGGCTGAATCACATTCATAGTGATAGTCAAGCCATCAACATAATCATAGAATGCTTGGTTCTTGACCTGTGTATCTCTAGAGCACTTAGGATCCTTTCTCTTCTGGATGGTCTGTAGCTCATCGACTGATGGGAAGTCGAGGAAAAGTGAATCCTCAGCTAGCTGCTCTTGATGAGACATCTTTCTCTTTGTACTGGAGAACAACCTGTGGTTCCTCCTAGTTGTGGCTTCATCTTCAGTCGCACGAACTTGACGACATGGAACGCCATAGAATTGGCAACACGGGCAAGCTTTCTCACCATTCTTTGGATGGTGTGTTGTTTGCGAAGACTGATCTTGTACTGTTATCGGCTGCTCCACGGAAACTGTTGCATGAACACCATCACCCATTGCACTGTCTCCAAGGCCTTTTTGTTCTGCCGACATCTGAGCTAGGATAAAAGAAAGCATAGATTGGTAAGATCAAAGAAGAGAGAAAACCCCACTATGTAAGGTTCTATCTTATTTAGACCACACTGCCCATGCATCACTACTGGTAACTCCAGATAGGTGTTACATAAATCCGAAAAAAAGGATCTATAGCATAACTCTTCTGCCTCGTCCGAGAGATTCTCAAATCCTCCTGTACTATTTGTAGGCCGGGGTGTCACATCCCTACCCCCTTACAGAAACCGACGTCCTCATCGGTGAATCCCTGGATATCACATCCTCTTCGCACTATCCTTCTTCTCAACAAGCAAGACAGGAGAAACCCAAGGCATGATAAGGTAGAGAGGATAGAGTGGATGGTTTTACCCCCAACAATCTAACTCAATTTTATTAATTAATTAAACTTTAACTTAAGACTGATTTTCATTAAACAAATTTAACTACTAAGCTATGCAATCAACCAAAGATCCAAATCAAACATGTAGCATAATAACAAGCATTCAAATTTTATACTTTAGTCGAGTTTAACACACCACTCGACTAACACAACGCGTCGCAGAGCGTTCTATCGTGCTATTATAAAGAGGTCATTTAGCTTACACCTATGATGGTCAGATGATCTACTCCAGGCCAGACTCTACGGAAACTATTCTATAGAGATAATCAAGGCAAGACGAGTAAAAATCTTAGAATTCAAGGAATATAATAGCAAAATAGTTTCAGCAAACAAGGCTAGAGAGAAGAAGACCTAAAACTCGACCAGTTCTATTTAGGCTTTCATCCTACAGTCGATATAGCTCTGATACCACTCTGTAACACCCGGTTTATAAAAGGACATAAACCGAGCAATCATATACGTGCCAGGATCAAGTCACACGTATATACAACAGAATGAATAATATATCACAGCACATATGACGTAAAAAGATATAATAAAGCGAATACGAATGTTATTTATTACATTAATGACAAAATGTCTGATACAGAGTTTGTGGAAGCGTAAAACAAGTACGAAACTCGGAAGCTAGGCGCCATAGGGACGTCGACTGGGAGACGAACGCCTAGAAGTCCTCGTACTCCTGGTAGCTCCGAGTGAACTCCCTCGCGTCAGCAGGAATTGAGCAGCAGTAGAGTATTCCCCAAAAAGGACAAGAGGAAAAAGAGTAGAGAAGGCAAGTGTGAGTACACAACTTGTACTCAACAAGTATAACACAAACTATGAGGCTCTAAGGATTGGCTGACTCAACTGCATTAGCTTTTAATCTTGGCAAAATTTTATTAAAGCTATTTATTACAAGTTGATGAGTTACCATACCCCAGTTACATAGTAATTAATCAGAATTTATTATGATACTACTGAGAACCAAACCAAACCACTAAGGTAACCCCCCTAATCAAAAGGAGGATCTGGGCCACTCATGACCGTGAGCACGGCTAGTATACCAGTTTTACACTCTGTAGAGGTTGCACATCTTTACCCACAAGTCGTGAGCTACGCTAGTTGTTCATCACACTTCCGTAGGTGAGATGACTAGCAAACTCACTACGAGACCGTTACAAAGGACCACGTTGGTAAGGGGTAACCGCTAAGGATTCAGGCTCCGCAACGATGGGGCCCACTTCGAGGGGGTACAAGATAACACAGACCAAGCCTCATAGCGCAGGGACCATTGAAGCTCACCCCCCTCTTGCCCCGTCGGTAAGTTACTCCCGAACCAAAATGACCTAATTAGTAAGCCAAGATCGTCCCATTCCAGTCTTGTGGTTGCGCGGTTGTCCCAGGTTGTCGCTCTAATGACGTACGGTCCTTAGGGAGAGTAGCTAGCACATAACACAGTGCGAGCCCCCTAAACTAAGTTTCTAGAAAAACTAATTTTTAAACGAGACGTGAGCCACTCAAGCGGGCCACTCCCAGAATTAAGTTGCATATAGCATTAATCAAATTAATTAAAAAGGACCAAGTGTGTTATAGCGCGGCACCTAGCACAACTAACCAAAATGCAACCCAAAGGATATATATAAAGGATATAAAGTGGCTAGGAAAGTCCTTATAGGCATACAATATTAAAATGCAGTATGAAATTGTATTTAAAAGTGATAGGTGGTGTTCATGTTATACTTACCTTCCTCAAACTACTCCTGCTGCTCAAAGTGCTCAGAAGGTGGTGGCTGCTCCGGGTACTGGTACTGGCGCTCCTCCGGTAGCTCAACGTCTACTCACGAACACATGGCCAGAAACAAGGCAACAACATAAACATACATGCAAACAAAGGCTAACACTAAGAAACAGTACAACAATACATGAAAACAGCAAACAAAACCAAGCTAGAACTATTCTATGCATTACAACGATCGCGTGGACATAAAGAACGCCTAAAACAGAGCTAGAACGTGAAAACTACGCTTAAAACAAGATCCAGGGACTAAACTGTAAGAAAAACAGACTTTCCAGGGGTTTTCTGCAAAAACCAGGGACCTATATGTAAAAACTAAAAAGAACCGAGGGCTAACGCGCAAAAACACACGGGCTGGACGGCGGGTTCTATTTCCAGAAAGCTTGGGGGTGTCCGTGCAAGATTCTGGGCCGATCTGTAAATATTTTTGAACTAGAAAGGAGCGCGGGTTGATTTCAAAAGAAAACAGGGTCTCTTTAGCAAAGTTGCCAGGCCGAACCATTATCTAAGGGTGTGGACCGTTGGATCACGATCTGGCGGATCAGATCGAATTGGCCCACGATCTAATCTGAGCCGTGGGCTCCGGATCGGGCGGTTTAGGGAGGAAGGGCGCGCGGGGTGGCGGTGCGGCTCGCCGAAGCTCTGCTCCGTGGCGGTGCTCGACCGGAGCAGGCGGTTTGGCTGTGCATCACGAGCGCGGCATGCGTAAACCTCTGGTGTCCCTATCGAGGCATGGGGAAGCCTGGAGCGGCGGGTTCGACGGCGATGGCGGCGCTGCGGCGTAGGAAACGCCGGCGAGCGTGGCCGGGGCACCTAGGGTGCGCCACAAGTGAAGGTATCTAGCGCAAAAGGATGGCGGGGGCTTGGGGTGCATACCGAGGCTTGAAATCGAGCAAGGCGGCCGTGCAGGGGTGGTGGCGTCGATGGCGAGCGGTGAGGGCGGTGCGGTGCCCGTGGACGAGTCGATGCAGGGGTCCTCCGGGCCTCTGGGGCTCCATGGGAATGTTCGGGGTCGAGCTGCGAAGCCGGTGGAGGGGTCAGGGAGGTTCAGGGATCACTGAAGATGAGAAATTGCGGCAGCGCAAGGACTCACCGGCGGCGCTGCACAGGAGAAATCCCCGTGCTGTAGGGCCTCGGAGTCGCGAGCAAAGAGTTTGGCGTGCATCGGGGCGTCGAGGCGGAGCTAAGGCGGGGGTCTGTGGGGGTGGAGGTGTAGCAAGGCGTCGGGTCGGCGGTTGCGCAGGACCACAGCACGGCGGGGCTACGCGGAGACGGTAGAGCTAGGGTTACGGTGGTGGTGCTGGCGTGGGGGATGGGAAGCAGGGAGTCGCGGGACCAGTTATAGGAGGGGGGCGGTATCTCAGCGTGTGTGCCCCCGGGAAGGTCGCGGCGATATTCCCGGCCGGGACTGCGCGGCGCGACGGGGAAGGCGGAGATGACTGGTGGGGTTGGCCGGTCAGTCACCGAATGGAGCAACGGCGCGGGCGGTCGTGGGGCGTGGGAACGGTGCTGACGTGCGGGCCCAGACGACCAGAGGAAAGGAGGAACGCGCGGGCACTAGGGAACGCGACTGACAAGTGGGCTCGGATTGGCAGCGCTGGGCGAGAGCGGGGAGAGGCTGGCAGGTGGGTCCGGGGGACGCGGCCGAGGAAAAGGCGCGACGCGGAGTGAGAAGGGAGGGGTCGGGCCGGACACGGCTTGCTGGGCTGAGCGTGCGGAGGGGTCCGGGGCGGGAAAACAGAAAGAGGAGCACGGGCCGCGCGGAAGGAAAAGAAGGGAGCTGGCTTGGGCTGCGAGGGGAAAAGGTGAGCCGCCGGGGAAGGAAAGGAAACGCGGGCTAGGCCGAGCGCTGGGATGGGAAGGAGGAGGAAAAGGCTGGGAAAAGGGCCGGGCGGGGAAGAGGAAGTGGGTCGGTCTGAGCTGAAAGCTGGGCTGGGTTTCTTCTTTTCCTTTTCCTTTCTCTTTTCTTTTCTATTTCTAATCATCTCAAATCTATTTGAATTCAAATGAATTTGAATTCAAACTCCTATGCAAACAAGCAAAATAAAACCATGCACCAGCATGAATGCAACAACGAGTTTAACCTAGAAAAAAATTTAATTACTTGTGAGAGAAAATTAATTTAAATGCAAGTCTAAGCATAGAAAACCTTAGAAAATTAAATAAAGCCAATTAAATTCATTATTAATTGCTGAAATTTAAATTAGGGTGTTACACAGGCGCACCTTCCGCAAGCAGCCGCGCAAAGCTAGTGTTCCCTCCTCCAGAAGTCCGGTGACTCCGTCGAGGCAGCACCGCCCCTCATCCACACCTCGAAGGCATGGCCGCCATGCCGTGGAGGCGCATGTCTTCGTCGACTTGGACCACTCCATCAATCTCGTAGTCCCCGTCGTGCCACCGGGCTTTCAAGCAAGCTACAAGCGGGCCGCCCCCAGGAAGGAAGGAACATTAGTAACCGCCGAAGCCTTGTCGTCGCGCAACAAGAACAATGTGAGCCATACCCTTTCAACTATCTTTGTAGTCTTAAATTGGTTGTTTGACAGTCTCACTATGATGCATCTATTAGATCAAGATTCATAGTTGGAAGATTCATTTTTTCTGGATTCACATTTGCTAGATGCATCTATTTTACATTACTGTTGCAATCTGATACTAAAAATAGATGATATTTAGTGCCTAATAAATTAAAGGAGTATGTAAATGCTTTGTAGGTATATTTAAGATAACAACATTTAATCTTGATTCATGGTAAGTGTGTTGATACATGATCGATTAAACAATGACACAATTCAGCAACTTTTTTTAGCAATTGATTTGTTTCTGTAGTTGCCCTTGTAGTTCATCTAGCAATTATTTTCTGAGGTATAAATTGCTCCAAGATTTACTATATGAATGATGCCTTTTAGTAGAACGTGAGATCAGTACAAAGATTATTTTTCTTAAGTTCAATATTTCATATATTTGTAAATATTGTATGGATCAATGTAAATTGAAGCGACATAATAGTACATACATTATTTCAGGGCCCCTTTTTAATTTCGCTCCAGGGCTCCAAATTTTTGGAGATGGCCATGTATGTTACTGAACACTTGTAAAAATTGATTTGTTCTAGAAAATGACTCGCCACTTGTACACCGAATTCATACCAAAGACAGACGACGACATGGTGATGGGCGTGGACACCCCTGGCCTACCAGGAACCTTGATTGAGGTGAGGGCAACATTACTAGTTGAGTTAAAATATTTAATTTGCTTTCTAACTGTGCGCCTGATTTCCTTGTAATTCAGACCAAAGGAAAGAAGTATGAGTTGTGTTTCCCAAATATCAAATTCAAGATGATGCTTAATTATGGTACTGATGAAGACGAATACGTTGGACCAACTAAGTCGGTTAGTCAGGTAATGTTCCTACCCTTTCAGTAAAGCATGGTTACGAGATTTGTAATTGTTTTAGCAAATGTAGGTTCATCTAGGCAATAAATGTGACCAGTTTTGTTGAATGACCAGAAATCTCATTTTTTGCAATTGGCATGCATGCATTTGATGACCTACTCTAATTGTTTATTATTGTGACCTCCTTTTCCAATGGCAGATTTATCAAATGGTGGAGGCTCTTCACATTGCAGTCAAGCACAAGCATGAGAGCGGTGAGCTGTATGCTCTGGAATCTGATGACGAGTGAAGCAGAGGTGGAAGCGACCATAACTGAAGGAGATAGAATTTCTACTTGTGCAATCTTTGGTCTGTTTGTTTAGTGTTGGAAAACTAGCAAATCTGGGTTGTTGCCAGTACTATATATGGTACCTTAACAACAAGTTGATGTCTTTATAGTCTACTTTGTTATGCTACCTTATACACAATTCTCCTTTTGCAAATCTGGGATATTGGCCATACTATATACGGTACTAGCAAATGTTCATATTTTCCTTTAGTCATACAGCCGATAGTCACAAAAAGGTCAAAGGCACTGGTCAACACTGCATGTAGTTTGCCACCACCTCTCCCAGTAACATACATAATATACCCAACTGGGTCTGTTTTCAGATGCCTCTCTGACGCATGGGTCCAATGATGCTGGGCCCCATGAGTCAGTGATTGATCACTAAACGCGTCCCTTTACATGCATAAATAAAGCGGCGCGGCGGATTCGACCCCAACCAACGTCTCGCCCCTTTCCTCACCAATCTATCCCATCAACTCCTAATCAGCGCCACCTTGCTCTTGCCGACTCGCTTCGCCATCGCTGTCATGGTCCGCGCATCTGCCGCTAATGCAGAGGACTGCTGCAGCTAGGGTCGAGCCCTCGTGCCGTCTGTTGACGGCCACAAATTCACATTCTAGCCGTCAACTTCTCGGGAATAACACGAGCTTTACACTATGTTCCATTAATATTTTATTTATTTCTAACGAGTTCCACAAGTTTTGGATGAGTTTTGATTTCAGGGGTATCTACCAAAAATGGGCAAATTTAGGCAAAACCCCAGGCCGGCTGGCCTGGCACCCCTAAAGACAGGGTCCCAGCTTCGAACCAATGGCAATGTGACACAATCATAATGCCCTGAGTCAAGGATTGGGTCTCGGTTTGATCAGATGGATCGAAAGGCCCGCACAAAGAACAAAGGGCCCACAACTCAGTACCAACTTGGGTCCAGGGCAGCTATCCACCACCGTGGCAAGATCACAAGAACACAGAGGAAACATCGGCACAATGGAGGGCCGAGTTGGGCTAGAGGGAGGCCGGTTGGCCTCCCCTAGGCCGGCCGACCTGCAACTGTCAGTGTTCGGACCAAGCAACAAATACCGATCTCAGGAAGCAATCAGTGACGTTCGTGCAAAGGTGGTCGCCAGATGGCCGCACCCTCAGGGTGTCCGGCCTAGGGAAGGCCGTCAGGCCCCACCTTGCAGCCTCTCGCACCCCAGCTTCGTGTGGAAGACAAGCACACCGACCTTACCTGCTTACAACTGACGTTACGGGGATTAACCGCCAAGAACCGACCCTGGAAGGCTATAAATAGAGGCACCATCCATCACTTCAACAAACACCATTGGAGCTCTTCTCTCTTCAGTTGTACTTACTACAGTAGGTTAGTCGCTTGGGAGTTAGAGTCGAGTCGAGCTTGCTTGGGATTCTGGAGTCATCGAAAGTCTGGTATAGCTCTTGTATCTTTCTTTTGATATTATCAATATAAGTTATCTTCTTTACTTTTTTGAGTCAGCTTTACTTTCTGTTGTCTTTTTTTTACTCGAGTCTAAGTGTCCAGCTCGAGCACGGAAGTTTTCCTTTAGCTTAGGCTAAGTTATCTTTTTAAGTGATCGGGACCTTATCGTACGAGTTTTAGCTAGAGTATCTCAAGTTAGTGCTCTAGGTTGAGGGGGATTTCTCTCGAAGGCCTCGAGAGAAATCCTAACACCAAGTTCAGACATGGTGTCTGACCTTAGTGTTAGCTAGAAAGTGTGTAGTTGGTAGGTGGTGACATCCCTATCCGTCCTTTGTAGTCCACCACATTTGGGTGTTTCCATAGCAGCAGTGCAGGTTGCCATTGGAATCCCCTCTCATCCCTTTCTGAAGTCCTTCCTCTTTCAACCGCCGAAGTAAGCACTGCTTTCCCGAGAACTAGTTAGGTGTCTAGTCTGATCTAAAGAGGCTAGCTCGATAGGTCAGAAGTGTATCAGGTATCTTATCTTGCTCATTGTCCTCCCAGCTGCTACCTCTCTAAGGAGTTGAACCTCCGTGTGTCACTCGGTCATCACCTGGCCATTTATCTCACTATCTATCTGGCTTACCCCCGTCTAGTCAGTCGGCCGGTCGAGCTAGTATGGTTATCACTCAATTTATGATACTCTTTACCATAGTGCTTCCCTGAGGAAAAATACGATACCCTGGAATACTCAAAGGTGAAGTGCTACAGCGGTGATTTTGTGCGCTTGCAGAATATTTATTCTATCGAGAATAAGAAATGCCAACAAGCATTTCTGGCACCGTTGCCAGGGAAGCAATTGGCTAAAGATATCATAGATAGTTTGATAAACTTTACTAGTTTGTCGCCGCTAACCCTAGCTGGCTTATCATTGCTCTCTCTATCTTTTGAACGATGCAGAGCAGTGCATGACCAGTTTCGACCTACCAAGTAATTTCAACCCGAATCCAGAAAGAATCAGGAGAATCGTGAGACGCCGCGTCATCCCACCTCAGAAGAGACTCACTCGGCACTACAGTTCACCATCCACTTCAGCATCCTCATCCATGGCTCAGAAGACTCTTCGTCAGTTCTCTGCCCCGTCCAGTAGCCACATTCCTACTGGATTGAACATCAACCAAGCCGGCAATGACGGCTTTGAGCTGAAGATTGGGTTAGTGAACATGGTCTAAGCAAGTCCGTTCTGCGGAAAGGCATCCGAGGATGCCAATGCCCATCTCCAAAACTTCCTGGAGGTGAGTAACACCATCAACCCCAAAGGAACTACACTGGATGTCATCCATCTTCGTCTGTTCCCATTCTCACTGCTCGGGAAAGCCAAGACGTGGTTCTACTCCAACAAGGAAGCTTTCACTACATGGGAAACTTATTCGAATGCATTCCTAGCCAAATACTTTCTAGTGGGCAAGACCAATGCCCTCCGGAATAGGATCACCGAAATTCAACAATTACCGGATGAGAGCATCCCGGAAGTCTGGGAACGTCTCCAGGAATACATTCAAGCATGCTCACACAACGGCATAGAAGAGTGGCTGATCATTCAGAACTTCTTCCATGGCCTGAATCAGCATGCCAAGGACCATGTTGACGCAAGCGGCGGGTGGTTCTTTCCTCTCTCTCGATGTTGCGAGAGCAAAGACGCTGATTGACAAGATAGCTTCCAACCAAAGTTGGAAAGGAGAAAGGCAGCCAGCCCATCCCAGGGGCGTGCATCAGATCGACACGGTCGGTATGTTAGCTGCCAAATTGCAACTTCTAATGAAGAAGCTAGAATCTCCGCACTAGGAGGTTAATCATGTTTCAGAGTCTCGTATGACATGTGAAACATGTGGCAAGACTGGGCACTCGGGCACCTCATGCCCATTAACTCAAGAGGACGCAAACTTTGTTGGGAGTAATAATAATCCCAACTCAGGATTTCATCCTCAGCAGGGTTGGAACTCCAAGCCCAACCTGCCCTTCGGTCAACAACAAGGTATGAACTTCAATAACAGTTTTCAGCCCACATTAAAAAGACCTAGTGTACGGCCAAAAGCAACTAGTAAGAAATTCCTTGCTAATGACAAGATCTTGGAATCTACGGCTGCACAACTAGTGGGATTTAATTCTATTAGCAAGAACCAACTAAGCTTTAATAAGATGATAGAAACTCAAGTAGCTCAGCTTGCATCCTCTTGTCCTAACGTTAACACAGTGAAACTACCCGGGCAACCGGAAGTACCCCCGAAAGAAAATGTTATTGTGGTGACCACGCGTGGTGGTAAGACCACGCAAGAGCTACCTTTTCCATAGGATGCAGGGAAGCAATGGAAGACCGTAATCGCTAGCCATACCGAAGTTGAAGACGAAGTGCAGGAGGAGGCTGTTGAATCCAACACTTTTGCAACCCAGGAAGACCCCGTGGAACCCCCTAGAACTTCACAGGACTATCACGACACAACTGCCTTACCGTTTTCAGAGCGGATAAGGAAGCGGTGGCCGACGAACAATTCGGCAAATTCGTCGAGGTAATAAAGAAGCTATATGTGAACATGCTGCTTCTTGACGCCATGCAGGTACCCACGTATGCCAAGTATATCAAAGATATCCTTGGAAACAAGCGGACGCTGCCCACCACCGAGGTTGTGCAGTTAACTGAAGAGTGTAGCGCAGCTATACTCGATCCTCACCTGGTGACGAAGAAAGACCCAGGCTGCCCCACCATCACCTGATCGATCGGGGCTCAACACTTTTCGAACGCCCTATGCGACTTGGTAGCAAGCATCAGGGTCATGCCAAAGGTAGTTTATGATAAACTTAACCATCATGCACTTGCCCCTAGTGCCATGTGTTTGCAGCTAGCAGACCAAACGGTCCGCTACCCCGCGGGAATAGCAGAAAACATTCTGGTGAAAATCCAGAATTACTTCATTCCTGTCGACTTCGTCGTACTCAACATGGAAGTCAACACCAAGACGCCGCTCATCCTGGGTAGGCCATTCTTGAGTATAGCAAACGCCCATATTGATGTTGGAGCTGGAGAAATTCAGCTCAACATCATTGGTCAGAAGGAGAAGTTCTCCTTCAAACCGAAGGCTGAACAATGCTCACTAGCCAAGGAGGTCCATCAGAAAAAGAAACCCAAGAAAGAGGCAAAGAATCCATCGCTTCCCAACATTGAAGCCCTCATTGAGTTCGTAGAAAGTCTGCGGATTCAGGAGGAGTTGAGAATTCAGGAGGATGCGAAGCAAATCAAGCTTCACAATCAGAGCAATGCCAAACCAAGAATCCAGCGTAAGAAATTTCTAGAATCACAGAAGATAATGGTCGAAACACCACCCACAACCAAGAAAGTGTGGCGGAAGAAAGTGTCATCGCCAAAAGACTCCATCCGGCGACGACAATCAAACCAAAGGAATGGGGAATCCGACTCCGGAATCTAAACCCGAGCCCTCGCCATAACGTAAGTGGCACATATCTATCATTTCATTGCATATAGGATAGTTTAATTTTTCCTTGCATAAATTTTCTTTTCATCTTGCATAAGCATGTTTAAAATTTAACCACCACATATTTAAAATTAGAAACTTTGCATCTCTAGAACTTCACAAAAAAAATTTGAAAATTTTTGGCTGAGTTGTAGGCCGGCCGGCCCCACCTCTTCTTCTCTGGCAGGGAGTAGCAGGGAGTGGGTTCTTTGATTAATCATGAAGCAAAGACAAAAGGAGGAGCACTGAACGTGCTGGAGGCAGGCCATGCGGCCCCATGCAGGCCGGCCGTCCTCTCCCCTCCACTTACGTCCCATCTCCACCGACGACAGCATGTTACCTGCAGGACTAGAGGAGTAGAGCCTTGATGTAGCTCGTTTGCCGGCCGGCCTGGCCCTGGCGCCCGGCTATAAAAGCCAGCAAACTCGACGATCTTCAGTGCACCAGAAGCTCGGGTTCAAATGCCTCAGCCCGAGCTCCTTAATCTCCTCTCCCTTCCTTGAGTTTCTTTGCCGAATCAAGCTCTTTTGAGTTGATTAGGAGGAGAACTTAAGTGCTAGCTCACCCCAAGAATAAAATTTGAGTAGTAATTAGTGAAGTTCATAAACCAGAAAACACAAATATATTTCCTCTCTAATTAAAATCATGGCACACTAAACATTGAACGTTTGTGGTGGTTTAACGCCCCACAAGAACGACTAATGACTAACACTGACCCTCTTCTTAACCTCTTGTTTCGTTCGGGTATTGCTTGTACTAACCTTTTGCAGGCACCATGCTAAATCGAGCCAAGGAGAAGGTCAAGAAGGCACTCTCGAAAAAGTCGAGAAGCTCGCGGAGTTCGTATTCTTCTCGGGATAGCATGTCAGTCGACTCCAGTCAACGTTCACACGCATCCCGGGAAGAAGAAGAAAC
Source organism: Panicum virgatum (assembly GCF_016808335.1). Taxonomy (NCBI): domain Eukaryota; kingdom Viridiplantae; phylum Streptophyta; class Magnoliopsida; order Poales; family Poaceae; genus Panicum; species Panicum virgatum. Next base: position 40,287,750 of record NC_053153.1, on the reverse strand, counting down.
TACCGCAGTCCCACGAAGCCGTTTCCGCATCAGGATCCTGACGATGGTTGAACAAATCATTTTCAAGAACGATTACGAGTGGCAAGCACTCGACCTGCTGAAACGGCAGACATATGCCCATGCCAAGAGGTTCGAAACCCGCTTCCTCACCACGACCGGACTCCTGCAAGACATGAACCAATCTTTCACTGCCGTCGGAAGAGAGAACTTCACTGACATCGTCGAGCCAGGTTCGCAACTGTTGACCATGGAATTCCTTATGTCTCTTACCGTTGAAGAAACCAACACTGAAACTAAAGTTTACTTTCGGTTCTTTAATGAACAATTCGAAATGACCCTCCAACAATTTAGTGTCGCTTTGGGTTTTAATAAAAGATGCATCCTAGACCCCAACACACTTGTTGAGCGCTATGAGTATGACAACAGCTCTTGGTGGAGTGTAATTTCTAATGAACCCGTGAGTAGTAAGAACAGCATAGTCTCAACTCATAATCCTACTTTGAGGTTTCTCGCCAAGTGGCTCGCCATGGTTGTGCACTCTCGCACAGACCTTTGCCTCTGCAGCTTTCCTGAGCTGCAGTGTCTGTATGCTATGGTGAACAAGATTTGCTTTTCACCCATTCGGAGCATGCTTGCTCATTGGTAGAAGATGATTTCGGGCAGAAGCCCCATCGACATAACCCCACTGGTCACTCGTATGGCAAGGTATATCAAAGCGATGGATGGCACCAAAGTCACCTTCTTGCCTGAGAAGGAGGCATACAGATACATGGTCGGTCTTGAGCATTTTGTGCAAGGGCACATGATGCGAGAGGGGCCAGGGAATTCTATCTTTATGTGTTACCCTGGGTACGATAGAAAGATCGAGCTTCTATGCCCGAGACTCTCTCTACTCGGTGAAAAGTCTAACATTTCAGATGGAGAAAAGAGAACCCGCACGACAGAGTGTTGCAGGTCCACAAACGAGGAGCAGGACCCAGCGCGAGCAGGCCGGAGCAGGTCCATCATGACGGACACCCCCGGTTCATGCCTCGGCACAACCGGGGCCATCCACGCAGAACATGAGCTTCGAGGAGGCGTACGGGCATTACACCTATGACTCGTATCAGGTCGGCAGCAGCGGATTCGCCGGTGGGCAAGGACTGTACTACCCCGCAGGTATGCATCCGTCTTACGGTCCATAGGTGGGTCCCTCATCATCAGCATGCTTCAACTTTGAGGACCCAATTCTTTGGAGCATCACGAATCTTTCGAACCGCATCAGCACCCTTGGTACATAGCAGCAGCAAATGAAGGACACGATGGCACACAACACCTAGCTCACTCAGGAGAGCTGGGGGGCTAACCTCCGCCTTGCAGTACAACATCTCGAACGTCTTCATTCACCTTGGGCTGGGCTATCAGCAGTCCCAGCCATACCAGCCGTACCAGCCGCCCAAAAAGGAGAACAATGACGACAAGGAGGAGAACAACGACGACAACGAGGAGGATAAGGATGATGATGAGGAGGACCCCGATGTGGGAGGGCAGGACTCCGATGAGGAGGACTGAGCTTCATCGAAGCTTGGGGGGTCCCACTGCCAGGTAAGTAATCGCACCCGTCCTTTTTATTCAGTAGCCATGCCAAAAAAAAGTATAAAATGAATAATAGTAATAATAAATAAATAATCTCATAACAAAAATCCCAAAAAAATATTTCCATGCTTTGAATAAAACTTATATGAGTGGAAATCTGTGTAAGCTCTTACTTTGGAAATGATGAATAGTTGCTCTGTTTAAACCCTGTATGTGCCTCGTTTACAGCTTTTTACTCTCCTAGTACCTAAACTAGTTGGCACATATTAGTTCCACTGAAAATCTGGTTGCATGGAGGCACGCGTTTAAATTCTAAAGTCTAAGTTGTTGCGGGATTTGAGATAGCCCAAACCAGAATATAAACTGCTTGCTTGTAACACCCGATTTATAAAAGGACATAAACCGAGCAATCATATACGTGCCAGGATCAAGTCACACATATATATAACAGAATAAACAATATATCACATCACATATCACGTAAAAAGATATAATAAAGTGAATACGAATGTTATTTATTACATTAATGACAGAACGTCTGATACAGAGTATGCGGAAGCGTAAAACATATACGTAAACTCTCGACGAAGCTGGGCACCACAGGGACGTCGACTGGGAGATGACCGCCTAGAAGTCCTCGTACTCCTGGTAGCTTCGGGTGAACTCCCTCGCGTCGGCAGGAACTGAGTAGCAGTAGAGTATCCCCAAAAGAACAAGAGGAAAAAGAGTAAAGTAGGCAAGAGTGAGTACACAACTTGTACTCAACAAGTATAACACAAACTATGAGGCTCTAAGGTTGGCTGACTCAACTGCATTAGCTTTTAATCTTGGCAAAGTTTTATTACAGCTATTTACTACAAGTTGATGAATTACCATAACCCAATTACATAGTAATTAATCAAAATTAATTATGATACTACGGAGAAAGAAATCAAAACCACCAAGGTAACCCCACTAATCAAAAGGAGGATCCGGGCCGCTCATGACTGTGAGCACGGCTAGTATACCAGTTTTACACTCTGCAGAGGTTGCATATCTTTACCCACAAGTCGTGAGCTACACTAGTTGTTCATCAGACTTCCTTAGGTGAGATGGCTAGCAAACTCACTACGAGGCCTTTACAAAGAATCTTGTTGGTAAGGAGTAACCGCGAGGGTGGATCGGCGACTATGGAGCAGGTCTAGTGGGCGTCAAGACGCGGGTAAGTTACTCCAAACCAAAAAGACCTAATTATTACGCCAAGACCGTCCTATTCCAGTCTTGTGGTTGTGCGGTTGTCCCAGGCTGTCGCTTTAATGACGTACGGTCCTTATGGAGAGTAGCTAGCACAAAACACAGTGCGAGCCCCCTAAACCAAGTTTCTAGAAAAACCAATTTTTACCGAGACGTGAGCCACTCAAACGGGCCACTCCCAGAATTAAGTTGCATATACCATTAATCAAATTAATTAAAAAGGACCATATGTGTTATAGCGTGGCACCTAGCACAACTAACCAAAATGCAGCCCAAGGGATATATAAAGGATAATAAGTGGTTAGGAAAGTCCTTATAGGCATACAGTATTAAAATGCAGTATGAAAATGTATTTAAAAGTGATAGGTGGTGTTCATGTTATACTTGCCTTCCTCAAACTGCTCCTGCTGCTCAAACTGCTCTGAAGACGGTGGCTACTCCGGGTACTGGTTCTGGGGCTCCTCCGGTAGCTCAACGTCTACTCACGAACACATGGCCAGAAACAAGGCAACAAAATAAACATACATGCAAACAAAGGCTAACACTAAGAAACAATACAAAAATACATAAAAACAGCAAGAAAAACCAAGCTAGAACTATTCTACACATTACAATGATCGCGTGGACATAAAGAACGTCTAAAACGGAGCTAGAACGTGAAAACTACGCTTAAAACAAGATCCAGGGGCTTAACTGTAAGAAAAACAGAGTTTCTGGTGGTTTTCTGCAAAAACCAGGGACTAAAACATAAAAACCAAAAAGATCCAGGGGCTAACACGTGAAAAGGTTAGGGGTGGATGGCGGGTTCTGTATCTAAAAAGCTCAGGGGACTAAACATAAAAAAAACAGGGGCGTTTTGGAATTATTTTTGAAAGCTTCTGGACCGCGGGTTGATTTCTATGAAAGACAGGGACTCTAACAAAATTGACAAGCCGAAGAGTTATCTGCAGATCTGATCCGTCAGATCCGGATCTGGTGGCTCAGATCAAAAGGGTACGCGATCTAATCTCGTTCGCAGAAAACAGATTGGACGGCCAGGGAGAAAAGGGCGCGCGGGGGCGGCGGCTCGCTACCGCCGGCGACCAATCCCGCGGCGGCGCGGCTCGGGACTCGCCGGAGTTCACTAAAACCGGTGCTTCGGGGGTTGTTTCGACCCGTGCTTGGGTCGGGTGTGTCCAACGCGTTACGCGTGATGCAGCTGGTCCAAAAACAGGGTACGGCGGGGCTCTGGTCACCGGGCATGACTGTCGCGGCGGCTATGCGCGGCGGGGTTCGCCGGAGCGTGGCGTGCAGGCTGCTGGGGTGCGCTACGGGCTAAAGCAACTAGCGTAAAAGTATGGCGGGGACTAGGGGGTGCTCACCGAGGCTTGAAACGGCCGGGGGCGTGACACAGCGGGGTTGGCGGCGAGCTCCGGCGGCGAGGGAGGTGCGGTGCTCGTGGACGGGTCGCAGGCGTGCAGCTCTGGTCGTCCTGGTCCCGCGGATTGACTTGCGAGCGGGCTTTGAATCTAGAGGAGGGGTTAGGCGGGCCGGAGATGCACCGGTGGCGAGTAAATTACGGTGAGGAGAAGGCTCACCGTGGCGGCATCCCGGTGAAATTATGGCCGCTGCCGGGCAGAGGTCGGGGATGGCCAGGGAGTCGCTGGGCCCGTGGGGAAGGGAAGAAAAGGAGGTGGCGGGCTGGGCCGCTTCGGGTTTTGGGCTGGATGCTGGGTTTGGGATTTCTAGTTTCTTCCTCATTTTGTATTTCTATTTCTAAACAACTCAAACCTATTTGAATCCAAATTCAAGTTTGAATTCAACTCCAACACTCAAACAAAAAGAACAATGCACCAGCATGTATGCAACACAAAATTTTAAACTTAGACAAATTTTAAATACTTGTGGAACGAAAATTAGATTAAATGCAAGACTAAACATAATAAACCTTAGAAAATTAAACAAAGCCAATTAAATTTATTATTAAAATACTGAAATTTAAATTAGAGTGTTACAAACCCTACCCCCTTATAGGAATCTCGTCCCCGAGATTCAGCTGGACTGGCTAGCAAAGAGATCTGGATATATCTTCCTCAGCTCATCTTCTCGCTCCCATGTAGCCTCAGCTTCACTATGATGACTCCACTGAACTCTGCACATCTTGATGCGCTTGTTCCGTGTGACCCTCTCTGATGTCTCCAGAATCTTCACTGGATGCTCAATATAGATCAGATCTTCCTGCACATCTAACCCATCCAGTGGTGCCTACTCCTCAGGTACTCGCAGACACTTTTTCAACTGAGAAATATGGAAGACATCATGCACTCCAGAGAGATCAGTGGGCAACTCTAGGCGATAAGCAACTTCGCCTTTCCTCTCTAGCACCTTGTAAGGACCTATATACCTTGGTGCTAATTTCCCTTTTATATTAAAACTGCGGATTCCCCGCATTGGTGACACCTTCAAGTACACATAATCGTTCACCTTGAAGGTCAGGTCCCTCCGTTTGCCATCTGCATAGCTCTTCTGCCTAGTCTGTGCAATCCTCAGATTCTCCCGCACAGCCTGTACCATCTGCTCTGCATCTTCTATAATGTCAGGGCCAAAGAGCTGCTTCTCACCAATCTGATCCCAATAGAGAGGAGTCCTGCACTTTCTGCCATACAATGCCTCGAAGGGGGACTTCTTCAGACTGGCCTGGTAGCTGTTGTTGTAGGAAAACTCAGCATACGATAGGCACTTATCCCAACTGGTACCATACTCAATAGCACAAGCTCTCAACATATCCTCCAACACCTGGTTGGTTCTCTCTGTCTGCCCATCAGTCTGAGGATGATAGGCGGTACTGAAGCGCAGCTTCGTATCCAACGAATCATGGAGCTGCTCCCAGAACTGTGAAGTGAACTGAGATCCTCTATCAGATATAATCTTCTTGGGCACACCATGCAAACAGACAATCTGGGAGATATACAACTCTGCAAGTTTAGCACCGGAGTAAGTAGTGTTCACTGGAATGAAGTGAGCAACCTTCGTCAAACGATCCACTACTACCCATATATAGTTGTACCCTTTCTGAGTACGAGGCAATCCCACTATGAAATCCATCGTGATCTCCTCCCATTTCCACTCGGGAATCTTCAATGGCTGCAACAAACCGGCTGGCCTCTGATGCTCTGCCTTCACACGCTGACATGTGTCGTAGATGGCCACATACTCGGCGACTGAATGCTTCATCCCGGGCCACCAGAAACGCTCTTTAAGATCATAGTACATCTTAGTACTGCCCGGATGAATAGAGTAAGCCGTATCATGGGCCTCACTCAGAATCAACTTCCTGAGATCATTCCCCTCTGGTACACAAATCATGTTCTTGTACCACAACGTACCCTGATCATCCTCTCTGAAATGAGGAGCCTTGCCTTTCTTGAGCAACTCACGAATCTCCTGCAGCTTCTCATCTTCCTTCTGATGCTGCCGAATCTCTGCCTCTAGAGTGGGTTCTGCCTCGAATGTCGCACTCGAAGTATGATGCAAGAAACCCAGACTCAACTGCTCAAACTCCTCGCATAACTCTGGAGGCATCTGGAAAGCAACGGCCATGTTGACATAGCTTTTTCTGCTCAGAGCATCTGCCACAACATTGGCCTTACCCGGATGATAGTGAATCTCTAGGTAATAATCCTTGACCAGCTCTAACCATCTCCTCTGCCGCATATTCAGCTCACTCTACGTGAAAATATACTTGAGGCTCTTGTGATCAGTGTAAATATCACACTGCTGCCCATACAAGTAAAGCCTCCAAATCTTCACAGCATGCACAACTGCGGCTAACTCAAGATCATGAGTGGGATAGTTCAGCTCATGCCGACGTAACTGCCGTGAAGCATAAGCAATTACTTTGCCCTCCTGCATCAGAACACAACCAAGACCATCCTTCGAAGCATCACAGTACATCGTGAACCTCTTGCTCTGGTCTTGTAGAGTAAGGACTGGCGCCGTAGTCAACCTCTTCTTCAGCTCATCAAATGCCATTTGACGCTCATCAGTCCATATGAATGCCGCATTCTTCTCTAGAAAAGAAGTCAAGGGCTTCGCGATCTTGGAGAAATTCTCAATGAACCTCCGATAATATCCTGCCAAGCCCAAGAATGACCGGACTTCCTTCACCGTCTGCGGTGTCTCCCACTCGAGCACATCCTTCACCTTGCTCGGATCAACTACAATGCCTCCCTTGGAAACGATATGACCGAGGAATGGAACCTCGTCAATCCAGAACTCGCACTTGCTGAACTTAGTATACAGCTGATGCTCCCTCAATCTCTGCAACACGAGCCTCAGATGCTCTTCATGCTCTGCCTCTGTCTTGGAGAAGATCATAATATCATCAATAAAGATCACCACAAAGACATCCAGATAATCCATGAAAACCATGTTCATCATGTGCATGAAGAAAGCCAGGGCATTAGTCAAGCCGAAGGACATGACCGTGTACTCATATAGCCCGTACTTGCAGGTGAATGCCGTCTTCGGAATATCCTCGGGACGGATCCTCAGCTGAAAATAACCCGAACGCAGATCAATCTTCGAGAATACACGAGCACCTCGAAGCAGATCAAAGAGGTCCTCAATACGGGGCAGTGGATGCTTGTTCTTGATGGTAACTGCGTTCAGCTCACGATAATCGACACACATTCTCTTTGAGCCATCCTTCTTATCTACTAGCAACAATGGAAAAGCCCAAGGAGAAAAGCTGTGACGGATATAGCCCTTGGCTAGCAACTCATCAATAGTTTTCTTGACTTCCTCATGCTCTATACGTGCCATACGGTAGGGTCGCTTTGCAATTGGAGCAGTGCCAGGCAAGAGATCAATAGAAAACTCAATGTCGCGTTCAGGCGGCATACCTAGCAAATCATTCGGAAAGACATCTGGGAATTCAGACACCATGCGAATACCATCCGTGGGTCTAGCCTCCATCTGATGAAGAAATCCGGAATTCTCCGTAGCACTTACTGTCACCTCTTGGCCATCAGATGCTGACAAGTGAACTGCCCGCTGAGCACAATCAATACGGACTCCCCATCTGGTAAGGGTCTCCATGCCCAAAATCACATCTATCCCCGAGGAATCAATGACGATCAAACAAGTGCGGAACTCTACCCCCCTTATGACAATACTAACTCTGGAGCATATAGAACATGTATGTATCTGGCCCCCAGGTGAGGTAACTACAATAGCTGTCCTCATACAAGAAACTGGTATACCATGCTTCTCGGCAAATGACTTGGAAATGAAAGAATGAGTAGCACCGGTATCGAAAAGCACTGTAGCTGGGTAGGAGTTGACCATGAACGTACCAATAACCACATTAGGAGCCTCGGCCGCTGACTCGGCCGTCATGTGGTTCACCCGACCCTGTGCTGGCGTCCTAGGCTGAGCTGGGCGCCCCTGCTGTCCCGCCTGCGCCTTCGGGGGGCAAGAGTTGGCGTAGTGCCCGGGCTGGCTGTAGTGAAAGCAGGTGCGAAGGAGTCCTGTAGCTTGCTGTCCGGCAGGAGGAGCTGCCTGCTGTGGAGCCTGAGGTGCTGGCGGAGCTGGTGGAGCAGCACGAGCCGGAGGTGCCGGAAACCTCGGGCCCTGGCTCGCCTGCTGCTGCTGTCGAGGCGGGAACTGCTGCGGCCTCTGCTGGTACTACTGGGGAGGCCGGTACTGCTGCTGTTGGTACTGCTGGGGCGGCTGGAGGCGAGGACAGGTGTTGCTGCCGGAAGCAACGGGAGTGATCTTCCTCTTCTTATCCTCCATCTCCAGGTGCTTGCGCTCCGTGTTGAGCGCGCTGTCAACCAGATGGTTGAAGTCATCGAAGCAGAGGTTGAGCAACGCGTACTGGATGTAGTCCTCGAGACCCTCCATGAAGCGCTCCTGCTTGTCGCGATCATCCGCGACCTCGGCAGGGGCGTAGCGAGCGAGCTGAAGGAAACGATCACGATACTCCGTGACCATCATAGTTCCATGAAGTGAAAAGGACAGATGTATGACGAATGATTAGCTCATGCTTCAGAAAGATAGAACAAGGGGAATACTAGCTCAAAAGGAAATGCTGAAGGATTATATCTGAGTTTACCTGCTTAAGTGCAAGGAACTCCTTCTTCTTTGTCTTCATAACGCCCGCGGGGACGTTGTGGCTGCGGAACCGCTCCCAGAACTGGATCCAGGTGAAAGCCTCGCGGTCCTAAACTCGGTGGGACTCCCACCAGTCCAAAGCTGCACCTCGCAGCTGTCCTACTGCGTACAAGACACGCTCCCGATCATCGCACTGGGCGATGTCCAACTGTCGCTCCACTGCACGGAGCCAGTCGTCTGCCAAAAGTGGGTCCGATGTGTGAGAGAACGTCAGCGGGTGACCCCTCAGAAACTCCACACACCTGTCACGGGGCTTCTGTGGCGGAGGCGGAGGCGGCGGCGGCGGCTGAGCGTGGACCTGCTGCAGTGCCTGAATGGTGTTGTTCAGGGTGGCCATCATCTGCATCTGGAGCTGGAAGAACTGCTTCGGAGTCAAGGGTGGAGGCATCGGCATCCCGGTTCCCTAGTTGTTCTGCCCCTGGTTGTTCTGCCCCAGTTGCTGGTTAGAACCGCGCCTGGTGTTCACCATCTGATTTGAACAAAAGATTTCATGAGCAGAACAACCAACGATCTTTCAGACAGATATGACATCTTTCTGCAAGGAAGACTTAGGCATGATAAAGTAGATAGGATAGAGTGGACAATTTTACCCCAACGATCTAACTCATTTTATTATTTAATTAACTTTAACTTAAGACTGATTTTTATTAAACAATTTAACTACTAACCTATGCAATCAACCAAAGATCCAAATCAAACAAGTAGCATAATAACAAGCATTCAAAACTTCATTCTTTAGTCGAGTTTATCACGCGACTCGACTAACACAACGTGTTGCAGAATGTTCTATCGTGCTATTATAAAGGGGTCATTTAGCTTACACCTATGATAGTCAGTCGACTTACTTCAGGCCAGAA